>NC_142653.1:3194583-3832500 GCF_055504915.1 Nelumbo nucifera
TCTTGGAAGTCCATGGAACTGACATGGTTATAAACTTTTTTTGGTAGACAGTTATAAAATTATAACTTACTCTTGTTACACTTTTGGTACCAAGGGCATATACCAATCCAACCACCTTGAGTTTCCAGTTTGGTGGAATTTTGAACAAGTTGAGATGAACCTATGCCTAAATCTCCACCCATGATTGAGTTTGGGCAGAGGAATGCTGCAGCCAGGTCTCTCTCTGTAGCTTGTCAGAGAACCACAACAATGATTGCTCCTGTTCACTTTCTTTGTCCTTTCGTTTTTTTTTTAATGAGAAATAGACTAATTCAGGTTTCAACCTCTATCTATTCTCAGATTAATTTCTTTCTGTGTTAATGCATGTTATAAAATAAGGACAGAAACAGCCAACAATCCAAGCATCTCTTCCCTCTGTACCCAAGATTTAAGCACCTCATTCATACCTCCTTCTCTATCCCTTTCTACCAACTACCATATGAAAATCCATAGATATAACCACTTGACTTTCTTATCTCCTCTGCACTGTAAAATGATTTCTTGAATTTTTTATCAAGTGGCAGCGCACAGCAGTAGTCATGCAATTTGACCCAAATCTGGATCAAACCATTTTAAATATCCATTTTAACAGTAGGAAACTTGAAATTTAAGATTATTTGGTTTTGCAAAAATTGTTTTTCACCTTTTCCCCAGTATGTCAAGATGATACATTATGTAAATGAGGAATTCCATTTTTCGTCCTTCATTACTTCCTAGGTATGTTATCAGTTCTTAAACAGTAAATGCCTGATAAATTTCTGAAAACAGAGTAAAGCTGCTTTGTGGATGAAATGATTTAGTAATTGATGAAAAACATTACCTGCCAATAAAGAATTTCTTGAACAGAGGCAGAAGTAGGGATACCCTCAGGCCACATCGGTATTACAACATACACTGCAAATCTCTCCTTAGCTCTTATTTTACTAGCAATTTTCAACGCCAATTCCATTGGTATTAGATTATCAGCACCTAATTAAACCAGGAAACACTAATTTGAGAAATTTAAATAGAAGCAAGTATGAAACATATAAAAATAGGTGTGTGTTTATCAGAAAAGATAGAATAGGATTACAAACAATAAGAAAGACAAGATAAGGTTCAATAAGATATTGAGGCAAAATAATTAGCCATGTTAGCTTATACTCAAATGGAACTACAGGTATGTGGAAGTCAAAAATGAATATAAATCGTTGTAGAATCATGACTTGAATGAAGATAAAAGGCATGGCTTTTGAAAATAGTCATCTAATGGTTAACAAAATTTAGATACATGGAGAAACTATCATCATCAAGCCTTGTCCTAACTATATGGGGTCAGCTACATGAATCCTGTTTTACCATTCCATTCTGTTCAGTGTCATATCACCGTTAAATTATGAGTGATCAAGTCTTACCTATAATTTAATGAAGGGAGAGGCATAAAACATGCAGCAAAATAATATAAAATCTGCAAACATGCAACATGTGTTTTAGTTTAAGATACCTTCCACACAAAAAAAAAATACTCATTATTATAACCATAAAATTTTTTTAATTGCTAAGATGATGTGCTAAAAATTTATTATAATATGGGGTATTCAACTATTTGACGACTTCTTTGCATGTATTACTATGTAATATGCACCATTGTCTTTTCAATTGTCATTTCGTGCTTGTCCTAGTGCATTGTGGATATGACACCCAACAGAAGAAAATGGCAGAAACAGGATTCATGTAGTGATTCCATATAGGTGGGATGAGGCTTAGATGATGATCTGTATCTTCTCAGCAAAATGGAATATTTTCTTCAAGTGATGAAAGTGGTTTACTTCATAGAAAATGAACCATGCAATTCATACAGAGAAAAGTTGCTTCTAACCTGCACTCTTGTAAGATGGCCATCCGTAAGATGATCCAACAAAATACTGATTTTCGATATATATGAAGTGCTGGGCAGATCTTATTGCCTGGATATATGCAGTTTGAATGCTTTTCTCTATCACCAGATTTTTTTCACAGACAAGGTTCTGCAATAGCAAATATCGAAGTTAGACCTCAATAGAAAGTTTTTCCTTAATGAGCTTTTTCCCTACTTTCACTGAAAACTACTTGTTAAACTACCCTGAGAACCTTTTGTTTTGTGTTCCATTCACTAGTCCTATTCAATATGTAAATTTTGTGTTCCAATCAATAGGAGGGTTTTATAAATAGACCTGCTCATGAGCTTGATGAACATTTTTGGTAGGAAATCCTTTTAGTGACCCAGAATCAATAGATCGGAAAACCTGTCAAAGAAGAGAAACTCAACTAAGACTCATCAGAGAAAACCAATGAAAGTAAAAAAAAAAACAAGTACTTCCAGACTAGAAATTTGCACTATCCAACCTGAACATGCCAGGTTTCAGGATCATCTTCCCCAGAAACCCATAGGGTAGAATCATCAGGAGAAACAGATTGTGAATTAGGATCCCCACGTGGACTAAGAATCCATGATATCCGTTCTATCTTTATCAAAGAATCATCATGCCAATGAGAAACCCTTTTGAAACGCCGTCCAAATTCTGACCATTTTCTTGCTCTTCTCCAACGCTGCTCAAAGTTTTTAAGCACATCATATGCAACAGGGCCTTCAATTTTGCAGTGCAAATCATGCCATGGTTGCCTTGGAGCCTTGGTTCCTGCCTATTATACATACAACCAGAAAGCAAGTAATCTAGATGATTAAAAAACAAAAGCACATGATAATAACATCACCACATATCAAATAGATGCATTACAGAACCAGAATCTTAAAGAATAAACTGTTAACATACATTGACATGGGACTGATTTGGATGCAGACAAAGATACCCATGGGAGAATCCTGAGTTTTGGGGGAAGATTGATTGTAGATGGAGTTCTTATTGCTAATGAACTAATTGATTCATGGAAAAGAAGTGGAAGAGCTGAATTGCTGTGTAAGGTGGATATAGAGAAGGCTTATGACCATGTAAATTGGAATTTCTTGGATTATATATTAATGAGAATGAATTTTGGTGAGGCGGAGAAATTGGATAAAAGTCGGTATTTTATCTCCTTCTTTTTTGGTGTTTGTGGATGGAAGCTCTTATAGGCTATTTTGGAGTTCAAGGGGCTGAAGACAAGGGGACCCTTTATCCCCCTGTTTATTTGTGTGATTGAAGCTCTTTCCAAACTGGTTGAGAGAGCAAGTTTGGGAGGACTGATGGGAGATTTTTATTTTCCAAGAAGAAGAAGAAGAAAAAAAATGTGAGAGAGACTAAAAAGCATGCTAGCAGCGCCAGCTATTCTATTTATATATTATTAGGGAGACTGTACATAATATAAAAGAAAGAAAAAAAGACTAAAAATGCCCCTACAGTACATAGCTGGCATATTACATCACTCCCCCTCAAGTTGGGGCGTAGATGTCAATCATCCCCAATTTGTCACAAAGATCATAATGCCACAAGGAATTTAATCCTTTGGTAAAAACATCTGCAAGTTGTTCTTCAGTGCTGACATAAGGAGTGCAAGCTTCTCCCTGATAAAATGTTTATCTACCTCAATATGCTTGGTTATGTCATGGAGCACTGGATTAGCTGCAACATTGATGGCAGCCTTATTACCACAGTAGGGTGACATAGGACCATCAAGAGGAAAACCCAATTCTCCTACCAGATTTTTAATCCACAAGAGTTTAGCAACACCATGAGCCATGGTCCTGTACTCTACTGCACTAGATCTAGCAACCATACTCTGTTTCTTACTTCTCCAAGTCACAAGGTTTCCACCTACAAAGGTATAATAACCACTGGTGGATTTCTTGTTGTCCACTGAGCCAGCCCAATCAGCATCAGTATAAACTTCAACTTTCATATGTCCATGCTTCTTAAAGAAGAGGCCAGTCCCAGGAAATTTTTCAAGTACCTAAGAACTCTATTTGCTGCCTCAAGGTGTGCAATCTTGGGAGCATACATAATCTGAATGAGGACTCCCATGGAATATGCAATGTCGAGCCTAGTCATAGATAAGTAGAGGTACTGCTTTGCATCCTTTATGGGCTTATCATTGCAATCCCCTAGTTTGTGGTTCACATCAATAGGAGTGTTAGCTAGTTTGGCACCTAGTTTCTGTAGAGAACACTGATGTGGACCCCACGGCTGTGGTCCCCACTGTGTTCGTATGGCAGCACAGCATGTATTCTTTGTTAGTTATGTCAGTGTTAGTTGGTAGTTATTTCAGTTTGTTGTTACAGCTTGTTATTTCAACTTTATTATTAGTTTATTTGCCATGTAAGCAATAAGGGCAATTCAGCCTTTTTACAATTAGTAAACATATAAATATTAAGAGTGGGTTGGCAGATCATAACAATTCGACCCTCTCTCTCTCCTTTTCTAAAACCCTTCGTGTGCTTCTGCTTTTCTCCTTCTGAAATCTTCTCTTTTTACTTTCGGATTCAAGACTGATTGTAGTCTTGATCGACTACTTGGTATCAGAGCAAGGATTAGGGTTTCTCATGTGAGTCTGATCCAGCCAACCACATGAGAGTTGCCTAGGGCTGGGAGACTAAGAAGGGGGATCGGCTGATTCTTGGAGGCTACTGGTAGTGTGCGGCTACTACTAAGAAGATTGTAGAAGGCTGGGAGAGTTCCAGTAGTCAGGAAGAATTAGAAAAGACTTCGGATCCCCAAGATTAGGGTTTCGCATCAGACAGAAGGCGGTGGCCAGAGATCTTCTTTCACAAAGTAAGTTTTTGCTTGAGAACAACCTTGAAAGAACCATCTTGGTCTATTCTGAGAGGTGCGGCTGAAACTTTTTTCTCCTTAGGGTTTTGAGAGAAAACCCTAAAATTCAGAACTGTCGATTGGTTTCAGATCAGATCTGAACTGGGTTCATACAAAATTCTGTTTTCCCCTTGTTTGTGGAAGACCTAGGCCGGCTGCTATCAGTTGCTTAGGTGTTGTTTCCTATTACAGTAGCTTCAAAAGATTTTGATTGCTAATTCTTAACCAATAATGGAGTTCAAGAATTAGGGGGAAGGTGCTTTTGGAACTAGCAATTCTGGTAATATGTCTGAGAATGCATTTCAAATTACAACTGTGAGGTTTGATGGATCCAACTACTTAGAATGGGCCCAATCGGCCATGATGGCTATTGGGGGTAGAGGAAAACTTAGCTACCTATTGGGAGATGTGAAAGAACCATCTAAGGAGGACCAAATGTATACCAAATGAGTTCAGGAGAACTACTTGGTTATGACATGGCTGTGCAACTCTATGCAGCCACATATCAGCCGAAACTATTTGTGGGCAAAAACAACCAAGGAAATCTGGGATGTCATGAAAGAGACCTACTCCCAACCCCTTAATGTTGCTAGGGCCTATGAATTGAAGTGTGAGGTTAATAACCTCAAGCAAGGAGAGAAACCAGTCTCCGTTTACTTCTCTACTTTGAAATCTCTGTGGCATGAAATTGACCATCTAGAAACACTTGAGTGGGAAAGTCAGAAGGATGCATAGACTCATAGAAAGCAAGTGGAGACTAATAGGGTTTTTGAATTCCTAGCTGGTCTGAATTCTGATTATGGTACTGTGAAACAACAAATACTAATAAGGGACAGTGTGACCTTATCAAAAGCCTACTCATTGGTGCATAGTGAAGAGACTAGGAGAAAAGTTATGATGCAGCATCAACCCTTCCCACCAGCCTTGGCAGCAGTTAAACCTAAGTCTGGGGGTGATACAGAAAGGGATATAAAGAAGGAAGATAAGCGGGATCTAGTGTGTGAACATTGCAAGAAACCTAAGCATACTAAAGACACATGTTGGAAGCTACACCCTCATTTAGTCCCAGCAAAACTGAGGAACAAAAGGGGCAATGCCCATATGGCTGTTAATACCGATTCTGCATCCTCATCGGGCACAAAATGCACGCCTCTAGACACCTTAGCTGCTGTTCGGGCTGCCCTAACACAGTTGGAAAAGGAAGTTGGGAATTCAGCTCAATCATCTCAGTCATCATCAGCTCCTCCCACATCAGCCTTTGCTCATTCAGGTACTCGGGCCTCAGCTTACCATGCTTCAGCTCCAGGTAACACTGAACATTGTTGGGTAATAGACTCAAGTGCATTTGACCATATGACTAGCTTTCCATCATTGTTCACTACCTATCACTTATCTTCTGGTAGAGATAAAGTGTCCATTGCTGATGGTTCCCTTGTTCCCATTTTTGGCAAGGGAGACATCAAGTTGTCTAATACCATTTCCTTATCCTCAGTTTTGCATGTTCCTAAGCTTGATACTAACATGCTTTCAGTCAGTAGTATTACAAAACATCAGAACTGTTCAGTAACCTTCTTCCCTGACCGATGTGTTTTTCAGGACTTGGAGACAAGGAAGGTGATTGGGACTGGCCGTGAGACGAATGGGATCTATCTGCTTGGAGAGAGTTCTCATTGGAAAGATCATGAAGATAAGAAGTCTTTTGTTTCTCAGTCTGTTAGTCCGGTTATGCTTTGGCGTAATCGGTTAGGTCATTTATCCTTTCGGTCTTTGAAGAGTTTGTTTCCTAATTTGATTGAGTCTGTTCAGATGTCAAATTTGAGATGTGAGAGTTGTGAGCTTGCAAAGCATTGTAGAACATCTTATTCCTTAAGTAATAAAAGTAGTAATTCTTTTGATGTTGTGCACACCGATGTTTGGGGCCCGTATCAAATCCCTTCTATGGGGGGTACAAATATTTCTTGTTGTTTGTTGATGACTATACCCGTTTTTCTTGAGTTTACCTTGTGCGTTCTCGAGATGAGGTTCCTGTTCTGACCCAGACCTTTCATCAGATGATTTTAACCCAGTTTGGGGTCAAAATCAAAATCCTTAGATCTGATAATGCGAAAGAATACTTTACCAAGCCATTGGCCTCTTATCTACTTGATCATGGGATTATTCACCAGAGTACTTGTCCTTATACACCACAACAGAATGGGGTTGCCGAGAGGAAGAATAGGCACATATTGGAGGTGGCTAGAAGCATTATGTTTACCTCCAATGTGCCTATCCGTTTCTGGGGTGATGCTATTCTTACAACAGTGTATCTCATTAATCGAGTTCCTTCACGGGTTCTTGACATGAAGCCTCCGTTTACCCTTCTATACCCCGATGAAGAATTATTTACTATTCCCCTTAAAACCTTTGGTTGCACTTGCTTTGTTCAGATTCTTGGACTTCATCGTTCCAAATTTGACCCTAAGGCCTCCAAATGCATTTTTCTCGGTTATGCACAAACTCAAAAGGGTTATTGCTGCTATGAACCTACTTCCGGGAGGAGATTTGTCTCGATGGATGTTACTTTCTTTGAGGAGGTACCCTATTACCCTAGGGTTTCTCCTCAGGGGGAGAGTAGTGAGAATGGGGTTTGTGAGAGTGGGGTTAACTCATCAAAAGTTCCTTTACCCATTCCATTGAGTGATGAGGGATGTAATGGGGAGGGTTGTCAGAGGTGTCAGGAGTTGAAAGTCTATCACAGGCGGTGGAGGCAAGTTGATTTCGGTCATCAGCAGTCCAGGCCAGCCCCAGTTCCTTCTGTGGATCCAGATCCAGGTACTACAGTCCCTTTATCAAATCCAGGTCCCACTGAGATACCTTCCACTGTTGCTACTTCACCTTCTTTGGATGACCTTGACCTCCCTATTGCAGTCCGTAAAGGGAAGAGGCGTTGCACCACATCCACAACTCACTGCATTTCCCAGTTTCTGTCCTATGATCGCCTGTCTCCCTCTTACAAGTCCTTTCTCACATCCATTGCTGATATTCCTATTCCCAGAACAGTGCAGGAAGCCTTGTCAGTTCCTGAGTGGAAAGATGCAATGAAGGTTGAAATGGATGCCCTTCTGAGGAATAATACTTGGGAGCTAGTTAACCAGCCCAAAGGAAAGAAACCGGTTGGATGTAGATGGGTATTTACCGTGAAACATAATGCTGATGGTTCCATTGAAAGGTATAAAGCCCGGTTAGTTGCAAAAGGATTTACTCAGACTTATGGTATAGACTACTTGGAGACTTTTGCTCCAGTGGCAAAGATGACCACTATTTGAGTTCTGTTAGCCCTTGCAGCCAGTTATTCTTGGCCCTTGTTCTAGATGGATGTTAAAAACGCCTTCCTAAATGGAGACTTACAGGAAGAAGTCTACATGCAAATTACCTCCTGGATTTTATGATGCAGAGACAAGTAAGAAGGTTTGCCGGCTGAATAAAGCCTTGTATGGACCAAAGCAGTCCCCCAGAGCTTGATTTGATAGATTCAGACAAGCCCTTGAAAAATTTGGCTATGTACAGGCCCAGTCAGACCATACATTGTTCATTAAAAGAGTGGACTCTTCTTTGACCTTGCTTGCTGTATATGTGGATGATATTGTGGTGACAGGGAATGATAACAATGAGATTGAGTCCCTTAAACAACTCCTTCATCAAGAGTTTGAGGTGAAAGATCTGGGTGAGCTACGATACTTCTTGGGTATTTAGGTTGCTAGGTCTAAACATGGGATCTTTATTTCTCAAAGGAAGTATGTTCTAGATCTTTTAGCAGAAATTGGAAAGTTGGGTGTTAAGCCTGCAGATACACCCATTGAATAGAATCACAAGATCAGTGCAGAGAGTGGAGAGCCTCTTGAAGACAAAGCTATGTTCCAACGGTTGGTTGGAAAACTCCTCTATCTTTGTCTCACACGACCAGACATTAGTTATGCAGTCAACGTTGTCAGTCAATACATGCATTCTCCTATAACTACTCACCTCCTTGCAGTTGAGAGAATATTAGCATACTTGAAGAGATGTCCAGGTAGAGGTATCATTATTCAAGAATAATGATCACATGAAGATAGAGGTCTATACAAATGCTGATTGGGCTGGGAGTGCTTGATGACAGGATATTGTGCCTTTGTAGGAGGTAACCTTGTCTCCTGGAGGAGTAAGAAACAAGGTGTTGTTTCTCGTTCTAGTGCAGAAGCTGAATATAGATCAATGGCTAATGGTGTGGCTGAAATCCTATGGCTGAAGTCATTACTTGAAGAGTTGGGTATTGATTATGAGAAGCCCTTAATGCTGTATTGTGATAATCAGACTGCTATTAATATAGCTCACAATCCGGTACAACATGACAGAACTAAGCATATCGAAGTCGATCGACATTTTGTCAGAGAAAGGGTTTCATCTAAAGAAGTGTGTCTCCTGTATATCACCTCCAGCATGCAACTCGCAGATTTTCTCACCAGGGTTGTTCCAAGGAAGAAGTTAGAGGCAGACCTATGCAAGTTGGGAATGACAAATATCTATTCCCAACTTGAGGGGGAGTGTAGAGAACACTGATGTGGACCCCACGGCTGTGGTCCCCACTGTGTTCGTATGGAAACACAGCATGTATTCTTTGTTAGTTATGTCAGTGTTAGTTGGTAGTTATTTCAGCTTTATTATTAGTTTATTTGCCATGTAAGCAATAAGGGCAATTCAGCCTTTTTACAATTAGTAAACATATAAGTATTAAGAGTTGGTTGGCAGATCATAACAATTTGACCCTCTCTCTCTCCTTTTCTAAAACCCTTCGTGTGCTTCTGCTTTTCTCCCTCTTTTCTTCTTCTTTTCTCCTTCTGAAATCTTTTCTTTTTACTTTCGAATTCAAGACTAATTGTAGTCTTGATCGACTACTTCTTCCTAGTATCCTTCAGAAGGTCAAGAGTGTACTTCTTTTGGGAGATGAAGGTACCCCGTTGAGAGAGGGCAACCTCAATTCCAAGGAAGTAACATAATGGTCCCATATCCTTCACCTCAAACTGTGTGGCTAGGAACTTCTTCAACCTCTGTAACTCTAAGACCCAAATACTAGTGATAACAATGTCATCCACATAGACTATTAAAGCTGATATTTTCCCTTGTTCCTTCTTCAGAAAGAGTGTGGTCAGTTTGGCATTTTTTTGAAACCCATCTGTTGAACTACATGGTGGAATTTGACTTTGACTTTGATTTAATAAATCTGAATATTCACTGATAAAAAAAAAAAACTACATGGTGGAATTTGCTAAACCAGGCCCTAGGAGACTATTTCAACCCATACAAAGACTTCTTCAACTTGCAAACTTTTTGCTCACTACCTTTTGCACAGAAACCGGGAGGTAGGTTCATGTACACTTCGTCCTCCAAATCACCATTCAAGAAGGCATATTTAATGTCTAATTGGTGAAGTTCCTAATCCAGACTTGTTGCAAGAGAGAGAATGACTCAAATAGAATTCATCTTTGCTACAACAACAAAGATTTCTGCATAATCAACCCCATACACCTGAGTAAAGCCTTTTGTAATCAGGCGATGTACCTCTCAACTGTGCCATCTGCCTAGTGTTTCACTGAAAACACCCATTTGCACCCCACAAGTTCTTTTCCTTCAAGAAGATCTACCAACTCCCATGTGTCATTTTTATGTAAGCCATTAATCTCCTCCTTCATGGCATCTGTCCATTTAGGAACTGATAAAGCCTCTACAACACTCTTAGGAATGGGAACACTATCAATGGCTGAAAGGAAAGCACAGAAAGAGGGTGAAATATTCTCATAGGATAAAAAATTAGCCATAAGGTGGTGAGTGGTACATAATCTAACACCTTTCCTCTTTGCAGTGAGAAGATCTAGGTCATAATTTGAAGTATTAATATCAATAGGTTTAAGGGTATCGACTGGAATAATGGTACATGGATAGGGTAAGGGATCTAACCCCTGAGAGTCCGATGGCATTGGTTGTACAACTTCAGGTTGCTCCGCAACTATTGAACTTTGTGGGACTTGGTTTTTATAACGTTGTCTACGTAAGACACATAATGGAGGAGGGTCAAAATGAGGAGGTAATATATCCTGAGTCTGTTTCTCCTCAACCTTATTCTCCCCTTGAGGAGAAACAGGGAAAAAAGGGACATTCTCAAAGAACAAGATATCCATAGACACAAAATATTTTCTAGAAATAGGGTCAAAACAGCGGTAACCCTTCTGAGACAGGGGATAACCAAGAAAAATACAAACAATAGCTTTAGAATCAAGCTTACCTCGGATGGGAGAGAAATCATGAACAAAGCACTTGCAAGTTGCAATCAAAGACACACATGGGTATGGGAAATAGAGTGGCCTTGGGGAAAAGGAGCTCATGTGGAGTCCTATATTCCAATAACCAAGATGGCATACAGTTGATAATATAGGCTGAGGTCAAAACAACATCCATCCAATCTTTTCGGGACATTCATTTACAAGAGTAATCACTAGGCAACTTCCAAGAGGTGGTGATTTTTTCTTTTTGTAACGCCATTTTGTTGAGGGGTTCTGGCACAAGAGCCCAGTGGAGGGAGCCACAAGAAGAAAAAAAAGTCAGTTAGATCACCATAGAAATATTCCTTCGCACTGTTTGATTGGAAAACTCAGATCTCAATCTGAAAATGAGTATAGATCATGCGCTGAAAATCTTTCACCAGTTTAGGGCAACCGTTCATAACATAAAAGAAAGAAAAAAGACTAAAAATGCCCCAGCGGTACATAGCTGACATATTACATCAGTTTCAAAGTAGGGGAGGGGAAGTAGAGGTATCTCTCCTACAATTCGTAGATGAAACCCTTTTCTTTTGTAAGGCCTCTTGGGAACAGCATGGGAATGTCAGGGCAGTTCTGAGATGGTTTGAGGAAGCCATTGGTTTGCACATCAACATCTCCAAAAGTGAAATAATGGTTGTAAGGGAAGTTGCAAATTTGTAGTAGGCAATGGAGTAGAGATGTAAAGTTGGTAAACTCCCATTCAAATACCTTGGTTTGCCACTTGGGTGATAATTGTAGATCAAAAGTCATTTGGGAGACTATCACTGAAAAAGCTTATAAAAGGTTGTCACCTTGGAAGACAAAATACTTGTAGAAAGGGGGTAAAGTCACTCTAATACAAAGTGTTCTATCTTATTTACTAGTTTATTACATGTCTTTATTCCCAATCCCAGCAAGAACAGCTATGGTATTGGAGAATGTAGAGATGATGGGCCTAATGGGCCTTAGCTCCTTTCTTTTTATTTACTTATTTTTATGTTTATATTTGTGATTAGTGGGCTTAGTTATGGGCCTTCTTTCTTTTATTCTTGTTGTTTTTAGTGTTGGCTGCCCTAGTAAGGGCATTCATGTAATTGTATTCACATTAGACTTAGAATAATAAAAGATCTTTATGGGAGACTAGAGAGAGGTTCGGTTGACTCTCTTCTTCCTTCCCTTCTCTACCTTCTCTACTTCTTCTTCTTCTCTTTTCATCTTCTTCCTTCCCTTCTCTACCTTCTCTACTTCTTCTTCTTCTCTTTTCATCTTCTTCCATCTTCCTTTCTTTTCTACTTTAGTTTTTGGATTTATACAGGTCAGATTTACAACTGAGAAGAAGATAAGAGACTTTTTGTGGATGGAAGGAGGAAGCTAAATGTCATTTGGTGAATTAGAAGTCAACACTGCCTTGCTAGGAAAGTGGCTGTGGAGGTTCAATGAACAGCCAAACAGTCTATGGAGAAGGCTAATCATATCCAAGTATGGCTCTAGTAGCAGGGAATGGGAGACAGAATATAGGATCTTTCTATGGCTGTTGAATCTAGAAGGCAATTCAAAAAACTCACCTACATTTCTCGAAGGGAATAAAGTATGAAATTGGTTATGGACAAAGGATCCTTTTCTGGAAGGATCACTGGTGTGGCGATGGACCCCTTAAGGACATGTATCCTGGTCTCTTTTGAGATTGTTGTGGACAATGCAACAGTGGCAGACTCTATGGATAGGAAGAACAGGGTTGTGTTTAGAATCCTCAATTCCGGTGGAACCTGAATGACTGGGAGGTTAACTCTTTAATTAGTATTGTTAGAGTCAGCTGTAGAGGGCTAGTATAGGCATTTTACATTAAGTTATGTGTTAAATGTAATTATGAGTAGATCTTAAATTAGCTGATGTGGCTCTCACTTAAGTGAGGGCATAAGAGTAATTCTGATTTGTTTAGAAAGGTATAAATAAAGCCTGGCCGACTAGAGAGGGTGATTTTTCTCTCTAGTTCGACCAGAACAGTTTTCTCTTCTTCTCCTCTTTTCTTCTCTTCTTCCTACTATTTCTACAGATTCTTCTTCTCCTCTTTTCTTCTCTTCTTCCTACTATTTCTACAGATTCTTCTCCTCATTATCTGGAATTATAAGGACACTATACCTGAATTCTATCATGGTATCAGAGCCACGATAACTAGTTCAGATCAACCTTTTTTTTCTCCCTCTATTCAGCACATACTCTCCTAGGGTTTTGCAGATTTCTCATTGGTAGATAGGAGTTTCACAGAAGGGCAAAAAAGGACTGATCGTTTTCTTGTTCTGGAGTTTTTCATGCCTCCAATGTGTAGAGTTGTTGCTGTTTTGTGCAGTTGGTAGAAAACCCTCTACTCGGCAGTTCGAAGAGGGCTAGTTTCAGGTGTGAGGATGAGTGACAGTGCAGATTTGGTCGGTGGGAGTTCAGATAGTTAGATTACATGAGTGTAGCAGTGAGAAACAGATTGTGATGTGTTGTAGACCAAATTCCCTGTTCGTGAGGTGTATTGTGATGGTTTATGGTGCTGAAAGTGGAAGACAGCAGTGGTGTTGTTGCTGAAAGTGGTGAACAACTGTGAGTGTTGTTGCTGAAACCTATGAGAGTAGGTACCCTAGTAGTAATCAGTCGGTGTGTAGTGTGGTGGCTAATTAGTGAAGTTGAGTGATGATGAAATCTGTATTATATGCCGCAGAAGGGCATTTTCATCTTTTCCTCCTTTTTTATTTTGTCTTGTTTGCCCTAACATATAAATAGCAATGCTGGGCACTGCCAGCAGTGATTTTCTTTTTGGCTCTCATGTCATTCTTCTTCTCCTTCTTCTCCTTCTTCTTCTTCTTCTTCTTCTTCTTCTTCTTCTCCTCTTCTTCTTCTTCTTCTTCTTGCTGAAAACATGGTATCAGAGCAGGTCGGTGCTCTGTAAAATCTCCTCAACTGCATCGGCTGAGTGTTCTGTGATTTCTGGACTGAGAACAAAGGAAGCACACTGATGTTCTGGACCTGAGACCTGTTCGACTGCATCTCCTTCATCTGTTCTGGGCTTAAACTCGATTGAAGCGATTCCGGGAGGTGTTGATGATTGGCTGAATCTTCCTAAGAGGTCGGCTGTTCTTTTTTTTCTATGTTGTTCCCTACTGTGTTACTGGAAAACCCAGAATTCTCTCGGACTGATCAGGGACACTTTGTAATTTCTTTTTTTGGTTCTTGGTGCTGACCCCAAGAACAGGTTAAGGTTCTTTTGCCTTGACTGAATGATATAAGGTGGGCTTAATTCCTTTGTGGGTCGGATGATCCAGAAAACCCTTTTTTCTTTGTGAAGAAATCTGTAGGTCATGAGTGACCTGGTTCGGCTGACTGGTACAGCAGCTGTTTACTGATGTTTGTGGCTAATATTAGCCTTGGAGGATCTGTTACACCTGTGAGTGTTCAGGTCAGTATCGCAGCAGAAGTTGGTTCTTTGATTGTTATTTACTCAGAGTGATGGCTGTGTCTTCTCTTGTGGTGTGTATAGACTGAAACCATGAGCGCTGAAGAGTCTGCAACTTCGGGAACCACCATGAATCACAGTGTAATGAGTAGTGGTCAGATGTGATTCAAACCAATAAAATTAGCAGAATATTTCAGATTAAAGCAAAAGAAAGTAAGGAAGAAGAAGAAGACAGCAAGAAGAAGAAGGAAGATTGGAGAAGAAAGGAGAAAGAAAGGAGGAGTTCGATAATCTCCTCTTTCCCCCACTAATCTTTTAATAAACTTACTTAAGTTCCATAATTTACAAGATTGCCCTTAAATAGGCGTTCACATCAGCACTATACTTAGAAAACATAAACTAGAGCTAAAGGCCCGTAAAGAAAAGGCCCAATAAGAAAACATAACAAGAAATGACTAATAAGAAAGACACTAATTGCCTAGGGCCCATTCGGCTCAGTTTCTCTACACTTCCCCTCAAGCTGAGCATAGATATCCATCATGCCCAACTTGCTTATATAGTGAACCAGCTTTCCTTTAGGAACACCTTTTGTCAAAACATCAGCCAACTATTCTTCAGAAACAACAAATGGTAGACAGACTTCTCCTGAGGCAACTCTCTCTCGTATAAAATGTCTGTCAACTTCAATGTGCTTAGTTCTGTCATGTTGAACAGGATTATGTGCAATGTTGATAACAACCTGATTGTCACAATATAACATCATTGGCTTTTCACAGTCTATACCCAATTCATCTAAAAGTGATCTCAACCACAAAATTTCAGAAACTCCATGTGCCATTGCCCTGTACTCCACTTCAACTGAGGATCTAGCCACTACAGACTACTTCTCACTCCTCCATTATACAATGTTCCTTGTTACCATAGCACAGTAACCTGACGTGGACCTCCTATCATCAATACATCCGGCCCAGTCAACATCAGTGTATGCTTCCAGCTTCATGTGTCCATGCTTAGCAAACAAGATACCTTTCCCTGGAGTCCCTTTTAGATAGCACAAAACTCTCTCAGTAGCTGCTAAATGTGTATCTCTGGGAGAATGCATAAACTGGCTGATTACACTAACTGCATAGGAAATATCTGGCCGAGTCATGCAAAGGTATAATAACTTCCCGACCAGTCTCTGGAACACTCCCTTATCAGGCAACAGTTCACCTTTAGTAGCTGACAACTTATGATTTAGGTCTATAGGAGTAGAAGCAGGTCGAGCCCCCAGTTTGCCAGTCTTTGCAAGGAAATCAAGAACATACTTCCGCTGAGAAGTGAAGATACCATCCTTAGACCTGGCAACTTCAATTCCTAAGAAATATCTGAGTTCTCCCAAGTCTTTAATTTCAAACTCAGTGTTAAGAAAGATTTTGAGATGAACAACTTCCTGAGTATCATTACCAGTAATCACAATATCATCAACATAGACAATCAGAAGGATCACTAAGGAATCTCTCCTCTTAACAAACAAAGTATGATCCGACTGAGATTGTGTGTACCCAAAAGCAACAAGAGCAGCCTGAAATCTGTCAAACCAGGCTCTAGGATATTGCTTAAGGCCATAAAGAGACTTCTTCAGTTTACAGACCTTTCCTTGCATCTCCTTCCCATATACCCCTAGAGGTAAAGACATATAGACCTCTTTATGTAGGTCCCCATTCAAAAAAGCATTCTTTACATCAACTTGAGGGGGAGTGATGAAATCTATACTATATGTCCCAGAAGGGCATTTTCATCTTTTCCTTCTTTTTTATTTTGTCTTGTTCGCCCTAACATATAAATAGATATGCTGGGCACTGCCAACAATGATTTTCTTTTGGCTCTCACGTCATTCTTCTTCTTCTTCTTCTCCTCCTCTTCTTCTTCTTCTTGCTGAAAACGAGTGACAAACTAGTGGTAGCATTTCTTCCCTTTTCCTTGTGCAGTCATGAGAAACCGCAGAGAATGCAAGTCTAGTTTGATGGTCCCTTCTGATTATCTGAATGTGCAGATGACATCTATCAAACTGAATGGTGAGAATTATGTGCCTTGGGCTAAATCTGTTGAAGTTTTTCTAAAAGCTAAGAAGCAAGTGAAGCATGTGAAGGAAGATAAACCCCCAACCGATTCTCAAGGATATGATGTGGGAGCAAGAGGATGCGCAAATTATGACATGGCTATGGAACAGTATGGAACCCAAAATCAGTGTGAACTTCACGTTTTTAGATACAACAATGAGGTTTTGGATCATGCAAAGAAGCATTATTTTGGACAAGATAACACTACTAGGGTTTACCAACTGTACCAAGAGTATTTCAATTTACAACAGGGGAATCAGAGTCTTGGGGACTATTATGCAAGTATGAGAAATCTGCGAAATGAGTTGAATGTGTATCACCCTCTTACACCTGATGTCAAAATTCAGCAATAATAGAGAGTAGTTGGATGTGACCAGATTTTTAGTAGGGTTGAAGCCTGAATATGAACCGGTAAGAGCACAGATACTAGGTGGGTCTGCTGTTCCCTCTCTTGAGGAAGTGTTTGCTCATCTCCGGAGGATCTCAGTTGGACCCACGGAGAACTCCACTATATTAGATAGGTCTGCATTTGCAGTAACGAGAGTGGGAGGCTGTGGAGGTAGAGGAGGAGCTTGAGAAGATCAGCTTGGATGTGGTAGTGGTGGTGGACCCATGTATGGTTGTGGTGGTGGTGGCATGTACAGTCGTGGTGGTGGTCGTGTTGGAGGTCGAGACTCAGGGGGAGCCCGTGGTAGAGGATGTAGTAATGGTCAAAGGAGGTGTACAAATTGTGGTATGGAGGGGCATACTATCAACTTCTGTTATGATCTACATGGCCCACCTTCAACCTGGGCAAATCATGTAGTTGTAATTGGTGGTGGTTCGAGATAGGAATCTCAACAAACTGATCAAATACCTTTTACATCTACAAATGCCTCCAAAAAGGAGATAATGAGTATTCCACGGGATGAGTATGAGTGGTTCATTCAGGGTACGTCTCAACAGAACACGGCTACCCTTGCACACTCAAGTATGGCTTGTCTGGCATCCAAACTGTAGAGAAGATGGGCCGAATGGCCCATAGACTGTCATTTTATGTTATGTTATGTTTCTCTCTGTTGTGGGCCTTATTCTGGGCCCATACTCTGTAATATTCTGTTTTTTGTATTTTCCTGCTCACTCAAGGGCCTCTCTGTAATTTGTCAAAGATTAACTTATTAATAAGATGTTTAGAGTGTTAGAGAGAGGTAATGTTCGAACCTCTCATTCTCTAACACTCATTGGAGCATCTCTCTCTCTTCTCTTCCTCTCTTGTTTGCTGTTTTGCTGTTTTGCATCTAATCTCAAACAGTTCCATACATCAAGTGAACTGTTTTTCAACTTGGTATCAGAGCGGGTCGTTGCTTGGCGTGTCCCTCATGTGGTTCTAGTTCAGCCAACTGCATGAGGAGGTTCTAGGGCTGAATGTTTACAGTCATTCGCCTGGTTCTTGGAGGTCATTGGAGGGTGCCCAAGTTTCTATACACTTGGAGAAGGGTTCGGTGACCAGGAGGAATCAGAGAGCAAGTTTTTTAGCCTGATTTGAAATCAGAGAAAAGGGATTTCGAAGCTAGCTCAGAGAGCAAAGTGTTCAGCCTGGTTTGAAGTTCAAACCAGAGATATTGTAAGTTGTTTTCTCAGTTCTTTGCTGAGTTATTTTTGTTATTTGGGAGGACTGTTAAAGCATTCAAAGCACACCTCCATTCGGCCCACTGTTGCTGGACTGATTTCTGGGTTATTCTAGAAGTGTGGTTCGGCTGTTATTGGGCTTCCAAACTGCTGAAAAACTGATCTAAATTAAGTGGTACAAGCCTCTACTTTAGTTCAGCCGCTTCTTGGACCTAGACAAAGTGTTCTTGAAGTGATTTCTGCTTGTTAACAGTGAAGTGTTGACTGTTGCATACATATTGTTTGTAAAAAGTCCTCTTAGGTACTGTGGACTGTTTTCTTTGTTCTCCTTGGAAAATTACTGTTGGGAACCAAGAATACATATTGTTTGGAGGCCTGCTGATTGTTCCTTGAAGGCTGAATCAGGGTTTCTTCTCTTTGAAAGTGCTGCCACCGAACTTAGTTCTCACGGCTGTCAGTTCTGAACTGAGTTTGTGTGCTGCTGTGTTTGCTACTGTTTCAACTCAATCTGAGTTCTCTGAAATCAAATCACTTTTAAAGGCCTGCTGAATATGGACTTCTCAGAAATTGAGAACAAGAGCACTGCTGAATATGGACATAATTTGGGAACTACAACTGATTCCTTGTTGGCTGTAACTACAGTTAAATTGGATGGAACCAATTATTTGGCCTGGTCACAATCCGTAAAAATTCATATTTGCAGTAGAGGAAAGTGGGGGTTTATCTCTGGGAGCAAGAAAGCTCCCCTAGAGGAGGATCCCTCTTATGAGAAATGGGTGCAGGAGAATTACACAGTGATTGGGTGGCTTGTGAACTCAATGCAGCCACAGATTAGCCAACATTACTTGTGGATGAACTCGGCTAAAGAAATTGTTGCAGAAACTTACTCCCAGAAGTTGAATGTTGCCAGAGCTTACAAACTGAGAAGTGATGTGAAGATTCTAAGACAGGGGGAGAAGTCACTTGCAGCATACTTCTCAGCCCTAAAATCTATATGGCAAGAAATTGACTTGATAGAGGCCGTGACATGGGATACCCCTAAGGATGCTGAAACATATAGGAAATTGGTTGAAAGGAATAGGGTCTTTGAGTTCTTGACAGGGCTCAATTCTGAATATGACATTACAAAGCAAAACATCTTGTCCAAGGAAGATGTTTCATTGTCTCAAGCATATGCTTTGGTCAGCAGTGAGGAAAGTAGGAGGAAAGTGCAGGTTCAAGGGGTCAGTATCAATGATCATTTTGCAAATATGGGAATCAAACCCAAAGGGGTTACAGGAGCTCCCAGTGGCACAGGAAAGAAGGAGGTGGTGTGTGAATATTGCAAGAAGCCGAAACACACTAAGGACAAGTGCTGGAAATTGCATCCCAGTCTTGTTCTTATCCGATTCCAGAAGAAGAATGACAATAGAAAGACAGGAAGTGCACATACTGCCACAAGTACAGATACAGAGTTTGAGTCTGCAAGTGCACAATTGGCAGCCATGAAAGCTGAATATGAGAAGTTTGGAAGGATGATCAGCCAGCTTGAAGGTGTAACTTCATCATCCAACCCTTCTGAAAGTCCAGCCACCACTGCATTTGCTCACTCAGGTATAAGGGCTTCTGCTAACCATGCATCTACCTCAGGTAATCCCAAGACCCCTTGGATCATTGACTCAGGTGCTTCTGATCACATGACCAACCTTTCCACTTTGTTTGTGTCATATGATTTGCTTCCTGGTCGTGACAAAATCACCTTAGCTGATGGTTCTCTTGCCCCCATTTCTGGCAAGGGAACTGTCAAGCCTACAGACTCTTTACTTTTATCTTCCACTCTTCATGTACCTAAGTTAAATACCAACTTGTTATCTATAAGTAGCTTGACCAAGTCATTGGATTGTTGTGTAACCTTTTTCCCTTCTCACTGTGTGTTTCAGGACCTGAAGTCTCGGAAGGTGATTGGGAGTGGCCATGAAGCGAATGGAATATACTTGCTTGACACCCCTGGCCAATGCTTTGATCATCCCAAGAATGTTGCTTTTGGTTCTACTTCTTCAGAGTCTGTCAGTCAAATTATGTTGAGTCATTGTCGGTTGGGTCATTTACCTTTTTCTGCTTTAAGTCATTCGTTTCCCAAACTGTTTAAGGGAGTCAGTGTGTCCAGTCTCAGTTGTGAGTCATGTCAGTTGTCAAAGCATTGTAGAAAAAATTACCCTGTGAGCAATAAAAGATCCTCTTTTCTTTTTCATATTGTACACTCTGATGTGTGGGGGTCTTACCACTTACCCTCTATGGGGGGCTACAAATACTTTATCCTGTTTATTGATGACTTTTCTAGATTCACTTGGATATACTTAATGAAATCCTGAGACGAAGTCCCGAGACTTGTGAGGCAATTTCATGAGCTTGTTTTAACTCAATTTGGTACCAGAATTAAGGTTTTCAGATCTGACAATGCAAAAGAGTATTTTGAGAAGAGCTTATCCTTGTATCTCTCTGACATGGGGGTTATTCACCAAAGCTCCTGTGTTAGAACCCCTGAACAAAATGGAGTTGCTGAGAGGAAAAATAGACATATTGTTGAGGTTGCAAGGAGCCTTTTATTTGCCTCACATGTTCCCACAAGATTTTGGGGTGATGCTGTACTTACTGCTACCTATCTAATAAACCGTATGCCATCCAGGGTTTTAGGGTTTAAATCCCCCTTCAGTCTTCTTCATCCAGATAAGGATCTCTTCCCAATTCCTCTTCGTGTGTTTGGTTGTACCTGTTATGTTCACATTCCAAGTGTGCAGAGACACAAGTTTGAACCAAAAGCCCACAAATGCATCTTCCTTGGTTACTCCCCCACACAAAAGGGTTATTGTTGTTTTGATCCAAAGACTGGCACCAGACATGTCTCTATGGATGTTACCTTTGATGAACTTTCTCCTTTTTATGGTTCCTCTCAGGAAGGACATTGTCAACAGGGGGAGAGTCTGTCACAAGTTTTTGCTCTTCCCCTTCCTGTCCCAGTTCAGTCTCTTGACAAATCTGTATCCTCACAAAATGAATCAAAGGAGGATCAGCCACTTCATTCTTCTTGTCCTAGTGCTCCTATCTCTTTACCTCCTCGTCCTACCCATAATCCCAAAGTGTATCAAAGACAGAGACCCAGGAATGAGCAAGTGGTTTCCCTTACAACAGATGAGGCTCATACCCTCCCAATCACAGATGAGATAACAGGTATTGCTTCAGCTCCCTAGGAATCCTCCTTCCCAGATCTTGATGTCCCCATTGCTGTTAGGAAAGGAAAGCAGAAGTGTACTGCACACTGCATTTCCAAACACCTTTCTTACGACCTACTTTCCCCTTCATATTGTGCCTACCTCTCTTCAGTTGCTTCTAACCCCATTCCTAGGTCTGTATCAGAAGCTCTTGGGATTCCAGAATGGAGAGATGCCATGCAGGCTGAAATGGATGCTCTACATGAAAATGGTACTTGGGAGGTGGTGGATTTGCTTGAAGGGAAGGATCCAGTTGGATGCAAGTGGGTTTTTACCATTAAATACAGGGCAGATGGGACTATTGAGAGGTACAAGGCCAGACTTGTTGCAAAGGGCTACACACAGACATATGGGATTGACTATCTGGAAACTTTTGCCCCTGTTGCTAAGATGACATCTGTGAGGGTTCTTTTATCTCTGGCAGCTCACTTTGATTGGCCTCTCTATCAGTTAGATGTAAAGAATGCATTTCTGAATGGTGACTTACATGAGGAGGTCTACATGTGTCTTCTTCCAGGAATGTATGGGAAAGATATGCAAGGAAAGGTATGTAAACTGAAGAAATCTCTTTATGGCCTCAAACAATCTCCTAGAGCCTGGTTTGAGAGATTTAGAGCTGCACTTGTTAAATTCGGCTATGTTCAGACACAGTCAGATCATACTCTTTTTGTGAAGAAAAGTGGGTCTCTAGCAGTGTATCTCATTGTGTATGTTGATGACATTATAGTGACTGGCGATGATGCCTCAGGCATTCTGGGCCTTAAGTCTTTCCTCCATACAGAATTTGAGATTAAGGATCTGGGGGAGTTGAGATATTTCCTTGGCATAGAAGTTGCTAGATCCAGGGATGGGATTCTTATTTCCCAGAGGAAATATGTCCTTGATTTGTTGTCTGAAACTGGCAAATTGGGTGCAAGACCAGCTGCAACTCCTATTGATATGAGTCACAAACTTTCAGCTTCGGATGGAACTTTGTTAGAAGACAAAGGGGTCTTCCAGAGACTTCTTGGGAAGCTTTTGTACCTGTGCATGACTAGGCCAGATATTGCGTATGCTGTCAGTTGCATTAGCCAGTTCATGCATGCTCCTAGAGATACCCATATGGCAGCAGCAGAACGGATTTTGTGCTATCTGAAAGGCTCTCCAGGAAAAGGACTTCTATTTGCCAAACATGGTCATCTGAAACTTGAAGCCTATACTGATGCTGATTGGGCTGGAAATATTGATGATAGAAGATCTACTTCAGGGTATTGCAGTCTGGTGGCTGGTAATGTTGTCTCTTGGAGGAGTAAGAAACAAACAGTTGTGGCTTGATCCTCCGCAGAAGCAGAATATAGAGCCATGGCACATGGAGTCTCGGAATTGTTGTGGCTAAGGTCCTTAATGGAAGAACTTGGGGTAGATCATGACAAACCCATGATGTTGTACTTTGATAATCAGGCTGCCATCAACATTGCTCACAACCCGGTACAACATGATAGAACCAAACATATTGAGGTTGATAGACACTTTATTCGTGAAAGAGTCTCCTCCGGTGAAGTGTGTCTTCCATTCATTACTTCTGAAGGACAATTGGCAGATTTTCTCACCAAGGCCATTTCCAAGGCAAGGCTTCAACATGACACTGGCAAGCTGGGCATGATTAACATCTATGCTCAGCTTGAGGGGGAGTGTAGAGAAGATGGGCCGAATGGCCCATAGACTGTCATTTTATGTTATGTTATGTTTCTCTCTGTTGTGGGCCTTATTCTGGGCCCATACTCTATAATATTCTGTTTTTTGTATTTTCCTGCTCACTCAAGGGCCTCTCTGTAATTTGTCAAAGATTAACTTATTAATAAGATGTTTAGAGTGTTAGAGAGAGGTAATGTTCGAACCTCTCATTCTCTAACACTCATTGGAGCAGCTCTCTCTCTTCTCTTCCTCTCTTGTTTGCTGTTTTGCTGTTTTGCATCTAATCTCAAACAGTTCCATACATCAAGTGAACTGTTTTTCAACTCAAACCTTCCCATTTGATTATAGATTTTGGAGCTTCCGATCATATGACTGGGACTCTAGGTGTGTTTTCATCCCTTTCTCCGTCCTCCACATCACAATCTGTTACTCTTGCTAATGGTTCTGTTCTACATATTTCATATGTGGTGTTGGTAATGTTGACACAGACTCATTATCCCTATCCTTAATTTTATATGCTCCCAAGTTTCCCTTTAACCTGATGTCTGTTAGTAAATTGACTAAGTCTCTTAATTGCTCTATCACTTTTTACCCTTCTTCTTGTGTGTTTCAAGATCTCAAGATAGGGATGAAGATTGGTGGAGGGCATGAAGCTGGTAGACTGTATTATCTTAATAGAGGTGGTTCGACAATAACCCTTCAAACATCTCTTTCTCCTCTTCAGTGGCACTACAGACATGGTCATCCATCTCTTAAAGCTCTTCAGTTACCTGTTCCATCATTGAGTCGTCTCTCTACTTTGAATTATGAGTCGTGTCAGTTTGGGAAACATCATTGTGTTCCCTTTAGTCCTAGAGTTGATAGTCATATGTCGAGTCATTTTTCTTTAGTCCATTCGGACATCTGGGGTCCAAACAAAATAGTATCTTATAATGGTTACAAGTACTTTGTAATTTTTGTTGATGATTATTCAAGGATGACATGGCTTTACCTTATGAAAGAAAGGAGTGAATTGTTTTCTATCTTCCAAAAATTTTATGCTGATATTTGCAATCAATTTGGTGTACACATTAAAATTCTTTGTTTTGATAATGGCGGCGAGTATTTTTACACCATTTCAAGAATATTTGGAACAACATGGCATTATCCATCAAACCTCGTGTACCTACACTCCTCAACAAAATGGGGTGGCTGAGAGAATGAACCGTCACCTTTTGGAAACTGCTCGGTCCCTCTTACATCATATGAATGTTCCCAAACACTTTTGGAGTGATGCTGTGCTTACATCTTGCTTCCTTATTAACTGAGATGTAAATCAGTCCTGTAAAACTGATATAAACTTGGTAAAATTCAGAGAAAAAGAAGAAAGAAAAATAGAGAACAACAGCACAAAGGAAGAAGACGGAGAAAAGAAGAAGAAGAAGAAGAAGAAGAGTTCGAACGTCTCTCCCCTCCCTTCTCTAATCCTTTTGTTAAACTTCAATCTTAGGTTAATTACAAGTATGCCCTTAAGTGGGCAGCCAGCTAGGCAATAACATAAAGAGAACTAACAAAAAAGAAATAGCAGGCCCATTAGCTAACAAATAAATAACATATTACAAGAAAAGATACTAGGGCCCATTCGGCCCAGTCTCTCTACACTCCCCCTCAAGCTGAGCATAGATGTCAATCATGCCCAGCTTGCTTATATAGTGTGTCAGCTTCTCTCTTGGAACTCCCTTGGTCAAAATATCAGTCAATTGTTCTTTTGAGGTGATGAATGGCAAGCAAACTTCTCCTGAGGAAACTCTTTCCCGTATAAAATGTCTATCAACCTCAATGTGTTTGGTTCTGTCATGTTGAACATGATTATGTGCAATATTGATAGCTACTTGGTTGTCACGGTAGAGCATCATTGACTTCTCATAGTCAACCCCCAATTCTTCTAAAAGTGATCGTAGCCACAATAATTCTGGCACACCATGTGCCATTGCCATGTATTCTACTCCAGTAGAGGATTTGATAACTACTGATTGTTTCTTACTCCTCCATGAAACAATGTTCCCCACCACCAAAGCACAATAACCTGAGGTGGATCTCCCATCATCAATACATCCTACCCAATCATCATCAGTGTATGCTTTCAGCTTCATGTGTCCATGTTTGGTGTTCATAGGTGTATTATATGTATTGTACATAGGTTTAGTGCCCGCAGGGGTATTTTTGTAATTTTGTAGACCTATTGTGTTGTACGGCCAGTATAGTATAAATACAATGCTTCACTCGACTGAAGCAGTTCCTTTGAGGCCTTAACTCAGTTGCCTCTTCTTCTTCTTCTTCTTCTTCCTTTCTCCTTTCTTCTTCTCCTTCTTCTCCTGCTCAACATGGTATCAGAGCAGGACTGTCCAGGCCTGGAAAACAACCAGCTGAGGTCTCTCTCCACTGCTGCGTAGAAGCTATAGTCCTGATGCTCGAAGACAAGGAAGAGGAAGCATTCTCTAGTGCTGCAGCTAGTCTCCACTGCCGAGTAGGGTTCTGCTACAAGAAAGCTGATTGTTCAACTTCCTAGTGCAGAAAAGGGTTCTGCTACAAGTTTTTTTCTTCTTCCTTCATCCTTCAGCCTTAGGTGATGGAAACTGGAGTTGCTCGGCTAAGAAGACTGTAGAAAACCATCCCAGATGTACGAAGGAAGGTTCTGATCTGAAGAGAAGTTTGAGTCCATGACTGTACTGCCTATTCATAGTTCGGGTGACCTAGGTACTGAACTGATTTTTTTTTTCTGTTTATGGTTCTCTTCTTGTACGACTGTTGATGTCCCAAAATCTGAGTAGGGACTGTCCCCCTTCCTCCGATTGTGTGTTGCTCTATTCAGCTCTCTAAGGGACTGTTGATGAACCCTAGACCCTAAGTAACTGTTCGGCTGCCCTGGAAAGTGGATATCAGCCGATTAGGTATGGTGAACTACCACTCGTATTGTTGTTCCTACTGAGTTTTTTTCAGCTGAGAAGCTGTATTAAAGTTGTAAAACTGTAGGTCATTCAGACCTGGTTGCACTGCAAGTGCAGTTCGTATATTGTTCTGTGGACTCCTACACAGTGTAGGTCATACAACCTAGTACTGCAGCTGCAGTGTTTGTGCTTGGTTCTCTGTGAAACCGAAAATCTGCAAGTGCCTAGTTGTGGACTGTAGCAGCTCTGTAAGGCAGTGTGCCTTTGGTTTTGTGTAATTCTAAACCTAGAATCATGAATAGTGAAGATTTAGCTACATCCGGAATCTCCACAATGCTGAATGGAATGAGTGGGAACAGTGACCTATCCTTCCCTATGGCTGTTGTTCCTCTTGATGGGTTAAACTACCTAGAGTGGTCAAGGGGGATCAAGCTATACATAACTGCAAGGGAAAAAATAGGCTACATAAATGGAAGAATCAAAGAACCACCTTCTGGAAATGCAGAACATGATAGATGGGATCAGGAGAACAGTATGGTTATGTCTTGGCTTTTAATCTCCATGCAACCGCAAATAAGGAAGAACTTCATGTGGGCTGAAACTGCAAATGAGATCTGGGAACAGGCAAAATCCACATATTCTGAACTTCGACACTATGCCAAGATTTATCAACTGCAAGCGACTTCATCTACTTGTAAACAGGGGGAGAAGAGTTTATCAGTTTATTATTCTGACTTGACAACTGTTTGGAAGGAGTTGGACCATTACCAGAATATTGATTGGAAGTGTGATAAAGATGCAAAATTGTACAAGAAACTTGTCTCACAGCAAAGGGTGTTTGCCTTTTTACATGGTCTCAATCCTATCTATGAATCCATCAGAGTACAAATTCTAAGTTCTAAGGATCTTCCTTCAATTTAGGAGGTCTATGCTCTTGTCCAGTTTGAAGAGAGCAGAAGAAACTTGATGAACAACACCGGAGGGGATGCAATTGTGTTGGCGGCAAAGGGGGGTTCCTCTACTAGTGGTGGACCTTCTTCCAAGAGAGGGGATCTCCAGAAAAAAGCAAAAGATAAGGAAAAATTGTGGTGCACTAATTGTCAGAAGCCCCGACACACCAAAGATACTTGTTGGGATCTCCATGGGAAACCAAAGTGGGCTCAGGATTTACCTAAGAAGCAAGGCTCAGATGTAATTAGAAGACCCAGGCAACAAGGTACCAAGAAACACCACATGGACAATATGGTTACTCGGGAGAATCAGCCCTCCACTTCTACTGTGACTCAAACACCACATGGCCAACATAGCTACTCTGGATCTGACCCAAGGGAGGATATTGTAAACTCCTTCCGTGACCATTTGGAACTTTATGGTAGAGCAATTCGCCAGATGGATGCTCCTCCCACCACCTCTTTTGCATCCACATCAGGTAATCCTGCCACAACTTTCCATGTTACTTCTCACGACCTTGACTCTCCATGGATCATTGATTTTGGAGCATCAAAACACATGACTGGTATGTCCTCTTACTTTCAAACTTATCACCCTCTTTCCGGAAGAGATAAAGTTAGACTAGCTGATGGATCATACACTTCCATAGCTGGTCAAGGAACTCTCTCTCTTCCCCTCGGCCTTACTCTTTCTAATGTTCTTCATGTTCCAAAATTCCCTATGAATTTGTTTTCAGTCAGTAGTGCTGCAAATTCCTTAAACTATTCTGTGACCTTTTTCCCTTCCTATTGTGTGATTCAGGATCTGGCCTCGGGGAGGACGATTGGTAGGGGACGTATGGTTGATGGACTCTATATGCTGGAGAATACGGCTAGCCTTCATGTTACAGAGTCTATGAGTCGGTTCAAAAAGAGTAAAATGTATTTATGGCATTGTCGTTTGGGTCATTTGTCTTTTGAGTCTTTGAAAATTGTTTTCCCAGAACTGTGTAAGTCTGTGTTTGTTTCTAATTTTTCTTGTCAAACGTGTCAGTTAAGCAAGCATTGTAGAACTCAATTTCCTCAACGAAATAGTAAATCTGAGTTTCCTTTTCACATTGTGCATTCTAATGTGTGGGGCCCTGTTACTTTACCTTCTGAGAGTGGATACATGTACTTCATTACCTTCATTGACGATTATTCCAGATACACTTGGGTATATCCAATGCGAACCCGTGAGGAAGTACCAAAAATTATCCAAGATTTTTAGCGGTTGGTCTTCACCCAATTTCAGACCGAAATTCAAATATTTCAATCAGACAATGCAAAAGAATTTTTTCATAGTGACCTCACAGAGTTCTTTGCTTCACATGGCTCACTTCACCGGAGCTCTTGTGCCCGCACGCCACAACAAAATGGTGTGGCTGAACGGAAGAACCGACACCTTCTTGAAGTGGCACAGGGTTTATTACTCCACATGAATGTTCCCAAACGATTTTGGCTTGAGGCCGTCCTTTGTTCTACATACCTCATTAACCGAATGCCCTCTCGTTGGTTAGAGTACAAAGCCCCACATCAGCTTCTCTTTCCTAAGGCCCCTCTTCTTTCTATTCCTCCTCGTGTTTTTGGTTGTCGGTGCTTGTCCAAAACCTATCTCCCACCCAGGGGAAATTGGACTCTCGTGCTATCCCGTGCATATTTCTTGGCTACTCATTCTCTCAGAAAGGGTATCGTTGCTTTGATCATGTTTCTTGGAAATTCTATGTCTCCATGGATGTTACCTTCTTTGAGGATGAGCCCTTCTTTCCTGTTTCTCCTCAGGGGGAGTATAGGCATGAGGAGAAACTGGTTCAACTTCCTCCTTTTCCTACTCCTTCTCCTTCTCCCCTTTCTCCTTCTGATCCTCCACCTTTCCGTGTTTTTTCTCGTCGTCGTAAAGGCCAACCAGGTTCAAGAGCTGTGGAGAATCCAAAAGCCGTACCTCAAATGCCATCAAATTCCTTGGGGGAAGATCATACTCACTCAGGTAACTTGACTCCCAACCTCCCTGTTGCTAATGATCTTGACCTTCCCATTGCCCACAGGAAAGGTGTTAGGTCGTGCACCACTAAACACCCCATTTCCAACTTTGTTTCCTATGAGAACATCTCACCTTCATTTCGTGCTTTTCTTACCTCCATTGACAGTATCCCTATTCCCAACTCAAGTATATAGAGTTGATTATGCAGAAACCTTTGCCCCTGTTGCCAAAATGAACTCTATTAGAGTCCTTTTTTCTCTTGCTGCCAATCTGAATTGGGATCTACATCAGCTCGACATCAAGAATGCCTTCTTGAATGGTGACCTTGAAGAGGAAGTTTATATGGTTCAACCCCCCAGTTTTTTGGCTCAAGAAAGTGAACAAAAGGTGTGCAAGTTGAAGAAGTCTTTATGTGGGCTGAAGCAATCACCAAGAGCTTGGTTCGGCAGATTTCATACTGCAGTTCAGGAGAGGGGATACAAGCAATGTCAGTCAGATCACACACTGTTTGTAAAAAGAGTAGAAGGTAAAATGGCTGCCCTAATAGTATATGTGGATGACATAATTGTTACTGGTGACTAGAAGGATGAAATTCAAAGTTTGAAGGACTTCCTTGCCACTCAGTTCGAAGTGAAAGATCTAGGACCCGCCAAATACTTCCTTGGAATTAAGATTGCCCGATCAAAAAAGGGTATCTTCATCTCCCAAAGGAAATATGTCCTAGATTTGCTTAAGGACACTGGAAAGATTGGGGCTAAACCAGCTGACTCTCCCATTGACCCCAACCATAAGTTAAGTGACAGCCAAGGTGAACCTCTTAAGGATGTGAAGCAATTTCAGAGGCTTGTAGGGAGATTGTTGTACCTCTCTATGACTCGTCCAGACATAGCATATGTTGTTGGTGTCCTCAGCCAGTTCATGCATGCACCTAGGTCCACTCATCTTGAAGCAGCGGAGAGAATACTGCGGTATCTTAAGAAGTTCCCGGGTGCTGGCTTATTATTCCAGAAACATGGACATTTGAGAGTTGAATTTACACAGATGCGGATTGGGCTGGATCTCAAAGTGACAGAAGGTCTACTAGTGGTTACTGCACCTTTGTAGGAGGGAACCTTGTTACTTGGAGGAGTATGAAGCAAACCGTGGTAGCTAGATCCAGTGCTGAAGCTGAGTACCGTGCAATGGTACACGGAGTAGCCGAAGGTATGTGGATAAAGAATTTATTGGGAGAGTTGGGTTTTCCAGTAGATAAACCCATGACTCTACTCTGTGACAACAAGGCAGCTATAAGTATCGCTGCCAACCCGGTACTACATGATAGAACAAAGCACATTGAAGTTGGTAAGCACTTTATCAGAGAGAAAATCATCACAGGCGAAGTATGCACTCCATACATCAGCTCTGAAGACCAACTAGCAGACATCTTTACAAAAGGGCTACACCATTCCAAACACCAAGGTCTCTGTGACAAGTTAGGCATGACTGATATCTATGCCCCAACTTGAGGGGGAGTGTTGACAGGTGTATTATATGTACTGTACACAGATTTAGTGCCTGTAGGGGTATTTTTGTAATTTTGTAGACCTATTGTGTTGTACGACCAGTATAGTATAAATACAATGCTTCACTTGACTAGAGCAGTTCCTTTGAGGCCTTAACTCAGTTGCCTCTTCTTCTTCTTCTTCTTCTTCTTCTTCTTCTTCTTCCTTTCTCCTTTCTTCTTCTCCTTCTTCTCCTGCTCAACATTTGGCAAATAGAATGCCTTTCCCTGGAGTACCTTTCAAGTAACACAGAACTCTTTCTGCAGCAGCTAAATGAGTATCTATGGGAGAATGCATAAATTGACTAATAACACTCACTGCATAGGAAATGTTGAGCCAAGTCATGCAGAGATATAACAACTTCCCAAGCAGTCTCTGAAACACTCCCCTATCAGATAAAAGTTCACCATCTGTAGCAGAAAGCTTATGATTGGGATCTGTTGAGCAAGAGCAAGTGAAGAGAGGAGAGGAGAAGAGAGAAGAGAGGTGAGTCGAGTGACTGAAAGCCCTCCAAAACACTAGGGGCGAAAGAATGATTTTATTATTTATACTAGTACAGTCAAACAATATAAACAAAGGAGAAATTACAACAATACCCTTATGGTACTAAACCTGAATACATAAACAACTGTCAACACTCCCCCTCAAGTTGGAGCATAGATATCAATCATGCCCAACTTGTCACAAAGATCATGATGTCTGGAAAGGTTTAAACCCTTTGTAAAGATGTCTGCAAGTTGGTTCTCAGAAGTGACATAGGGGGTACACACTTCGCCTGTGATAACTTTCTCTCTGATAAAATGCTTGTCAACTTCGATGTGCTTTGTTCTATCATGTAGCACCGGATTGGCAGCAATGCTTATAGCTGCTTTGTTATCACAAAATAGAATTATAGGTTTGGTCACTGGGAAACCCAACTCCCCCAACAAATTCTTTATCCACATGCCTTCAGCAACCCCGTGGGCCATAGCACGATATTCAGCTTCAGCACTGGATCTAGCTACCACATTTTGCTTTTTACTCCTCCATGTAACAAGGTTCCCTCCTATAAAGGTGCAGTAGCCACTGGTAGACTTTCTGTCACTTTGGGATCTAGCCCAATCTGCATCTGTATAAACTTCAACTTTCAAATGTTCGTGCTTTTGAAATAACAAACCAGTACCCGAATACTTCTTTAGATATCAGAGGATTCTCTCTGTTGCTTCAAGATGAGAAGACCTAGGAGCATGCATGAACTAACTGAGGACACCAACAGCATATACAATGTCTGGGCGAGTCATAGAAAGGTATAACAATCTCCCTACAAGCCTCTGAAACTGTTTCACATCCTTGAGCGATTCACCACAGTTGTCACCTAATTTATGGTTGGGGTCAATGGGAGAGTCAACTGGCTTCACCCCCATCTTTCCAATGTCCTGAAGTAAATCTAGGACATATTTCCTTTGAGAAATGAAGATACCCTTCTTTGATCGGGCAACTTCAATTCCAAGGAAGTATCTGGCAGGTCCTAGATCCTTCACTTCAAACTGAGTGGCAAGAAAAAGTTTCAATTTCTGAATTTCATCCTCCCAATCACCAGTAACAATTATGTCATCCACATATACAATTAGAGCAGCAATTTTACCTTCTCCTTTTTTCACAAACAGTGTGTGATTTGATTGACATTGCCTGTATCCTTTCTACTGAACTGCCACATGGAATCTGCTGAACCAAGCTCTTGGTGATTGTTTCAGCCCGTATAAGGACTTCTTCAACTTGCACACTTTCTGTTCATTGCCTTGGGCTAGAAAACCAGGAGGTTGAATCATGTACACTTCCTCTTCAAGGTCGCCATTCAAGAATGCATTCTTGATGTCTAGCTGGTGTAAAACCCAATCCAGATTAGCCGCAAGAGAGAAAAGAACTCTAATGGAATTCATCTTGGCAACGGGGGCAAAAGTTTCTGCATAATCAACTCCATACACTTGTGTAAATCCCTTTGCCACTAAGCGAGCTTTATACCTTTCCACTGTTCCATCAGCCTTATGCTTGACTGTGAACACCCATTTACCATCAGCATTTGTCACGGAATTTGGATTTTAGTGTGAAATTGAGTGAAGACCATTCGCTGGAAATCTTGAATGATTTTTGGTACTTCTTCCCTGGTTCGCATCGGGTATACCCAAGTATATCTAGAATAATCATCAATGAGGGTAATGAAATACTTGTAGCCACTCTCAGATGGTAAAGTAACAGGGCCCCACACATCAGAATGAACAATGTGAAACGGAGATTCATATTTACTATTTCTTTGAAGAAAATGAGTTCTACAATGCTTACTCAACTGACACGTTTGACAAGAAAAATCAGAAACAGACATTGACTTAAACAGTTCTGGGAATACAACTTTCAAAGACTCAAAAGACAAATGACCAAGACGGCAATGCCATAAATAGACTTCTTTCTTACAGGACTGACTCATAGACTGACTCATAGACTCCGTAACATGAAGACCAGCCTTATTCTCCAGCATGTAAAGTCCATCAGCCATATGACCCCTACCAATCGTCCTCCCCGAGGCCAGATCCTGAATCACACAATGAGAAGGGAAAAAAGTCACTGAGCAATTCAAGGAATTAGTAACACTACTAACAGAGAACAAATTAATGGGAAAATTTGGAACATGAAGCACATCAGAAAGGGTAAGGCCAAGAGGAAGAGAGAGAGTTCCTTGACCAGCTATGGAAGAGTATGATCCATCGGCTAGTCTCACCTTGTCTCTTCCAGAAAGAGGGTGATAGGTTTGAAAGTAAGAGGACGTACCAGTCATATGTTTTGATGCTCCAGAATCAATGATCCATGGAGAGTCAGGGGTGTGAGAAGCAACATGGAAAGCAGTGGCAGGGTTACCTGACGTAGATGCAAATGAGGTTGAGGGAGGAGTATCCATCTGACGAATTGCTCTACCATAGAGCTCTAAATGGTCACGAAAGGAATTCATAATGTCCTCCATCGGGTCAGGTCCAGTGAGATGTGTCTGAGTCACAGTAGAAATGGGGGGCTGATTCTCCCGAGTAGCCATGTTGGCCATGTGAAGTTTCTTTGTACTTTGTTTTCCGTACTTCTTATTCACCTCTGAACCTTGCTTCTTAGTCAGATCTTGAGCCCATTTTGGTTTCCCATGAAGATCCCAACAGGTATCTTTGGTGTGTTGGGGTTTCTGGCAATGAGTGCACCACAATTTTTCCTTATCTTCTGTTTTTTTCTGGAGATCTCCTTTCTGGGAAGAAGATCCCACACCAGTAGATACACCCCCTTTTGCAACTAACACAACAGCATCCCCACCAGGGCTGTTCATCAAATTTCTCCTGCTTTCTTTAGATTGTACAAGAGCATAGACTTCCTGAACAGAAGGGAGATCCTTAGAGCTGAGAATCTGAACCCTGATAGATTCATACATAGGATTCAGACCATGTAAGAATGCAAACACCCTTTGCTGGGAGACAAGCTGTTTGTACTTCTTAGCATCCTCATCACACTTCCAATCCACACTCTGGTAGTGATCCAACTCCTTCCAGACAGATGTTAAGTCAGAGTAATAGACCGATAAACACCTCTCCCCCTGTCTACAAGTAGAAGATGCTGCCTGCAGTTGATAAATTTTGGCATAGTGTCGCAATTATGAATATGTAGACTTTGCTTGTTCCCAGATTTCATTCGCAGTTTCAGCCCACATGAAATTCTTCCTGATTTGAGGTTGCATGGAAACCAAGAGCCAGGACATAACAATATTAATCTCCTGATTCCATCTATCATATTCAACACTCCCGGAGGATGGTTCTTTTATCCTCCCATTAATATAGCCTATCTTCCCCCTTGCAGTGATGTATAATTTGATCCCTCTTGACCACTCCAGGTAATTTAAACCATCAAGAGGGACAACAACCATAGGAAAGGATAGGTCACCCCCACCCATTCCATTCAGCATTGAGGAAACTCCAGATGTGGCTGAATCTTCACTGCCCATGATATCTGAACAAAAAGTTGAAACAGCAACCAAAAAAGTACAGTCGTACAAGACTATTTCAGAGATAGGTCCTTCTGACCACCGGTTTCACTGAGAACAAAAAGAAAGAGCACTGCTGTTGCAGTACAAGAACAGGTCCTTCTGACCTACAGTTTCACTGAGAACAAATAACAAACTGAACACTGTTGTTGCAGTACAAGAACAGGTCCTTCTGACCTACAGTTTCACTGAGAACAAACAACAAACTGAACACTGCTGTTGCAATACTGAAACAGGTCCTTTTGACCTACGGTTTCACTGAAACAAGTCTGCACACTGCTGTTGCAGTACAAGAACAGGTCTGAATGACCTACTTAGTAGGGCTGATAGCTAACCAGTCAAGGAGATCAATAGGGTAGCCAAACAGTCAATTAATAAGATTAATATTGAGCAGACAATTAGTCGGCTAAAACAGACCATCAACAGTCCACAATACCAACAAAAAAAAGGTTTGAATACAGTTACTGTGTTAAGGAATACAGTCACTTAACAGTAGGGCAGCCGAACAATTCATCAGTCGAACAGACAACAGTAGGGTAGCCGAACAGTCATCAAACAGTTCAGCAAACAATAGGTATCCGAACAAACAAGGATGATAGTACCTCTTTTAGTTTCAGATGATAGTCTCCCTTGTGGTAAACCAGAACCCCTTGACTGTAAACCAGAGCTCCTTCTACGAATCCTCAAACAATAGGCAGCCGAACAGAAGATGAGCAATACTTCTTTTAGTTTCAGATGATAGCCTTTCTGAAGACAGAACACCCTCTACGAACTGCAAACAATAGTCTCTCTACAGTCGAGTAGACAGGAGGAGCAATTTCTAGGCTGGAAGACGAAAAGACTCTGTAACTTCTGGGTCGAACTGACTTCACCAGATTAGGAGTTCGATTGGAGACAGCACTGGATGCAACAGTAGTTAGCTTGACACCACCCTTCAGGCCTGGACGACTTGCTCTGATACCATGTTGAGCAAGAGCAAGTGAAGAGAAGAGAGGAGAAGAGAGAAGAGAGGTGAGTCGAGTGACTGAAAGCCGTCCAGAACACTAGGGGCGAAAGAATGATTTTATTATTTATACTAGTACAGTCGAACAATATAAACAGAGGAGAAATTACAACAGTACCCTTATGGTACTAAACCTGAATACATAAACAACTGTCAACAGGATCAATAGGAGTGGAGGCTGGTTTAGCACCAAGTTTACCAGTCTCAACAAGGAGGTCAATGACATATTTGCACTGAGAAATGAATATACCATCCTTAGATCTAGCAACTTCAATGCCCAAAAAAATCGAAAATCTCCTAAATCCTAGATTTCAAATTCAGAGTCAAGAAACCTTTTGAGCTTACTGACCTCCTGGGTGTCATGACCCGTGACCACAATATCATCAACATAAACTATCAGAAATCAAGAACAAGGTATGGTCAAATTGAGTTTATGTGTAACCAAATGAGACAAGTGCAGCCCTGAATCTCTCAAACCAAGCCCGAGGAGATTGTTTGAGACATAAATGGATTTCTGCAATTTACACACCTTCCCTTGCATTTCCTTTCCATACACTCCCGGAGGCAAAGACATATAGACCTCTTCATGTAGATCTCCATTCAAAAAGGCATTTTTAACATCAAACTAGTGGAGAGGCCATTCAAAAGTAGCAATTAGGGACAACAAAACCCGGACCGAGGTCATCTTAGCCACAGGAGCAAAGGTCTCAAGATAGTCAATACCATACATCTGAGTGTAGCCTTTAGCAACCAGCCTGGCCTTAAACCTCTCAATAGAGTCATCAGAATGATATTTAATTGCAAATACCCATTTACAATCCACTAGTTCCTTCCCTTCTGGCAAGTCAACAATATCCCAGGTATGGTTCTTATGCAAAGCATCTAGTTCAGCTATCATGGCATCCCTCCATTCCGGTTAAGATAGGGCTTCTGGTACAAACATGTGTATCACATGGGAAGAAACAAAAGCAAGAAAAGAAATAGTAGGTAGGAGATAGAAGGCTACAGGACAGGTGTTTAGAAATACAATGGGTTGTACACTTCCACTTGCCCTTGCGAAGAACAATAGGAAGATCAAGGTCTGGGAAAGAAGTAGATGGGTCAGAGGAAGCCTGACCTGTTACCTTAGTAATGATGAGAGGAGCAGGAGGCTCATCTGTAGGAGTGTAAACAACTTGCCCATGTCTGAATCTGTCTTTGGTACCACCTTTGGGGAATAGGATGAGGTGGAGGAGGAATAAGAATACTGGAGGTAGGCCCAGTGGGAGAAGTGGACAGCTCATCAAATGACTCAAAAGGAACAGGAAGAAGAACTGCTAGAGACATAGCAAAGGGTTCCTCAGATTTCTCCCCCTCAGGAGGAATGCTAAAGAAAGGAGTAGATTCAGCAAATGTGACATCCCGAGATACAAAATGGGTGCCACTAACCAAATCAAAACATCAATATCCTTTCTGCGTGGAGGCATATCCCAGGAAAAAACATTTGGCAAGCCTTAGGTTCAAATTTGTGCCTTTGATGGCTGTGAACATGTACATAGCAGGTGCACCCAAAAACACAGAGAGGAAGAGAGAAGAGATCCTCATTCGGAAAGAGAAGGCTAAAGGGGCTTTTGAAGCCAAGAACCCGGGAAGGCATACGGTTAATCAAAAAGGTAGCAGTAAGGACAACATCTCCCCAAAATTTTATAGGAACATGGGATGCAAAAAGGAGGGATCTAGCAACTTCAACCACATGCCGGTTCTTCCTTTCTGCCACTCCATTCTGTTGTGGAATGTAGGAACAAGAACTCTGATGAATAACCCCAAAAGTTTCAAGATAGGTTGAGAGGGTTTTCTCAAAATACTCCTTAGCATTATCAAAATGGAATATTTTAATCCGGGTGTTAAATTGGGTAAGAATGAGTTCATGAAATTTTTGCACAATAGGTGGTACTTCATCCTGGGATTTCATGAGATAAATCCAAGTGTAACGAGAGTAATCATCAATAAAAAGGGTAAAGTACCTGTAACCCCCCATAGTAGGCAAATGATATGGCCCTCACACAGCAGTGAACAATAAGAAAAGGAGAAATAGATCTTTTATTGCTTATTGAATAAGATTGTCTACATTGCTTTGCCAGTTCACATGACTCACAATGAAGACTAGATAAAAACACTCCCTTAAACATATCTGGGAACAAATGACTCAAAGCAGAAAAAGACAAATGACCAAACGAAAGTGACATAACATGACTTTGTCAGTAGACTCTGACAAAACTGACTCCAAGGCAACTTCATGAGGTGGTCCAAGAACTCTATCAGGTGTGTCCAGCAAGTATATTCCATTCACCTCATGGCCACTCCCAATCATCCTCTGAGACTGCAGATCTTGAAAAACACAATGAGTGGAAAAGAAGGTTATGCTATAGTTCATGGATTTAGTTAAGCTGCTAACAGATAAAAGATTTGTATAAGTTTAAGGACATGAAGGACAAAGGATAAATAAAGGGTGTCAAAGGTCTTGATATTCCCCTTGCCAGAAATGGGAGAAAGAGACCCATCTAAAGGGAGATTTTCTCTCTACCAGAGAGGAGGTGGTATGAACAAAAAAGATTAGACAAGCTGGTCATATGGTCTGATGCACCAAAATCAATGATCCAAGAGATTTTATGATTACCTGAAATTGAAGCATGGTTTGTAGAAGCACGAATACCTGAGTGAGCAAATGTTGATGATGATGATGTGTTGCCTGAAGAGTGAGATGTAGAGACAGTAGCTTCCAAGTGATTTAACAACCTTCCATACTTTTCAAAATCTGCCTTCATTGCTGCCAACTGTTCCATGGTTGACTTCTCTTCACTCTCCTTACTTCCTTCTTCAGGTACTGTGGCAACATTAGCTGACTTAGGCTTTCCTGTCTAATTGGTCTTCTTAAAATTGTTGTTATTCTTAAACCGGTTAGGTAGAAGATCAGGATGAAGCTTCCAACAAGTGTCCTTAGTATGCCTCGGTTTCTTGCAATATTCACATACCTGCTCCTTCTTCTCAGTTGGACCCTTCGACTTTATTCCAGCATGTGCAAAGTGTTCCCGTAGGTGGACTCTGTAACTGAACCTACCGCCTACTCTCCTCACTGCTTACCATAGCATATGCCTGGGCAAGAGTAACCTCATCTTTGGCCAAAATATTCTACCTAATGATATCAAACTCAGGGTTGAGTCCTGTAAGAAACTCAAAGACCCTGTTTTATTCCACCAACTTTCTAAAAGTTTCTGCATCCTTCGTACTCTCTCATACAACTGTCTCCATAACATCAATTTCCTACCATAGGGATTTCAGCATAGAATAGTAGATTGCCACACTCTTCTCCCCCTGTCTTAGGTTCTTCACATCACGTTTCAGCTTGTAGACTCTAGCCACATTCAACTTTTTGTGAATAGGTTTCGGTAACACTGTCCCAGATCTCCTTGGCCAAGGACATCTAGAGATAGTGCTGACTGATATGAGGCTGCATAGAGTTGACCAACCATCCTATGACTATATAGTTCTCCTGCATCCATTTCTCAAATTCAAGGTCTACCTCTTCGGGTTTCACCTTACTGCCTGTGAGATACCCTAATTTTCCTCTACTATAGACATAAATCCTTATAGACTATGCTCAAGCAAGATAATTGGTTCCATCTAGCTTAATTGTGGTCACACCAGTCAAAACGGAATCTACCGAGCCAAGCCCGAAAATAGGCACCTGCTTGAACTCACTTCCATATTGCTCCATTAATCAAACAAAAATAAAAAAACCAGAAATCTGATCTTTATAAACTTACTTAAAGTCAAACCAGTACCCAAATGCTTGAAAACTAGGGTTTCATTGTGTCCGACTATCGGGGAGAAAGTGAAAAGATGCAACCACTTCTACCAGAGCTTCCCAATCTCTTCCAAAACTGAACCGCCCTCTTTTAGAAGTCAAAAGGCACCTCCCAAGCACAAAGCCCCACACCCAATGCTTCACTTTTATCTGTACCTTCAAAAATCTCTAATTGGCTAGGGTTTTGGGCAGAAACAGTACAGCATTGCTTCGTGGCAGTTTCTGGCCAAAATACAACTTTCCAAACCCTCTACCAACCAGGCAAAAGGTCCTCTGAATTATAGAGAACCTATCTCTCCATACACTCTCTTAATTGAAGGGTGTATGGGAAAAAGAGAGAAAGAAAAAGAAGGAAAAAGAAACCTGCTCTGATACCAAGATGTAAATCAATCTTGTAAAACTGATATAAACTTGGTAAAATTTAGAGAGAAAGAAAAGAGAAAAATAGAGAACAACAGTACAAAGGAAGAAGATGGAGAAAAGAAGAGGAAGAAGAAGAAGAATTTGAATGTCTCTTCCCTCCCTTCTCTAATCTTTTTGTTAAACTTCAATCTTAGGTTAATTACAAGTATGCCCTTAAGTGGGCAGCCAGCTAGGCAGTAACATAAAGAGAACTAACAAAAAAGAAATAATAGGCCCATAAAGATAGGCCCATTAGCTAACAAATAAATAAATAGCATATTACAAGAAAAGATACTAGGGCCCATTCGGCCTAGTCTCTCTACAAACCGCATGCCCATGTCTATCCTTGAAGGTCATTTTCCATTCTCCGTTTTGTTTCCTACTTTGTCTCATTTTCCTCTTACTCCCAAAGTTTTTTGGTGTGTGTGTTTTGTTCATAATCTTGGGCCTGGAATGGACAAGTTAGATGCTTGATCCACTAAGTGTATCTTCCTTGGTTATTCCAGGACTCAAAAAGGTTATAAGTGTTATAACCCCAGTTCCTAGCGTTCTTTTGTGTGTCCTGAGTTTACATTCTTTGAGTTTGTTCCTTTTTTTCTCCGGGTCAGGTGTTTCTTCTCTTCCATCACCATCACCTCCTCTTCTAGTTCCTGTTGAGGACCCCATTCCTCTTGTTCCAGTTGTGACTAAGTCTTTGCCTCCAGTGCAACTCCCTGCTAAACGACCACCCATTCGGCAAGTGTATAATCATCGTCAAGTACTGGCTCCTCCTCCAGCTTTGTCACCGTCGACAGATCCGGAAGTTGTTACCACCCCAGCCCCACCCCCTAGTTCTGACCTTGATCTTCCTATTGCTTTGCGGAAAGGTAAACGTAGTTACACTCTCCACCCCATTTCCAATTATGTTTTTGTATCTCACCTTCCAGCTTCCCATCGCCAGTTTGTTTCTATGTTATCCTCTGTCTCTGTTCCAAAGGATGTTCAAGAAGCTCTCACTTCTCCAGGGTGGTGCCAAGCAATGGAGGAAGAACTCTCGGCCTTGATTCGTACTCAAACGTGGGACCTCACCACTCTTCTGCCTGGTAAGTATGTTGTAGGCTGTAAGTGGGTGTACACTGTTAAATATTTTCCTGATGGAAGTGTTGAATGGTTGAAAGCCTAGTTAGTTGCCAAAAGTTATTCACAGCTCTATGCTATCGATTACATAGACACATTCTCCCCTGTTGCCAAAATTGGTTTCGTTTGTGTTCTGATCTCCCTTGCTGCTATGTATGATTGGCCCTTCTTTCAGCTTGACATCAAGAACGCCTTTTTACATGGTGACCTCCTTGAGGAAGTGTACATGGAGCAACCACCAAGGTTTGTTGCTTAGGGGGAGGGTGATAAGGTATGTAGACTTAAGAAGGCTATTTATGGGCTTAAACAATTCCCCCATGCATAATTTGGTAGATTCAGTGAAGTGGTGAAGAAATTTGGCATGAAACAGTGTCAAGTTGACCATTCCGTATTTAGTTATGAGTCCAATGCTGGGAAGATCTTATTGGTGTTAAATGTATATGATATTCTTATCACTGGCAGTGGTAGACCAGGGATTGATAGGTTGAAGACTTACTTGCATGATCACTTCTAGACAAAGGATCTTGGCAAATTAAGATACTTCCTAGGGATAGAAGTAGTGAGGTCCAAGATTGGTATTAATCTGTGCTAGAGGAAATATGTCCTTGATCTGCTAGAGGAGACAGGGTTATTAGGTGCCAGACCAGCTGAAACACCCATGGAACTGAATGTCAAGTTGAGTAGTGGTGTAGGTGAGGAGTTTGAAGATCTTGGAAGGTATAGAAGGTTGGTAGGTAAGCTGAATTACCTAACCATCACTCGGCCTGATATCTCATTTGCAATTAGTGTAGTGAGTTAGTTTATGCAGAATCCTCGAATTCCACATTGGGAGGTGGTTCTAAGGATTGTACAGTACTTGAAGGGAGCTCCAGGTCGTGGTTTGTTATATAAGAGTGGAGGAAGTCTTGAGATAGAGGGATACACGGATGTTGATTGGGCCGGTTCCATATCTAACAAAAGGTCAACTACAGGGTATTGCACTTTTCTTGGTGGCAACTTAGTGACATGGAAGAGTAAGAAGCAGACAGTGGTAGCAATAAGTAGTGCAAAGGCTGAATATAGAGCCATGGCACACACAACATGTGAACTAGTGTGGTTGAAGCATCTCCTAGAGGAAATGGGGTACTCGATTGACACTCCTATGAAGCTATATTGTGATAATCAAACTGCAGTTCATATCTCCTCTAATCCAGTGTTTCATGAAAGAACAAAGCATATAGAAGTTGATTGCCACTTTGTACGTGAGAAGGTGCTTAATGGAGTGATAAGTACAACATATGTGAACACAGGAAATCAATGGGCAGATCTGCTTACCAAAGGGTTGAGTTGGGGAAGAGTGGACTACATATGTAACAAGCTGGAATTGTATGACATATACTCACCAATAGACTTGTTCATGGGTCGGGTAGCCCAACGGCCTGGCCCGCACCCAATCGGGTTTGGACATGTAATTAGGCCCGCGGGCCTGACCTCAGGCCCAAAACACCAAGCCCGATTGTGTGTCGGGCTGGGCTCAGGATTTGTCAAAAAAACCCAGCTCGGCCCGACTCATTTATATAATATAAAATATATAACATTTATTATAATATATATTAATAATTAAATATATACATTTTTTATTTTTTCTTTATAATTTCTCTCTCTCTATTCAGCCGCTTCAGCAGCGGCATGAGCTATATACTTCGGGCTCGGGCTCGGGCCTAGGCCCAGGCTTCGGGCTTTTTATGGGGGCACTCGGGCCCAAGTTGTAGGCCTGATGGTCGGGCCGGGCTCGGGCTCGGGCTCGGGCCTTAAAAAAATCTGTTAATGCAGAGTGAAAGCCCGGCCTGGCCTGGCCCATGAATAGGTCTACTCACCAGCTTGAGGGGGAGTGTTAGAGTCGGCTGTAGAGGGGTAGTATAGGCATTTTACATTAAGTTATATGTTAAATGTAATTATAAGTGGATCTTAAGTTAGCTGATGTGGCTCTCACTTAAGTGAGGGCATAAGAGTAATTCTGATTTGTTTAGAAAGGTATAAATAAAGCCTGACTGACTAGAGAGGGTGATTTTTCTCTCTAGTTCAACCAGAACAGTTTTCTCTTCTTCTCTTCTTCCTACTGTTTCTACAGATTCTTCTTCTTCTTATTATCTGGAATTATAAGGACACTATACCTGAATTCTATCAAGTATGTTACAGACACTGTATAATGTTAGAAAGACAAAAGGAAGACTCTAATTTCTCAAGGGATAGGATTTGGATCAGAAATGTACTGTCTAAATTGGCTAAGGGGGTGAAGTAGGTATACAGGTGGTGGATGAGAGGTGTGTTTTGTGCAATAAAAGTATGGAGACAACAAGTCATCTACTGATTCATTGTGATTTTGTTTACTGGATTTGGGGAAAATGTTGGAAATTTCAGCTCTTTTACTGCTTCAAAACACTTCAAAATGTTTTTTAGATTGACAAGCTGCATAATGAAGATGACTAGATGAGTGACATGAATGCTTTCTCTTCCCATCAAGAAACCTCAAATCAGGTTCAGATTTGTAGTCTTCACCAAAAAGGCATCCAGAATATCTGCTACCATTAATAGCAACATTTATCTAACAATTTTGTTCAATTGTAATTTTCTTTCTTCTTATACATTTTTATTTATTTATTACATGCTTTATGACGTCCTGGGCTGACCTGTTTGACATGGATGATCAAACTGTTGACCCACAACCCAGAGCCAAGAACGGTTCAATTTCCGGGTCACTTATTAGAAGTGACCCTGTGGCTACCCTTTTGGGTTACCCCCTATATGCCCATGTTGATTCTCCATATTCCAATAAAAAACTTGGTCTGAAGTTTTGTAGTATGTCCTAAGCATAGAGTTTTCTATAAATAGGGGCAGTTCAATTCTCTTGGATTGCAGCCTCAAATTTGGCATTTTTGTCAGGGGTGTGGAACTCCTCATAAACATTAACCGTTTCATCAAAAGAACCGGCTCTTCATAAAAAATAGGTAGGTAAATCTTCTTGAACAGATTATGCAGGGGATAATGGCCATTTAAGGTTTTCTTGATGCCTCAGTTCCTTATTTGTACTCATTTACTTGGACCAAAAGAAGTAAAAGAAAAAGATGAGGATGATGAAATCCCCATAAGAGCATTGCTTAGGATTTGGAGATGTTATCCAAGATCAACTTCAAGGCTTGAAGCACATGTTCTATGCTGTGTGTCTATGCATTAGTCAACAGTAACTTGTTGAGGGTATTGGTGTATTTTTACAATTACTTTTCTTTGGTAATAAAATATGGACAGTGAAGGATGTTGGATTATGATAATCAATTACTTATTCCAAAACCGACAGTATATAATCCAAAAAGTCTAGATGCAGTATTTCAAGCATAATGAAATAAGGAGCAGGTTAAACAGAAGTTCTAAAATAGAATCAAAGAATGAATTGTACTCACAGGGAATGTAGGATTGTGATAATCATCCTGAAACACAGAATCAAGATCACGAAACAATCGATGATCAGGTGTGTCATAGCGGCCATCACAAAGATCAAGCCCACCTATAAATGCAGTAATTTTTCTGTTATTTCCAGGTCCTTGTGTATCCACTAACACACATTTTTGGTGATGTGTAAAAAGGGTACCAACAACCTGGATGCAGACACAACAAAAGAAATTTCAACAAAATAAAGATTATTAAGAAGCTAAAATCATCAAGTGGAATTATGTACATAAAGGACATCTATTCTGGTTGTCAATAAAAAAAATTAAAAACTGAACCAACTTGAACCATCTTCCAATAAACACCCACCAATCACTTAATTGATATTTGTGTCTCTCATACCAGAAGTAGACAGGGTCAAGTACAGTTGTGTTAGACCACAAATAAATAAGGTCAAGCATGTAAGATATACTGATGAGTTCCTGAGGTGCATTTTCAGAAGCCAGCATAAGTTAGATATTTAGAAGTTGGTAGGCTTTTCTCTTGGTGCTTTTTTAAAGTTCTCTTTAATTTTCAGGAGGCAGGGGTGTTTTGGTATTTTCACATGTATTTGGTGGTCCAGCTTTGGGATTTTGTTGTCTGTGTCATTCTTAATGTTAGTTTTAGTCTCCCAAGTAGGGGTGTCAATAGGTCAGGTTCAATTTGGGTCCATTTATACCCAGACCGGTACCCTATTATATGCATCAGTACCTTCTTTGGTGGGTCAGCACCCAAAGAGTGTAAAATTCAAATATCACCATTTTGGTGACCAATGGCAGAAGATCATCTAGGACAATGATTTTGAATTTTGAATAGGACGAATCTGTAAATAAAAACATCTTGTATTTTGAATGATGCTTTCCTGATACAAAATGCTCTGTATATATTATCCTTTTAGGAAATCTCTTCCTCCAGTTAAAGTTAAAACAATACTTCACTTTTACTTTTCAAAGAAACCTGTTACTAGTATTTCCCAGTGTTTTAAAAGTGAGAGGCACAAGAAAAGTGCAAGGACCTTTTAGCTCCAAGGTGTAAGGCGCAAGACGAGGTGTGTACCCAGACAAAGCCAGGCATAAACCCCTCTTGTACTATGGGGTCAGTGACAAATACACCCCCCCTGAAATTTCATTTGCGACAAAGACCCCCTGAACTTTCACTTTGCAACAAATACCCCCTGACCATTAAGTCAGATGATGGAATGTGTTAATTTACCAAAATACCCACCTAAACTTTTCATATTTTCTTTTTCTTGTCATTTTCTCTTAAACCCAGTTGACCAAAAATACCTCCATTTTCTCCAAATGAAACTATCTAAAATAACAAGAATAATTTCACTGGCATAGAAAATAAAGTTTTTTTTTTTAATTCTCGATTCATTTCACTCACATGAATGCCTTTCTTTATCTTAAAATATAAAAACTATCCACTCTGTTCTCCAATAATTCAAGAAAAAGCAAATGGAAGCATAAATTTATATCTATTAGAAAGAAACCTCTACCATTTCATTTGAATATTGAATCCAGCCAGAAATTTGCAAGGATCTATTGGAGCAATCAAGAGGCCTTCAATGTTATATTTAGAAAACTAATCAAATCATAAATCATTCAAATAAATAAAAGGGTAGTTTGGGGATTTAAAAAATAAATAAACAGCTGAATGAGAATTTTTTGAAGTTAACTGATGGAACTCTAATGGAGGGATTATCAAAAAAACTCTAACAGAGGGGAGTATTTGTCACAAAAGTGCAAGTTCATGGGGCATTTGCCACTAACTCCATAGTACAGGGAGGCCTTTGTAATTTATACATAAAAACAGGCAAATTGATCAAAAAATACTTAAAAATATGCAAACCTGAATTCTAAAAGAAATTAAATACTTTAAAGATTTACTACCTCAAAAAGAAAGCATAATATATAAAACAAATTCAAAGTGGAAGTGAAACCAAGCAAATGCAGATCATACCAAAGTGCTTCAAGAACTCAACAATGTTTGCTTATCTCCTAGTTGCATTACATCAACTTCCTAAAACTTAGGAAATTGGAGCCTTTTATGAATGTAAAGCACTGATAGGCCTAAAGCTGGAGGAAAGGCCCCTCAGATGCAAGCCCAAACAAGCCCATAAACGAGTTTGGGGGCAGTACCTCTGAGCTGAATTTTTTGCCATATATAATGTAGGAAACTGTGGACCCCACATTAAGTGTATTCGTGTGATACCCTGAGATGTACTTAGATTTAAATTGATTAGGATCAGCTTTCCTAGTAGGATTAGTTTTATTCTATCTTATCTAGGATTAGATTTATTTTAATCTTATCTTTTATTGCCATGTAAGCATTAAAGTTCTTTTACAATTAGGAAACTATGTATATAAATTAAGGAGTGGGGCGGCTGTTTTAAACACACCAACCACTCTCTTCTTTCTAAAACCTCTCCACCAGTTCTCCCTCTTCATCTCGCTTTTTCTTCTCATCTCTCTTCCTTTCTTTATTTTCTGTTCAAAACCTAAGAGATATTTGTAGTCTTGTACGACTACTTATAAAAGGGGGTTGGTTTTGTGATTTTGGTAGCAGTTTATTCTATTTTGGGGTTTGGGATCAAAGATCAGTTTTATTGTTTTTTCTTTATTAGCGAAAACTTTGTTATTTGAGATCCTATTCACAAAAAGATAATTTTGCATGGACTCCCCTCCACTTTGGAGGATACTTGCAAGTCAAAGTGTGTCCATGAGCTGACTTGTGTCCAACTCTTTGAAATACATATCATTCTAATTAATTCATCTCCAAATTCTAAATGGCGGCCTAGACCTTTCAGGTTGCTTGAGGCTTGGAAAACGCATGAAAGATGCAAGAATATTATTTCTGAAACTTGGAATGTTGAGGTGGAAGGGACAAAAATGTATGGGTTGTCTAAACAAATTTCGAAGTTAAGTTAAATCTGGGAAAGTGGAACAACTCCACCTTTGGATTCATTGGAAAAAAAAATATAGAAAAGCTCAACGCTGACCTGGTAGAGGTTCAAGGGCTTCCTCCTAGCCTGGCTACTGAATCTAAGAGAAAAGAGTTGGAACTGAATTTGGATCTAGAACTCAAAAGAGAGGATATATTATGGCATCCAAAGTCTAGAATCCAGTGGGGGATATGGCAAGTTATCTGGGTTGTGAGAAAGGAAATTGGCCCATCAAGTACCTAGGATTACCACTTGGTGGCAATCCTAAAGCTTTGAGTTTTTGGAATCCAATGGTGGAAAGGTTTGAGAAGAGATTAGCTGGGTGAAAGAGAAATTGCATTTCTTTAGATGGGAAGATAACATTTATCAAATCTACCATAGCTAACCTTCCTGTCTTTTTTATGTCGATTTTTAGGATGCCCCAGGCTGTTGTGAGAAAGCTGGAAAAGATCATGAGAGACTTTTTGTGGGGACCTGGGGAAGGGAAGAAAGATTAGGCCTTATTGAGTAGAAGGAGGGTTGGGGATTGGGATCATTAGAATTAAAAATTGGGCCTTATTGAGTAAGTGTCTATGGAGATTCCTCAATCACATCAGGTATGATTTGGTCTTCGGTCAAAATATTAGATTTTGGAAAGATATTTGGGTTGGGGAGACCCCTTTGATGGAGATCTTCCCTTCACTTTATGCTATTACCAATCTCAAAGGCAGACCGGTGGCTGAGTTCATTTTCTCCTCTTCCTCTCCTTCTGAGCTAAATTGGAAATTTGGAACTTGGGCCTCATTAGGAATCTTAGAGAATCTGAAATTCCCCTTGTTTTTGCTTTGCTCTCTTTGCTGAATCCAGTGGTTCTTGGGGATGGGGGCATGGACAGTAGGGTCTGGACCCTTAATTCGGCTGGGACTTTCACTTGTAAATCCTTTTTTAACTCCCTTGTAGCTTCCTCACCTTCTCTTTCACCTACTTTACCTGTTAAGGAAATATGGTGTTCTCCCATCCCTCCTAGAGTCAATGCTTTCTATTGAGAAGTGTTTCATGGTTGCATTAATACTTGTGATAAGCTTCAAAGGAAGTAGCTTGGGAGGGTTGTTTAACCCTTCTGCTTGTAGGTGTCTACTAAAAGAGGTAGATTGATGCGGAAATGCACAAGGGCAGCAATTATTTGGACAGTCTAGGAGGAAAGAAACTCTAGAATTTTGGGGGAAAAGAAGAGGAATAAGGAAGAATTGATTGAGGCCATAACCCTAAGAGTGGCACATTGGTTCAAGACCTTGAATTTGTTCTGAGACTTTAAGATTGATGATTTCTTCAAAGCTTGGGGGGGCTATAGCTGCCTCATCTTCTAGAAGACAGATTGCAACAGTGATCTGGTCTCCCCTGCCTTGTGGCTGGTTGAAACTGAATTTCGACGGGAGTAGTGTGGGCAATCCAGGCCCCGCTGGAATTGGAGGAGCTATCAACAGAATTGTTAGCAGCTATTTATGGGCTTGAGAAATCCAAGGAAATGGGCTTTGAAAGGCTAATTATTGAAGGTGATTCCAAAACAGTTGTGGACTGGACCGACTGGTTAAAGAAAGGGGAAGGAGTTTCATGGCATTTAAGGAATGATCTTAGGAGGTTCAAAAGGTCTCCAGGGATATACTGATTCAAGTTAATTGGGTTAGAAGGTCGGCCAACAATTTGGCGGATAGTTTAGCTAAACAAGGGGGTTTGGACACTGATTCTTCCAGAATTCAGTCAACTAGAAAAGGAGGATTCTGGAAATAGTTTAGGAGAGTTCCTGGATTATCAGATTTGTAATGTGATGACTTGTCACCCTCTTGTTATTTATTCTGGAAGTAGTTTAGGAGAGTTCCTGGATTCAGTCAGCTTGTTATTTATTCTGGAAGTTGGTCTATGTATTTGGGTGATGACTTGTCACCCTCTTTTGTAACTTCTTTTATCTTTAATTAAATTTTTATTTTACTTATCAAAAAAAGGGTGGTTGGACATATTTGTAATATTTGGGGGTTTGGACACTTGGTGTCTATTTGTATCCTCACAACTTCTTGTTGTGCTGCCTTAATTAGCTTAATGAAATCCTTTTTCTGAGTTATTGATCAAAAAAAAAAAACAAAAAGGCTTTGGAGGTTTGGGGAGCAACAAGAGAGTCCTTAGAGAAAAGTGAGCCAAACTAAATATGGATCAAGAAACTCGGATGGGATCTGGGTGTCTCAGCCAATCTTATGGATGGATTTTCAGTGCGGAAGGGAATTGAGAAAGCTTATAACCATTTTCAGTGTAGAGGTGTAAGATACAAGATATGTAATGGCAGAACAGTAAAATTATGGAGGGATGCCTGGTGTGGGGACAGATAATTAACAGAAGTCTTTCCAAATTTGTTTGAGTTGGCAGTTGACAAGGAGATAGTATGGCACATTGCTTCCAGTGTCAGAACGGAAGCATGATGTGGGCACCACAATTCAGAAAAAGTTTAGAGGATTGGGAAGTTGGTTCTGTGGTGGAGCTGCTGAAAGGGCTGTATGACACTCAGGTGAAATTCAGAACTTAGAAGATAGGAGGATATGGATCCGGGAAAGTCAGGAAAGTTTTCAGTTAAATCTTTTTCTGATAATTCAGCAGTTATAAATAGACTGAGGTCCCAATTAACACAGTTTTCTGGAAAAACATTCCATCCAAGGTGGCTTTTTTTTTTTTGTGTGGACTGCCTACTTGAACAGAATCCTAACTAGAGATAATATAGTAAGGAAGGGTGTGGCTGTATTATCAACTGAACGTGTGCTGTGTGAGGAGGCTGATGAATCTTTTTCTGATAATTCAGCAGTTATAAATAGACTGAGGTCCCAATTAACACAGTTTGCTGGAAAAACATTCCACCCAAGGTGGCCTTTTTTTGTGTGGACTGCCTACTTGAACAGAATCCTAACTAGAGATAATATAGTAAGGAAGGGTGTGGCTGAATTATCAACTGAATGTGTGCTGTGTGAGGAGGCTGATGAATCAGTGAACCATATGCTGCTGCCTTGCAGATATGCACAAGATATTTGGGTTAAGTTTATGGGCATGCTTGCCATTAAGGGGTGCTGTCCACAATCTGTGTTGGATTTCTTAAATGGTTGAAGGTAGTGGATTGAGTAAGAGAGGTTAAATCATTTGGATATTGATCCCAGCAGCTGTCTTCTGGAATCTGTGGCAGGAAAGAATTCCAGAAAATTCAAGGATAAGGAATGTTTGGTGGACAAAGTTTTTCAGATGATATTGGGCATGTTGCATTCATGGCTGAATGTTCATAAGTCTTTTAAGGGAAGGAGTCATGGTACATATTTTGTATTTGAAAATCTATTTTGTAAATTGCAATGGTATAGTTTATTAGCAATGCAGGGGCAGTTTTTTTTTTTTTTTTTGCAAGCTCCCCTTGTACAGCGTCTTGTTGTTCAGGGAATTTTTAAGATTAATGAAAGTTACTTTTAACTTTTCTCAAGGAAAAAAAATGCTCCGAAGTGGATATAAAGCTACCCCAATACAACTTCTTTCTAACACCTCTCTAGACAATGAATCTATCTGATTTCTGGATGTTACACCAGAACAAAAGTTTCCTGAATTGGAATTATGTTGTTTAGCCCATGGAATATATACAGGAAGATGGAAAAGACAGGCCACAAAGGAATAGTTTCACTGGACACAACCATCTGATATATCAAAAACATAAATTAAATAAGACTCCAAAACATATAAAGCTACTCTAAAGGTTAGAACCCCCAATACAACTTCCTTCTTCCTAACACCTCTCCAGACAATGACTCTATCTGATCTCTGGATGTTACACCAAAACAAGAATTTCAGACAAAGTTTCCCTTAATGGAACTATACTGTTTAGCCCATGGAATGTGTACAAGAAGATAGAGAAGGCAGGCCACTAAGGAATAGTTTCACTAGGCATATGTGACAAGAAATTCCAATAGATTGTTTGCATAATTTAATAAATGTGAATAAACCCTAGTTGTTTCTAGGTCAAAGTAGAAAAGAAGAAAGAAGAAAGAAGAAAGAAAAGAGAAAGAAGAAGAAGAAAGAGAGGAGAAAATTATTCGGCCAGATTAGAAGAGAGGATGTACAAAAAGTCCCTCTCCTAGCCGACCCACTTGACTTTTATTCATGAAAACTTGAGTTACGAGAAAGACAATTTTGTCCCTCATAGAAGATGGGACACATAACATAAACTCAGATACAATAGACAATTCACCTTCAATAAGATACACCAGAATGACCAAAATACCCTTGACTTGAGCATTCTAACACTCCCCCTCAAGCTGGAGAGTATATATCATATAGTCCCAGCTTGTTACAAATGTAATCTATTCTTCCCCGAGACAATCCTTTTGTGAAGATATCTGCCCACTGATTTCCTGAGCTCACATGAGATGTAATTATTACCCCACTTATCACTTTCTCTCTCACAAAGTGACAATCCACCTCAATATGTTTAGTTTTTTCATGGAAGACCGGATTGGATGAGATGTGAACAGCAGCTTGGTTATCACAGTATAGTTTCATGGGTTTGTCAATTGAGAAACCCATCTCCTGTAGTAGGTTCTTCAGCCATACTAGTTCACATGTGGTATGGGCCATAGCCCTGTACTCTGCTTCCGCACTACTTTTTGCCACCATTGTTTGCTTCTTGCTCTTCCAAGTTACAAAATTGCCACACAGGAAGGTACAATACCCTGTGGTTGACCTCCTGTCTGATATAGAGCCAGCCCAATCAGCATCTGTATACCCTACTATCTCAAGAGGTCCTCCTTTTTGGTATAACAGACCACGACCTGGAGCATTCTTTAGGTACCTAACAATTCTCAGAACAGCTTCCCAGTGAGGAACCAGGGGATGTTGCATAAACTGACTCACCACACTCACAGAAAATGATATATCTGGTCGGGTAATGGTCAGGTAGTTCAACTTTCCCACCAACCTTCTGTATCTTCCACGATCATCAAACTCATCACCTGCATCCACACTTAACTTGGCATTGAGTTCCATAGGAGTCTCTGCTGGTTTAGCACCTAAAAACCCTGTTTCTTCAAGTAGATCAAGAACATATTTCCTCTGGCATAGGTTGATCCCCTGTTTTGACCTCGCAACTTCTATTCCTAAGAAATACTTTAGCTTCCCCAGATCTTTCGTATTGAAGTGGTCCTGTAAGAATTTTTTCAGCCTGTCAATTCCATTGTTGTCACTTCCAGTTATGACAATATCATCCACATACACGACTAGCAAAATTTTTCCATCTTTCGAGTTATAGCTAAACACGGAATGATCAACCTGACACTGTTTAATCCCAAAGGCCTTCACCACTTCACTGAACCTGCCGAACCATGCACGTGGAGATTGTTTCAGTCCATAGATTGCCTTTTTGAGCCTGCACACCTTACCAGCCTCCCCCGGAGCAACAAACCCTGGTGGTTGCTCCATATACACCTCCTCAACAAGATCACCGTGTAGGAAAGCATTTTTTATGTCAAGTTGTAGGAGAGGCCAATCATACATAGTAGCCAAAAAGATCAACACCCGAACTGAACCAATTTTAGCCACAGGAGAAAATGTCTCCATATAGTCCACACCATATAACTGAGAATAGCCCTTGGCCACTAACCGTGCCTTCAATCGTTCCACACTGCCATCAGGAAGATGCTTCACTGTATAGACCCATTTACACCCAACAGTGTGCTTATCAGGAGGAAGGATGGTGAGTTCCCACGTATGATTATGTTGTAGAGCAGAGAGTTCTTCTTCCATGGCTTGCCGCCACCCTGGAGAGGCAAGGGCTTCCTGTACAATCTTGGGAGTGGGAACTGAAGAGAGTAATGATATAAACTTGCAATGGGAAGCAGAAAGGTGAGCAGTGAAAACATAGTCTGAAATGGGATGAGAAGTACAAGTACGTTTACCTTTCCGCAAAGCAATAGGGAGATGAAGATCTGAGGGAGAAGGAGCAATAGCAGGATCTGTCGACGGGTGCCGAAGTGGAGGAGGAGCCGAAGCACTTCTGCGAGTATACACTTGAGTAATTGGCGGCCTCTCTGTAGTAACCGGCATATGATGTGCATCTGCAGTAGGAGTGGGAGCTACGGGAAGGGGGTCCACAACTGGAACAGGGAGAGGAACCACAGAGGGAGAAGAAGAGACCCCGGCAATTGAGAAAAAAGGAACTGATTCAAAGAATGTGGCATCCGGGCACACAAACGATTTATGAAACTTAGGGTTATAACATTTGTACCCTTTCTGAGTCCTTGAGTAGCCAAGAAAAATACACTTCGTAGCCCGAGCATCTAGCTTGTCTACTCCAGGCCCCAAGTGCTGAACAAAACAAACACAACCAAAGACTCTTGGGGTGAGAGGAAAGGGAGACAAAGTGGGGAACAACACGGAGAAAGGGGATTGACTTCCAAGGATTGACATGGGCATCCGATTTATCAAAAAACAGGATGTAAGAACAGCATCACTCCAAAAGTGGTTTGGGACATGCATATTGATCATCAAGGACCGAGCAGTTTCAAGAAGATGTCTATTTTTCCGTTCAGCTACACCGTTTTGTTGTGGGGTGTAGGCACAAGAAGTTTGATGAATTATTCCATGGTGTTCTAGGTATTGCTGAAACGATGAGGAGATGTATTCTTTGGCATTATCGGAGCGAAGTATTTTCATATTAACACCAAACTGAGTGCGTATTTCAACATGAAATTTCTGAAAAATAGAAAACAATTCACTACGGTCTTTCATAAGATCTATCCATGTCATCCTTGAAAAGTCATCAACAAAGATTACAAAATACTTAAACCCATTGTATGACACCACTTTAACTGGACCCCATACATCAGAATGAACTAAAGCAAAAGGACTTGAGACACGACTATCAATTCTTGGACTAAATGAGACTCGATGATGTTTTCCCAACTGACATGACTCACAATCTAATGATGAAAGATGACTCAAGGAAAGAACTAGCAGCTTCAAAGCCTTGAGAAAGGGATGACCAAGTCTGCAGTGCCATTGGAGAAGAGTAAGAGACGACTGAAAAGCCACTGGAGGGCCACCACCATCAAGGTAATACAAACCACCGGCTTCATGCCCTCCACCAATCTTCGTCCCCGTCTTGAGATACTGAAATACACAAGAAGAATGATAGAAGGTTACAGAACAATTAAGGGACTTGGTTAATCTACTAACAGACATAAGGTTAAAAGGGAACTTAGGAACATATAAAACAGATGCTAAAGACAATGAGGAGAGATCAACATCACCAACACCACAAATAGGAGATGTAGAACCATTAGCAAGTGTAACTGTCTGAGATGTGGAGGTGCGAGAAAGGGAAAAAAATACATCAGGAGTCCCGGACATATGGTTCGAGGCGCCAGAATCAATGATCCAGGGTGAGGCTTTGGAAGCTAAACAAGTCATACCTGAATGGGCAAGTGTAGCTGTCTTCTGCTGAGATGTTTGAAGGAACTGCTCATATATTGCCTGTGGTAAACTCACCATTTCCTGCCCGGAAGCACAAGTGGGTGTATAGGGGGTTGGTGCAGTTTGCTGGCTTTCTGTAATTGTGCTACTACTTTTAGATGTAACATGGTTAGCCCAAGTGTTAGGTGGACCACACAAATCATAGCAGAAATTAACTGTGTGCCCCCCTAAGCCACAACGTGTACATTTTCTCTGAGCAATACCCTTCCTTTTCCACGGCCTCCCCCTGACTCATGGCCTCCAGTCTGGCCACTGGCCCGGTTAAACATGTGTCCACCACGGTTGCTTGGAGGGCCACTACTGCCACCACCACTTCCACGACTACTTCCACTGGCTCAATGGATGTCCTCTTAAGACGAGCAAAAACTTCTTCAAGTGAGGGGAGAGCTGATCCCCCCAATATCTGTGCTCTGACAGGCTCATACTCGGCCTTCAAACCCACAAGAAACCTAGTCACATCAAGTTGTTCACGTTATTGTTGTTGGATCTGAACATCTGATGTGAGAGGGTGATACACATTTAGCTCATTGCGGATGTTTCTCAAACTTGCATAATACTCTTCCAAGCTTCGACTTTCTTGCTTCAAATTGAAGTACTCTTGGTATAACTGATATACCCTAGTTGTGTTGTCTTGTCCAGAGTACAACTTTTTAGCATGACCCCATATCTCTTTGGTTGTATCTAGGAACATGATGTTCACACTAATCTTTGGTTCCATGCTGTTCCAAAGCCATGTCATTATCTGTGCATCATCTTGTTCCCAATCACTGAACCCAGGAGAATCAGAGGAAGGTTTCTCTTCCCTCACATGTTTGACTTTCCTCTTGGCCTTCAAGAACACCTCCACAGATTTTGCCCATGGTATATAGTTCTCACCATTCAACTTGATGGATGTCATTTGAACACTTAGATAATCTGAAGAGAGCATGATGCCTATTTTGTTGTCATTCCCAACTACAGTTGAAGCCATCTCGATTATGTCTCCTCTGAATATACACCACAATCTCACACTTGTCACAAGACTTATCTCACTTACAATACCACCAACCCACTTTCTTCAACTGCACATTACACACTACACTCTAAAGCTGAAATCATTCAGTCAACACATCAAACACTTGGACTGCACACTGCAGGACCATTTACCACCAACACACCACTACTGAAATTACTCAGTCATTTCATCGAACACTTGTTCTGCAAACTGTAGAGCTGAATACACACAAGGTCTAGGGGTTCACTTTTAAGCATTTAAAAAAATAGATATGCCAGCCACCACAACACAATCAACACCACACCACTGCTGTCGTGGATATCAGCAGTCTACCACTCTTCTTTCAGCACACATGTGAGCAAAAAAACACAAAAAAAAACATGACTGATATGTGTATCAGTTTCACCCAGCACCACAACAACTAACTTTCGATGTACACAAAAAAAAATCAGCATTCACAATCCATTTCTGAACACACGACAGCAGTGTCCATACCTGTATACGACTAGCCCTCTTCGTACACTGAATAGAGGGTCTAGTATACCACTTCAACGACCACCACAGCACCGGCCAGAGGCATTCTCACCTCCAAGCCCTCAAAACGACAACTCCTTTTCAGCCCTTTATCGAGTCTTCAATCAGATCAGCTGTAGGATGAAGAAACCTACTGTGAAGCTGGCGGCGAACCCAGGAAGAAGACAACAGCAAGAAAAAAAAAAAAAAAAACGAACACCAGACCTTAATGCTCTGATACCATGTGAATAAACCCTAGTTGTTTCTAGGTCAAAGTAGAGAAGAAGAAAGAAGAAAGAAAAGAGAAAGAAGAAGAAGAAGGAGAGGAGAAAAGTATTCGGCCAGACTAGAAGAGAGGATGTACTAAAAAGTACCTCTCCTAGCCGACCCACTTGACTTTTATTCATGAAAACTTGAGTTACAAGAAAGACAACTTTGCCCCTCATAAAAGATGGGACACATAACTTAAACTCAGATACAATAGACATTTCACTTTCAATAAGATACACCATAATAACCAAAATACCCCTGACTCGAGCATTCTAACAATAAAAAATGCAAAAGTAGGGATCATGTAGTTGTGAATAAACCCTAGTTTTCTAGGTCAATGTAGAAAAGAAGAAAGAAGAAAGAAAAGAGAAGGAGAGGAGAAAATTATTCGGCCAGACTAAAAGAGAGGATGTACAAAAAGTCCCCCTCCTAGCCGACCCACTTGACTTTTATTCATGAAAACTTGAGTTACGAGAAAGACAATTTTGTCCCTCATAGAAGATGGGACACATAACATAAACTCAGATACAATAGACATTTCACCTTCAATAAGATACACCAGAATGACCAAAATACCCCTGACTCGAGCATTCTAACACTCCCCCTCAAGCTGGAGAGTATATATCATATAGTCCCAGCTTGTTACAAATGTAATCTATTCTTCCCCGAGACAATCCTTTTGTGAAGATATCTGCTCACTGATTTCTTGAGCTCACATGAGATGTAGTTATTACCCCACTTATCACTTTCTCTCTCACAAAGTGACAATCCACCTCAATATGTTTAGTTCTTTCATGGAAGACCGGATTGGATGAGATGTGAACAGCAGCTTGGTTATCACAGTATAGTTTCATGGGTTTGTCAATTGAGAAACCCATCTCCTGTAGTAGGTTCTTCAGCCATACTAGTTCACATGTGGTATGGGCCATAGCCCTGTACTCTGCTTCCGCACTACTTTTTGCCACCACTGTTTGCTTCTTGCTCTTCCAAGTTACAGGACTGCCACCCAGGAAGGTACAATACCCTGTGGTTGACCTCCTGTCTGATATAGAGCCAGCCCATTCAGCATCTGCGTACCCTACTATCTCAAGAGGTCCTCCTTTTTGGTATAACAGACCACGACCTGGAGCACTCTTTAGGTACCTAACAATTCTCAGAACAGCTTCCCAGTGAGGAACTCGGGGATGTTGCATAAACTGACTCATCACACTCATAGCAAATGATATATCTGGTCGAGTAACGGTCAGGTAGTTCAACTTTCCCACCAACCTTCTGTATCTTCCAGGATCATCAAACTCATCACCTGCATCCACACTTAACTTGGCATTGAGTTCCATAGGAGTCTCTGCTGGTTTAGCACCTAACAACCCTGTTTCTTCAAGTAGATCAAGAACATATTTCCTCTGGCATAGGTTGATCCCCTGTTTTGACCTCGCAACTTCTATTCCTAAGAAATACTTTAGCTTCCCCAGATCTTTCGTATTGAAGTGGTCTTGTAAGAATTTTTTCAGCCTGTCAATTCCAGTTATGACAATATCATCCACATACACGACTAGCAAGATTTTTTCATCTTTCGAGTTATAGCTAAACACGGAATGATCAACCTGACACAGTTTCATCCCAAAGGCCTTCACCACTTCACTGAACCTGCCGAACCATGCACGTGGAGATTGTTTCAGTCCACAGATTGCCTTTTTGAGCCTGCACACCTTACCAGCCTCCCCCGGAGCAACAAACCCTGGTGGTTGCTCCATATACACCTCCTCAACAAGATCACCATGTAGGAAGGCATTTTTGATGTCAAGTTGTAGGAGAGGCCAATCATACATAGTAGCCAATGAGATCAACACCCAAACTGAACCAATTTTAGCCACAAGAGAAAATGTCTCCATATAGTCCACACCATATAACTGAGAATAGCCCTTGGCCACTAACCATGCCTTCAATCGTTCCACACTGCCATCAGGAAGATGCTTCACTGTATAGACCCATTTACACCCAACAGTGTGCATATCAGGAGGAAGGATGGTGAGTTCCCACGTATGATTATGTTGTAGAGCAGAGAGTTCTTCTTCCATGGTTTGCCGTCACCTTGGAGAGGCAAGGGCTTCCTGTACAGTCTTGGGAATGGGAACTGAAGAGAGTAATGATATAAACTTGCAATGGGAAGCAGAAAGGTGAGCAGTGGAAACATAGTCTGAAATGGGATGAGAAGTACAAGTACGTTTACCTTTCCACAAAGCAATAGGGAGATGAAGATCTGAGGGAGAAGGAGCAATAGTAGGATTTGTCGACGGGTGCCGAAGTGGAGGAGAAGCCTAAGCACTTCTGCGAGTATACACTTGAGTAATTGGCGGCCTCTCTGTAGTAACCGGCATATGATGTGCATCTGCCGTAGGAGTGGGAGCTACGGGAAGGGGGTCCAAAACCGGAACAGGAAAAGGAACCACAGAGGGAGAAGAAGAGACCCCGGTATTGGAGAAAAAAGGAACTGATTCAAAGAAGGTGACATCCAGGCACACAAACGATTTATGAAACGTAGGGTTATAACATTTGTACCCTTTCTGAGTCCTTGAGTAGCCAAGAAAAATACACTTTGTAGCCCGAGCATCTAGCTTGTCTACTCCAGGCCCCAAGTGCTGAACAAAACAAACACAACCAAAGACTCTTGGGGTGAGAGGAAAGGGAGACAAAGTGGGGAACAACACGGAGAAAGGGGATTGACTTCCAAGGATTGACATGGGCATCCGATTTATCAAAAAGCAGGATGTAAGAACAGCATCACTCCAAAAGTGCTTTGGGACATACATATTGATCATCATGGGCCGAGCAGTTTCAAGAAGATGTCTATTTTTCCGTTCAGCTACACCGTTTTGTTGTGGGGTGTAGGCACAAGAATTTTGATGAATTATTCCATGGTGTTCTAGGTATTGCTGAAACGATGAGGAGATGTATTCTTTGGCATTATCGGAGCGAAGTATTTTCATATTAACACCAAACTGAGTGCGTATTTCAGCATGAAATTTCTGAAAAATAGAGAACAATTCACTACGGTCTTTCATAAGATCTATCCATGTCATCCTCGAAAAGTCATCAACAAAAATTACAAAATACTTAAACCCATTGTATGACACCACTTTAACTAGACCCCATACATCAGAATGAACTAAAGCAAAAGGACTTGAGACACGACTATCAATTCTTGGACTAAATGAGACTCGATGATGTTTTCCCAACTGACATGACTCACAATCTAATGATGAAAGATGACTCAAGGAAAGAACTAGCAGCTTCAAAGCCTTGAGAAAGGGATGACCAAGTCTGCAGTGCCATTGGAGAGGAGTAAGGGACGACTGAAAAGCCACTGGAGGGCCACCACCATCAAGGTAATACAAACCACCGGCTTCATGCCCTCCACCAATCTCCGTCCCTGTCTTGAGATCCTGAAATACACAAGAAGAAGGATAGAAGGTTACAGAATAATTAAGGGACTTGGTTAATCTACTAACAGACATAAGGTTAAAAGGGAACTTAGGAACATATAAAACAGATGCTAAAGACAATGAGGAGAGATCAACATCACCAACACCACAAATAGGAGATGTAGAACCGTTAGCAAGTGTAACTGTCTGAGATGTGGAGGTGCGAGAAAGGGAAAAAAATACATCAGGAGTCCCAGACATATGGTCCGAGGCCCCAGAATCAATGATCCAGGGTGAGGCTTTGGAAGCTAAACAAGTCATACCTAAATGGGCAAGTGTAGTTGTGTTCTGCTGAGATGTTTGAAGGAACTGCTCATATATTGCCCATGGTACACTCACTATTTCCTGCCCGGAAGCACAAGTGGGTGTGAAGGGGGTTTGTGCAATTTGCTGGCTCTCAGTAATTGTGCTACTACTTTTAGATGTAGCATGGTTAGCCCAAGTGTTAGGTGGACCACGCAAATCATAGCAAAAATTAACTGTGTGCCCCTCTAAGCCACAATGTGTACATTTTCTCTGAGCATTACCCCTTCCTCTTCCACGGCCTCCAGTCCGGCCACTGGCCCGGTTAAACATGTGTCCACCACGGTTTCTTGGAGGACCACTGCTGCCACCACCACGTCTACTTCCACGACTACTCCCTTTAGTCACTACCAAACCAGATCTATCAGAGAAGGAAGAATGTTCCACTGGCTCAATGGATGTCCTCTTAAGACGAGCAAAATCTTCTTCAAGTGAGGGAAGAGCTAATCTGACAGGCTCATACTCAGCCTTCAAACCCACAAGGAACCTAGTCACATCAAGTTGTTCACGTTGCTGCTGTTGGATCTGGACATCTAATGTGAGAGGGTGATACACATTTAGCTCATTTCGGATGTTTCTCAAACTTGCATAATACTCTTCTAAGCTTTGACTTTCTTGCTTCAAATTGAAGTACTCTTGGTATAACTGATATACCCTAGTTGTGTTGTCTTGTCCAGAGTACAACTTTTTAGCATGATCCCAGATCTCTTTGGCTATATCTAGGAACATGATGTTCACACTAATCTTTGGTTCCATGCTGTTCCAAAGCCATGTCATTATCTGTGCATCATCTTGTTCCCAATCACTGAACCTAGGAGAATCAGAGGAAGGTTTCTCTTCCCTCACATGTTTGACTTTCCTCTTGGCCTTCAAGAACACCTCTACAGATTTTGCCCATGGTATATAGTTCTCACCATTCAACTTGATGGATGTCATTTGAACACTTAGATAATCTGAAGAGAGCATGATGCCTGTTTTGTTGTCATTCCCAACTACAGTTGAAGCCATCTCAATTATGTCTCCTCTGAATATACACCACAATCTCACACTTGTCACAAGACTTATCTCACTTACAATACCACCAACCCACTTTCTTCAACTGCACATTACACACTACACTCTAAACCTGAAATCATTCAATCAACACATCAAACATTTGGACTGCACACTGCAGGACCATTTACCACCAACACACCACTACTGAAATTACTCAGTCATTTCATCGAACACTTGTTCTGCAAACTGCAGAGCTGATTACACACAAGGTCTAGGGGTTCACTTTTAAGCATTTTAAAAAAAAATAGATATGCCAGCCACCACAACACAATCAACACCGCACCACTGCTGTCGTGGACATCAGCAGTCTACCACTCTGTATACGACTAGCCCTCTTCGTACACTGAATAGTGGATCTAGTATACCACTTCAACAACCACCACAGCACCGGCCAGAGACATTCTCACCTCCAGGCCCTCAAAATGACAACTCCTTTTCAGCCCTTTATCGAGTCTTCAATCAGATCAGCTGTAGGATGAAGAAACCTACTGTGAAGCTGGCGGCGAACCCAAGAAGAAGACAGCAGCAAGAAAAAAACGAACACCAGACCTTAATGCTCTGATACCATGTGAATAAACCCTAGTTGTTTCTAGGTCAAAGTAGAGAAGAAGAAAGAAGAAAGAAGAAAGAAGAAAGAAAAGAGAAGGAAAAAGAAGAAGGAGAGGAGAAAAGTATTCGGCCAGACTAGAAGAGAGGATGTACAAAAAGTCCCTCTCCTAGCCGACCCACTTGACTTTTATTCATGAAAACTTGAGTTACAAGAAAGACAATTTTGTCCCTCATAGAAGATGGGACGCATAACTTAAGCTCAGATACAATAGACATTTCACTTTCAATAAGATACACCAGAATGACCAAAATACCCCTGACTCGAGCATTCTAACAGTAGTAAACCAATAATAACATGTATGTATTTTGCCTTCCTGGTCAAGGACAGGAAAATTTTGCATTCAGAAAAGGAAATCGAGTTAACTACACCTAAGAAAAGAGAGATAAAAGTAGTGAATGAAAAATTAATAGTAGTTTCATCCACATATATCAGTGGATTCTCTGTTAATCTAATAAAGTCTGTAAAATGAGAACTTCCATTAGCATGATCAATTACTTCATATGTAATGCAAACATACTGCAGCCAAATGATAACAAAATATATTCCAACAAAACAATATAACTTATGACATGGTATAAATCCTGCCTGTTGCTTGACAACGCTAAGCTTATTGCTGGCATAACGAGGCGATAGCACACAAATGACTGATGAATGCTTGAAAAATTTCTTGGTTTCCTCATCATGAGTTTGCATCACACCAGCCTGCACCCAAAATCATGCTGCCTTAAGACTAAGAATATGTAGTCTCACCCATATTTAACAAAAAATATGGTTACAATTATCTTACAAAATTATATCCAGATAATGATGGCAACACATTGCAGAAGAGCACATAAGGGCAACATCCAGATTCCAGAGAACATTATAAGCATTTGCTTTATTAAGCAAATAGAGAGACATCAGCAAGAAACAAGTAAAAGTTTTCAAAATAGATAAATAACATAATATTTGTATACCCAGTGCCAATCATGAGTAAACATAAGTTCAGACACAACAATATTATTGAGATATTAAGATCAACACCAGGGCCAGAGCTCAAAAGTTTCTCCTGAGAGGCCCATAGAACTTATAATAAAAACAAATTAGAAAATCCAATTAGAAAATAGCATCAGCTGTCTCACCCCAGCACACCCTTTTTACATTTGAGCCCAAAACAGTTGCTGTCTATTGGCCCCCTGTCTAGCCAAAGCATCCTCCACACTGTTTGCAGACCTTTGTTCTCACCTTATTTGAAGCCGCATGTCTTTTGATACCATCTGAACTGTCTTAATTTATTTCTTAAGTTCTATATCACTCTCTTTTCCTTCATTAACCAGCTTATTACCTCATTTGGTTCACCTTAAATCATCAACCATTCAACTCCCATTTCCTTGGCTTTCTGCACCCAAATACTTCTGCCAAAATTTGTCTTTGTTGAATCTCCTTCTCCAATTGGACCTGAGTACATCAAAATTATAGTTCCCTTCTCATCCCTTTTTACTCCAATTCCAGAAAGCCCAGGATTGCCCATACTACTTCCATCAAAATGCAGCTTTGACCACCTGCTTTCCAGAGTCATCCAATCCTTTTTTTCCTTTTGGTTTTTTAGATGGCAATCCTCCAATTTATAATAAACCATTCTTTTTTTATCAGTAACTCAGAAAAAGGTTTTATTAAGATTAAGAGAAAGCAGGACAAGATATTGTGGAAGATAAAGTAGACACCAAGTGTCTAAAACCACCAAAATATTACAGCTGAGCTCAAAACATGGTCCCACTCCGAACCCCTTGCTTAGGTAGATCATCTGCCAGGCTGTTGGCAGATCTTCTAACCCAATTAACTTGAATAAATATGTCCCTAGAGAGCCATTTAAACCACCTAAGAACATTCCTTAGATGCCAAGATACTCCTCCCTTCTTTAGCCAGTACACAACTATTTTGGAATTGCCTTCAATAATTAATCTTTCAAGGCCCAATTCTTTGGTTTTCTCAACTCCAAAAATAGCTGCCAAGAATTCTGCAATTGCCACATCACTATTGGACCTGAGAAGAAAGCACGTATATTTCCTTCCTTGTCCCTAATTACTCCTCCAATTCGAAAGGGGTCAGGATTGCCCACACAACTCCCATCAAAGTTCAGTTTCAACAAGCTGCTTGATGGAGGTGACCAGCCCACTGTTGCTATCTGTCTTCTAGAAGAGGAGACAGCTATAGCCCCCCAAGACCTGAAAAAAAATCATCAACCTGAAAGTCAGAAAACAGATCCAAGGTTTTGACCTGATGAGCCATCCTTAGAGTTATGATCTCAATCAAGGCTTCCTCATTCCACTCCTTTTCCCCAAATATAATTGAATTTCTTTCCTCTGGAACTGTCCAAACCACTGCTGCCTTGGTACATCTCCACATTAGCCTGACCCTTCTATTTGTACAACTGCAATTAGAAGGCTAAACAAACCTTCCAAGCTGACAGGAGCCAGGAGGGAGCCAACTACAACCAAAAAGTGAAACAAACCAATCCCAGAAAAAACCAACAAAGGGATAGGAGATTAAGAGATGAAATGCAGTCTCGCCATTTAACTTACATAAGCAGCACCAATTAGGGGATGACACCAGTTTGGCCTCTTCCTTTGGAGCTTATCGCAAGTGTTAACGCAACCGTGATACACAGAAAGCATGGACTCTAGGAGGAATGGGAGAACACCAGATTTCCTTGACAGGGAAAGAAGGAGAATGGGAAGGTAAGGAGGCTACAAGGGAATTAAACAAAGGTTTACAAGTGAAGAACCCGGCATGATTAAGAGTCCACACCCCCATCCCCAAGAACTAAAGACTTCAGCAAGGTAAGCAAAGCAGACACTCTGGGGATTTCAGATTCTCTAAGGTTCCTAGTGAAGCCCAAGTTCTAGTTCAACCCAAGAGGGGAAAGAGGGGGACAAATAAACTCTGATACTGGTCTACCTTTGAGATTGGAAAGAGTGTCAAGGGAGGAAAAATTATCCATCAAAGGGAACACCCCAAGCCAAATATTTTCCCAAAACCTAATTTTCTGACCCGAGACCAAGTCATACCTGATGTGGTCGAGGAAAACAGGAAGAGAAGCGTGGGTGGCTTTCCAATCGGGGTGAGCAAAAAAACCGAAAAACCGGTTAACCGAACCGGTCAGTTCGGTTTCGGTTCGATGTTTCTAAAAAATCGAAGGTACCGGTTCGGTTTCAGTTAACCAATATAGAAAACCGGCCGTTAACTGAACCGACCGGTATACATATATTTCTATATTATATATATATATATATATATATATTTATGTACACTATATTATATATTTTATATTTTTTATATATTATAAATTAATAAATATGCATTATATATAAATATATATTTATAATATATTATTTATGATTTATTATTTAAAATATAATATTTTATATATATATTTATAATTTTTATTATATATTTATAATATTTATTGTAAAAATTAAAAAACTGAAAAACTGACGAACCGAACCGGTCAATCGGTTAACAAACTGGCTTCAGTTCGGTTCCGGTTACCGGTTTTCCAAAAACCAGTAGTACCGGTTCGGTTCCAAAATATGCCCCACGGTTCGATTAACCAAATCGTGAGCACCCCTACTTTCCAAGGAGTAACCATAATAGCTCTATGAAGACAACCAACATCTCAGCCATTATTTGACAGCCCACACACACTTGCCACCACTTTGTGCCAAAGTCTTTCACTTTCTTTCAGAAATCTCCATAGCTATTTACTCAATAGGGCCAAATTTTTTATTCTCACATTTCCAATGCCCATCCCCCCTTCTGCCTTCAACTTCGTCACCTTCTCCCAACTAAGCAAATGATCTTTCTTCCCTTCCCCAGGTTCCCACAAAAGTCTCTCATAATCTTTTCAATTTTTTTCACCACAACTTGGGGCATCCTAAAAACTAACATATGATAGATGGGAAGGTTAGCTAAGGGTAGATTTTATTAAGATTATTCTCCCACCCAGAGAAATATAATTTCATTTCCACCTAGATAGTCGCTTTTCTCAAATTTTTTTTTTTTGATAAATGAGTAAAATTTTATTAAACCAACAAATAAGAGTTACAAGCAACCCAGAAAAAGGCACGAGAGGCGACCTTTCCCTTAAGATTGGTCACAGAATTATAAGTTCAAATAAAAATTACAAGGTAGCCCAAAATAAAGAAGCCTGAGAAACCCCCTGTTTTGCAAGTGAGTCAGCCATCGCTTCTCAAACCTTTTCACCACTAGGTTCAAAAAACCGGGCAATTTGGGGTTGTCACCAAGAGGTAATCCAAAGTATAGGCAAATTGTGGATCAGATTTTAATTGCTAATGAGTGTGTTGAGGCCCAAAAGAGATTAAGAAAGAAGGGAATTGTGGTTATGTTGGACTTGGAGAAAACCTATGATCTAGTTGGCTAGGAGTTTTTAATTAGCATCATGAAGAATTGTGGCTTTGGGGAGTAGTGGTGTAAATGGGTTATAGGAAGTTTGCAATCAAGTCATTACTCAAAACTTGTCAATGGTTTGGGCTGTTCAGTGGTTGATTTTTTTGAAGGTACTCAAGGTCTTAGACAAGGCAACCCTGACCCATTATCGCCTTTCCTTTTTACCTTGGTAGTTGATGTTCTGAGCTAATTGATCTCTAGAGCCAATAGCTTACAGCTAATTAAAGGTTGGTCAGTTGGGAGGAATTCTAGTCACTCATTTGCAATTTTCTAATGCTATCCTAGTTTTCTATGATGTGGACTGTAGAGATTGGGTGGAAATTTTGAAGTTGGTAGTGAACCTTTTTGAGAGATCTCCAAATTTGAAGATTAATTTATAATTTTTTTAACTTATAATAAACCATTCAAGCATTTTAAAATTGTAAATGCAATATGGTAATTGTTAGACAGTGTATGCCCTTAGCTCCAATCAGCATGATGTACATTATGACATTTATTTTAATGAATAAAGTACATATTTGGTTCATATTATTATGGTGTGTTTCAGTGTAATACCCGTGTTAGTTTAGAATCTTCACAACCGTTGGATGGACCTGGGGAGATTTATCCTGCAAAGGCTGACACTGATGCACCACCAAGTTGGTTGGGGTAGTTTGTCTCAGCTGCCAGGGTGAGACCTGAGGTACATGCAGTATGGGTTTTCTTGAAACCCTGAACCGGACCAAAATTCCAGTATTGCCCTGGACCTTGGAGATAGATGGGCAAAACTAGAATGTTACACCTGACCCCTAAACTCGATTATGATACTGCACTAGGTGTCGGATTGGGCTATCTTTGATATGCCAATCAGTGAAATCCTTAGAGGGGGTCAAAACCTGGGTATGTTGGGACAGTCCGAGAATTCATCTGATTGGGTGATCATGGTGACAGGATCAGCCCCTTTGTCAGACAAAGTGAATGATCGGGGATGCACTCTCTCTGATGGAAACCTAAACTGCCGGTAGTTGATTTCAACTGTTGAAATTTGTTTTGCAAAATATATTTATATAGAAATACACACACACACACACACACACACACACACACACACATATATATATATATTATGGTTTCAAAATGTTTGCAAAATGTTTTAATTCCCGGGATCCATGTGAGTAGAGAGTGCAGCACTGCACCTTGCAGCCGAGGGAGAGGTCCTCTCTTGTCGGGCAGTGTTTGATCATTATGGGCTGAGAGGTTAAGTGTAAGACCATTGAGGGTTATACCTGATGGGCTAATCTTGCATCTGCCCACAGTCCTTGGGACTTCATAAGATGGCTGGACCCAAGGACGATTTAGTGTAAATGTTGGGCCCATTAAGAGCCCATAGTGATGGACTCAGGGGTTCACTGTATTCAGTAGTGAATTCGGCCAGGCCTTGTAATAGAGGCTAGGCTGAACCCATGTGGCTAATGTGTAGATCAATGATAGGGTCCCACGCCATACAAAGAGAGCCAAGCTAGCCAGCATTAAAGTGGAAGTGAGCCTGAAAGCTTAATGGGCCTAAAATCCCATTTCGAACTGGGTTAATTAGATTAATTAAATAGAGGCAGATCTGGGATTTAGATCAGCAGATAAGATAAGGGATTATCCTTATCCACTTAAAGAGTCCATATCCAAATAAAGATTTGGATCAAAGGAACTCCTAATTTGATTAGGAAGGCTGATCTTTATCTGCAGATAAAATAAGGGATTATCCTTATCACTAAAGACTCCAGATCCAAATAAAGATTTGGATCAGGAAAATCCTAATGAGATTAGGAAGTTGTTTCTTTAAGGCTATAAATAAGAGAGCAGGGTAAACTTTGAAGACACACTCACTCAATACAAAGAGAAGACAACTCAGTTAGACTGATCTTGCCTTCAGCTCTTTTTCTCCCTGCTCTTGTCGCCCTACCCTGTTCGATTCCAATTCTTGGATTTGATCAAGATTCGATCTTGATATTGTTTTTTGCCAGAAGAAACAATTTAGAAGTTGTGTTCACTGTCCCATTCGATTATTGCTGAAGAATCACAAGTTCTTGGTGAAGAACTACTTGTTGATCCTACCTCATCCTAAGCTGTGTCATCTTCAGTGGAGGGAGGATTTGGTACACTCTTTGGGCGTGAACACCTACGTTGGGAGGAGCATTCTTACGTGGATTCCGTATCAGGTATATCCCTCCCTAATTTTGGTTTTAGATTTGGTCCGGTTTGGTTACAAGAACGAACCTTGAAAATGCAGTTTTCTAAATCGGGAATAGGATTCTCGGATGAGAGTAAAGAAATTTTTGAAATTTCACCCAACCTTCCTGCAGGGTTCGGCCATCCATATGATGGATCTCCCATCCCTTCAGCAATACTATAGAAGTGCCCATGTAGTACCAAGTATGTATAAATTGTTATATTATACATAACCAAATTATGGAGTAAGAATTAGTATGGAAGTGTAGGATCACCAAACTTGTGAAGCTCTAGAGGTTAGAAGTATCGAAGGAGTATGCGTTTATGTATACACATTATGTTGGGGATACACTCACTCACAAGACTTGTCCCCTGCATTCTTGCCCAGGCTTTTAAATAGGCCAATACAACTACCATGGTGCCTTGTAGGACAACGTACCCAAATGCCCAGCAATGGGCCTATACCGTTTGTCCAAGTTGTCCTGTTGGAGCCACATGGCCCAAACCCAAGGCCATGGCTTTGCATGCGCACCAAGTGTCAAGGATAGCCTCCAGCATTCCACCAAGCTTGCATGTGCTGCATCGCATGCAACTGTTCCCATGCCTTATCTGAGTGCCAACACAAACAACTGCTCATAACAACCCATGGCCAATAATGATTGCCTATGCATGCACACACCTTGTACACATCAGACATCTGCATGTCCACTTGCCTAGCTCAGCCAATTTGTCTCAGCTCGATCAACTCCACCCCAACTCACTAACGTTCAACTAGCTCCTAGTTAGCTCAGTTCAACTAACACACCCTTCCAGCTCAAGTAGCTGCCTATTGTCATCTATAGCTACTTGCACTATTGCCTCCACCTAAATCCTTTGGCCATGCCAACAGCCACCATTGGTCATGTTCGCATGACACCATGTACCAGGCTAGACACCCACGCTACACCCAATCCAATACTGCCTTGTGCCTGTGTAGGCCGCCTGCGTGTCCCTATGCAATACATAAGCACTCCATGCTTCTGCTTCAACTTAATTTGCCAACCAACCTCCTACTTTGGACATCCTTCCACCCTACAAATATAAAAGCTTTGGCCACCATCATATCTTGGACTTCTATCGATCACAACTTCAGGGAATTCCCCCATTAAATACTTTTTAACTTTGGTATTTTGTTCAAGCAAAGAAATACATTCAAATCTCACAACTTGATGTCCAAACTACTTTGTTTCTTAAATAACAAGATTATCCAAGCTAATGCCATTTTGGAGTGGAATCCATTCACATTTTCAGATTATAGTTATAAAATACATAAGTTGCACTCCTAAATTTAACAATGTGTGGATTCATTCATGTTCCAGTTCTAAATCCTAATAACTACAAATTAGAGTGGACATGTCCCCTTAGGGGATGGTTTTGGTTATCAAGGTATACACTAAAAAATAAAATCTATAAATTGGACAGGCCATAGGCCTATACCCATAGGGTTTTCCCTTGCTATTTATATGCCCAAACTTCAATGGGTTCTCTTCTTGTAGCGTGACTACCTAAAGCCAAACATAGAAGCCTGCTAGAACAAATCAAATATAGAAGGATCTAAAATAGAATATTCTAAGATGCCTAGAAGAAAAGGTGATGAAATTGATTACAAAGCAGCCCAAAAGAGCTCCCCCCCCTATTTGGCCCTTGTTTAGTTAAACTGTCAGCCATCCTATTTGCTGATCTTCTACTCCACTTGAAGGTAAAACAATCTCCCTTGATAAATAATTTATCTCCTTCATGACCTGCCTGTGGGTCCACACCCCCAACTTCCTTGTTTGCATCCACCCTATCACTAGCTTAGAATTAGAGCTGTTCATGGGCTAGGTAGCCTGATGGGCTGACCCGGCTTGGCCTATTATTTATCGAGTTTGGACAAATCTTTAGGCTCGCTGGCTCGGGCTCGGGCAGTCGGGCTTTAAACACCAGGCCTGATTATTGTTGGGGCCAGGCTCGGGCTTTCTCAAATAAACCCAGCCTGATAATATTACATATAATAAAAACATACAATAATAATATAATATAGATAATATATATTAGTTTACTAAATTATTACCAAATACCAATTTACAATTCAGGAAATAGGAATTAGTTTATTAGCTTATTTAATTACACCATAAATAGGACTTTTTATGTCCAGACCAGGCTTCGGGCTTGGGCTCAGGCTTCGAACTTTATATAAGGGCCAGGCTTGGCCCATTAACATTCTACTTAGAATCATTTTCCACTTCAATCTACTGAAAGCCCAACTCTGTCCAATTTCAGTCCATGGAGGAGGGTCAAATTTTCTACTCTCAAGGAGTCTCCTGCCCCTTTTGGACCTAAGCATATAGCCAAAACCATTCCTTCTTCATCTCTAAAGACTCCCCCAATACCAAAAGGTCCTGGCTTGCCAGAAGATCTTGCATCAAAGTTAAGCTTAATTCCTTGAATTGCTGAAGGGACCCAACTTTCCTGAACCACAGACTTGATAGAAGAAGAGTTAGCTACTGCATTCCATCCCCTGATTATATCTTGCACTAAAAATCCCTCAAACAATTTGCTTGTTTTTACCAAACGTTCTACTTTGAAGGTGATGCTTTCTATTAGATCTTCCTTGGATTTTGTAGAACCTTGAAAAATGTGATTGTTCCTTTCTTCTCACTTCCCAAACCACCTACAAGGTTGCTGCTCTAGTGGCTCTCTACAAAAACCTTCCTCTCTATTTTGGTTGCCTAAAAAAAGTTAGCATCAAATAGAGCTGCCACAGAAAGAGGAGTGACCATCTGCAACCAAAGAAAGAGGAAAACCAATCCTAAATACTACATACAAATAAACATGAGATTAGTGAGTGTGATACTGTCTCACCACAGTTATTGCAAAGGATACAGACATGAAAAGAAAGGCACCAAGCTGCCCTTCTTTTCTGAAGCACATCACAAGCGTCAATCCTATTAAGAGCTGCTTCCCAGCAAACAGCCCTGATGTTAGGAGCCACTGGATAACACCACACTTCTTTAGCTGGAAAGGACAAAGCCTGACTAGGGGAGCTAAGGAGGGCAATGAAAAAAGAAGCACAAGAAAAAAAGCCAAAAGGGGAGGCCATCTAGATCCTGTTATCCGAACAAGATTGGTCTAAAAAACATTACTTAGAAGAGAAAGAAGCTCATAAATGGCCCCTATTTCAACTTCCCTAAGCCCTCTCCTTAGACCCAAGTCCCACAACACCCTATCACGACAAATGAAAGAAATAGATTTTAACTTATGTAAAGACAGATAGAAAAGAGAAGGAAAATGATCTCCTTAAGGGGGGAATCCCCAAACCAAGTATCTTCCTAGCAGAGAACTTTATTAGCAGAATAAGCACCATACCTTATAAATGAAATGAAGGAGGGTAAAGTGCCAAGAATAGCTTTCCAAGGAGAAGAGTGCAACGCCCTGGGGGGAATCCCCAAGCCAAGTATCTTCCTAGAAGAGAACTTTATTACTAGAATAAGCATCATACCTTAGAAATGAAATTGAGGGTAAAGTGCCAAGAATAGATTTCCAAGGAGAAGAACGCAACGCCCTAGGGTTGAATCCAAAGTCCCAGCCATTTGCCATCAAGCCATGAATGCTGACTATCACCTTATGCCAAAGCCTATCATGTTCAAGGGGCAACTTCCATGGACATTTCCCCAAAAGTTCTAAATTTCATTTCTTTTTTTCTACAACTTAGGAAGTAAGATTAAAGTAACCTGCCTCTCTTTAAATAGTTGCATTCTCTTTCTTTCTTTTTTTATACAACTTGAAGCTTACGCATTAAGAGGCCCACTTTCTCTCTTTCAGTGGCAACACATAAGGAGCCCACTTTTACCTTCTCTCATTCCGTACTGTTCTTCCATTTCTGTGGAAATTACTTCAAAGTGCTGCATAAACTCCTTCCTGAGAAAGTGTTCCATACCGTTTTTCATACAAGGCTTCCATGCTATCCATATATCCCAAATTTTAGTGGGCTCCCCTCTTGCAGGCTGCTATCCACAGCCTAGAATTGAAGCCCATTACAACAAACCCCATATAGAAGGATTCAAAAGATACTCTAGGAGATGCCTAGAAGATATTTTTTCTTTATTTTATTTTATTAGGTTATTTGACTAGAAATTAGGGTGAAGGTTTGTTGTCTCTCAACAAATATTTTTGTTCTTCTTTTTTGCAGCTCTTGGAGTTTGTGAATTGAGGAGTCGTCTTTCTCTCTATTCCATTAATTCTCCCTTCTCCTTTAGGAGAGGTTTGGGACCGCTGCTGATTCCTCCAATGAGAGTTCTCAAAAATCAGATTTTTGAGAACACTGATTTCTCAGAAATCAGAGAAATTGCCTGTTTGGTACCATTGCTGCCAAGTCAGCCGATTTCTCAGAAATCAGTTATGAGTTTGTTTGGTAGTGCTTATCAGCAGTGATTTTTGTGTTTATGAGAACTACCTCCCCTACCCATGTCAGATGCCACATCATACAACAATAATCAGAATCAGCATGAAAATAGGAATCATCGAATTTGCTTCTCTTTTCAGCCTGATTTTAATAATTTTTTCTGACTGATTTGCTGATTTCTCAGAAATTGGCCAACCGACCACCAAAATAATCAGAGATTTTTTAATCGCTGGTGTGGCTCTGACATGGTGCCGATTTCTGATAATAATGCGAGCTCTATGTTTTTAAGCACCCCCTGCCCCAAAGAAAGAGATAGGGAAGACGAGAAGAGAATGTAATGAATGATAAAGTCTGATTCTTTTGGAGAGAGAGAAGTTTGAGTTTATAATGAAGGTTGAGTTGTTTAAATATTTCTTTTGGTAACCAAGTGGTGGAGCTTTCCTTAGAAACTTGTAGAAAGAAAGAAAATGTATGACCAATACCAGATACAAAGAATCAGTGATCCAAAGATATTATATAAAATATATGGCTGCTAATCAATTTAGCAGCATCTTCTTAATTCACTGTGGAATAATGAAACAAGATCCCATAGCCAACCCCATATGCTTTGCATTATCGCATAAGGCTTTGTTGACCTGGGTCGAGTTCCTTTAACCACATAAAGAAACAATATGAGAACTAATTGGCAAGACAATCCAATAGTGTAAAAGAACATATTCTTTCAAACATAATGGTACCGACTAGCTAATTGGTGAAGTTTTTTTTCTTATTTTCTTTTTTTTTTTTGGGGGGGGGGGGGGGGGGCAGACCTGTGCTTTGAATCAGTTTAACAAATTTGATGTAACAGGATTATAACAAATATGTCTTCTTAGTTTATTCTTTGAATGGGGGAAAAACAAAGTGATGAAGTACATTATGTGTCTGTGTAATTTGTTCAATTCAGGCAGACATCATACATTATGTTTTACCATTATCAAAAGGAAAGGGTCAAAAACAGGATTTGAAGAAACTCTGCAAGAAAAAATTATGACGATGGTTGTCGGTAAAACTTCTCACCGTATTGATGAAGAGATTGCTATGGGAGGTCTTATCATCCCAAACCAACAACAACACCCGTACTCCTTCTTGCGACTTGTACCTGAGCAGCTCACCCAGTGTCAGATCTCCACTTCTCGGCAACGGCTGGGTTGGCTCTCTGAGTAGCTTCACCTTATGGTAGACAGACCAACCGACAATATAAATCAAGTGATGAGCTTCCACTATGGCATGACAAATATCTTCCCAGCACTTGCCTTGACGGAAAATATTTCCGTTCTCCAATTCAATCTCCGGAAGCTTCCCGTCGGGAACATGTGCGTCCTGATAAAGAGTCACTGACCCTCCTTTCTTCAGAGGAAAGTAAGTGTGTCGAACACCCAAATGATCTGGATCTGCTGCAATGCCATGTCGATACAAGGGATTAGTCTCGACGGGAGTAAATTGCATTTGCAGGTAAAGAACTGAACCAGGTTTGGGCGGTTTTCCGTTAGGTCCAATCACCGAAAACGGTTCATTAATGAACTCTCCAGATATGATTCTCTGAGCAGAAACCAGAACAACACCGATGAGCTGAGCACCGAATATGTCATTATCCTTAACATGGAATTCGACATTGGCGGTCGGATGAGCAAGGGAAATGTTGAACTCTTCGTTCCAGCAAGGGTCTTGGGAATTAGGGATAACTCGCGTGCGGGCGACCGTAGCTCCAGCAAGAGAAACAGTAACGTAAGGATCGCTGGTGATGATTTTTCGGTGATGTCGTCGCTGTTTGGAGTCCTCTGAGGCGGACGGATGTCGACAGGTGTCGCAGGCGGTAAAGCAACGGCGGAGACGCTCAGAGATTAAATCCATGTTAGGTAAGTTTTCAGCATTGACGATTTTCAACTTCAGATCTCCGTGAAGGTAGATGATTTGGTTTGAAGCCATGGAAGCCGAATCTTCAACGTTTCCGTCAGAATTAGAAGCCATAACAGTTGTCAGTTGCGGTAGAGTTGAGATATAGTATATGGCGTCACAGAGAATCAAAAGAATCGAACAGGAAGAAGAAAAGCATATAAGGTTTGCTTGAGTTCAACTGCTTCGAATTCGTGTTCATGCGGCAATCTCTGAAACTGTAACTAGCCGGAGATTTTCCAATATTTTTCCTTTTTTTTGCGATTTTTATATATTATATATAAATATATAATAAAATATGTCTGTAATATTATAATAATAAAGAAAAAAATGTCTGTATTCCCCTTCATCAATCGTTATCTAGAATTAATTATTAAACACTAGAAGACTTCGACGCAAAAACGACGTGGGATCGTGAGCACTGAGCAGGCGAAACCGGAAGATCTCGTCGCGTTCAACTCTAACAGCATTAGTTTGAGGGAGTACTGACGACTGCTGAGTACATCCCTCTCCGTTGCTGTTGCAGTTATACTGTTCGCCGTATTCATCCTTCTTCTCCACTGAACAGATTTTAAGATCATCAGCGGATAATATCACTTGCTAGTTGCTAAGCATTAACCATTTAATGGGCTTAATGACCATTGACCAGCACCGAGAGGAAGGCAAGTATCCGCTTTATCAATCCGATTCAATTTGGGGCTGGGTTGGGCTGGGCTGGGTTGAGCTGGGCTTGGGGCATCATCAGATATCAATCCGATTCAATTCAATGGGCTATGGATGGTGATGATCATGTAGCAAGCTCATCGTCCAAAAACGATTTTTCACTTAAAACGCAATAAAAGCCAAAAGCAGCATTTTGTGTAAGTCAAGTGGACTCAAATCTATCATTTTCTCTTACACCAATTCAATGGGCTATTGATTCTTTTACAAGAACGTGGTTTTTTTCTGAATTAAACAATAACCACACTAGTGTTTCAAATAACAGGCATAGTTGTTTATAGTGGTGCAAGTCGGGGCCGGGTTAAGTCGGGTTGAGGTCAATTCTAATTTAACCCGAGTTGTTGGATGGCTGGGTTCAGGTTGGTACGATTTCCCTATTCTCAACTGTTAAATGTTATTTCTTTTTTACAATCGTTCAATTTAATTTTAACATTATTATATAAAAAACAGACATAATTATCATGGTCTAGAAATTTTTCACTATACTTATAATTAATCATACATATAAATGGATAGATAAATACATATATAATTATATATTTATATAGATAGATACATTTATAAATACATCATGCATAGTTGCATTTATATATATATATATATATATATATATATATATATATATATATATAACACTTGAACATGTTTATATAATAATTATACATAAAAGCTAAATTAAGTTCGGGTTGGGTTGAACTGACTAAAGCATCAACCCCAACCCAACTTTTTCGGATTGGATTGGGGCTAACCAAACCCAGAATGCAGTCCTATTTATTTCACCTTTTTAAAGTCTAAACTACAAGGTTTAAAAATGGCTCTGTATGCAGCATGCACATAAAGTATCTTAATTCCAATTAAGTGGCACTTATTAATTATACTTTTTTATGAAAGGAAAATTCATTAAATTAGAAAAAATAAATTACGGGGTATTAGACAACATAGTTGATTTTTTATGTAGCATTATTTTTTGTTTTTAAAACAAAATTAATCATATTTTTTATTTTTACCTTAAAAAAATCGTGTTTTGATTTTTGAACATTCCCTACAATTGCAGAAAACAACCAAACAAAGACATTATACCAAGAAAAGTAGAACACACTAAAACACCTAGCGGCTGTTTGGCATCGTTGCTATTTCCTGGAGCAATGACGCCACATCAGCATCATGTAGGAAAAAATGGTGTTTCAGGAAATAGCCATCTGTTTGGAATCGTTTTTCCATAGAAAACGATACTTCAAGTCACGTCTTGGAAATCGGGAAAGCATGGCTTGAAGCAATGCCAAATTTGGTGTTTCCTGGAGCTTCAGCTCATTGTTGCCAACAGAGCAGTGATATGGCACACTAGCACTGGATAATGGATAGAATTGTAGAAAACATTTCGTAGAGCATTGGTACCAAACAGAAAAAGTTGTTATTGCTCCAGGAAGCGTCCTACTTGACAGCAACAATTCCAAACAAAAAGGGCATTGTTTTCTGAGAAAATGGTGCTTCCAACCCACACATTAGCATAAAAACGATGCTGCAACTGCAGCATCGATGCCAAACATATACCTAATCTATATAAATAGATAAATCAAGCAACCTATCTAATCTATATAATTATAATTAACTTCCCCGTACTTAGTACGGAGGAGACAAACGCAACGTACACGGATCGCATGGGTTAAGGGTCACCAGGATCTGCTCCTCACAAATGGGCGCCTCACGGGCACATCCACCATACATTGGGAACATCTCCCGTGAATAATAACCAATAAGTACCGGAGATGTTCCCAATGCATGAATGTGCGTGTGAGGCGCCTGTGAGGCGCCAGGCGTAAGGAGCAGATCCGGTCTCCACGGCAACACGAAGCCACCGACCACCATAAACATGTGACGCAGGGTTTTCTTTTATTATTTTATTAAGTTTTACTACTTTATTAATCCGTCAAGGGAGTTGGGATCTCACCAATAAAAACCGTTCCAACACTTCCAGCATGATCCAATACATCGAAACTTTCGAGAATGAGATCTCTTATACCTGAGATGTGCAGTCTGCAGTGTCAGATCACGTTGAAAGCGTTTTTTAAGCTATACACGTGTGCAAAGTATTAAAAATACATGATATATTGTATTTGAACCGGTTTATATGATTGCTATAAAAAAAATTCTATTTCTGTTTGATTCACAGGATTAGGGGTTTACAATTGAAATTAAAATGGTTCAATCCTATTTCAACTGTTTGGTTGAACAGAATTGAATCCCATTTTCATTTATGGTGGAACGGTATTTCCTCACTTAACCCCTCTCTTGGGAATGAGAATTCATTTCAGTTGATGCTAATTTTAATTCTTGTTTGAACCAAATAGGTGGGGATGAATAAATCATTTTGGTTCTAACTTGGACTAAAACTAATTAGATTTTTAAGGTTTTTTTATTTTTAGCTGAAATTAGAGTCAAAATTAAAATCATTCAAAATTGAAACCAGAATCGGAATGATCTATTCCTTCATTCTTTTTTGTTTAGAGTAAAATCAGAATTGGAATTGGATTCTCAATTCTAATGGAGGAGAGAGAATAGCTAGGGGTGGAAAAGAATCGAGCTTTGCTCATGAAAATCTCAATTAGTCTTGGTTTAAACCAAGCTTCAAATCAAGTTCGAGCTTGATATATAGGTTCATTTGCTAATTAAGCCAAGTCCGAGCCCAATGAAATTCAGCTCCTGAGGCTCACGAGCTTAATCAAGCTTAATATATATAATAAACAATTTTTATTACATACATACATACATACATGCATGCATGCATATGTATGTACATGTATATAATATTTTTATTTTTTATGTATAATAATAAATAATTTTTTGTATATAAAATTAAAAAATATTTTTGTATATATGATTTTTATTTTTTATAGGAAGTTTGGCTCGCAATCGAGTTCGAGACGAGTTGAGCTCGAACTTGCAAACTTTTGGGTTAAGCCGAATTTGAACTCAAGTCACTAATTAAAATCGAACTCCAACCTAACATTGTTTTGAGAAACCAAACTTGAATAACCAAGTATTCAGCTCGGTTCCACCCCACAGAATGGCTATTTCCTCAAACGTGAAATGCCATTTTACTAAGAATGATTCCCACAATTAAATGGATAGAATAAGAATGGTTCTCATTCAATTTTAGATCCCTATTCCCTCAAACCAAACGACCCCTAATTTCTATTACCCTACACCAAGGCAAAGTTGTTGCTGCATCGTTTTATTTGTAGGGTCGTACTATTACGTGGAAAATTGGAAATCACTGTATTTACAAGTGTCCAACCGGAATGAGATCTGCTCCTCACGATTCGGCGCCTCGCATCACATCCACCATATATTGGGAATATCTCTGTGAATAATAATTTATAAGTACAAGAAATGTTTTCAGTGTATGGTAGGATGTGCTTGTAAGGCGCTTGTGAGGCGCCCTATGTGAAGAGCAGATCCGGTCTTGTGATCAACTCAGCTATAAATTTTGGAGACGGAATCTGTTAAGTACGGAGGTATTTCCAATGCATGATAAGATGTGCATGTGAGGTGCCAGGTGTAAAGAGCAGATTCGATATCCAAATTTCGTGGGACCAGGTGTCATAATCGTAATCGGAAACACATACAAATATGACACGGTGACACTCCCCAATTATATATACTTTGACATCACATCAGCTCCGGATGTGACATGTGCCATGTCATTGGCTCTGGTTTGTAGAGATTTTAGGTAAGTATTAATTGTGATGTATCATCATTTATAAAAGTTGGCGTTGGGAGTTGCAACTTATGTATTTATCCTACATTTCGAGAAAATAATTTTCAATTTCTCGGTGAGATGTGTGGTATTAGATGAAATTGGTAGAGTATTGGAACGTGTTTTGTGGTAAAAGATCCTAATTCATAATTGCAATTCTAGGTGAATAGAGTTACAAACTATAATATTTGAACTGTCGTCGATTCTGGCGATTAGATTGTTCGGCCCATGAATCATTCAGGCAATCGACCATTGGCTAAAAAAAGTTGAATTGGTCAATGATCTATTGAAATGGGTGGTTAAATCATTTAACTCGTTTAATAATTTATGGTCATTTTTATTTTAATAAATTTTTATTTTTTTTATTTTTATCAAAATGGACCATCCGTTTGGATCAAATGGTTGAACTGTCAACCCAAAAACCGATGGCTAGAATGATTTTGGGTTCGGGTCATTTTTTAAAGGGTAAATTTCTTAAACTACCCTTATGGTTTTGACTAAGTAGACCCTTACTGTCAGGTATTGTCTAACGCTACCCCTACTATTTCTAACAATTGACTAGTTCTACCCTTATTGTTAACATACATTAATATTCCGTTACACATGATGCATATTTTTTTAAATCCAATTTTACCCTTCATCCCTCTCTCTCTCCTTCCCCTTCTTTCTCTCTCCATCTCTCCCTTGTGCGACGGACCACTCCACCTCCGGCCTCTCTCTCTCTCTCTCTCTCTCTCTCTCTCCCCCTCCTTCTTCCCCTTCGTTCCCTCTACCCTCGATGTACCTTGGACCTTTGTCCAAGCCTCGGCTAGATCCGCTCAGATCTACGTCTGCTACTTCCCTCCGTCCAGATCTACCTTTGATTCGTCTCTCTCCCTAGTTTTAGTGTCTCATCAATCTCTCGTTCTCTCTCTCACAAGGTCAATCCAAACCCTAAAAAATTCCCAATTCTCTCATGTCATGTCTCGAAGCTTCTATACAAATGTGCTCTTATTAGTTGCAAAGAACGTGAGCGAGAGAGAGGATTTAGGAAGTGGTGCTAGTGACATTATTTGTATTTTCTTTTGTAATCTTGACGGAGTTGGATTTTTGGAGTTAGAAACAAGGTTCAAGAAATCGATATGATACGCCTTGTATCGGACATATCGTATCGTATCTTTTGCGTCCCGAAACACCTGTAAGCAAATGTTTTGGGACCCCACCCTTTTTTAATAAAAAAACCCCATTTTTATCTCCTCAAAAACCAAAAGTTGAAAAAAAAAACTAAAAGAAAAATGTATTTCGATGTGTTTCTAAGTGCCGATACGTAGAGGCATATTGATACTTTGAGCCATGGTTAGAAGTGTCATTTAGTATATGGATTCGAATGGGTGAGGGTTTTCTTTGATTTTTTTTCTTCTCTGATATTTTTTTTTTCAAATGCCATTTTGTTACTTTGACTGGGATAGTTAGATTTTGTCTTTGATTTGTAAGCGAAGATAGAAAAGAACAGATGACTGACTTGCATTGATTGCTTTGAGAAGCACATATGAAAGCACACAGTTGTAGATGCAAATCATCACGACTAAGTGACTATTACCATTAACATTTAGAAATGTATTGGAGTCAAACGACCGCCGGTCTAAAGTAGGATTACTGGAATCCCACTTCAGTGCAAAAGAAATTCCATGGGAGTACACTTAGTCAGTGCAAATGGCCATTGAAATTTCGTTCAGTCTCATCTTTAATGAAGTGGGATTGCTGGTTTTGATCTAACGAAGTGGGTGACCACTGGCGACGCCACGATGGAGATTGACGAAAAAGGAATTCCCTCGACCGGGTTGACGGATTCAATGAAGGCCAGTCTAGGATGGTGCTCGGAAGTTGTAGTGGCCGCCGTTACCTATCACAATGGTGGTGCTCAGTCTTTGTTTTTGGGTGTTATAACAAGGGACAAAAAAACATAAATTTAGCTTTGGTCATAAATGTGAATTAAAGGTTAAAATGGGCATTTCAACTGTTCCGCCCATATGAGAAACAGTAAGTGTAGGGCTAGATAATTTTCAAAAGGGAAAATCTATAATGCGGAAAAGATATGATATTGGAAAGAGTTTTGACTAATCAAAACCCACCCATAAATTATGATAAATAACACTTTATTTACTACCACGTTTATAATTTCAGTTTATTGGTCAATTGTTTTTTTAGATATCATATCTTTTCTTTATGATAGTCGAACCCTTTTCAAAATAGTAAGGATATATTTAATCAATTTTCTAAATCATAAACGTAGTTTAAAAAATTTATCCTTTTTTAAAATATTGTAATTCTGGTTAATTGAACGCATTGGCTGTGAAATCAATAATAACACATGGATCCACAATAAGAAATCTTGGTGGTGTGAGCATTTATCATTGGTCCCACAGCTTGGTGAACGGTTATTGTCGAGATAGAACATCTCCTCTACTTGTGATGGGTAGCCGATCTGATCTCATTATTGCCTTCAACTAACCTTATCTCCTTGCAGAGTGGATCTATTCATTCAATGACAAGTGTTGGGATCTGCTGCATTTTTCCATGAGCAGATCCAGACTCCAGAAATTCCAAAACCTAATTTATCAATTCACCTGCTTATCCAAAATAAATGAATAAATAAATAAATAATCTTTTTGTGTCTTACACCATTCGATCTTTTAGCCTCGCTTTCAGCAAGAAGGAAGATAAATAAGAGGACCTGCTGGTTGCTACATCCCTAGTCCTCCTTACACAGACATCCATGATCCAGAATTCCAGATTATGAACATGAAGAAAGTAATATTTAGATTAGACGCTAATTATATAAGCAAAGACCTTCATAATCTAGATTGAGAGAGAGAGAGAGAGAGGGGACTATGGAGTAAAAAAATCATTGGTTCTTGTTTCATTTTTCTGTCCAGAATGCAATTTTATCAACTTGCACCCTGCCTTGTGAACTGAACAGCCTCTAGCTACAAACTGCAGTCAAAACTTTATGAAAGGCAGGCATCTCTTTCAAAGCTGTTTGCTGCAACTGTCAATAGATATATGAAGGTAAATTGATTGCTTGAATCAATATGATTAGCACTCGATCTCAACTTTCTTTACCGACATTTGAGCATGCAAGGGTGCCCGAAGAACCTGGAATGCCAAAGAAAGATGCTACTGTGCTTAGTAGGCATTTACATCCTACAAGATTAGTTCCTAACAGAGGCTGCTGCTGTTGATTTTGTGGCATGAAGTAGGAGGAACAGCCCTTATCATGATACTCTGTACGAAGGCTATCATCTGCATGGGAAAATGGCCTACTTAAAAAATTTACATATAAAATCAAGAATGAATTAACCATATTAGGTTATCAATATTAAGGTCCCATTTGGTTTGCAGGAATAGGAGTCTGGAATCGGAATTGGAATGGGCCATTCCGATTCCAACTGTTTGGTTGGGTGGAATCGGACTTTCATTCCCATTCCTAGTGGAATGGCATTCCCCCATTTGAGGGAATATCCATTCCCTCCCCCTCCCTTGGGAATGAAATCCAATTCCCATTCTGATTCCTGTCTGAACCAAACAGACTATGGGAGTAGACCATTCTGATTCCGGTTCCAAAGGATTTCAATTCCAATTCCAACTGTAAACCAAACCGACCCTAAGTATTTAAGGAACATTCCTTTATTACAAGGATTTCATTAGGGCTCAAAGATTGTAGAGTGAGGTTGGTGATGTTACTAGCTAGGAGTAAAATGTAACTAGAAGATCCAGACACCTGAGAGCACTTGCTTTTATTTTTTATTTTTTGATGATTAAGATGAGAGCACATGCTTGTGATGACCCAATTAAACATGGACACGCCAGCCCTTTCGATTTTCTTTTTTCTATTTCCATTGCTGCCATGTCTGTATCTAATTGGGGGATTGCAAGGAAATACTGCGACCACAAGCAGATGTGGACCTGGTCTAGATAGAAAAAAGTTCAAATTATTTAATAATGGTAGCCTGCAAACTATTACAGCCGGTCACATTGATAAAGAACTTACTGATGCAAATCCAATGCACATGATACTGAAACCAGGGAAATGAAATGGTGCATTTTCAGATAGGAACAAAGCTGCAAGAACAAGAGCCAAGAAGACAATGAGTTATAATTAGTTCATAATAAGATTGATTTTAGACTGCAAAAGATTTTAATGAATTTTCCTGTTACCTGTTAAAGGAGTGAAAGCTAATGGAGAGATAATGTTGGCAAAGGAACATATGCCTGAGATACATCCTTGAGCCTTCCCCTGAAATAGTATGTGTTCAGCTGTATAAGCCAAGAAGCAAAGGCTGGCTATTATACCGGATAATGCATACCAACATAGACATACATAGGGAAACAGGGATACAACTCCCCATTTCCTAACATCTGAAACATGGATAGGTGGGCATACCATATGATATGCTTATATCATGTTTTTGTATTTAGTTGTAATGTCTTAAGATTTATTTCTTATCAAATTTAATTAGGTCTCTAACATATGGCCTCATTCATTTGCATCTTTGTAACTTACCTAGGTAAGTTCACTTACCCATGTTTTTTTGATTTCTAGGATTCCCAGGTAAGTAATGCAATAGCATTTTTACCCATTAAAAGCTAATATGAAAATGGGGAAAGTTGTCCCATTATGCTTTATAAAATTCTCCTCCCCTAGGAAAGTTACTTACCCACTTGGGAAATGCGTAAGTTTTACCCAGGGAAGTGGAGCTTATTTTACCGTGGGGCCCATTAATTAGTAAATGCAAAAAGAACATTGTAAAGTTGGTCAATGGGGCCAACTTTCCCAAACTCATTTACGGGTAAATGAATGGGGCGATAAAGATTTTTATAACATGATTGTCAAAACATGCCATTTTATATATTTTTAAGGTGGTAATACCACTGAGTATTGGATAATAAAAGTCAACCCAAACCAATAACAAAATCCTATATTGTGGGAATATAGATAAAATAAGCCATCAAACAGTAGAAAATGGTTATGTGCAGGAGGAGAAAAAGTACCGAAGAGGCCCATGATATACTGTAAAGAAACATCTGCATCATTCCATTCCATGGATCAGTAAATCCAAAGTTTGAAAATATACAATATCAGCTTAGGTGATAAACATGAAGAAAGTATCAGAATTGGAAAAGCTACCTAGTTACTTACATGTGTACAGTTTGCCAATAACCCTATGGTGAGCAACTTCTCCTCCCCAAGAGTAAGTGCCAACTGTTAGACAGTTGTATGTCCTTAGCTTCAATCAGAAATATGTACATTATGAATTTATTGAAATGAATAAAGTACACATTTGATTCATGTTCCTGTGGTGTGTTTCTGTATAATACCCTTAAACTGGACACTTAATGAGACTTGTGTTAGTTTAGAATGTTCACAGTCATTAGGTAAGTCTGGGGAGATTTATCCTGCCAAGGCTGACACTGGTGTGCTGCCAACTGTTGGGATGGCTTGTCTTAGCTACCAGGGTGAGACCCGAAGCACATGCAGTGTAGGATTAATAGAACCTTTGAACCGGACCAGATTTCCAGTATTGCCCTGGACCTTGGAGATAGATGGGCAAAACTGGAAAATTACACCTAACCCCTAGACTCGATTAACACTAGGTGTCGGATTGGGCTGTCTTTGATATACCAATCAGTGAGATCCTTAGCGGGGGTCAAAACCTGGGTATGTTGGGACAGTCCGAGAATTCACCTGAGTGGGTGATCATAGTGACAGGATCAGTCTCTTTGTCGGACAAAGGTAATGATCAGGGATGCACTCTCTCTGATGGAAACCAAGACTGCTGGCAGCCGATTTCAATTGTTGAGATTTTGTTTTGCAAAATATATTTATATAAAGATATATATATATATATATATATATATATATATATATATATATATATATATATATATATATATGTTATGGTTTCAAAATGATTTGCAAAACGGTTTTAATTCTCGGGATCCATGTAAGTAGAGAGTGCAACACTGTTCCTTGCAGTCGAGGGAGAAGTCCTCCCTTGTCGGGCAGTGTTTTATCATTATGGGCTGAGAGGTTAAGTGTAAGACCATTGAGGATAATACCTGATGGGCTAATCTTGCATTTGCCCACAGTCCCTGGGTGTTACAAGGTGGCTTGGCCCAGGGACCACTTAGGGTAAGTGTTGGGCCCATAGAGCCCATAAGATGGGTTTCAGGGGGTGTACTGTCCATAACAGTGTATTCGGCCAGGCCTTGTAACAAAAGCTGGGCTGAACCCATGTGGCTGATGTGTAGATCAATGTTTGGGTCCCACGCTATACAAGGAAGCCCAACTGGGCAATAGTTTGGAAGGCTAAGTGAGTACATAACCTTAAATGGGCCTTAAACCCATTTCGAACTGGGTTGATTTGATCAGTCAATTAAAAAGGGGCGAATTCTGAGATGGATCAGCTGATAGGATTGGGCCTAGACCCTATCCACTTAGAGAGTCCAAGATCTAAATGAGATTTAGATCTAGAAGCCTCCTAATTAGATTAGGAGATGGCTGATCTGATCTGCAGATAAGATAAGGGTTATCCCTTATCACTTAAAGGGACTTCTAATCCAAATCATATTTGGATTAGCAACTCCTAATGGGATTAGGAGCTGATCCCTTTAAGATTATGAAAGGAGAAAGGGGCGGCAACAGTTAGTGGTTGATGTTCAATTCTCTTCAGAGTTGAAATCACAAGAAGAGAGAATTCTGCACCCTGCGAATACTCTCTTGCCGCCGCCATTACCTTCAGTTTGATCTCCAGTTCTTGGGAGAATTCAATATCTGATCTTGATATTAATCTTTTGGGAAAAGATTGATTAGAACTGTACTCACAAGCCATCCAGTTGATTCTTGCGAAGGGTCAAGTTCTTTTGGAAGAACATTGTTGATTCTGCTCCATCCTGCACTGTGCCATTTTCAGTGGGAGCAGATTTTGGATCCTTCCTTGGGCGTGAACACCTCCATTGGGAGATACTGTTTCTCCGTATCAGGTATTTCCTCCCTCCTACTCCTTTTGGTTCAGATCTGGTTTGTTTCATGGTTCAAGATTGATCATTGAAAAATATTTTCTTTTTCTAAAATAGGGAATTCGATTCCCTGCAAAGATGGGAGAAATTTTTGAAATTCGCCCAATCCATTCCGCAAGACTTGGGCGTCCATGCGATGGATATCCCATCCCTTCACCAACGTGGGCATGACAACCAACTGCTTTGTGTCAATTGTCATCCAAAGTAATTGGGAAAAAGGAATATGTGAATACACAAATGAAAATGCAGTATAAAATACATGAATTCACGAATTATGTGAAATTACCTTTGAGATGGCTCCTGCAATCCCAGATATTACCATTAGATCAGCAAATTGATCTTTGCTGAAGTGAAAACGGGCCTTCAAATAGTACTGCATAATGCAATTAGAAAGTCGGATTTATCAATCATACAACGTTCAGAATGTCTATTTGAAAACAAGGATATTATTTATAAATTGAACCTGTAGTACTAGCTAACAATGTAGTGCACTAAATTGAAAATTTCAATTCTTGATTAGTTTTATGACTTAAGTACATATATCCACATCAAAACATTGCTAGAATTGATCGGGTGTAATATAGTTTTCATTTGATATTGAAAGCTTTGACTGTAAAAGCCTTTTGACATCAAAGAACATGATGAGCCATCAAAAAAAGTGACCATTACTTCTCAACAGAAAGATTTCACTTCCCAAAGGAAAATTATTCTTCACATTTCCCTGCACTAATTTGGTAGTTGTTGGACAGTACCCATGTGAGTGTCACACTTTCAGTAGTTTCACTGCTTTCTACTTTAGACCCTAATAATTCACCAACATTAGACATGATACGTTATTGTACTAGCTATTCTATTCATTAGTTTATGCACAATCTGTAAGTTTCACTGCTTTCTACCTTTTTTCAAGCTCCAAACTTGTTGCTAGTCACAAAGCTTTCCTTAAACTTAGTAGAAGGTTGAACATTGGAGGTCATAAAAATGTTACTTTCTGTCAGCAGAAAAATACTGACTAATTCATTGAAATAGCACATCTGTTTACTTCATATGAAAATATCCACCAATAGAGTCACAGGTTGGAATGGGCCTTTTGGTGATTAGTCTTGGGACCTTCCTGAAGGATATATATGTAATAAGTAATAGCAAAAAAAAAGGAGAAGGTATGGCATAAGGTCTGGCTCCAAAGTTGAAGCTATCCAGAAGTTCTGCTTGAAGAACCGTTCCTGTTGGCATACATCATGCTAACTAAGAGCTCTTCATCCATTGCTGTTATCAACAGAACACATCAAATAAATAAATATTGTTTATTGTCTATGTCAGATAGCCGACTCCATATAGTTGGGATAAGGCTAGCTTGGATAATGATAGTGATGATGTTTATGTCAGATGTACTGTTTTCTAATGAGATTACCAGACCATATATTGACTTCTTGGATTAACTAGATGACGTGTCAAGTGTCTTACGAGAGGAGCACTTGCAACACCAAGACAATCTCATGTTTAGTAGATCGCGGAAGAGTATTCCCTCAGTTATTCCTAATATTTCCCCCTATATATATGCTATCTTACTTACAAGCATCTCTCAATTAAAACATAAGAATAATATACACAAAAAGGGTTACTATTCAACTCCGTGTCAGTAATTTTGGTTAAACATGATTACCACGAACTCTCCTTATATTTGGACTCCACTGAGAAAAAGTAATTACATTATGCAGTTTTTTTTACAATTCTTTAGGAACCAGTGAGACCATTCAATATAAAAAATAACGAAACAGAAGAAATTTGATCATGCATTTTATAATCTGGTTTCAGTTTCTGATTCATGGAGGGAGAAAGTACCAATAGTGGAGAGTGAAGGGCACCTTCTGCAAGATTGGTGAAGAATGCAACAATTGCTGCTTGTGAGAATGTCAAGCTGCATGGTAAACTTTTGTAACCTTATGAAAAGAACTCAGATGGAAGAAATTTATGACTTATTTTGAGAAAACTCGAAAAAAAATGTCTATGAAAACAACTCAGGCATTCTGCGACTCAATTGCCAAAGGTTCTATGGGTGTGTTGAGGTAATCAGATCCCAATTGGACCCAATAAATTTGAACATTCCACTTCTCTACCTCTTAGGACCAACTGTCCTTTACACAATACTTCCTTCTTAGTTACTTCATCAATCATCAGCTCTAAGGTGGTTGATCAGTTAGCAATAACAAGAATTGCGCCTTCCTAATGGGGTCTCCATTGGAACAAATAATGAAAGGGCTCTTCTCCGACACTTGTTGCTTGGGATCATTCAAATCTTCACAGATCGACTCCTTGAGGAAAGCCATCATGTATACAGCTGCAAGCACAGCTACAGAAGCAGAAACCTAGAACAAAAACAGTGATTATTATACATGAACATGGAAGACATTGGTGAGAATTGAATCAATTGAAAGATAATAATGGAGAAAATATCGAAGAGGGGAATAAAAAAACTAAAAAAAGTAAAAGAAAAGAGAGTGTTAAAACCTGGAATGTGGATGAAGTAGAGAGGAAACGAGCAGTTAGAGTTCCGCAGACAAATGCAGCAGACACAATGCCAGCAAGAATTCCGAACGCCGATACTCGTTGGCTATCTGGAACGCTGTCCGCCTGCAAAAGCAGAGAGAGAAGTAATGTGGATTGTGGAGGGAATTTTGAGTGAAGTTAACTTACTAAATTGCCATGGAACTTGAAATAAAATGAGCCCAGATGATGAGCAGTGTCATAATCCGTTAGTAATTTACATAGTACCTTGATGTATTTTTGACATCATTCTCAGTAACTAAACGTCTTATCACGTAAAATGGTTTTAAAATTATATAAATGATATTTTTGACATTATGTAATATTTAATTAAGGGAATACTAACAGATTGACTTGTAAGGTTGCAAAGGGTGGTTGGAGATGGAAGCCAATCTCTTTTTCAGGGGGTTCGGCTTCAATAAGCTCCAACCTTTACAGCCTTCCATTGAAAATATCTTCCTACTTATGTATCTTATTTAATAAAGAGATATTCACGGGCTTGCCCTAATGGAAACCAATCTCCGGATTCAGCTTCAGTCAGGGGCAAAAGTCCGTTTGGGCAGCCTTTTAGTCTTTTACGGTCTTGCATTAGAATATCTTTGTACTGACGGAGTCAATCTCTTTTTTAGGGTATTCAGACTCAATTTAAAATGATTATAAATACAAATTTATAAAATATAAAACCTTATATTTTATATTATTTTATATATATTTGCACTGTATGTATTTATATTTATACTCCTTCTAAATTGAGCCTCAAGTATTGCAATAAAAAATTGCACCTATTTGTAATTTACCCAAAATTTTGTTATCTCATTGATAACTGACAACTATTGTCCTGTCCATGCGCAGTATAGCCCGGCCTATCAAGAAATTGCTCCGTATCTCAGCTGAGCTTAGTTAGAAATCAATTTAATTCCTGATCTTGACTGATTGACACGGTATATTTACTCAGCAATCAGCATGACCATTCCCGCAGTCCCACTGGATCATCCCTCTACGGCTCTACCTCAATTTGGTGTCTGGTCTGAAATGTAGCAAGCCTCTAAGGCCTTGCTAGAAATGGGCCAAGCCAAACAAATGGGTCGTCGTGGTTCTCTGGGATGTTCTGGGCCCAGGGGAATACGAATATCCTTAGTCATGAACTGACAAATGGAACGTAGGTGGATGGGTTAATGGATTACAGGTGCGAGGTGTCCTGTAATTTCGTCAGACAAAAGAGAAAATATGGGTTGAAGAATTACCACATAAGCCAATGAAAGGCACTGAACGCTGCCATCACAAAGCATAGATGTGAGAGTCTTGAGCACGTAGTATGCGTAGAATAAGCTCGTTGTTCTGCTGCAAGCCAATATAACTGTAAAAAAATGCGTTACTATTATAACGTAAAACCATTCCCGTTCTCTAATCTCTACTTCATTATTGTTATTTTTTGGGCTTGGGCCAAACGGACTAAAATTCTGAAATGATCTATCAGTTTTGATGTGAGGCCAAGGCAATCATTGGAATTATGTACAGTAACATTTTGAGTTGGTTCGTGATGGGTGTCAAAACTCAAATGCGTTCAAGAATCAAGAATCAAGAATCAAACATTTATTATTTAGGTCTGTTTGGTTTGCAGGAATTGGGTCTGGAATCGGGAATTAGAATGAATCGTTCCAATTCTAACTATTTGATCGGATAGAATTGAAATTTTATTTTCATTGCTGTTGGAGTGATATTCTCCCATTTGAGAAAATGGTGGTTCCTTCTCCTTAAGAATAAAATCTCATTTTTATTTATTCTAATTCAGATTCTTGTCTAAACCACAAACTTTAAGAATAAACCATCCCAATTCAGAATTCAGAATTCAGAATTAACCAAGGGGACTACAAGGTTAAACCATTCCAATTCCAAAAGATTTTGACTAACCAAACAGACTTAGTGAGGCAAGAAAGAATACCTAGTGGAAAGATGGCGAGAGTCATTGGGAGGATAAGCAAAACTTTCCTGCCGTAGATGTTGGAGAGGTTTCCAACCAAAGGCGCTATGATGACCGAGCCCAGCCCTGTGATCTGCAACAGAACAATACACATCCGTTGGTGATCTTGCGTGACCGATTAGTTAGGTTGATATTGATCCATAATTCCATATACAATGCAACGTTCAAAAAATTGATATCTATAGGGAGTTTTCCTTACGGTGAGTGTATCAGGGTTTTGATTGGTCCAGGGGGTGAACGGACTTTAAACTGGTTCCTCTGAATCGGATTTGAAAAAAAAAATAAAAAAAACTAAAAACAACTGATTCTGTCCAATACTCTTTTACCGATGTATTAAATGTATCGATATTTTGAACCTTGATACAATATATCTTCAAATATTTTAAAAAATGTATTTTCAAATATTAATTTAGTAAGTGGAAAAAAAGGTTCTTGATGTAAAAGAGATGAAAATAATAACTCAAAAGTTTTCAATCTGAAAATATTTAGACTAAACAAATGAAAATAATCATCTTTGAACCAAACAACGTTCAGCTCGTTAACCTCGTCCATTCAATATGTAGACCGCATAGGTAGTAGGGGTTCAGTCTTGCACTCTTGGTTCAACCAAATCTGACTTCGGGACTACTGATCCTATTTCCCAAAAATTACTTTTTTTTTTTTATACAGAAAGTTTCCAAAAAAATTTACCTTTGGTTAAACTCCATATACCCTCCCATTAGAGTGTTTCGCTTAACTACCTAACTTCATTCAAGTTAAATAAATAAATATATTTGTTAACATTCTATTATTAGGAAAATGGTCATCAGAAAAATGCCCTTGCGTGCATCATGTAATACATTAGCCACTTTTGAATCCAATTTTACCTTTTTGGACGAATTTTTCCTTGAACAAGCAGATAACTCTGTTGGACTGGGTTTAGGGACGCTGTGACATTGACATATGAATTGGCAAAAGCATCCTTAAAAAAAGTAATTTGGACATTTAAAAATATCTAATACATAACATGATGGGCACAGGGGGCATTTTCTATTTATTTTCCTAATGGAATATTTAGAGGTTTTTATTTGCTTGTAATAAATAGTTCAAGGGATAGTTTTATACAAAATAAGCTTAGCTAATTAAGTGAAACATCTCCATGGTATTTAGTGTAGGGGCTACACAATGAGGGATAGCTCGTCCCTCATCAAATCCTTAACACGCCAAACCAGTGATGGTGTGGGTAGGAGTGTAACTTGGATTGACCCGACTTTAACATTTTATACTGTTTTGTTTTGGGTTGGGTCTATTTAAATATTGACAAAAGCCCAAGTTGAGACCACCCAAATTATACCCTTTTGACATTGTTTTGAGTTAGGTTTATTCAAAATTTGACAAAAAACTTAGGATTGTGTTGGGTGTAGGTGGAATCAGTTCCCAACCGATTAGTAATTGGGACGAAAACATAGACCTATAAATGTCCTCGTTAATAGTCAGGTCTATCATGTCCATATCAGGTTATATTAAAAACTATATTTGTTTATTAAAATAATAACTTAAAATTTAAATTTTGATCATATAATCTTAATAAAAATGATGAAAAATATTAAATTATTTATATGTTAATAAATTAAACATTTTTAATTAATATTTTTTATTCATTATCTATCAGATTTATCATTTCAAATATAAATTATGATAAAAATTATAAGTAAAAAAATTATTATATATAAAATAAAATAATTAGTTCTTGGTCTAAACTGTTTTGAAATTGGAAAGAACTGGAACCAATCCAATTATTAATTGGAATAAAATTATGAATCCAAAACCGTTATAATCAGTTTGGTCAATTTGACCCGACCCATTACAATCCTATAAAAGCCGAACAAAATCCTAAGTATGTAATACAACCAGCAAAGACGTTACCAACCGAGATAACAGGGGTAGTCGTTCCCTCGTACCTACAACCCCCCAACTAGACTTGTTCATGGGTCGGGCCGGGCCAGGCTTTCACTCTGTATTAATAGATTTTTCTAAGGCCTGAGCCTGAGCCCGGCTCTCATAAAAAGCCCAAAGTTCGGGCCTAGGCCCGAGCCCAAAATTTAGCCCATACTGTTACTATTGCTGAAGCGGCTGAATAGAGATAGAGAGAAATTATAAAAAAATATAAAAAATGTATATATTAAATTATAAATATATATATATATATATATATTTCAATAGATATTGTATTATTTATATATTTTATATAATATATAAAATACATAAAATATATAATACTGAATCGGGCCGGGTTTTTTTGACAAATCTTGAGCCCGGCCCAAAACACAGTCGGACTTACTATGTTAGGCCCGAGGTCAGGCCCGCGGACTTAATTACATGACCAAACCTGACCGGGGTGGCCATGTAATGGGATTTTGATTCCAAAACTCTGCTACAATCAGCCAGGAAACTTATGAACTGAGTCACCATCGGTTTTTTTTTTTAATGGGTGAATAAGAATCATAAGCTTGAGAACAACACAACAAAATCAAAGCCTTTGCTTTCAAATAAAAAAAAAAAAAATCAAAGCCTTGGAGGTATTGTGGCATCGTGTGGAGCGACAACAATACATGGAAAGACCATGATTTACAGATTTAACCCTTCACCAAAACCATGTCGCAACAGAAGTGAACTCGCATGTAGTTGCCACTTTGCAGGAAAATCCATCAGCCTTGGTCCAACTAAAATAGAAAAAGGGGAGTAAATCCTCTTCCTCCCTCAACTGTGGGTCCTTGGGAGATTTACATATATAGTGCTTCACTCTGATTTCTGAAGTTTAGCATCCTAAGCTTGACTGGCAATGCATTGAGAGAGAGAGAGAAGGTTAATGATAGTCATAGACATACCGCCTGTTGGAATCCACTGAGGTAAATGGCGATGGAGCATTCATCTCTTCCGGGGCAAAGCGCCGACATTGTAACATCGGTGATGGCCGGAATCACCATGAATGTTGCCAAGTGATAGAGAAACACTGTAATAAGGAAGTGGCTCAACCCTGCAATTGCATACGCCATCTCTCTATCTCTGTATATGTGTCTCCAACTCCCAGGTGTAGTAGTACAACACAGATGGCAAAAGAAGAAAAAGAACGAAAGAAGATTCAAGGCACATCACATAAAACAACATGGGGCCAAGCAACTTCATTTAAATTTTAAAGAGCTAATATAATGTATATTCATTCTTCCTCTGTACGTCCACATCAGAAGTTGTGTCGTCATATTCGCTAACCTCGAATTAAAGCTTTTTCTTTTACGTCTAACTACTTAGCTTCCACGCTTTAGGCTAATTGCTTCCGTACCGTATATGATCATCTATTAATTAATTAACACAAGTTACTTCCATGTCCTTCATGTTTAATTGGATTTGAAGCCTTTGATCAAAATTATAATTAATCATGCATCTTCACTTGTGTTAAAACCGAGAATTATGGCCTTGTATGTATTGCAGTGGCTCTACCAATGCGTTATTTCATCTAATTCAAAGGCTTTGATTTGATTTGGTTGTTTTAGCTCTGGGTTAGCTATTGTCGTTGAAACAGTGGTTAGAATAATAAGAATCTTCTGTCAGTGTTGGATCATCCATATACAGGTAGCTAGAACTTTCCAGGCAGTTTCGAAATGTTTTCGTTTTCATTGTACCCCCTTGCCTTTTGTCAATCATGCACAGAATATCCGTGCTATGCACACTGCATAGCATTTCATCCTCCTAAGGTCATGGAAGCTTCCACCTCCGTCTTTCACATTTCCAAAAAAAGTAAAAAAATAAAAAATTCAATCAGCAGAAGATGGGTGATACGGTGATCAACCTTCCTCACACAGTGGCCTACATATTTATTGGGCCCAGTTTGGCATGTATTTTTCGTATGGGCTGTCGTTTTTTTAAAAGTTCTAAAGTCCACGTTTTAGTTTTTCATGTTTTGATTGAAAAAAGATTTAACCATAGAAAGTCATACGTCATCTGACCATACATCATCTTTTGACTATGAGAGCTTCAAAATGATATTTCAAAATAATACTTACCAAACAGCCCCTAAATATATAATATAGCAGGTTGGGTCCTGTCAAGCAATAAGCATCACAATTAAGTACGATTCACCAAACAACTCAAGTCTTTAATTCAGTTGGTGGACGAGATACGGATACATGATAGAGGAGAGGAGTGCATATTCCCGACTTAATTTTTGATGACGGTGATGATGATGTCCATGATGATCTACAACTACCCTTTGGTTGTGTTTGGTTTAAAAGAAAAGGTAAGAAAAAGAAGGAATCGAGTGCAAATCGTCGTCGTTCACGCTTGTTTCTGCTATGCTTCTAATGCTGTTATTCGTTCTTGTCATACTTGTTGTTCTGGATTCTTCTCTCTTCCAGTCAGCAGAAATGATCACGTAAGCAGGTTTTCAATCGCTAGCTGCTGCATCTGCTTTTTTGTTATCAATAAAGTCGTATATTTTGTCTCCATTTGTTCGTTCAATCGTCATCGCAATCTGCAATATTCAGAAATGATGGTGTCGGACTCGGAGAGTGAGGGTTGCAGTGGACGGAAGTTATCTCATGGGAGCCCAGAGCAACCCTTTATCACAATTTCCTGGTAAGCTTCGCTTTTTGACAAGGAAGAGCTCTTTAATCTATACGTATTTTCTACGTTCATAACCATATACGTATCTTGTACGCACATGCATTATCTCTCTAGTCTACGCTTGTAAAGTGGGTAGACGTACGCTGCACTTATAATTACTCTTATTTTAATGGAAAACTAGTGGGGACACGTGTGATGTACCGCTTTGTTAAAATAATTTGAGGCAAAAGGAGTTAAGAGCAAAAGTTGGGTGGACTCAATCCAAGCCAACCCTACTCAATCAAAAATTTTGCATAGGTTGGGCTTGAGTTTTTGAACTTCATGATGGGGTTGGGCCAAAAAGCTTAGGTCTAATTAAACTCGGAGTAGGCTTAGGTTGAGGCCTTGGGTACTGATCCCATGCAATCTAAGCCTGCCCAACATTTTATGTTATATATATCTATATATTATCAATCTATTTTATATGAAAATTGAACTACAAAGATCAATATGCCCAAATCCATGCCTAGCCCAAGTAAGGATGGCAACAGAGTGGGTTTAAGAAGGGTTTTGTAAATTCTAAACCCTGCCTGCCTCCCTAAACTTCCCAATCTATACTCACAGCAAAATCCATATTGGCTTGGATTTTGAGAATCCAAACCCTCATCGCAAATGAAAATGCAAAGTGCTCCTCAACCCCACATTCAAGGATAGGGTTGATAGCGTTTAGAACCCATATCTAATTTTCTATTATTTCTTTGTTATATATAACTAATAAATAAGTAAAGTAATATAAATAAACAACAAAGTTTCCAAATATTTGATTAAGACGTAAATAAAAAAAAACACATAAACTATCAATTATCCTTCACATCAAAATTAAAATATTATTAAATTCAACACATATTATACAAAAAATTATATGCTTTCCAACAATATGTGGGTTGGGGATCGGAGGGTCGGGTTTAGCCTAGTACCATACCCTACTCATAACATATGGGTTGTAGAATCCCAAAACCCAACTTGCCCCAAAACCCATCTTAAAGCAAAAACCCGCCCTGTTGGGGTGGATACCCATTGGGTAGGATAGAAATTGCACCTAGGTTTGTAAACTCGAGCTTAACCTTGAGTTGGGCCAAGCCTAAGCTCAAGGTTTGAGACTTAGGATTGGGTTGACCTTAATCCGACCCAACCCACCCAAGTTGCACCCTAAAAAAGAGGACTATGACATTCCTAATTGTATTAGTTTCTATTTTTTATTACATTGTTTTAACTTTTACTAAATTTTTATTTAGTATTAGTTTTTATTATTTTAAATGGATTAACGGATTTTAAATTAATAATAATTGAATGTAAAACTAATAATTTTATTACTTTTTTGGTTTTACAAAAAAATTGTAGTATCATTATCAAATTATAAGATTTAATTTTGAAATTAAAATTAAACATGTATTAATTTGTATTTACTTTCTTTTAAATAAAAAATCTTGTATTAATAAAAAAATTTAAAATATTTTTATTAATTTGTATCATTTTTATATATAATTTTATATGGAAGAAACTTAATTAATAATTTGCTGCCTTGACCAATAAACGTAAATTAACTAAATAAAAGTAAATTATTAAATAACCTAGTTAGGCGTACACAAAGTTAACTAACTACTAATTAATTAGTTTTGACTAATTAACTTAATTTAATTAAGTTAATAAAAAATTAATTGGTTCGATGAAACACCCATTGCAACAGTATTACATAAGAAATCCAAAAAGAACTGACCAAGTAAAAGGTTTATTGGGTGTTTGGCATTAGAGCATTCCTATTGATGTGGCACATTGAAAATTGAAAAAGCTAACTTTTTTTTTATATGTTATACATTTGTTATTATAAATATATTATAATGTTAAACTAAATCATGTTAAACGCCTAGCCAATCTGCAACCCAATTTTTTTGGTGTTAAAAAAAATAGGTGAAATGAAACTTGTGAATCGAGGCCCACTTGTGAAACATTCTGGTGCCAAATACCCATTTAGGCAAAGATAAATCCCGTCTAGCAATTAATTAAATGCGCAACAGCATTTGCAATCCAACTAGACTTGTTCATAGGTCGGGCCAGGCCAGGCTTTGCCTCTACATTAACAAGATATGCTCAAGCTTAATCCCAAGCCCAACCTAACTATCGAGCCTAGGTCTTAAGCCCGAGACTGACCCTCATATAAAGCCCGAAGCCTAGGCCTGAGCCTGAGCCCGACTAGAAATTTAGAAAAAAAGATTTTGTTCCTTTTCAGCTAAAAATTATTTTATTTATATTAAAAGACTTTAAAACTAAAAAAAAATAATAAAAGACCTTACTATTACTTGAAAAAAGTGAAGAATAATAAAGAAAAATTATATTATATATTTTATATAAAATATATTTTCATTATATGATACACTATCAAGTTGGGCTCAGGTCGGACTTTTTTGAGAAAGCCTAAGCCCGACCCCAAAAAAAAGGTCAGGCCTGATGTTTTACTCCCGAGCCCAAGCCCACGGGTTAGAAATCCTACCCAAGCTAGACTTAGATCGGGCCAAATCAGGTTGGCCTGTCGAACTACCTAGCCCATGAATAGGTCTAAATCCAACACACACACATGGCATGAACGAAGGTAAGATTAGATTCTTACGGGCAGTAATGATATGAAGAAACCGCCGCGATGGAGAGTGAGCATCCACCAGCATGAGTTGGAAAATAACACCTAATTTGATAACTAAAACTCTTGAACCAATGAAAGACCTTTATATAGAGCCATTACTTCAGCCATGGCAGGGCTCTCACATTGAATAGGGAAAGCTCCAAGTAAGTGTTTGACACCGGTCCAAGGATCATTGCACCATTTTCTCATAAAAACGGTGTTGGGCATGTGAAGTTGTAAGTACCATTTTCTAAAAAAAACGGCGTTTATTTTTTCTTCGGAATCGATGCTGCCACATAGGCATTTTCTGAGAAAACAATATTGGTTTTATATAATACTAGTATTGGTAGCAACGATTTCAACATTAATCTATATTATCCAACGTCCAAAATGATGCCACATCATTGCACTGTTGGTAACAATACACCATTTTCTCAAAAAAATATTGAATTTGGCATTGCTTTATACATAACGTTTTTTTTTTCCTAGAAAAATGTTGCCAAACAATAAGGCATTGTTTGAAGCACCACTTTCTCTGATGTGTAGTGCCTAAGTGCCACCATTTGTCAGAAAACAGCACCGATGCCAATCGCCCTAGCTAACAGAAAATCACCATTATGGTCCCAAAGAACCAGCTCAACAGATCCTGCACCTAGTTTGAAGAAACCTGCATCTACATTCAATGTATTGGACACATGATTCAAAATATCAATACTCTTGATATAAAAAAAAAGATCACATATTGTGAGTTTTCAACCATGATATTCTTTTCTTTTCTTGATAAATTCACAAATTAAGATAAGTATCTCAATATTTGACGTTTTGGTGACGTGTTGATAATTTGAATCATGATTGGAGAAAAAAAAAATTGATCCTACAAGGTTGGAATGATAATGCCACAAGGGTAAACCACATCGATTGCCAAAGCTAACTTAAAAGTCAGTTCATGCTTCGAAGCGTTCATCAAAACAGTTTGAACCGCTGATAGAGTGACCCACCGGTTTGTTAATTAGCCCAGAAACATTGCTGGGAGCTCATCTATCTTATTTGCTGGATTAAGCAAGGCTAATGGGGGATCGGATAACCTTTTCTAATATTTTATTAATATGATTATTGATTAATTTAACTACATTTAAGTGATTTTTTTTGGAAAATGCCCGTAGTTTAATTCATTCATCATCAGGATTCATGGTACAAGTTCAAAAAAAAAACCGTGGACCTTTTCTTTCATTAATGGTTGATCCAAATATAATAGTTAAATAATTTATTTTTTCAGTCGTGCATTTTTAATTTGACCGTTTATGGATTCTGATGGTGTGCAATCCGGCTGGTCCTAGTTGTCAACGACCTTGCTTCTGACTGGAGCAACAGGGGGCTTGAAACGGAGAAGAAAGTGGGGAATCTCTAGGGAGGAACTCGGTGAGATTGCTCCGAAGCTCAAGTTAGTATTCTCTCAAAGGCAAGATAAAACCAGATGGCGCAAAGTTCACATACCTTGTTCTTGGGGGGTAGAGAGCCTTTTATAACCACTTCGTGCACTCACTCCTAAGCTTCTGTCGGGTCGGGTATGATTGCCTCTGCTAGGGCAAAACCGCCACTACTCTCTTTGTCGGAGCCGTCACTGTAACTGGAGATGGGGGTGGCAGGTGGCGGTGGCAGGTGGCAGTGGTAGGTGGCCATTGAAGTGCGGCTGTCAAGCGTCAAATCCTGAGTCAGTCAAGTGCGCCGCCCCTGGGTACGGATTCCTTCGGTGTCAGGTATGGTACAGTTGTTCGGTTCGGCGTCCTGGAGGCGAAGTGCTGGAGTGGTGTGCGAGGTGAAGTCTTGAGTTCGGATAGAGGTGTGGCTCGAACTGCCATGGGGTAGGCCAATTCGGGTTGTTGCCCTTTGTGTTCGTAAGGCTCAGGGCCTAAGGGAGAGCTTGGGCTCCTTACGGGGAGTTTGGGTTCCTTGCAGGGAGTTCGGACCGCTGGTTCTTCCTTTCGGAGCTCGCGCCTTGGCGTGCTGTTGTGCCGAGCTGTTGCCGTTGCCACGTGTTGAGTGGTTACGAGATCAGGCCAAATCTTCCTTCATCAATTACTCCCCACTCCTCGCGCCAAGGGTCTTGCCCTGGCACGGGGAGTTCGCGAGGTGGCGGGTGGATTTGTCCCGTACTTCGAATTGGTTGACTGATAGCGCGAGGTGCGCGTCGTCAGGATTTTTTCGGCTTTCTCGAGCGCCAAAAAGACGGGAAACGCGCCAATCTACCTATAAATGCTGATAGACGTGACAGCGCGCGCTTTACTTCAAAATTCAAAAAGCGCGCCGCTGGGAGATGTGACAGCGGGCATCTTTTTAGATTTAAAAACGCGCCGCTGCCGCCTTTAATGCGAGGAGACGTGCGCTGTCACTCTTTTCAGTTTCAAGAGACGTGTGGCCAATCACGTCTCGGTCTCGGGAGACGTGCGGTCAGCGCGACTGCGGGTCATTGGATTGGCTTTGATCTAAGCCGTTGATTCTCAGTTATTGTGGGTATAAATAGTGGGGGACCCCAATCGCTGTCATTATCCTACGTTTTGCTTCTTGAGCTCGCGTTCACATTCTCGTAGTCCGTTTGCTTTTTTCCATGTGAGTACTTTCCTGGCATCCTTCTTCTCCTTCCAATGTCTAGCTCAGATAGCTCAGACAGTTCTTCAAGGGGGTCGGATGCAGGTTCTACAAACCGAGTTGCATCCTCCGACAGTCCTAGTGAACCTAAGGTAGAACTCGAGGAAGAGTTCGAACCCGTAGGCCAAGTCGCCTCGGGTAGTTTGGTGTCCTTCTCTCGTCGAGGTCGGACGTTAGACAAGTTTGGGCCCCCGACCATGACGCCTGAGGGGCTTCACTCCCTTATTACCCAGTTCAACTTGCCTAGGGAGTACACCTACTTCATACCCTAGGGCAGTTTCCCTTGGGAACACGGTCCTGATGAGATATATTCCGGGAGCAGTTCGTTGCGGGGTTGCGCCAGCCTTTCCACCCCCTCATTGTCGAGGTTATGAATCACTTCGGCATTACTGTCGGCCAGCTTCACCCGAACTCCGTTTGTAACTTGGTGGGGACAATCTCCCTATTTTGCGAATAGGTCTTGCCTTTAGACTTGGAGATCTTCTCTTCCATTTTAATGCTTAAGAAGCAAGCAGGTCCCCTTCCCGGGCGTAGGCGGGCGTATTACCTGTCTCCTCGCCGGGTTTTAAGCTTTTACACGAACTTCCCAACAAGGTCCCGGCGTGGAAACGGGACTACTTCGGGGTGCAAAGTGCATTGGGGTGGCCGTTCCAAACCGGGTGGGGGATGGCCGCCCCTGACGCCGGTGTTACGCTTGATAAGGAGACGACAAAGGGCCTCCAGCAATGGGCACGGCTTGGGCTAAAATGCCATCATTATCTGACGGAGGCCAAGCTCATTGAGGCCGGTCTGAGTTTGGGTAGGTTCCTTACTCAGAGGTTTATCTTTTGTTTTGCTCTGTTCTTTCGTTTTTTTTCTGATGCCGAGCTCATTTTGCAGGTGTGATGGACTTAGAGAGGACTCGTGGTGGGCACCTGTTTCACGACATGAAGAGGAGAAAGCGAGTTGCCAAACGAACTCGTGTCGAGCTGCCCCGAGATGCGGAGCCCGAGGTACCAGACTACCCATCAATGGATCCGCCCAGGGAGCCCGAGATGGCCCCTCCAGTACATGAAGCGGAAGGGGCCCCTTATGCCGAGGCTACTTACACGGGGGCTCCCGCTTACTCTGAGTCTGCTTATACGCGAGCTGGGCCCTCAGGCTCGGGAGCTCAAGGCGAGTTCAGGAGCGTGTTGTCGCCGAACCATGCTCTTCAGAAGAGTAGGGAGGCCATCTATCCTGAGGAAGTCGCGGCATGGACCGAGCTTCCTTTGAACCAGGTAGCTTGTCGTACTGCCACTCATGCCATGGTGGTAAGTCAGATTTCTTGTCGGGCTCTTTGCTTTTATCTTTCTTGCTGTCGTTCTTTTGATCATTTGTTCTTTCCTTTTGGTAGGTGAATTCTTCTATCCATGCCTTGGCAGCCCAAGTGGAAAGGAGCTTGAGGCAGGCGCGAGTTGCTGAAGAGGCTTTCCGTGCTGCCGAGGCGGCTCCCCGAGCTGCTGAGGCGGCTTTTCGCGCTGCACAGGCCAGGCAGGCGAGGTCTCAAAGAGATGCCGAGGCCATGGGAGTTGTGGTGAAGCATATGGCGGACCTGAGGCTAGATTTGCAGCATCAGGTTGAATACCTTCAAGAGGATATTAGGGAGATGACACATATCTTTTCTCAAGGCATTGAGGATGCCAAGAAAAAGGCCGTCGATGAATACATCGCCTCGTCGCGCTTTGATGACCTAATGGTGGACTCGTACAAAAGGAGCTTTAAACTAAGTCGGTGGATGATCCAGAATACATACCCCGAGCTCGATATTAGTGCGATATCCACTTCGCACATCACTCAGGAGATGGCCGACGCCGCTGACGGTGAGCCGGATTCTGAGGGCGAGGCAGGACCTTCGGGTATCGTTGAAGTGCCTTCTGATGGTGAAGAAGTACCTTCGGGCCTGTGATTTTCTTTTGATTAAGTGTACACAGTATTATTATTATTATTATTATTATTTTTTTGAAATGTACGCAAAGTATTTTGCAATGGAATGATTTTTCTTTTGATTAAGTGTTGGTCGCTCTTTCCTCCGAACTGGCCATATTGCCGAACTGACCATATGCCGATGCTCCTATTAGTTCATTGTTGACACTTTGCCTGAGCTTTTAGTTTGCATCATTTGCCTTTGCTTGTCCATGCCGAGGTCCTTGTTAGTTCGGCATCCTAGCCTTTTGGCTCTGGTAGTGACAATCCACTTCGCTTGGTGATCTATAGGTAGTATCGTCTCAAGTTAACGACGTTCGAAGCTCGGGGTACTTGTTTGCCCTCTAAAGTTTCGAGCTCGTATGCCCCCCCGAGCGCTCTCTTTACTCGGTAGGGCCCTTTCCAATTCAGTCCAAGTTTGCCCACGCCGGGCTCGGGTGCCATGATCTTACGGAGAACCAGGTCGCCGACGCGGAAGTTCCACTTTTTTACTCTGGCGTTGTAGTACCGAGCTACCTTTTGCTGGTAAGCTGCGGTCCGGATGTACGCGAGGTCTCTTACCTTGTCCAGTAGGTCGAGGTTGGTACGTAACTCATCTCTGTTTGTTTGATCGTCGTATGCTTCTAGTCGCAGTGTAGGTATTTTGATCTCCGCCGGGATTACCGCTTCAGTGTCATAGGTGAGGTTAAAGGGGGTCTCTCCCGTGGCGGTTTTTTCCGTAGTTTGGTGAGCCCACAGAACACTTGGTAGCTCGTCCGCCCACAACCCTTTAGCTCGGTCTAGTCGCGCTTTCAGTCCGTGGAAGATGGCTCTGTTCATTACTTTTGTCTAACCGTTTGCCTACGGGTGTGCGACCGATGTGAAGTTCTCACGAATTCCCATATCTTGGCACTATTCCTGGAACTTGATATCCTTGAATTGCTTGCCGTTGTCGGAGATCAGTACCCGAGGTAACCCGAAACGACATACTATGTTCTTCCAAAAGAAGTTCTGTATGTTTCGAGTTGTAACTGTTGCCAGAGGTTCAGTTTCTATCCACTTTGTGAAGTAATCTACCGCCACCACTAGGAACTTCCTCCCACCTGTTGCTGGCGGGAATGGCCCCAGGAGGTCGATGCCCCATTGCGCAAAGGGCCATGGACTGGTGAGGTACTTGAGGTCGGCGACAAGCTGATGGTGGATATTGACATGCTTCTAACACTTGTCGCATTTCCTGACGAGCTCGACGGCCTCTACCTTCATCGTTGGCCAATAGTACCCTTGTCGAAGTGCCTTTTGAGCGAGGGCCCTGCCTCCCAAGTGTCCGCCGCACAGACCTTCATGAGTGTCGCGGAGTACGAGCTCGGCTTCGGTAGGTCGCAAGCAACGCAGGTAGGGCAGCGTGTAGGACTGTCGGTACAGCCATTCGTCTATTATGACGTATTTGGCTGCCTGGCGCTGCACCCTCTTGGCTGCATTGCGGTCCGCAGGGAGGGTTTCCATCTAGCAAGAAGCTCGCGAGTGGGTCGATCCAGCTCGACTCTGCTTCAAGGACGGGAGCGACCTCCTCTACCCCACCGAGAATGCTAGGCCGAGGTAAGTCCTCTATGTACACGGTTCTCATGGTGTTGTGACTCGTGCTGGCAAACCGAGTCAGGGCGTCGGCCTCAGTGTTCTCTAACCTCGGTATTTGCTTGATGAAGTGTGTCTGGAACTTGAGTAGAGCCTCCTTTACTTTTGCCACGTAGGCGATCATAGTCAGCTCGCGTGCTTCGTATTCGCCCATAACCTGGTTGACCACAAGCTGGGAATCACTGCAGATAACTATGTGTTTTGCTCTTACTTTTTGCACTAGGTTCAGTCCGGCTATCAGTGCCTTATACTCCGCCTCGTTGTTGGATGTCGCGAATTCAAAGCGTAGTGCGTATTCCAATTTTGTGCCACCTGGGCCGCGTAGCACTATTCCAGCCCCGCTGCCCTACTGGTTCAAGGAGCCATCTACGTGAAGGATCTAGGGCTCCACATCCCAGTTCGCGTTTGTCCTAACCAGGAGAGATGCCACACTAGCTGCAACTTCACAGGGTTCAGACTCTATTGGCTTGGGAGCTCCGTGCTCACCCGAACTGGGGATCTCGGGCTCAACCGGCCTAGGGACTTCGAGGCTGAACGTGCACTCGGCGATAAAATCTGCTAAGGCTTAGGCCTTAATAGCAGTTCATGGCTTATACTAGAGGTCGTACTTGCTGAGCTCGATGGCCCACTTCGTCAGCCGACCGGAAACCTCGAGCTTGAGTAAGACTTGCCTCAGAGGTTTGTCAGTCAAGACGATGACAGTGTGAGCCTAAAAATATGGGTGGAGTTTCCGAGCTGCAATTACCAGTGTGTATGCTAGCTTTTCTATCTGCGGGTACCTCGTCTCTGCTCCCTGCAAAATTTTACAGTTCGATTCGTAGAGGTTCCTTGACGGAAGCACTGATCTGTAGCGTTCGAGCCGGGTTCGTAGCCGAAGTTGGGATTGCGACCGTTTCCTCTATGGGCGAAGCTCGTTCCTCGCCCTGCTCCGTGCGCCACTCCAGTTCATGGTCGTCGGCCGCCTTGGTTTTTCCCTTCAGGGCGACAACATAACACTTGCGGGACTCAAGTTGGTCGCCCCGTGCTCTACCCCCACACCGAAGTCTGTAGGGAACTTCATTGCCAAATAGTATGTGGAGACCACTGCCCGCAGGATATGCGTAATTGGCCGCCCTATTATGGCATTGTATGGGGAGGGGGTCGCGACCACCAGGAAATCGTGGTTGAGTCTGACCGCACAAGGCCATGTGCCGACTTCCACAGGTACTGTTATTTTCTCGAGGGGCTTGTCTTCCTCTCCACTGAAGTCCACCAGAGGAGTGTTCGCGGGCTTCAACTCGCTTCTCTGCAACTGTAGCTGGTCAAATGCCGACTTGAAGAGGATGTCTGCCGAGCTGCCCGAATCCACAAGTACGCACCTGACCTCGAAATCGTTGATCCTTAGTTTTATGACAAGCGCGTCATCGTGGGGGTAATGGACCCCTCGCGTATCATCTTCCGTGAAGAATATCGGTTTGTCAGTCTTCGGCATCTTCGGAGGGTTCTGTTCTTCTCGGGCTGCTTCGCGAACTGACGTCCAGGCCGCTTCCGAAGTACAACCTGCTACCACCGAACCTCCCACTATCACGTGGATGGTTCCCCGAACTGGCCTCTCTTCCGGAGGTTGTCGTTGCAACGGTTCGGCTGGCCTGCTGTTGGATTCGGGGGCATCCCTTCCGTGCTCCCCTTGCCGACCTACCTTATTGTTATTAATATTATTATGTTGTACAAAATTTCTCAAGTATCCGCGACGGATTAGTCCCTCTATCTTGTCCCGGAGATTATTACACTGTTCGGTACTATGACCGTGATTTCTATGGAAACTACAGTACAAGTTTTTATTTCTCTCGTTTGGGTTCCCCTTTAGGCGAGGTGGCCATTTTACGTATGGGGCGTCTTTGATCGTCATCAAGATCTCGGTCCGCCTCGTGTTTAACGGTGTGTAGTCCGTCCGAACTGCTAAGGGAGCTCGGAACGGTTGGCTCGGCTTCGGCTCCTAGGCCGGGTTTTTTCTTCTGTCGACTGGGTTGGAGGGCTCGCCTTCCCTCTTTCTTTTTTCGATCCCACTTTCGGTCCTTTGGTTGATCTCTTCCTCTGTTTTCATGAACTTATCCGCGAGCTTGAGGAATTTGGCTACGGTCGCGGGCTGGTTAGCTACCATGTGCCATTTGAACTCCTTGTGTGTTACTCCTCTCTTGGCCGCCGTGAGCTGCACCACGGGGTCCAATCGCGGTATCTGCAAGCACGCATAATTGAACCGCTTGATGTAGCCCCGGATGGACTCTCCTTCCCTCTGGACTACTTCGAAGATGCTTTCCTCGGTTTTGGGGCACCGCTTGCTGGTAACGAAGTGTGCGGTGAAGACCTACACGAACTGGGTCCAGCTTCTTATTGACCCGGGGGCCAGGTTCCTGTACCAAGTGCGAGCCACCCCCTTGAAGGTGGTGGTGAACGCCACGCACATGCACGATTCACTGGCCCTGGCTAGGTGCATTTGGGACTGGAAGGCGTCAACGTGGTCGTTGGGGTCGAAGGACCCATCATACTTGTCCAAAGAAGGGAGCTTGAAGTCTCTGGGCATGGGGACTACAAGGAGTTCTGATGAGAGGGGGGAAGGAACTAAGAGAATAGGGGCAGCTTTTACCTCGTCCGAGCTTGTCTCTTCTTTACCTCTGAGCTCGCGCAGGACACAGGTGGCAGTTCAGTGACTTCGCCAGCGCCTTCGTTGCTGAGTGGGCCTGGTACTGGCGCTGCTGGCCTCTGTGTTGCCGAGCTCGATGGGCTCGGACTGTTGGTAGTCTGCCGCTAGGACGCTGAATCGATTCTCTGTTAGCGGGAGCTCAGACTTGGAGTGTCGAGATACTGACTTGGCGGGCGAGGTCCCCGACCCGCCGGTGAGCTGCGAGGCGGGGGTGATTTTTCTTTCCCCTTGGCCCGAGGATGAGGTCTAGCTCTTGTGGGGGTTCCGAAGCTGGAAGGCTTCTCCTCGGTGATGGCGTCCACCCTAAGGGGAGGGCTTAACTGGCTTTGGAGCAGGGTGCCGAGGTGGAAGCAATGGTTGGTTTAGAGGCAGTTGGGGGAACTGCTGCTGATAGTGGTATTGGGAGATGTGGTGCAGTACTTGGTGCTGCTGGAGCTGATGCTGCTGGAATTGTTGCATTTGGGCTTGCATTGCCCGCATGCATTGCATCAGGTCGTCAAACTGGTTCTGGCTGGTCGCTAGGGGGACAACAGTTGGTTCAGTAAAGGTTGTTTCGATAGGGAGTGGAAAGGGGACATTCAGGCTGGGGATCCCATCCACCGGAAGGGGGATGGTGAACTGTCCAATGCACACCACAGGGACTTGAAGTTGTTCCCCGGTGGTGTTCATCTCTATGCCACGTCTGGCGTTGCTGGAAGAAGCCATGAGTGATGGGGTTTTTGAAGAAAAGAGGTTATGAGAGTTTAGAGGGAGGCTTTTAGAAGCTTTCTCACAGACGACGTCAATTGATGGTGCGCAATCCGGCCGGTCCTAGCTATCAACGACCTTGCCTCTGACTGGAGCAACAGGGGGCCTGAAACGGAGAAGAAAGTGGGGAATCTCCGTGGAGGAACCCGGTGAGATTGCTCCGAAGCTCAAGTTAGTATTCTCTCAAAGGCAAGATAAACCAGATGGCGCAAAGTTCACATACCTTGTTCTTGGGGGGTAGAGAGCCTTTTATAACCACTTCGCGCACTCACTCCTAAGCTTCTGTCGGGTCGGGTATGATTGCCTCTGTTGGGGCAGAACCGCCACTGCTCTCTTTGTCGGAGCCATCTCTGTAACTGGAGATGGCGGTAGCAGGTGGCCGTTGAAGTGCGGCTGTCAAGTGTCAGATCCCGAGTCAGTCAGGTGCGCCGCCCCTGGGTATGGATTCCTTCGGTGGCAAGTATGGTACAGTTGTTCGGTTCGGCGTCCTGGAGGCGAAGTGCTGGAGTGGTGTGCGAGGTGAAGTCTTGAGTTCGGATAGAGGTGTGGTCTGAACTGCCATGGCGGGTTATTGCCCTTTGTGTTCGTAAGGCTCGGGGCCTAAGGGAGAGCTCAGGCTCCTTACAGGGAGTTCAGACTCCTTGCAGGGAGTTCGGACCGCTGGTTCCTCCTTTCGGAGCTCGCACCTTAGCGTGCTTTTGTGCCGAGCTGTTGCCTTTGCCACGTGTTGAGTGGTTACGAGGTCGGACCAAATCTTCTTTCATCAGATCCAAATACAAATTTTATTTTAAGCTTGTTATGATTGTGATGAACGCGTAGAAAAATAATTTTTTAAAGGACATTTTAAGTTTTCAAATGTTTTGATTTCAAAACTTCTATCAAATCTAATAATACCAGTGAGGTGAACCAGGAGGGTCTATGTGTTGAGGTCGATCACAGATAGTTCCTCCAATCAACTAAATCATGGTCAACCTGAAAGCTGGATTCTACCAATCGGAAAGGAAATCAGTTTGATCATTAGTTCAATTTTTAAAATATGATCTCGCCCACCCTTAAGCTAGGCTTGAAAATTCCATAAATTTTCAAATGTCTTGATTCTCTTGATCAACGAGGAGAGAGAGCAGGGGACTGCTTGTATTGCCGGCGATGGCCAAAGGGTGGCAAAACAAAGCTTTTTTGGCAAAAGCCAAGCCCAAACCTGACCCATGAACACGTAATAGTTTTTCTACATACGTTTTAGGCAAAAGCCAAGAGCAACTTCAGTCGATTGCGCTGGGCTTGAGTAATAATTCTCTATACGTTTTAGGCACAGGTCCTAACTATATAATTAATACATCCACATCCACCTCCTCTAGGCTCTAGCTTATCTTCTACGGTTATTTATAGAAAAAAGGAAAATTATCTAAAACTCACCCTGAGATTTTAGTATTTCTTTTAAACTCACTACAATTTTTCAAAATGTTTAAAATTCCCCATGTCACTAATTTGACGTTAAACAAATTAATGAGTGTTAATATATTACCATTTTAACATTCATAAAAAATATAAAATATATACATATATTTTAATAATTAGACATGAAAAACAGGAAAAAGTTCAAACAATATTTTCAAATATAAAATACATAAAAACACAGAAATTTCAAAAAATATAAAAATTATAGAAATTGCAAACAAAATAAAAAATTATTTTCAAATTATAGAAACTATAGAAATTGAAAAACAAAATCTGAAAATAAAAAATAGTAGAAGAAACACCAAAATTTATAGAAAAACACAGAAATTGCAAATAAATAACAAAAAAAATACAGGAAAATTTACAGATTGTAGAAAATAGAAAAATGTAAAGAAAAAAACAGAAATTATAAAAAGCATTGGAAATTATAACAAAACACTAAAAATGCAAAAAAAAAAATATGAAATTTGAAAACTGAAAAAGACCCTTTTTCTCTAACTCGCCATCCAAGGGTAATTTGGTCATAAAAATTGTTATTTATGCTGATGTGGACACCTCTGTTAAGAAGCACTAATGGTGCACTAAGGGAAGGTAAGTTTTGGAAAATAAAAACTTACTGACATGGTGAGTTTTAGATATTTTGAAAAATTATGGTAAGTTTAAGAGAAATACTGAAAACTGATGACTTTTATACAATTTTCCTAGAAAAAAAGAATCTTTATCTTTCTTTATTTTTGATGTGGCGCGATCCAGGCACTCCTAACTGGCGGTTGATAGGCTCCTTGCTGGCAACGAGCGGCACCTGAGAAGATGAAAGGAAGGATTCCCGGGGGTTTGCCCGGTGGGAATACTCCGATGATTAAGTTAGTACTGTGTATGGAAGTAAAGAGGGCAAATGAAAGCTAAGAGTGGAGGTCGCGCTTATCACTATACTCGAGAAGTTGGGGGTCTCCAGAGAGAGAGCTTTCTCCTCTGCCCTGGGGGCTTTTATAGGAGCGTTCTTGCGAGATCGGGCATAACCGCCACTGGGCTCCTGTCGCAGCCGTTACCTGCCAGGTCTGCGCAGGTGATCGTTACAGTGTACTATCCGCTTGGTTGAGTGACACGTCCCAAAGAACAAGGACTGCGCTGCCAGTCGAGAGACGTAGCGCAGTCTGTTCGGTGCGGTCTTGTCAGATGGAAGCTTCCTGAGAGCATCGCATCACTCAGTCGCAAGTTACCTCGTAGCGAGCTACTTTGTAGCAAGCTCTTTGGGGTACTTCGAGGTGACCCTCATCAAGGTTGGCCTTTGGGGCAGTCTTCTGCCTTGGTGCTAGAGTGAGCTGGTTTCCCTAGCTCGCGAGCTAAAATATTCTTAGAGTATTCCCTTATTGGTAGCTCGGGGAACCTGGAGCTCACATTGTAGCGAGCCTCTCCTTTACCTTGCCACCGCGTAGCGGGCTGTTTTATGAGCCTATCACTTAGCCGTACCGGAACACAATGTTGAACTGTCGCTTACGCTGAATTAGTGTCCTCGTGTTGCCGTTTCATAGGTCGGGTCAAATCATCCTTCATCAATTTCAGTAATGAGTTCTACCAAAAGAAAAAAGAAAAAAAAATCAGCGACAAGGACTAAGGAGTAAGTCGATCTACATATTTCTGTTACCACTTAAGACAAACGTTCCATTAGACGTTAACTACTCAAGAGAGAGCTATTTCTGTCTTTTCCGGCAGAGGAGGAATTTGCCTAGTCTCTATCCTCTTAAAGCTGCCCTCCGTCGCACCATTATGAACAAACACACAAATATCTCTCTCTCTGTCTTGTTGAAGTTTCTTATTCATTCAACCTGCAGTAGCCTCTCTTTAGGTGCCTATGGACCTATCTTAAGCGTCTTCTCACTCTCACTCAACCATCTTTATAGCTGTCTTAAAGCTCATCTGACCTTGCAATGTTAGTGCTTCGTCAGTGCATAAGCACTACTGTGAATGAGTCAGATTTTTCTCAGCCTTATCATCTCAAAAAGTAAGCACTGAATTGCACTCCTAAGTCCTATCTGATATATAAAAATTAGGGAGAAGTACCAAATCAGCCCAGATCAGAATTCTTTAGCCCCAAAGTACAGGGGGAATGCATCCTGACCGTAAGGGGGGGGGGGGGGGGGGGGCTGGAATTCAGAATCCTGCATCGTGTGTTTTTGTACTTCTTATCTCAATTGCAATGCAAATTTTGCACCACCTTCTTACTTAACTCAATTATTTTTCAAGTCTCAAACAATGTGGAAACCACATTATCTTACTCTCTCATTCCCAAACAAATAACCCTCTTATCTCCATTCTTTTTTATATAGACTGGAGATTATTACTTCATTAATTAGTAAATACTTACTGTTTTACTTTTCACAAATAAATAAGAAAGCCAAAATGAGGCAAAAGTAAATGAGAATGTACACACAACCTATTTAGATTCCTATGCATGCATTTGCACCAGTGCAAATGAAATTCGCACTGCAAACAAATTTAAACCAGGCTCCATTTGAAAGGAGTACAAATACAAATATGTAAAGCGCAAAACCTTATATTTTGTATAAATTTATATTGTACATATTTGTATTTATACTCCTAAATTGAACCTAAATGTTAAAACTAATATAATAAATGGGAAAGTGGATTAAGTGAATGGCAAAAGTTAAGTTTAAAGCGTTTTTTAAAGCTGAACAAAACCAAGTTCATACTTCATAACAACTGTATTCACCAAAAAGTTAGTTCATAACTGTAGGTTCATCACGTGGAGTTGAGTTTAATTAGACCCAGCTCAAAGCTTTTGTTGCGCTTTAGATTTATAAATTATAAGTTGGAGCCAAGATGGCTAGATCTCTCATTTCCAACACACACACACGTTTAATTTACAGGCAATACTATTAACTACAATGTCCCTCTCATATTTTATATATGCATGCTCTAATTATAAATTATAAGTTGGGTCACATTAATGACATTGTGCATTCTCGATCGTGATGTTGTTGTTAACAAATATAACGCTCAGAAACCTTCGTAGCCATTTGTTGTGGTTGTGGTCCTTTGAGATTTGTGCCAAATACTTCTTGAATCTTGAATCTCAGTTTTTAGGCAATTCTCTCCAGTACATACTTTTTGCCAGGAATGCTAACTAGAAAGCAATTACCTTTAACTCAGATTCTTTGGGTTCGATCCAAGCTTTGTATGAGTCTGACGTGGCTGTTTTTTTGGTTGTTGGAGTGTTTTGGATAGTTTAAAGGATAATTTGTTTTTTTTTTAAGAGGATTTTGTTAGTATATACTCCTAAATCGCCCAATAAAGTGTGTCTATATCTGCAACTCAAAGAATTCGAATTTTTTTCTCATAGTACGCTTTACACCAACCTCACAGCATGTTACAGGTGCATTAATTGTTAATATCCTCCCATTTAGGCTTCATTTGCAAATATGGTAAATGATTTATTTAGGTAATTGGGGTATAAGAACACTTACCAGAGTTTTTTTACACCCCAAGTAAAGGTGTACAATGACCAATATATCTAAAAAAGTGATATTATTGAAGGGATAATATTGTCCCATCACATGCATATTAGCAATTTTCAACATACAAGGGTAAGTAATTTACCCTAGTCTAAAAAGAGTACTACTTTCTCGGGTAAATGAACTGCTTTGAAATCATTCTTTTCTATGGGACCCACTAATATGAGAAAATGAATGCAATTTTTTATTTATTTTTTTCTGTGGAACCTACCAACTTATCCGCCCTTATTTCTTAGAAACAGAATGAAGCCTATGAGGAATAAAATCTAATTTCCTCACAAAATCGCTAACCACGAGGCACTACACTAGCCATACACCGAGAACATCTCCCCATGAATGACAATATATTAAGTACAAGAAATGTTCTCGATGTGTAGTTGCATCGTGTCTTATGGGTAGATGTGGATAGTGTCCTTGAGGGTAGCAATTAGCATAGATCCATGCTCCAACAAGATGGTTCATGAGAAGATTGGTAGTCCTTTACTTATTGGTTGCCATTTATCTCTTAAGCCTCGTTTGCTTTTCGGTAAGTTACTTACCCGGGTAAATGCAATTACCTAGGTAAGTTTTTCTTGGGAAACACTTATTCGGGCAAGTGCATTTACCCATGTTTCTTTTATTTCCTAGGTAAATAAGGTAATGACCATTTTAGCCTTAAAAATCCATTATTAAAAGAGGCATTTTTGTTCCATTCAATTATAGCAACTTTCCCTCTAGGTGAAAAAATTATTTACTCAATGAAAAGATAGATACAAGAAACCAAAATTTCATTAACCAACTTTCCCCGCTCTCAAAATCCAAGAAAAGATCACCCCGTTAATGCTGAATAGATATGGTTCACTTTAAGAGGTTTCAGAGCTTTCATTTGCTGAAAATCGTCAAACCTCTAAATTTGTAGTAATTTGTATTGACGTCCCATCAATCAATTGGCATCATGAATTTAATTCCAATTTTAACCCTCTCTTTATATTTGTATTATATTTTCTACCACACACCATTTTCTCCACACGAGTCACAAGGGTACCCATTTCGGGTGACCCATGTGGACTATGGCTTTCATTAATAATCATAATAATTTTATTTAATTTAGTTTAATAATTACAATAACCATTTCAATCATTATTTATTACTTAACTAATTAAACAAATTTATTATTAAAATATATTAATATTTAACCACAAAATAATAATTATATAATTATTTAAATAATAAAAATTAAAACTCTTACTTATTTTAATAATTAAGATGATTATATTAATTTTTAATTTCTAATTACTTAAACATTCATACAAATATTAAAAATAAATAATTGATTATTGAAATAATTTATTTTTAATTATTTAATAATAACTATTAAAATAACTAATTTAGTAAATATTATAAATTAAAATAAATGTTTTAAATATTTTATTATATATGAATGATTATTCTATTATATTCTCAATTATTGAATAATTATTATTTAATTATGTAATTTTTATTAAATAATTAATAAAATATTATGTACTAAATATCTCTTAATAAATAATTATTAATTGTTTTATTAATTTTCATTAATTCCACTTTTCTTAATTATTTCATATTCATTTAATTAATTGTTAATTAATTTGTTAAATAGTTAAACAAAATTTTCATATCTAAAGTTAAAATGGTCATTTGCTAATTTTTAGAATTCAGCATTTAGATTTCAGAACAACATTTTTTGTATTCAGACTTTAGAACTAACAAAAGTTCACCAACTTCAACACACCTGTAAAAGTAATTATTATAGTTTCAGTCTTTCAGAGGCATTCAGACTTCCTAATTCAGTGCAAGCAAACAAGCCCTTAGAGTGATGAACTGATTGGACACACTTTTGTATTATTATATTAATAATTGAGAAAAATCTATGATATTGGAAAGACATGATACCGTAAAGGCTTTGACCAATCACAATCCCTGATAAATAATTTTGATGAAAACCCACCTGATTGGTTACTTTTACGATGTTAGTGCCTAGTTGATTGGTTGTAAGTTTTTCCGATAGCATGTCTTTACGGCAGCACGGTCAAGCCCAATTAATTAATAGTAAATGTATTTTATCATAAAAGAAAAAGATAACCCAATTGATTGGATTAATTATTTGTATTAATTCAAGAGTCAGTTTTATAAAGGCACCTTAGTGCATGAATCTCGTGTTAATGCAGAATACGGGGATTGGGGAGTGGCAGATGTATACAACGATACATAGAGGATGTTTCTAAGATTTCAATCCACTCAATAAAATCAATCCAACCGTTGTGCCACGGCCCACCCTATTGAGAGCCAGTTTTATAGAGACAAAACAACATTTATTTAAGCTTTCTCACCCCATATTTAGGAGTGGGTTCTAAAAAACTATGGAAGATGTCCCACCAAACCGTACAATCATGTTCATGGGAATCATCGAGTGTTTACTCGCTTCGATGTCTTAAAAGGAAATAATTATTTCTTGTTTAATCTATCATTAATAAGTATGCATTTGGCATTACTTATCTCCTTTTTTTTCTTTAATAAGACTGCATTAATATGTCTTATCTCCTTTTTTTTTTTTAACTACAAAAGGAGATAAGTCTGCAAAAAGGAATGCTAAATACAGCCTAATAAAGAGAATATCACACTTTCTACTCTTATTGCATTCAAATGGTATCATGTAAAACTGGAACTCACCATATATGCGGTGTGCAGATAGAGATCACGTTGAAATAATTGTTTGTTGTGAATAGATCCAAGTCCCCCTAACCCCTCTGCTGAAAATGAAAAATAACTTTCCTTTGAAAAGTTGGCTTTTTTTATTGGCATATACGTACTTTATATTGGAGATGGATGAGGATCCAGTTAGTACTACACCCATTGGCCAGCTGGCGAAAAACTGTGGGTGAGGGGGACAGTCTGGCTTGATTTGAAAGTTTTGGGCATGACACGTTGTCATGGGTGTGCAATTGCCCTCAATATTCTTTTGACAAAAAAAGGCAAACAGGGGACTGTCATGAGTTGAAATCTGCTCTCCACAGAGCGCGCCCCAAAACAAGCGTCCCATACCACACTCCAATCGTGTGTGTGTATTGGGAGCATCTCCCAACGATAAGTATGGGAGATATTTTCAATGCATACTGGGATGTATCATGTATATGTGGGGTGCATTCTGTGGGGGCAGATGTGAACTCGGCTGTCATGACCAAAAACATTCACAACAGCCCAAAGTTTTCACGCCAGCTGATTTCTTCAAAAACTCGATTTGATGGAATGCTTAAACCAATATAAGTCAAGCCTTCTGTGACAAAGGGCTCAAGAAGATAGAACTTTGAGAGGTTTTCTTCATCAAAGTTGATTTCTAAATGTGTTTTGTTAATTTATCTAGTATTTGCATAGCACTGTTTGGATGTTAAAGTTGGAACGGACAGGGTAATTCTATCATTTCCCCATATCACTGTTCATTTGATTTTGACCACCGAGAGAAAGAGTGTGTGTGTTTATTTATTGTTTTTTTTTTTTTTTTATAAAATCAAGCAGTGCTACACAACACGGGGGTAACACGTCCCCTCGTATCACTATCACAAATAGCAGCTAGAGGGCAGGGCCCGGAAGGATGTCCAGATTGAGAACAACAGAGCCTTAAGAAAATGAATTAGCTTCGTTTTCTAGCCAATCCGCAGCTTGGTTTGCCTTGTGATATATGTGTCTGTAAAGGGCCTTCTTGTTTAGACGATCTCTCAACTGAAGACAGTCCTGCACAATACTCCTTAGTCTCCACTGGGGATCAGTGATTTACTTCAAGCAAGCAAGAGATCATGAGTTTTGAGTCTCCCTCGATGATGATAGCGTTGCTAATGAAGTTTGTTGCTAGGTTGTGAACCTCCCTCACCACCCACGCTTCTGCCAAATTGATAGAAGTGGTACCAAATTTGTAGGCTTTAAAATCCACTACTCCACCCATGTGATTTCTACCAATGGCAGCAACAAGCACATCCCATTTGAGGAATGAGATGCATCAAAATTTATTCTGATTGTGTTCTCTTTAGGAGGGTGCCACAGAATATGCTTCCAAGACTTGGTCAACTGAATCATAGAATTTTTAAAGCTTAGATCAATATTTTCCTTATAGGCTCTTAAGGCTCATTCTAGAGTCATTTGAAGTAGATTTATTGTTTAAAGTTTTTGGTTACTCATTTCCATATATTCCATAAAATAAACACATTTTTTCTTTCAAACCAAACACAGCCTTAGTGATTTTATCCCACCAATCCACCACTCAAAGAGAGAAGAATCCAACAAGTCACTTAGACCAGCAATAGAGGGACCTAACATTCTCCATATCTATTTTGAATACTCACACTTCTTAAAAATGTGATCCAAGTCTTCCATATATTTATGGGTTGTGTTTTATAGTACATTGTATATGCCCTGTTTGTAGCAAATCTAATCATATAGGCTCAGTTTAGAAATAGTACAAATATAAATATGTATAGTGCAAATTTTTTAAATTGGATTTGGCCCTCACAGCTCCTTGCAACTGTGCATTTAAAATATCTCGCTATGAAAAACACATACACATACTGTGATGTTCCCAATGCATGGCTGCAAAATGCTGTGAGGACATTATGTGAGGACAAATCCAAACTCCAACATTTTGCACTATACATAAATGTATTTGAACTATTTCCTAAGTGAGCCATAGATATAAGGATTGAATTGCAATGTGCATATTTGTATTTGCACTCTTTTCAAACTATCCGTACATACAAGGATTGAGATGCTAATGGGCTGACTATTGATCATGTTGGGGTGACATTTTCAAACAATTAGGGGCGTGTTTTACAACAAGAATGTTTTTTGTTTTCATTTGTTTTTGGAATAGCCACATCAGCAAAAAACAAAAACATGTTCTTGAACCCTGTTTTTGTTTTCAAAGGGAAAAGACTGACTATTGAACATGTTGGGGTGATATTTTCAAACAATTAAGGGGGCGTTTTAGAACATGAATGGTTTTTGTTTTCACTTATTTTTAGAATCGCCACATCAGCAAAAAAACAAAAACAAAAACAAAAACAAAAACATGTTCTTGAAATCAGATTAATTCAAGAACATGTTTTTGATTTCAGTTTTGCACAACTAAGAACATGTTTCTTGTGTTTTTGTGTTAAGAAACAATCTGTTTTCAAATAAAATGGTTTTGATTTGTTTTTGGAATTAACAACAAGAAAACAAATCATGTTATAAAACACCCCCTAAGAAAACATCTCATTCATTTTGTGATACTTATGAAAAAAATATGAATGACCGAAATTTTAATAATAAAATGTATAGCCTCTTGGAAATTGTTTAAAGAGCTCTTGAAAGTACATGAGAATATTTGGAGGCTGAAAACCATATAGGTGTGAAAGAAAGAAAAATCCATTGGATTAAGTGAATTCCTCTCAATCCCAATGAATGAAAATCAATTTTGATGTTTCAAAATGAGCTGATAATAGTTGCACCTATAGGTGTGTTGCTCGAAATTATAAAGGTGAGATTCTCAAAATTGTAGTTGGATCGATAGAAAACTCTTCCATAGTGGTAGCTGAAATGAGAGCTAAATAACTGGGACTCTGGGAGCAGGTCAAGTTGTAATTAAGGGAGACTCAAAGACTACGATAGAATTGCTTCAAGTTCAAGGTTGGAGCAAGGCTTTGTGGAGGTGCAAGGCTTCAAGTTCAAACCAAAAAAATAAAGTTTGAATCAAACTCAAACTTGAGCTCGAACCTACTAGTAGTTTAATCAAATCTAGCCAAGACATGCAAATTTTTGGCTTGGCTCAGCTCGGTTAGTTGATATCATGTATTTACATATTTTATGTGGAGTTAAGCCTCCTCCTCCTCCTTATTAAACCTATTCATAGGTTGGGTTGACGTTAACTTTTTCAAATTTTAACTATGCCCAACTCAATTCTCAAGTTCGAAGCATCAAGCAAAGTCCTGTTTGTGAACAATTCTAATCATCTAACTATTCAAACATTGTCCCAACAAATATCTTATTGTTATTATTTAGTGCTACATCAATTGTTATATTATGAACACTTAAATCATTTTTTACTACTTCATCCTATGTTATTTTTTATACTCACATGGCCCTTTTGGTCACTTCAACTTGCCATATATCTTAGGGTGTGTTTGGTTCATGGATAGGATCGGAATCGGAATTGGAATCAGCCAAAGTTTTCAATTTTGCCCCTATTAAAAGAACCTCAAAAATAATCACTTTTTGTATATTTTCAACATATAGGCACATTGGCAATCTGCTAACAAGTGCATATATATGGATAAAATATGAAAAAAAAAATGAAAAGAAAAACACAAACAAACAAAAATCACAAAAAAAAAATCATTCTCCACCATAAAAATGAAAAAATGTACAACAATTTCTCACAAAACCCATCTACAAAAAGATGACCCTTTAGAACCTTTAAGTGTGAAATTCTTAACAAAGAAATCAACAAAATCTTCATTGTCTATATTTGTTCTGTTCATACATGAGCCAAATGGGAAACTGTTTTGTATCTGTCTAACTTTCACAAATGTGCCAAACAAATTACTAACATCAGATCCTGCAAATTTTGGGATGACATCGTGCTTGTGTATCTGCAGAACAGAAAGGGTAACATAGTTAAACAATTAACGTGAGAAGAGAATTTTGGTGAAAAGACCCAACTCACGCAGAGCTCAAACATTAAAAATAGATTAGGCCATCCAGGTAAATCAGTAATCTCACATAAAAAAATTGATAGACATAAAGTGTGCATTTGTTTCCTATATATAACTAATCACGACCATGGCCATAGACCATGGTTAATCAATTTCACAATCTTGTGAATAAGCTCACTAAATATCACTGAGCAAATTTATTGAACAATCTTAGCAGTTGTGACACTATAGATCTGTAATCTTGCATAATCAGCTATTTTACAAGCCAAAGCCTTGGAAAATATAAAAGTACAATCCAAAGATACAGAATACAGCATAAAAAATGAAATGATAAGTAAAATATATTGAGCTTTTCATAAAACAAACAAAAATACCTTGTTAGTCTGCTTCTTTAAATGTTTAAATCTTGTTTTTTATCAATAGGGAAAATTTGAAGCCCTACAACCATTGAGTTGACACCTGAAGATGATCCTTGGATATAGACCATAACTTTGGATGGTTGCTTCTCATTTCTAAAAGAACCTGCCATTTCATGCCACCTATCATCATTAACCTCAACTTGGCCCCCATTGACCCACTGGTTATCCACACTAAGTGCAAAATTTACATTTTGAGGACTAGTTGTTCCTGGACTAATGCAAATCCAAGCAGATACTTGGTATGTCAGGTAAAGTTTTAGTTTCTTGTGATCATCTGAGCAGAGCCCATCCAGGTCTGTGTATTGCTCACAAGGATGTAGCGGCCACTTAAAGGTTCATGGGGCCCGAAGGAATCTCCTGCCATTGGAGGAAGTAGATGAGAAGAACCAGTGCCCACACTAGAGAAAACCGCCCATTGAGGCCATCAATAAGATTGCTGTTCTCAACTATATTAGCTCCAAAAGCAGGATTCTACAAAACAAAGAACCATACATGCGATGCTTAGAACACTAAAAAATGACTCTCATAAGAAGGTTTGCATCAGACATCTCACATATATGGAAATTATTGTGTATGTCTTGCATTAGATCCTTCCCCTTCTATCTTATCCCTCCCTTACCTCCTAGTTCTTCCTTCCTTTATATCCTCACTTGACTTTTATCCTTCCATCCCCTCTACTGCCTCAGCTTCACTACAACTCTCAAAGCACTAAACATTCATATACAAATTCATCTTCCCCAAGAAAAAAATGAACTCATACTTAATTGACCGATTTTTTAGTGGAGCGGGGAAGGAGGTAATTAATTTTAACCGAAGTAATCTATGATCTCCAAGATAAAGAAACTAAGAAAGGAAATGAAATTTCAAATTTTATCTATTTTTTAAGCACAAAGAAAATGGTGCTACCTAGATAGTAAAGACCCCCACAATATGGTTCAATCCCAACCCCACCCTTCAAAAGACTATTGGTAACCAAATTAGATAAACCAAAGATCCATCAAGGAATGATCAAAACCATCTCTGCTCCAACCAACAACACCTTTGAAAGTCACCCTGCACATCTACCTGCTAAAACCTTAGAGAAATGCATCCACCTGAGGCTGAGGCCATAAAGCAAGGCCAGTATTCCAACTAATAAAAACTAGTGAACTGATGAACAAGTGTTTGTAGGGCTGGAAATGGATCCAATTAAGGTTTAGGGGTCGATTAAGCATACCAGAGAGATATAGTTAAGGTCAGAAGGCAGTGTTCCATGTTTATGGAAACAGGAATCAGCATCTGATCATACATATCTTGGAGTCCATTTACAGCACAGTGATCTGTTACAAATTGAAAGGGCTAGAAGAACCAGGGGAAGACCAAAATGGTTAAGCAAACTTTGGCATGACTTCAACACAATAAAAAAACATTGACTGAAAATTCTGAAATTCACCAATTAAAAAAACAATCTCAAGTTTATTCTGAAGCTAATCCAATAATAGGATCCTCAGATGAAACTCCTGCACTTTTTGTTTTTTGAAACAGGTAAAGTATAATATCTTTGAATAGAGAAAAAAACATGTACGACAAAGTGTTGTACACAGGGAGGTGGCCTGACCCATGGGTTGACATCACCAAGGCATTAGCATCCGGGAACATATTTCTCCATTCTTAGTTGCCTAAGCTCCTGTCTAGTTTGGCCTTAATGTGGTTGCTTAAGTCTCTTTTGTTAGACCAAGTATGTTTAGGTCATGAGCTTGGAATTTCTTCCAATCCCATCCCCTTAGGTAACTTCTATTTTTCCTTATTTTCTTGACTTTTATTCCTCCAGCTCTCACTTTATCATCCAATTTGAAAGTCATGTTAAAATCTCCCACACAACACCACACCCCCGCTGAAATTGTAGCTAATTGGTTTAACTTCTCCACAAAGGAGATTCTTTAGCTTCTATTAGGTTCTCCGTACACAAAGCTGCACCACCAGGAAGTACATTCATCTGTACTTTCTATTTTTGTGTGAATAACATTATCTACTGCCAGAACTTGCAAAGAAATCACCTTGTCCCAAAAAAGAGCCATCCCTCCTGAAAGTTCATTGGCATCCACATCCCAACAGTTCCAGTCCCACAAACATCTGAACTTCTTTTGACAGTTTAATAAATTGCACTTTTTTTCACTAAACAAAACAACGTTTTCCTTTATCTTCTATAAGGCCTATTTCGCTACATGAACCATCAAGGGGGATTCTATCCCTTGACAGTTCCAACAGTAAGCTTTCATTTCCCCACTGGGAGTTGTATGGGACTGATGGTGCGCGATCTGGTCTCTCCCTGCTAGATGACAGCTCGAACTTTGTTCTGCATACGCAGCCGGTTCAACTACAAAGAAACACTATGAGACGAGCCGGGGTGCTTTACCCGGTGTGGGCACTTCAATGCTTAAGTTAGTGATGAATGTAGTAGCGAGCTTGAATGCTTGTGAGTAAGAGGGATAGAGAGCTAAATCGTGCATACATTATGAGGTTAGTGGTGATGCCCTCATATAGGCGAGCTGTTGTAGGCCTCACGGAACATACCCGAGATCTTTAGACCGTGTTACCTAGAGTCCATTTCGCACCCGGAGATGGACTTCGTGTACGCTGGTAAGTCTTATCGTGTCTGTCCGATTTGGGCAGGATAAGGATAAGGCTCGTTGGCGTACAGTGTGATCCCGGAAAGGTTGGAGACAGCTGGCTAGTTTTTAGAAGTGGGCTATGTGGCACCTCGACAGGTCGGGACACCACGAGGTGCTCGGACCTCGATCTTGGCTGAGGTACCCGAGATGCCCGAGCTGACCTGGCCAACTGAGGTGTTGGAAAAGGATGAATTGTCATCCAGTCATTAGGTCATTCCACGTGTCCACGTGTTAACAGGTGGGGCCAAATTACCCCTCATTAGGGACAACTCCCGCAAGCCCATTCAGATTTGCATTTTTTTGAGGATTTATGTCTTTTGATTAGAGTCAACTTTGAGGACAAGGCACTAGACTATATTAGTTTGAAACAATATCTCTTCGATACTATACCATGACTTGTCATCCCCATTCCAGAGCTTTTGTTTTCTTAAATTTGACAGAATTTAAGTTCTTTGGATGTAAAAGTTCAGAGAGGTAGCACTTAGGGTCTGTTTGATTGCTGAGAAAATTGGATTGAAAAGGTTGGGATGAGAAGAGGAAAAATTATTTTCTCAAATAGTTATAATGTATTTGTTTGCTGAGAAAATCCACTTTCCAGTGTTTGTTTTGCAAAAAAATTTATAGGAGAAAAATCATGCTCAACTATAAAAATGCATGTAATTTACTTTTATGACAACTTGCACCCTCAAATGTATGACACGTACGATTGAACTTGCCACGTGGCATGATAGTGTTATTAAACTTACTCATTCAAAAATTTTACTTAAAAAGAGAAAGAAATGCTTCATCATTTGGACTTGCTCATTCATCATAGAATTTGTTCATAGGAATACTAGGAACTAAAATTGCTCCATTATTTGGACCTATTGGTACATCAAAGAAGTTGCATTCAATAACCTATTTCATTCAAAAAGTCATACATACATCAATAAATCATTTGAATTTGTCTTTAACCTGTAATTAATTCATCAATGCCAATAATTCAACCTATTCATTCCATGTAGTCATAATCATCCATATACCAATAAATCCATTGTGGTAAAATATAACCATTCATTCCACCTAATACAAGTAGATTGACCATCACAAAAAAAAGGGACAACAATCAAATTGCTAATGCATCCCCAAAAAATATACAAAATGGATGCAAAGGCTCAACCATCAAAACAAGTTTTTGTCATATATAATTAGTACCTAGTTTGTTAATAAATGTGAGTTATAATAGTTTAAGTCTTTTATCCATCCCTTCAATATGGAGGCCCTACCTAACTTCATTTGAAGCCACGCGGTATTGAGGCCAATCCGAACAAAATAAAGGCCATCCTAGATATGAGACCACCCCGAAAAGTTAAAGAGGTTCAGAGGCTAAACGGCAAGATAACCGCTCTAAGTCGCTTCATGTCTAAATCAGCAGACCGTTGCCTGCCCTTCTTCAAGGCAATAAAAGGCAAAGGGTTCGAGTGGAACCCGAACTGCCAGCTCGCATTTGACAAGCTCAAGAAATACCTTGCCAGCATCTCGGTGTTGACCCGACCCGAAGAGGGCGATGTTTTAGAACTGTACATATCGGCAAACGACGAAGTGGTCAGTTCGGTACTAATAAAGGAAGCAGATCGGATCCAACGACCCATCTACTATGATAGTAAGATATTGTAGGGATCCAAAGATAGAAAAGCTGGCCTATGCGCTGGTCATTGCGGCCCGTAAACTCCGCCCGTATTTCCAAGCTCATACCATCACCGTCCTCACCGACAAACCCCTGAGGCAAGTATTACTCAGGTCCGAGGTCTCTGGACGATTGACAAAGTGGGCCGTCGAACTTAGTGAGTACGACCTCCAGTACAAGCCCCGAACCGCCATCAAAGCCCAAGCCTTGGCGGATTTCATTGCAGAATGCACGTTCTGCTCCGAGGACCTTGGCCCGGTTGAGCATAGGGCTCCCAGTTCGGGTGAGCTCGGTGCACCCAGGCCGGTTGAGTCTGAGCCCTGTGAGGTCGCACCCGGTTCGGTATCTCTCTTGGTTAGGCCAAGCGTGAATTGTGATGAAGAGCCCTGGATCCTTCATGTAGATGGCTCCTCAAACTAGCAAGGTAGCGGAGCCGGTGTAGTTCTCCGTGGTCCGAGTGGCACGAAACTGGAGTACGCACTACGCTTTGAGTTCATGGCATCCAACAATGATGTAGAATACGAGGCGTTGATAGCCGGACTAGCCCTAGCGCAAGAAGTAAAGGCAAAACACATAGTTATCTGCAGTGATTCCCAGCTCGTCGTCAACCAAGTTACAAGGGAATACGATACCCGCAAGCCAGCTATGATCGCCTACCTGGCAAAGGTAAGAGAAGCACTGCTTAGCTTCCAGTCACACTTTATCAAGCAAATCCCGAGGTCAGAGAATACTGAGGCCGACGCCCTGTCCCGGCTAGCCAGCACTAGTGACAACACCATGAGAACTGTGTACATAGAGGAGTTACCTCGGCCTAGCATTCTCCGGGGGACAGAGGAGGTCGCTCCTATCGCCCAAGCAGAACCGAGCTGGATTGATCCACTTGCGAGCTTCCTGCTACATGGAACCCTCCCCGTGGAACGCAACGCCGCCAGGAGGGTAGAGCGTCAGGCAGCCAAGTACGTCATGATAGACGGACGGCTATACCGAAGATCCTACACCCTCCCCTACCTGCGCTGCTTGCGACCTCCCGAAGCCGAGCTCGTACTCCGCGACATTCATGAAGGCCTATGTGGCGGACACTTGGGGGGCAGGGCCATCGCCCAGAAGGCACTACGACAGGGGTAGTATTGGCCAACAATGAAAGTAGATGCCGTCGGGCTAATCAGGATGTGCGAGAAGTGCCAGAAGCACGCCAATATTCACCATCAGCCCGCCGCCGACCTCAAGTACCTCACCTACCCATGTCCATTCGCACAATGGGGTATCGACCTACTCAGGCCATTCCCGCCAGCAACAGGAGGAAGGAAGTTCCAAGTAGTGGTAGTAGACTACTTCACCAAGTGGGTTGAAGCTGAGACTCTTGTAACCATCACAGCTCAAAACGTCCAGAACTTCTTCTGGAAGAACATAGTGTGCCGCTTCGGGCTACCTCGGGTGCTGATCTCCGATAACGGAAAGCAGTTCGAAGACATCAAATTCCAAGAGTGGTGCCAAGGCATGGGGATCCGGCAAAACTTCACGTCGGTTACGCACCCACAAGCAAACGGTTAGGCAGAAGTCACGAACAGAGCTATCCTTCGCGGACAAAAAGCCAAACTAGACCGAGCTAAAAGGTTATGGGCAGACGAGCTGCCCAGCGTCCTATGGGCATAACGAACTATAGAGAAGACCGCCACTGGAGAAACTCCCTTCAACCTCACCTACGACACGGAGGCAGTCATCCCAACCAAAATCGAAATCCCCTCACTTCAGTTGGAAGCATACAACGACAATACTAATAACGACGAACTACATACCAACCTCGACCTACTTGACGAGGTGAGGGACCTCGCATACATCAGAACTACAGCATACCAGCAAAGGGTAGCTCAGTAATACAACACTAGAGTTAAGAAACGAAACTTTCGCGTTGGCGACCTGGTCCTCCGCAAAATCATGGTACCCGAGCCCGGCGTTGGCAAATTCAGGCCGAACTGGGAAGGACCCTACCGAGTGAAGAGAGTACTCGGGGGAGTATACGAGCTCGAGACCCTGGAGGGTAAACAGATACCCCGGGCATGGAACATCGTCAACTTAAGATGATTTTACCTATAAATCATCAAACTAAGCAGGCCTTGAGCCACTACCAGTTCATAAAGCCCAGAATGCCGAGCTAACAAGGACCTCGGCATCGAAAGGGGCGGAATACCGAGCTAAAGAAGACCTCGGCACCTCATCAACGAAAGCAATCTGCACAAGTATGGAACCCGAAGTACATAGTCCGGGCGGAGAACAGATCGGGCACATAGCCTTACTATGTTAACTTACCTCGAGGCTTAAGTCTAGTAGCTCGGGTATATACTCACTTCGGCAAGAAGAGGATATTTGCACAACTTTTGAATAGAAAGTACTTCATTGCTAAATGTTTTCTTTACAGTGTTTAAAAGGAAAAAGCAAAAAAAAAAAAAAAACTCACTCCGACTTACCACCATGGCGTGAGTTGCAGCCCGAGCACCTATGAGATTGGTAGGGAGATCGGCCCACTGCGCGACCTCCTCAGGACAAGTGGCGGCCTTGCTTTTTCGGAGAGCGTAGCTCGGCGTCAGCATGCTCCCAATCCCACCGTGGCTCCCTGAGCCCGAAGGCGCAGCCCGGGCATAGGGAGCCCCTGCCGCCTCCTGAACTAAAGGGGGCACCTCGAGCTCCCCAGGAGGCCCCGTCCTCGGTACCTCGGCCTCCGCCACCCGGGAAGGATCGGCGCGAACTTGCTTAGTAGCTCGCTTCTTCCGCTTCATGCCAGCCAACAAGTTCGCACCTCGAGTCTTGTCTGCCTCCATAACACCTGCAAAAAGGAGCTCGGCATCAGAAGACGGGAATAAAAGCAAAAACGAAAGTATCTTTATCTGAGCAAGAAACCTACCTGAACTCAGACCGGCCTGAATGAGTTTATCCTCCATCCGATAGGCTTCGCATTTGAGCTCTTGCCGGGCCCAGTCCTAGAGGCCCTTCACCGTGTCTTCATCTAATACGACACCGGGGTCAGAAGCGACCAAACCCCACTCAGTAGGAAACGGCCACCCCGTAGCACTTCGAACCACGAAGTAGTCCCGCTTCTATGCCGGGACCTTGTTTGGAAGGTCGTGTAAAAGCTTGAAGCTCAGGCGAGGTGACAAGTAGTACACCCTCCTATGCTCGGGTAGGGGACCCGCCTATTTTTTGAGCATGAGGATAGCTGAAAAGACTTCCGGGTCTAAAGGAAGGCAGTGCTCGCAGCACAGGGAGATAGTTCCAACAAGGTTACGAACAGAGTTCGGGTGGAGCTAACCTATAGTAAAGCCGAAGTGGTTCATGACTTCAACGATAAGAGGATGAAAGGGAAGGTGCAACCCGACAACAAGCTGCTCTCGGAATATCACGATCTCATCCGGACCGTGTTCCCAAGGAAAGTCGCCCGAAGGTACGAAGTAAGTATACTCCCCGGGCAGGTTGTACTGGACAATAAGGGACCAAAGCCTTTTAGGCATCATAGTGGAAGGTCCGAACTTATCTGGCACCCGACCTCGGTAGGAGGTGGATGCCAAACTACCCGATGTGACTCGGTATACGGGCTCGAACTCGAGCTCTACCTCGGACTCACTAAGGCCGTCGATGGCAGCAGCTCGGTTCATAGAACCAGCATTTGACCCCCCAAGAGGGTTATCTGTGCTTCTAAAACTAGACATCGAAAACAAAGGCTGAGGACTCACCAGGAAAAGCTACCGAACTACGGACGAGTGACGCGAGCTGGCCAGCTTGGATGCGAGCTCAAGGAACAAACGTTGAAGGATAAGAGGAAAGTGACTGGGGGTCTCCCCACTATTTAAAGCCACTGTACCCGCGCATCAACGACCAAGATCGAAACCATCCAACGGCTCCCCGCAAAGTCAGCTGCGCACTCCGCGACGAAAAGACACTTTGGTTCGCACGTTCGAAATTGTTTGGCGCACACATTCAAAAATTTAAAAATTTGAAAATCGTTGGCGCGCGTGAGCCACACGCAACCCGGGACTAACCCCTGGTTGAGCCAAGCCAACCCTGGTTGAGCCGAGAACCCAAGTAGACCGGACCAAAAAAGTTCCTGATCAAGGCCAAAGTGTCTTGAGGCAAATCCACCTGTCATCCTGTGAACTCCCCACGTCGGGTCAAGACCCCGAGCATGGGGAGTGGGGGGCAATTGATGGAGGAAGATTTGACCCGACTCCTCGGCCATGCGACACGTGGATTTAATCGAGAGTGACCTGGCAGAAATGCCTGCTCGGCACGGCAGCAAGCCCACAACCCGAGCTTCGAACTAAAGAGTCGAGTTCCCTCGAAGGAACCTGCAACCCGAGCTCCGGGCTAAAGAGAGTTGAGCTCCCTCGAAGGAACCTGCAAACCGAGCTCCAAACTAAAGAGTCCCGAGCTCTCCCTTCGAGGTCCTGAGCATTACAAGGAGCACAAAAGGCAGAAAACCCGAACTACCTACCTAGGGGCAGTTCGGGTCATACTCCTATCCGAACTCGAGACTTCACATTAAAAGACCACTTCGGCTCCAAATTGCCTGACTGAGCAACCGTACCGACACCCAGGAGACCATACACGGTGGCAGCGCACCTGACCGATCAGAGGACTGACACATGACAGCCGCCATCCAACGGCCACCTACCACCACCATGCCAGACAGACAGAGGCGGCCTTGGCAACTGGCAGTGGAGGTTATGACACCCGAACTAACAACTGGCAGTGGAGGTTATGACACCCGAACTGGCAATTGACAGAAGGAAGTGACTCGATCTGGCAGAGGTAATGATGCCCGAACTGGCAGAGGCATGGAAGTGAGCACACGGGGTGATTATAAAAGGCCCCCATCTCACAAAGAAGAGGATATGTGATTCTTGCGTTTTCTAGTCTTAGAATTCCTCATTTCCCTTGCTTTATGAAGAACACTAACTTGAGCTTCGGAGTGTTCCAACCAGGTTCCTCTCCGGAAGCCTCCATTTTCTTCGTTGTTTCAGGCACCTCCGATCTCGTCAAAAGCGAGGTAACCGGTAACTAGGACAGACCAGATCACGCATCATTAGTACCATTTTTTTGGTGTAAGTGTAAAATATTGAATTGTATTAACCAAAAGACACAATTACAAAGACCCCTAGACACAATTACAAAGACCACTGTATACTAAGGCACCAAATATTGGGAATGTACAATAGGATCTATATGGCAGTATGCATTCCTGTTTACAGAAAGCACTTTACAAGAGGAAAATCCTCAACCCTCTGAAATTTTTATAAATAGATAGCCATGGCTACAGCCTTCCCACCAGTTTCGTTGCAGCATATCCTCTGAGATGCACTATGTTCAAAGATGTGACTGTTCCTTTTGACCAAGAGGGTCCAACAAACTGCCAAAGGAATCATGTTTTACGCTAGTCTGCTTTCTTACTTAACCCTTGCATATACTGGCTTTCCAAAACTTCCCTATCTTTGTTTGGAGGAAAGGACTTTTTGTCTAGGCCCTGTAGACATTTAAACCATACTTAGCTAAGAAGTCAGCAGCCTTATTGGCACACCTAGGTACAACCTGTATAACCTTATTATCCCCCTTAACATACTCAGAAAAAAGACCAAGCTCCCAACTAAAACTGAAGAGAAAATGGCTTCTGTTTTTAGAAAAATTGAGCTTAACAAATCCACCTATAGGTCTATTCCTAGAAAAATTAAAAGAAAAAACACCAAAAAAAATTGTGTAGTACACATCGGTTTGATTTGCATTAATCAAATCCTTCTATCATGTAAATAGCAAACATGTAAAGATCATGGAGAGATTGATTTACATTTGGGTTCATAGTCAATCATAGAGACCACTGTACCAAGATAAATCACTATAATTTTGTACAAACGCTACTGGTGCAAGTCTCTGAATACAAGCTGCTTCAGAACGGAAAATATTAATCATCCAAATATTTACATTTGGATGCCGATGATCAGAACAAGGGGACATAAGTCCATCAACAACCGCCAAGATAAAGTCGAAGAAATAATTAAAGGAATGAGCATCATGACTTATGATGCTTCGTAGAATAACCCCATGGTTAAGATGATTAATCATGACTCATGAACACTTTATTCAAGACAAAACAAATGTAACTCATGTTATCAAAACATTCAAATGGATTTATGAATTTTGTTTTGTAAAAGAAATTTGAAAAGAGAAAAACTTCAATCATCAAAGTTTTCTTACTTCAGACAGAAATAGCGTTGTCCAGAGCTGGAGCGGAAGTGGAAGTTTCTTCACCTAGGAGGAAAACTGGCTCCTTCTATATCCTAAACCGGATGAGTGGGAGAAACTTGGATTCTTCGTAAATCTCTCCTCAAGGCTGAAACTTAAAAAAAAAAATAGTAAATCAGTGAAACCAATTTCATTCTTCAGCACTTCACTTCTTACAAAAAATGAGAGAGAAAAAGAGTGAGTAACGACATGAAGAAAACCTATTGGATTTGAAGTTTCAGTGATTTACGCAAATAGGGTTAAAATGTTAGATCTGGACATGGATGCATGCTTGTGGAGAGTGTGATTTTATTTCAGCAAAACCTTTGCTGTAGACAATGAAGAAAATGGTTGAGCTTCTAGCCACTGAGGGGAAAAACATGGGGTTGGGGAAGAAGGAACCATGGACCGAAAAACAACGGAAAAAGGGTAGAATAAGACCACTAGAGAGAGATATTCAGGGATCTTGTGTTACCTTTTAGAGATATGGCCGGAGAAGCTATCGGAGATATGGTCGTTGGATTGCTACTTTGAAGGGAGAGGAGACTGTCGACTTCTTGACAAATCCCAAGCAATTTTCTTAGCTTTTTCTTTTGGGATAATAGCATATAAGGGCAACTTTTGGGCCCTAAATATCAATAAAAGTAATATATTTTAAAAAAAATTCAAAATTAGGTTAACTTTTTTAAGAATAATATCAATTAAGGGTAAAATCAGTGTTCATCTTCTTTTTCTTGCAATCTGTTCAACAGTGCCGCCACTAGGCCGCCTCGGCAGCGCCTTCGGTGGCGGCGGCGCTGGTGGTCATTCCTTTGCCCAACGCCACCACCTCTGCCTCTGGCAACATTGCCGAAGGTGGGCGGAGACAGAGGTAACAATGGGCGGCGGAAGTGGCGGCGTTGGGCAGAGGAATGACCACCAGCACTGTTGTCGCCGCCTCTGCCTCCACCCACCTCCGACAACATTGCCGGAGGTGGAGGCGGAGATAGCCGGAGCGGCGACGAGCGATGGTGGCCAGCGGCTGGGGCGGTGGCGGCTGGCGGCGGTGCTATTGAACAAATTGCAAGAAGAAGATGAACAGTGATTTTACCCTTAGTTGATATTATTTTTAACAAGTTAACCTAATTTTGAAAATTTTTTAAATATATTACTTTTATTGATATTAGGGCCCAAAAGTTGCCCTTATAGGCTAATATCCCTTTTCTTTTTCCACCAGATTCACATTGTTTTGGTACGATCCCACTCACTTTATTTTGAGGTCTGGCATCCCTCTCTTTTCTCATATCAAAACACTATTTACCAACAAACAAACACAAAAAAGGAAGAATCATTCAAGAATATTCCCTTTTCTCATCATTTCTGACGCTTAAAGAGAACTTGTCATTCTACTTCTTACCGGATTCCCGTAATGGTAACCCGAGGCCTAAATACTAGAATTGGGCCAAGTTGCACTTGCAGCCCTGTTAGTAATAAACAACGAAGTTTATTCCCGCAAGCCTCCAATGCATTGCCTAAAAAAAGAATTGGGCCGTGTATGTTTCCATGCTTCGCGGGCCTTGTGATAACCCATTTCGATGTAAAGCCCTAACGATCGGATATTGACACACGGACCATAAAACAGTATTGGCCCCACTGTACAAACTTTGGTACGATGTGATCTTTAGGTCAATTAATGAGAGTATATCACACTAGCACTAGGGTTTCTCTTATCCACCATTGATTTCACACTCATATCGGGACAAGAGATCCTAATCAAAAGAAAACAACTTTTTAAAAAGGAAAGCAAAAAGATACGCCTCTAGATGCGCGATTGTTGTGGCCGTAGATTCACTATTAGCTTTCTTTTTCTTTTACCTTTTTTTATTAAGATAAAAAGATAAAAGATAGATTAGATTCATTCATGTCAATGATTTTCAGTCAAGTAATTTTTACTTCCAAGTTCCAACCAACCTGTTTTTCACAGTTTCCTTGTGCTGGTGGGAGTGATTCGGGCGCAATTACAATGGGTATGTAACTCCTCGTGATAATCATAGATTAGGATTAATCCACATGAATACTAGACCTGGCAATTGGGTTGGTGGGTCGGGTTCGGGTTGGGTCAATATACTTCGGGTTGATTTTGGGTCGGGTTGAATTTCATGTTGATTTTTCAAATACTAGACCCTAACCTTAAATGTTCGGGTTAGGGTTGACCTATGGGTTAATTTGGGTCATCACAAAAAAATAATTAAAATTAAAAAAAATAAAGAAAAATTACATGAAAATGTCAAAATTAAAAGAATTAACCTTAAAATTTTAAATATAAAATAAAAAACTTAAATATTTAACAATTTAAAAAATAAAGACTAAATAAAAAAATTAAAGAGTGGAAACTTCTAACAATGTATAAATAATCCCAATTAGACTTGATAATCGAATCAGCGGGTTGATCCATGACCCAACCCAACCCAATTCAGTTTTTTCGGATTGGGTCATTTTTACATTGGAGTAGCTAAATATGAGACCCTAACCCTCTTTTTTCGGGTTGGGTTGGGTAAACTTTTTGTCAGGTCTAATGAATACCCTATATTTTTTGACTTTTTTGATATTTGTTCGTTTCTATTTCTACATTTTGTTTCCATTTCCACAATTCGGGTTTGGTTCGATCTGGCCATCTCAACTCAAACCGATCTGAAAATATTTAACGTAATTCGATCTGGTTGCAGCATGATGCCGGGAAAAATTATAACCAATCAACCGGTATCAATTATAGGTGGCAACTGGCAACCGATCAGGTGGAGGTGGTATTCATGAAACTTTACCCATCTTTAAAGATTATAAAATGCCCAAACCAACCAAGCTCAGAATCTGGTTGGGTCGGTCAATTCCGCTTGACTCGCGCCGAGTCTAATGCGATAAGTCGGTTAGTAAAATTCGGGTACGCCAGGATCAATCCCAATCCCCATCAAATTTTCAAAATTTTCCACTAATAACGCACCAGCGGCCCACTTACGGCCCCCTATCGTCGGAATTTTGGAAACGACAAAACACCGTAAAGTCTAAATTGACTAAAGTGCCCCTGAGATGTTGTCATCCTCCTTATTTAACATCACTTTCCTCTCTCACACTCCCTCTACACTTTTTCCCTTCCCCTGCCTTTCACCCTCCACAAAGTTATGGATTCTCTCGCAGCCCTCTTTTGTACGGCTGTCGTCGTCGCCGGCGGCCTTTACTGGTTCGTCTGCATTCTCGGCTCGGCCGAGCAGAAGGGTAAGCGAGCCGTCGATCTCTCCGGTGGCTCCATCTCTCGCGAGAAAGTCGAAGACAAGTACAAGCAGTACTGGTCTTTCTTTCGTCGCCCGAAAGAAATCGAGACCGCCGAGAAGGTACCCGTCTTCGTCGACACCTTTTACAACCTAGTCACCGACATCTATGAGTGGGGTTGGGGCCAGTCGTTCCACTTTTCTCCTTCCATCCCCGGCAAATCCCATAAGGATGCTACCCGTCTCCACGAAGAGATGGCCGTCGATCTACTGCAAGTCAACCCAGGGGATCGAATCCTGGACGTCGGATGCGGTGTCGGTGGACCCATGCGTGCCATTGCCGCTCACTCGCGCGCTAAGGTCGTCGGCATCACCATCAACGAGTACCAAGTGAAGCGCGCGAGGATGCACAACAAGAAGGCCGGTCTGGACTCTCTGTGCGAGGTCATGTGCGGGAATTTCCTCCAGATGCCGTTCCCGGAAAACAGCTTCGACGGCGCTTACTCGATCGAGGCCACTTGCCACGCTCCGAAGCTGGAGGAAGTGTATTCGGAGATCTACAGGGTGCTGAAGCCGGGGGCATTGTACGTGTCATACGAGTGGGTAACGACGGATCTGTACAAGGGGGAGGACCCGGAGCATGTGGAGATAATACAGGGAATTGAGAGAGGAGATGCGTTGCCAGGGTTGAGGAGTTACGATCAGATAGCGGAGATAGCGAAGAAAGTGGGGTTCGAGGTGTTGAAGGAGAAGGATCTGGCGAAACCGCCGGCAAAACCGTGGTGGCAGAGGTTGAAGATGGGGAGAATCGCTTACTGGAGGAATCACATATTGGTGACGATACTGACGTGGTTGGGAATCGCTCCAAAGGGTGTCGTTGACGTTCACGAGATGCTCTTCAAGACTGCAGACTACCTGACTAGGGGCGGTGAGACAGGAATTTTTACTCCCATGCACATGATCCTCTGCAGAAAGCCCGAATCTTCGTCATCGTCTTAGGACCAAATATTAAACGGGGAGGAGGTATTACTTCTACATCTACTAGTCTTTTGTTTCTCTCTCTGTTTCTGTTTTTTGTTCGCTTTATTTTTAAATTTTCATGGTTGTTTTTTTTTTCTCTCTTTTTAAATTTCTACTCGTTGATGTGGTGGTATGGTGGTAATGAAGAGAGGTGAAGATTCAATTGAAGAAAGGGTGGCATTAGTTTTTCTCTTTGTTTTTTGTTTTTGTTTTTATTTTTATTAATTTTGGTCCCATGTATTAGAGAGAAAGAAGAGAGGACTTTTGGACTTTGGAGTAGTAGAAGTGACAGACAGACCGGCTATAGAACACTGAAGAAGAAGAAAATATAATCAAGGAAAACTGCTCTAAATTTCCATGTTTGCTTAAATTTAAGTTTAGGGTTTTTGGCCTGATAAGATGTTTTTGAATTTTAAACTTAAATGGATGCCAACACTAAGCCAGAGCCCAGAGGAGAGGGGAGAGCGAAATTTCTTTTGTTAAAGATATGCAACGCATCGCTGCATCAGGGTGCTTGGTAATTATATCAAGTAATAAGTAGCTGCACCCATTTCGTTCAATCTTCCCGAATGCTCCATGAATAGATTACAATTTACAAATGCTTTTCATTTATTTATTTATGTTTTGTAAGGCTTAGATTTTTAGCAGGCTCCCCGCTCCCCCATGATTTATGTCTTATGAGAGATTATGACGGTCTGAAATCTGAATTCAGCTATCAAAGAAAGAAAGAAGAAAAAAAAAAATCTGAAATTGGGTCAGTCCAAATCCAACAACTGGTTCTTGCTGTCTTTGGCATCCCACATGGAGCCATGCTATGGTATAAGCCTATAAGGATATGAAAATTTGTGGTGGATAGATTTTTTGCGTGTCGTTCACGTGCCTTTCTAAAGTTTAAATGTTGGGGGTTTAGAAAATTAGAATTCAACGTGGGGGGTTAATTTGATAAAAATCTCTGGATGTCACGAAAAGGCAGAGGAGTAGAGGGAGGATGAGGAGGAGCATCTTTTCTTTGGTCGGCCATTGTCTTTTAATAATTGTCTTGATGATTCCTATTTCATTCTAGTATCTAATACAAATTTGAGACCTGACGCTCATCACTTGCATCCTTTTTTTCTTCCATATTCTTTACTTTTTTCAAAGGACAGATCTTGGTGGAATAAAATTGAAAACAAATCTCCTTTTTGAGTTGTGAGTTGTTGACAATCAAAACCACTTTTTCTTAGAAAAAATAATGGTAGTTATATTCCAATCAATACCTCATTCCTTAGTCATGACACGTGGCAAGTTCGTGCATTATTGCTGGATCCAGATCAGTGGTCTGTCGAGTGGTACGTGTTGTTGTTGGTCTGTGCATACTGCATACGCTTTCCATGTACAGATATACCATGGGACTTTTTCTGCCTGTTTGAGGGAGGGAAATACTCTAATACATGGATCATGGATGGGGGACCTGGAGAGAGAAGGGGGACAGATGCCTCGTGAGACCCAGATGATCTGTCAATGCTGGTTTGGCTTTAGCGAGGAGATTATGCTATCTCATACGGTCATACTGTTGTGTTTGTCTACAACTCCCAATATGTTTATAAGATCTCTGGTGGAGTGTGGACACATACATTTGCCGATATAAAATATAGATATATGGGAAGTGGGATTGGCAATAGTGGCAGCAGACACGTTGCCAGCTACTTGGGGGGACCTTTTGCCATGTGCTTCTTGTCCTCTCTCTCTCCCCTTTTTATTATTTTACCTTCTTTGTTTATTCTCTCTCTCTTTTGTTTTTTACATAAATATAAATATATAATTTCAAACACCAACGTGCTTTTGGGTCCAGAAGGGATCCAGTCCCTTTTACAGATGACCTCTGCCTGATATATTATCTGCTTCTGGGTCTGGCTTTGCCTTATTTTTTTCCTTCAAGAAAAAAAAAAAGAATTACACATATAATACAAGATTCAGTCTCTCAGATAATAATATTTAATTTGATAATTTGCTGTTCCTTTCTACTTTAATTTTTGTCACTTGTTGCTTTGCTATCTTATGTCTCCCTCGAAGGGTATGATAAGCGAGTGAGTCCTTCCCTGATGTATATTTTTGAATCATGTGCTGCACCTTGTCTTTTCATTTCCCCTCTTTTTAACTTTGTTTAGACTAGTCGGCCTAGTCCCTATTCTGGAATCTGGGCGAGACCCTTCATTTCAATTTTCAGCATACTGAATCGGGTGACTAATGACTAGTGATGTTGCTTCTTCAATCTTCATGCCATCTATAGCTGATGGAAGACAAATGCTTTACGTGGAGACCCTCGCCCTTCAACTCCGAAAGTCCCAAGGCAATGATTTTCTTGGACCCCCACTATGTCTGTAGTCTGTAGTGCTGTATTGCATATTTGTATTTGCATCTGTACACTCTGTAGGCCGTGGCCGCGCCGCACCGCACCGCCCCTGGCCCTAGGCTTTCTTATTTGAACAACTCAACATGTTTGTAACGCTACTTGACAAATGGCAATTGCAACTTGGTCCGAGCTGACACATGTCCAACCTGGCGCAGCCAACACTTGGGCGTTCCCGTTCCAAGGTTTTGTCAGACCGACCTAACCTACAGATGTATTACTTTTAGGCTTCCTTATCGGGAGACAAGTCGGGCCGGGCTGGCTCAACCTTGCTCAGCTACGAAGTAGGGCCTGACTGTGCCTGGCCCAAGGCTTTGTCAGGCCTTATGGTTGGGTACGATGGGATGTTTGATCTCTCTATATGTACACAAAACTTATACATTTGGAAAAGAAGAAAATAAAATAGTTGATACTTGATAGGTTAAGGGATCTGAAAGACCCAAGAGTCTTTCCCATCATGGCAGGACCCACGCGTCATCCAGCTTGGAAGGACTACAAGTGTTTTCAACTATTGATCCCTATGCCCTATTTCTTGTTTATGCCTTTGTGTGGTTTAGGTTCAACTTTCAATTGAATGGTTCCTTACCTACTATTCAATTCAGTGTTTCTTTTTTCTTCCGACCTTTTCAAATTTTGTAATGTAATTCGTATGGTATCTGTAATTTGGGTGGGGATATGAGCCGGTTGCAATAGTATCATTCGGATTTGGTATGGGTTTTTATTGATACCAGAACCCGACTTGAACCATCTGGGAAGTGGTTCCTCTAAACTTCTAGGCTGTGGTTCGTTTGAAGGAAAATGCAGGGAAACGTAGGGAAACCTTTAGGTTTGAAGGAAAATGCAGTGTAAAAATTTACACTTCTATTATTTGGTTTTATATATGGGAAAATAATGGAAAAACACTGTTCATCATCTCCTACCTTCGGATAGTGTCGTTGGAGACAGTAGTTCGTTAGTCCAAAGCCGTTGGTGAAACAATGAGAGAGGCTTGAACTAGCTACAACAGTTCGTTAGTCCTCTGTTGAACGTCTTTGCCGCTACAACTAGCTGCAGTAGTGAGAGAGAGGCTTCAGTGCGGTCTGGGAAATCCAAGTTCACCACCCTCCATCGGACTTTGTGTTTGCTGCCAGGTTGAAGACAATGAAAACATCCCTTTAGCACAATCCCTTTTCTCTCTCTAATCATCTCTTCTCTCGCCTGAACTGAGAGACCCTAGCCTTTACCTGAGAGTCTCTCTGTGCTCCCAGCACAACCTTTCAAAGGGAAACCACTGGAGCCCTCCCCCTCTTATGCTCTCTCTCTGGACTTTCTCCCTTTCTATCTCAATCTCTCGATATGCTCTCTCTCTCTCTCTCTGACTTTCTCCCTCTCTTTCTCAGTTCTCTCTCCTTAGTTCGATGGCAACAATGCTTTCTCAACTTTTTCCACCAAGAAAGGTTCAAAGTATTGTTACGTATCAGCCCGTATCGGTCGATACGTATCGTTCTGGGACCCTTCCGATACGCCCCTACAGTGGGTGTATCGAGGATCTGACCTGTTCAGGGGATGGAGGGGTCCTAGACTGGCTCCCTTGAACCAGTTTTGAAAAAAATTAAAAAGAAAAAAGTAAAAAAAAACAAGTATCAAAATGCTTGATATGCCCCCACCAGCGTATCGGGTGTATTGATATTTTGCTCCTTGCCACTAGGGTTACATGGTTTTGGTGCGACCCCAAATTCACAATTTTGGGAATTGACATCCCACATTTTCTCATCCCAACCTCTATTTCCCTCAAAACAAATGAGAGAAAAAGAAATATTTTTGTAATATTCCCTTTTTTCTCAGCACCATACCACAAGCCATATGGAGCCTTACAAACCTTGTATATCTTTCTTTGCTTTTTCCTTCAAACCAAACATAGCCTTAAGAAATCTTACAGGTATTTTTTCAATCTAAACAAGTAACAACAGCCCACTCAGAAACTATATACACAACGATATAGTAAAGAAGAGGATATTTAGATTGGTCCCATCTAATTTTCTTCAGAGGTTTAAATTTTGCAACAATGCAACTGCCACATCAGAAAAATTACATATTGCACCCTTTAGTTGCCCTAAAAGCTTGTTTACCTTCCATTAAATATCTATTTACTCTTCTACTTTCCGTTCCTTTTTTTTCCTAGAACTTTTACCTACCATTCAAGCATCTAATCCATATTGTCTTCTTGTAATCTTAAATCTTGACTTTAGCCAGGAATGGATAATGCTCTGTTTGTTTATAATATAAATCTGAACCATTGATTTTCATCATTTCTTGATAGAAATTTGTACTTTGTCTTATTTGCACTCACTGACAATGCAGTTTTTGCATTCCAAAAAATTGATACAAAGTTGTACCACTTTCCTCCTTCCTCAATTCTCTCCCATTTAAAGTGATGGCCACATCCTGAAACAGATAACGCAAGGTCGGATCAAAAACAAAATTAAACTTACAGCAGAATTTAATGTCAGCCCATTTGCCTTTCCAAGCATTTACACCAGTGCAAACGAAATACGCTCTGTGAACAAACTGAGCCATGGGCTCAATTTATTGTTATTTGTTAGTAATTGATTTGGAAAAGCAAATCTTGACTATTACTATGATTGCCATGCCGCCAATGAAACGAAATCCTTTCGTCCTTTTATTTTAAAAATTAAAACTAAAACAACTATCTTGGTGGAGTGTGGAGATGGTAATCATCCATCGACCGGCTCATGGAAAATACGACCTTGTAACCTATGTAATCATATCAGATTTAATATTCAGCAGCCAGCATCGTTATTCCTTCCATAGAACAAATTTTTTGTGGGAGTAGAATAAACCATTTGGAATGCAATGCAAGATATGGCTAGCTAATATGAATTTCATTACGGATTGAAGAAAGATGGCTTTCAAGGATTTAACCTGCGCCATCACCTTTGACCTTTCAAGTTTCAACAACACCACTCAAACTCAATATGGATAAACATAGAGATGGTAATTCTGAGTCAGTTATGGGCTAGAATATATTGGGCTCAGCCAAATGGTCCAGTCCAATCAGAGCCCAATAACAACCCAAAGTTAAGTACCCAATCCTGATGTGACATCGGTCCCATTTCACTACTCGCCACACCGACCCTCTCCTGATATTTTCTCATACAGACGAGTAGACGACAGACGGCAGAACCAGAAAAAGGGATAACTGAATAAACCATAAACAGACAACAAAGAAAAATATCTAGAAAGAATACCACATATGTGGATGATATGAACCACAAATCAATGAGTGGATATGGTCTTTTGGTACTACGGGCGATCTCCATAAGGACCATAATAATCTCACTCCCTCCATGCGACAACTTGTGATCCTTGGATAGCCTGATCTCCAAAACCCGAACTCCAAAGACACACTTCTGAGTTTCATCAACAACTTCGTACTCAATTCTTATCTTTCTATCTCTCTTCATTTACTGAATTTTCCAAAGCCAAGTCAGAAACTCACAATTTTATGGCTACAATCACAAACTTTCTCTCTAGATCACCTTCATCCCTTTCTACCTTTCCTAAAATCGACCCAGCATGTTTCCAGCCAGCCTCCTTTATTGTGTCTTCCTTCACCAAGCGCAGACCACCACCAACAAGACTAGGAATTAGTCGCACCAAATTTGTCACAGAGGCCACCGCCGTCCCCACTACCCGGAAAGTAGAGAGCGATGAAAGAGTTCAGCAGGTCCACAGTATAAAAGAATTCGACGAAGCCCTTCGTGCCGCTAAGAACAGGCTTGTAGTGGTGGAGTACGCGGCCAGTCATAGCTACCAAAGCAGTAGGATTTACCCGTTCATGGTCGATCTGAGCCGAACGTGCAGTGATGTTGTTTTCCTTCTCGTCATGGGTGACGAATCGGAAGAGACGAAGGAGCTTTGCAAGAGAGAGAAGATCGATAAGGTCCCACACTTCAGCTTCTACAAGAGCATGGAGAAGATCCATGAAGAGGAAGGGATCGGGCCGGACCAGCTAATGGGGGATGTGCTCTACTATGGTGATAACCACTCTGCTGTGGTGCAATTGCATTCCAGGGACGACGTAGAGAAGTTGATCGGAGAACACAAGGCCGATCATAAGCTGATTGTGCTCGATGTCGGGTTGAAGCATTGTGGGCCCTGTGTCAAGGTCTATCCGACGGTGCTTAAGCTATCCAGGCAGATGGCTGACACGGTTGTCTTCGCTAGGATGAACGGCGATGAGAATGATAGCTGCATGCAATTCTTGAAGGACATGGATGTGATTGAGGTGCCTACTTTTTTGTTCATCAGAGATGGTGACATCTGTGGAAGGTACGTGGGTTCGGGTAAAGGGGAGCTTATTGGAGAGATTCTTAGATACCAAGGAGTTCGGGTTACATAAAGTTGTCTTACAAAAATTACAATCAGGTGCATGATAACTGTTGAGATGCAACGATATCATTAATTTATTATAGAAAGCAATTAAGGGCCCATTTTGTAATTACTCTTAATTGTATGGTTTATTGTGGAATGGAATGCGTGAGGTGAGGAATTAATGGGTTAAAAAAAAAAAAAAAACTTGAATGAATTGCTTTAAGTTGAGTTGCTTGAGTCTGTTCAAGTTATGCCTCTCCCTCGCTAATTTTTTAATCACTTATTTAAGTTTTAACCTAAACCGAAAGGTTGTTTAAAACGGTATTGACGGGTCAACAACCGGTTCTGAATCAGGAGTACTGCATCATTTGTAAATCCTCTCACTTGGTTGTGCTTACTGCTTAGCTCTAAACTTTAGTTTTGGGTAGTTAATGTTGCTTTTGTTTAATTATCAAAGAAGAAGAAGAACCAAAAAGGAGCCCTCAACGGTCCCAACCTCATTGGGTCGATTTAGGGGTCACAACCTAATTGTATTGGATTGTCTCCTCTGGGTTTCTATGGGAAGCATGGTAATCTCTAATCGGAACTTTTCTAGCCCGATTGGTAAGGTGTAAGGTAGTTTGTTAGAAACCCTTTGGCATCAAATCCAATTACAGAGCAGAGACAATAAGAGAGAAAGAAATGGTTGGGCCGGAGAAAGTTCTTAATGAATTTAACCAAACATAGTTGAGACATTGTCAATAAAACCCTTGCTTGGTGTTTAAGAATCTTCATCCAAGAATGTTCCGAGTACATTAATTATTAATCAAACCAAAATCATTGTTTATGGACATTTGGAATTAGTGCGGATTATTAATATAAGCAATAGATGGATATTTTGGATTTGGAATGTGGTAGCAGATTCCTTGTTCATAGACATGATAACAGATTTATAGTCATATCATATTATCCATGACCATGACTACCAGTAGCAGCGACCCCATAACAACTTATTCATGACTACCAGCTTTATAGCAGAACAAAAGGATAAGGAATATATGATGCTCCACAACCACATCTATATGAGTCATGACTACCACTCCAAAAGTAGCAACCGGTCTGTGCATGTAAGGACTCGGTGAAGGGGCCATTCCTTGCACCCGAAAGCCTGAAACAATGAAAAAGAACCACAACCTCCCTGTCCCTGAATTCACATCTCCTTGGTTACTTTAAGTAATTAATCTCGAAAGCTTTAAATCGCAAGAAGCGAACCCTTTTCACCTTTTGCTTGGAAAATGAATCACAATCAACTTGTATATAACAAGTCAGAGTAGGGTAGCACAGGGGCAGAGAAGCGGAGATGGAGTCGAAATTTACAGAAGAGAAGGAATCATTCGTTAAGAGGTGATGGTGCGCAATCCGGCTGAGTCCTACCTGTCAACGACCTTGCCTCTGACCGGAGCTACAGGGAGCCTGAAACAGAGAAGATGAGGAAGCTCCGGGGGGAACCCGGTATGAATGCTCTGAAGCTCAAGTTATAATTCTTAGGCAAGATAAAACCAGATGACGCAAAGTTCACGTCCCTTGTTCTTGGGGGTAGGGAGCCTTTTATAGCCACCTCGTGCACTCACTCCTAAGCTTCTGTCAGGTCGGGTACGATTACCTCTGGTCTCCTGCCAGTTCGGGTGTCATCCCCTTTGCTGGACAGAACCGCCACTACTCCCTTTTGTCGGAGCCGTCTCTGCGACTGGCGATGACGGTGGCAGGTGGCGGTGGTAGGTGACCGTTGAAGTGCGGCTGTCAAGCATCAGATCCCAAGTCAGTCAGGTGTGCCGCCCTTGGATACGGACCTCCTCGGTGTCAGGTATGGTACGTTTGTTCAGTTCGGCATCTCGGAGGCGAAGTGCTGGAGTGGCGAACGAGGTGAAGTCTTGAGTTCGGATAGGGGAGTGTCCCGAACTGCCATGAGGCGTGCCAGTTCGGGTCACTACCTTGTGTGGCTCGGGGCCTAAGGGAGAGTTTGGGCTCCTCGTAGGGAGGTCGGGCTCCTCGTAGGGAGTTCGAGCTCTTAGTAGGGATATCGGGCTCCTCGTACAGAGGTTGGGCTCCTCGTAGGGAGTTCAGGCTCCTAGTAGGGAGTTTGGACTGCTGGTTTCTTCCCTTTGGAGCTTGCGCCCTGGGTGCGTTGTGCTGAGCTGCTTGCCTTTGCCACGTGTTGAGTGATTACGAGGTCAGGCCAAATCTTCCTTCATCAATTGCTCCCCACTCCTCGTGCTAAGGGTCTTGCCTTGGCGCGGGGAGTTTGCAAGGTGGCAGGTGGATTTGTCTCGTATTTTGAAGCGTGAGGTGCGTTGTCAGGGTTAGTTTCTTTGAGCGCCCAGGAGACGGAAGACGCGCCGACCTGCCTATAAATGCTGCCAGACGTGACAGCGTGCGCTTTATTTTAAAGTAAAAAAGGCACGCCGCTGGGAGACGTAACAGCAGGCGTCCTTTCAAATTTTGAAAACGCGTCGCTGCCGCTTTTAATGTGAGGAGATGTGCGCTGTCGTTCTATCAGTTTCAGAAAGACGTGCACCGGCACTCTATCAGTTTCAGAAAGACGTGCGCCGGCACTCTGTTAGTTTCAAAAAGACGTCCGCCAATCACGTCTCGGTCTCAGGGGATGTGCGGTCTGCGCGACTGCGGGCCGTTGGATTGGCTTTGATCTATGCCGTTGTTTCTTCGTCACTGTGGGTATAAATAGTGGGGGACCCCAGTCGCTTTCACTTCTGTGCTGCCTCTTGAGCTCGCGTCCAAGTTTCAGCTCGCGCTCAGGCTTTCAGTTCGCGTTTTCCAAGTTTTCGCTCATTCAAGTTCCCGTAGTCTTGTTGAAGCTTTTTTCCGGGTGAGTACCTCCCTGGAATCCACCTTCTCTCCTCGATGTCTAGCTCGGAATGCTCAGACGGTCCTTCAAGTGGGTAAGATGCAGGTTCTACGAACCGAGTCGCATCCCCTGATAGTCCGAGCGAGCCGGAGGTAGAGCTCGAGGAAGAGTTCGAACTCGTAGGTCGAGTCGCCTCGGGTAGTTTGGCGTCCACCTCTCGTCGGGGTCGGATGTTAGACAAGTTTGGCCCCTCGACCATGACGCCTGAGGGACTCCAATCCCTTATTACCTATTACAATTTGCCTGGGGAGTACGCTTATTTTATACCTTCGGGTAGCTTTCCTTGGGAACACGGTCCTGATGAGATCGTGATATTCCGTGAGCAGCTCGCTGCGGGGCTGCGATTGCCTTTTCATCCCCTATTTGTCGAGGTTTTGAATCACTTCGGCGTTACGGTCGGCCAGCTTCACCCGAACTCCATTCGTAATTTGGTGGGGACAATCTCCCTATTTAGCGAACATGGCTTTCCTTTAGACTTGGAGATCTTCTCTTCCATCTTAATGCTTAAGACGCAAGCGGGTCTCCTCCCCGGGCGTAGGCGGGGGTATTACCTGTCTCCTCGCCCAGGTTTTAAGCTTTTACATGATCTTCCTAACAAGGTCTCGGTGTGGAAGCGGGACTACTTTGGGGTGCGAAGTGTGTTGGGGTGGCCGTTTCAGACCGGATGGGGGGTGGACGCCCCTGACTTTAGTGTTATGCTTGACAAAGAGACGGTGAAGGGCCTCCGGCAATGGGCGCGGCTTGGGATAAAGTGCCAACAGTATCTGACGGAGGCCAAGCTCATTGCGGTCGGCCTGAGTTCGGGTAGGTTCCTTACTTGGAGGTCCTATTTTGCTCTGTCTGGCTTTTTTGTGATGTCGAACTCTTTTTTGCAGGTGTGATGGACTCAGGAGGGACTTGTGGTGGGCGCTTGTTTCAAGGCATGAAGAGGAGGAAGCGAGTTGCCAAGCGAACTCGTGCCGAGCTGCCCCTGGATGCGGAGCCCGAGGTACCGGACTACCCGTCGGGGGATAGGCCCAGGGAGCCCGAGATGGCTCCTCCAATGCAAGAAGCGGCAGGGGGCCCGTATGCTGAGACTACTTACATGGGGGCTCCCACCTACTCTGGTGCTCCTGCTTACTTTGGGTCTGCTCATACGTGAGCTGGGCCCTCGGGCTCGGGGGCCCCAGGGGAATTCAAGAGTGTGCTGTCGCCGACCTATGCTCTTCAGAAGAGTAAGGAGGCCATCTTCCTCGAGGAGGTCGCGGCGTGGACTGATCTCCCTCTGCACCAGGTGGCCTGCCATGCTGTTACTCATGCCATGGTTGTAGGTCAGACTTGTTATCGAGCTCTTTTGCTTTTATCCTTCTTGTCGTGCTGTTACTCACTCGTTCTTTTTGGTAGGTGAACTCTTCTATTCACGCCTTGGCGGCCCAAGTGGAAAGGAGCTCGAGGCAGGCGCGAGCTGCTAAAGAGGCTCTTCGTGCTGTTGAGACGACTTCCCAAGCTGCTGAGGCGGCTTCCCGAGCTACTGAGGCGGCTGTTCGTGCTGCAGAGGCCAGGGAGACGAGGTCTCAGAGAGATGCCGAGGCCATGGGAGTCGTAGTGAAGCACATGGCGGACCTGAGGCGGGATTTGCAGCATCAGGTCGAATACCTTCAGGAGGACATTAGGGAGAAGACGCAGATCTTTTCTCAAGGTATTGAAGATGCCAAGAAAAAGGTCGTCGATGAGTACATCGCCTCGCCGAGCTTTGACGACCTAATGGTGGATTCATAACGAAGGGGTTTCAAGCTAAGCCGGTGGATGATCCGGAATACATACCCCGAGCTCGATATTAGTGCCATATCCACTTCGCGCATAACCCAGGAGATGGCCAATGTTGTTGATGGTGAGCTAGACTCCGAGGGCGAGGCAGGGCCTTCGGGTATCATTGAAGTGCCTTTTGATAATGAAGAAGTAGCTCCAGGCTTGTAATTTTTTTTTTTTTTGAAGTGTACTACCTTACTTTGAAATGGAATGACTTTTCTTTCTCCCGAATTGAACGTATTTGCCGAACTGACCATACGTCCGATCTGTTTCCTGTCCGGGTTACCGCACTCGCGCGGCCTGTTTTGGTGGTGATTTTATCCACTTCACTTGGTGGACTATAGGTAGTATCGCCTTAGGTTGACGATATTCCATGCTCGGGGTACTTGCTTACCCTCTAAGGTTTCGAGCTCGTATGCCCCCCCGAGTGCTTTCTTTACTCTGTTGGGTCCTCCCCAATTTGGTCCGAGTTTGCCCACGCCGGGTTTGGGTACCATGATCTTACGGAGAACAGGTCGCCGATGCGGAAACTTCTCTTCTTTACTCTGGCGTTATAGTACCGAGCTATTTTTTGCTGGTAGGCCACTGTCCGTTTGTCTGGTCGTCATATGCTCCTAGTCGCAGTGTAGGTATTTCGATTTCCGCCGGGATTACCGCTTCAGTGCCGTAGGTGAGGTTAAAGAGGTCTCTCCCGTGGTGGTTTTTTCCGTAGTTCGGTGAGCCCACAGGACACTTGGTAGTTTGTCCGCCCACAACCCTTTAGCTCGGTCTAGTCGTGCTTTCAGTCCGCGGAGGATGGCTCTGTTCATTACTTATGTCTGACCGTTTGCCTGCGGGTGTGCAATCGATGTGAAGTTCTGACGAATTCCCATATTTTGGCTTCATTCTTGGAACTTGATATCCCCGAACTGTTTGCCATTGTCGGAGGTTCAGCTTCTATCCACTTTGTGAAGTAATCTACTACCACCACTAGGAACTTTCTCCCACCTGTTGCTGGCGGGAATGGCCCCAGAAGGTCGATGCCCCATTGTACAAAGGGCCATGGATAGGTGAGGTACTTGAGGTCGGCAGCAGGCTGATGGTGGATATTGGCATGCTTCTGACACTTGTTGCATTTTCTGACGAGCTCGACGGCTTCCGCCTTCATCGTTGGCCAGTAGTATCCTTGTCGAAGTGCCTTTTGGGCGAGGGCTCAGCCCCCTAGGTGTCCGCCGCACAGACCTTCATGAGTGTTGCGGAGTACGAGCTCGGCTTCGGCAGGTCGCAAGCAACGCAAGTAGGGGAGCGTGTAGGATCGTCGGTACAACCGTTCGTCTATTATGACGTATTTGGCTGCCTAGCGCTGCACCCTCTTGGCTGCATTGCGGTCTGCAGGGAGGGTTCCATCTAGCAGGAAGCTCGCAAGTGGGTCGATCCAGCTCGGCTCTGCTTCATGGACGGGAGCGACCTCTTCTGCCCCTCGAGAATGCTGGGCCGAGGTAAGTCCTCTATGTACACGGTTCTCATGGCATTGCGACTCATGCTGGCTAACCGGGACAGGGCGTCGGCCTCAGTGTTCTCTAACCTCGGGATTTGCCTGATGAAGTGTGACTGGAAGTTGAGCAGAGCCTCCTTTACTTTTGCCAAGTATGCAATCATAGTGAGCTTGCGTGCTTCGTACTCGCCTGTAACGTGGTTGACCACAAGCTGGGAATCACTACAGATAACTATGTGCTTTGCTCCGACCTTGCGCGCTAGGTTCAACCCGGCTATCAGTGCCTCGTACTCCGCCTTGTTGTTGGATGCCGCGAACTCAAAGCGTAGTGCGTATTCCAATTTCGTTCTGCTCGAGCCGCGTAGCACTATTCTAGCCTCGCTGCCCTACTGGTTCGAGGAGCCATCTACGTTAAGGATCCAGGGCTCCTCATCCTAGTTCGCGTTTAGCCTAACCAGGAGAGATGCTACACTGGCTACTACTTCACAGGGTTCAGACTCTATTGGCTTGGGAGCTCCGAGCTCGCCCGAACTGGGGATCTCGGGCTCGACCGGCTCAGGGGCTTCGAGGCTAAACGTGCACTCGGCGATAAAATCTGCCAAGGCTTGGGCCTTAATAGCAGTTCTTGGCTTGTACTGGAGGTCATACTCGCTAAGTTCGATGGCCCATTTCGTCAGTCGACCGAAAACCTCGGGCTAGAGTAAAACTTGCCACAGAGGTTTGTTAGTCAAGACGATGACGGTGTGAGCCTGGAGGTACGAGCGGAGTTTCCGAGCTGCTATCACTAGTGCGTATGCTAGCTTTTCTATCTGCGGGTACCTTGTCTCTGCTCCCTGCAAAATTTTACTAACATAATAGATGGGTCGTTGGACCCGGTCTACTTCTTTTATTAGTACTGAACTGACCACCTCGTCGCTTGCCGAGAGGTACAATTCTAAGACCTCGCCCTCCTCGGGTCGGGCTAAGGTTGGCACACTAGCGAGGTAGCTTTTTAGCTCGTCGAACGCGAGCTGGCAGTCTCGAGTCCACTCGAACCCTTTGCCTTTGATTGCTTTGAAGAAGGGCAGGTAGCGGTCTGCCGATTTGGACATGAAGTGGCTTAGAGCGGCTATGTGGCCGTTTAGCCTCTGAACTTCTTTTACTTTTCGGGGTGGTCTCATATCTAGGATGGCCTTTATCTTGTCCGGGTTAGCCTCAATACCGTGCCGGTTGACAATGTACCCTAGGAACTTGCTCGAGGTGACACCGAAGACACATTTGTTAGGGTTCAGTTTCATGCTAAATCGACGTAGGATTTGGAAGACAGAATCTAAGTCTTGTATTAATTCCTGTGAAAACTGCGTCTTGACGGCCATGTCGTCTACATAACATTCTATCTTCGTGCCAATCAAGGGCCGAAACAGCCTATTTACAAGTCTTTGGAAGGTTGCCCCGGCATTTTTTAATCCGAAGGGCATGACCTTGTAGCAGTACAGGCCAAACTCGGTTATGAAGCTGGTTTTTTCCTCATCGGACTGGTCCATCCTGATTTGGTTGTAGCCCGAGTAGCCGTCCAGGAAGCTTAGCAACTCATGTCTTGAGGTCGCGACCACTAGGCGGTCAATTCTGGGGAGGGGGAAGCAATCTTTCGGGCAAGCTCGGTTCAGGTCGATGTAGTCGACGCACATGCGCCACTTGCCGTTTGCTTTTTTCACCAGCACTGGATTGGCTACCCAGCTCGGGTAATGGACTTCCCTTATGAAATCTGCTGCGATGAGCTTTTCGACCTCCTCGTCGACCGCCTTCCAGCGCTCTGGGGCTAAGTTGCGTTTCTTCTGTCTAACGGGTTTGACTATAGGGTCAGTATTAAGTTTGTGAGTTATCAGGCTGGGGTTAATACCGGGCATGTCGGTCACGGACCAGGCAAAAATATCTAAATTTTGAAGTAAAAAACTCACTAGTTTGGTTCGTAGTGGTTCCTCGACAGAAGCACCGATCTGTAGTGTGCGAGCTGGGTCTGTAGCCGAAGTCGAGACTGCGACTGTTTCCTCTATGGGCGAAGCTCGTTCCTCGCCTTGCTCCGTAGGCCGCTCCAGTTCAAGGTCGTCGGCCACCTTGGTTTTTCCTTCAAGGCGATAACATAACACTTGCGGGACTCGAGCTGGTCGCCTCGCGCTACCCCCACACCAAAGTCTGTAGGGAACTTCATTGCCAAATAGTATGTGGAGACCACTGCCCGCAGGATATGCGAAATTGGACGCCCTATTATGGCATTGTATGGGGAGGGGGTCGCGACCACCAGGAAATCATGGTTGAGTCTGACCGCACAAGGCCATGTGCTGACTTCAACAGGTACTGTTATTTTTCTGAGGGGCCTGACTTCCTCTCCGCTGAAACCCACCAGAGGAGTGTTCGCGGGCTTCAGTTCGCTCCTCTGTAACTGTAGCTGGTCAAATGCTGACTTGAAGAGGATGTCTGCCGAGCTGCCCGAATCTACGAGTACGTGCCTGACCTCGAAGTCGCTGATCCTTAGTTTAATGACAAGCGCGTCATCGTGGGGGTAGTGGACTCCTCGCGCATCGTCTTCCGTAAAGAAGATTGGCTCTTCAGTCTTTGGTCTTTTTGGGGGGTTCTGTTCCTCTTGGGTTGCTTCGCGAACTGACGTCCGGGCCGCTGCCGAAGTACACCCTACTACCACCGGACCTTCCACAATTACATGGATGGTTCCCCGAACTGGCCTCTCTTCCGGAGGCTGTCGCTACAACGGTTCGGCTGGTTTGTTGCTAGATTCGGGGGCATCCTTTCCGTGCTCCCCTTGCCGACCTGCCTTGTTGTTGTTATTATTATCATGCTGTACAAAATTCCTTAAGTATCCGCGACGGATGAGTCCCTCTATCTCGTCCCGGAGATTATTACACTGTTCGGTACTATGACCGTGGTCTCTATGGAAACTACAGTACAAATTTTTATTTCTCTCATTCGAATTTCCCTTTAGGCGAGGTGGCCACTTTACGTATGGGGCGTCCTTGATCGTCATTAAGATCTCGGTTCGCCTCGTATTTAACGGCGTGTAATCCGTCCGAACTGCTAAGGGAGCTCGGAACGACTGGTTTGGCTTTGGCTCCCAGGCCGGGTTTTTTCTGTCGACTAGGTTGGAGGGCTCGCCTTCCCTCTTTCTTTTCTCATTCCCGCTTACGGTTCGTTGGTTGATTTCTTCCTCTGTTCTCATGAACTTATCTGCGAGCTTGAGGAATTCGGCCACGGTTGCGGGCTAGTTAGCTACCATGTGCCATTTGAACTCATTGTGCGTTACTCCTCTCTTGGCCACCGCGAGCTGCACCACGGGGTCTAACCGCGGTATCTATAAGCATGCTTCATTGAACCGCTTGATGTAGCCCCGGATGGATTCTCCTTCTCTCTGGACTACTCCGAAGATGCTTTCCTCTGTTCTGGGGCACCGCTTGCTGGTGACAAAGTGTGCGGTGAAGACTTGCACGAACTGGGCCCAGCATCTTATCGACCCGGGGGCCAGGTTCCTGTACCAAGTGCGGGCTACCCCCTGAAGGTGGTGGTGAAGGCCATGCACATGCACGATTCACTGGCCCTAGCGAGTTGCATTTGTGACTGAAAAGCGTCAACGTGGTCGTTGGGGTCGAAGGACCCATCATACTTGTCCAAAGGTGGGAACTTGAAATCTTTGGGCAATGGGACCGCCAGGAGTTCTGATGCGAGGGGGGAAGGAACTGAGAGAATCGGGGCAGCTCTTACCTCGTCCGTGCTCGTCTCTTCCTTACCTCTGAGCTCGGGCAGGACACGGGTGGCAGTTCGGCGACTTCGCCGGCGCCTTCGTTGTTGAGTGGGCTTGGTACTGGCGCTGCTGGTCTTTGTGTTGCCGAGCTCGATGGGCCCGGAATGCTGGTAGTCTGCTGCCAAGGCACCGAATCGGTTTTCCATGAGCGGGAACTCGGGCCTGGAGCGCCGAGGTGCTGACCTTGCGGACGAGGTTCCTGACCCGCCTGCGAGGTGGGGGTGATTTTTCTCTCTTCAGCCTTGGGACGAGGCCTGGCTGTTAGGGGTTTCTGGGGCCGGGAGGCTTTTCCCTGGTGGGGGCGTCCATCCTGTGGGGAGGCCTTAACCGGCCTCGGTGCAGGGTGCCGAGGTGGAAGTAGTGGTTGGTTCAGCGGCAGTTGGGGGAACTGCTGTTGATAGTGATACTGGGAGATGTTGTGCAGTACTTGGTGCTGCTGGAGCTGGTGTTGCTGGAATTGTTGCATTTGGGCTTGCATTGCCCGCATGCATTTCATCAGGTCGTCCAACTGGTTTTGGCTGGTTGCTAGGGGGACAGCAGTTGGGGTTTTTGAAGAAAAGAGGTTATGAGAGTTTAGAGGGAGGCTTTTAGAAGCGTTCCCACAGACGGCGCCAATTGATGGTGCGCAATCCGGCTGAGTCCTAACTGTCAACGACCTTGCCTCTGCCGGAGCTACAGGGACCCTGAAACAGAGAAGATGAGGAAGCTCCGGGGGGAACCCGGTATGAATGCTCCGAAGCTCAAGTTAGAATTCTTAGGCAAGATAAAACCAGATGGCATAAAGTTCACGTCCCTTGTTCTTGGGGGTAGGGAGCCTTTTATAGCCACCTCGTGCACTCACTCCTAAGCTTTTGTCAGATCGGGTACGATTACCTCTGGTTTCCTGCCAGTTCGGGTGTCATCCCCTCTGCTGGACAGAACCGCCACTGCTCCCTTTTGTCGGAGCCGTCTCTGCGACTGGCGATAACGCTGGCAGGTGGCGGTGGTAGGTGACCGTTGAAGTGCGGCTGTCAAGCGTCAGATCCCAAGTCAGTTAGGTGCGCCGCCCTTGGATACGGACCTCCTCAGTGTCAGGTATGGTACGTTTGTTCAGTTCGGCGTCTCGGAGGCGAAGTGTTGGAGTGGCGAACGAGGTGAAGTCTTGAGTTTGGATAGGGGAGTGTCCCGAACTGCCATGAAGCGGGCCAGTTCGGGTCACTGCCTTGTGTGGCTCGGGGCCTAAGGGAGAGTTCGGGCTCCTCGTAGGGAGGTCGGGCTCCTCATAGGGAGTTCGAGCTCTTAGTAGGGAGGTCGGGCTCCTCGTAGGGAGGTCGGGCTCCTCGTAAGGAATTCAGCCTCCTAATAGGGAGTTCGGACTGCTGGTTTCTTCCCTTTGGTGCTTGCGCCCTGGGTGCGCTGTTGTGCTGAGCTGCTTGCCTTTGCCACGTGTTGACTGATTATGAAATCGGGCCAAATCTTCCTTCATCAAGAGAGATTGCCGGATTTCCAGACCCCGGAGTCTAAAGGCTAGAAGCTGCAAAGTAGTGGAACTGGAAGCGATTGCCCAAGCCCATGGCGGGGCCGGGGGTGTTGTTTCCCGTAGCGATGAGGACGGCATGGTGATGATAAAGATTCTGGTTAGGAAGAAGGAGCTGAAGCATATGGTGGCAATGATGGGAGGTGTCAGTGTCACTAATGCCGGTACCGCCCATCAAACACCATCTTCGCCGCCTTCATTGACGTCGGTATTATTATCATCGTCGCCGGAACAATGCCTAAACGTTATTATGCGGAGAAGGCATTTCAAGAGACCCGATCGTAGTAAGGGAAGCCGCAGTCCGTGGAGGCCTGTCCTCCAGAGCATCCCTGAGGAGCTATTATGACCTATTTCTGTCTTTGTTCAGTTCATCGTGAAATTTGGGCTTTTCAATTTCGATACCATTTTTGCAGCTACGAGTCTCAGACCATGAATATGAATATTTCAAATGGATATCAAATCAAATCTTTTCTTTTTCTCCCTTGATCAGTTTAGTGCCATTTTTAAAAGGGAGTTGTAAATGTGTAAAGTGCTGTCCCATCTTGTGTAAGACGAGGGCCGAATCATTTAAGTATTATGGACGTCATCGTCATGCAAGGAGAACGGGCCTGAGCCAATTGTAATTGTAACTTTGTAAGTTTTCGGTCCACCAATTCAACCATCTGATCCAAGTCAACTGCCACATGGGAGATTATCGGGTTGTTGATGGGCTGAGCCCACAAGCCTAGGCTGCTATTTGATAGCGGGGCCTTAGTTGTAAGTTCGCTCCTAATCCTATCATGGCATGGTCCAACAAAAGTTCGAACACCTACACCTACCTACCTATTGGTTATTGATTCCTATGGGGCGTTCTTTTCTTTTTGATTTAGAAAGGGAGAAAGTTGGTTAAAAGGATTTTGGTTTTTGGTGATAAAAAATTTTATATTCTTTTTTTAGTTTTATGTGGAGATCAGGAAAATTTTATTTTTTTAGGTATTACTTATCCAAGAAATTGATATTCATTTCTCTGGTGGATAAATAAATTTCTCACATATGGGAAAAGTTATCAACACTTGAATGGAACAAAAATGACCATTTCAATAATAAATTTCTATGGCTAAAATAACCATTGCTTTATTTACCTAAGAAATAAAAGAACATGGGTAAATGCATTTACCTAGGTAAGAGTTTCCAAGAAAAACTTAGGTAAATTACATTTATCTAGATAAATAACTTACAGAAAAGCAAATAAAACTTTAAAAATCTAAATTCTAAATTCTAAATAAAACTTTAAACCCCAACCTTATACCCTAAAACCTAAAAATCCTAAACCCCGCCAGCAATCCTTAAATCCTTAAAACCTGTTTGATTTGAAAGAAAAGGTAGGGACACCTCCCTACATTTCCTTGAATCCTCCGACCGAACTCAGAGTCACAGTCACATCCTACCAAGGGTGCAGAAAATTAAAGTGAAACATGAACTTATGTTTAAAATTATACATGGAAATCTTATTTTATCGAAGGTGCCCAGACGAGTGGTGCTACTGGAGTTTTCTTTCGCAGGATGCCAAGCCAAACAATTTGACGGTTTGACGACCAGGTCAAGTTCATTGACAGCCAATGAGCCAAATATAATTTTTTAATAGGGATTAAGAGCGCATATTAGTGGATTCCACCTAGAACTAGAAAGGCTACAACAGAAAGATTGATGATCCTTCCTAGATCCTACCAAGCCATCTTCGGGGCTCAATCTAATATTTCATCTGCTAAACTTCTACCAATCAAATGGTTTCCAGTTTCGACTTCCCACGCACTCCTCCTCCATTCACTCAAAACACTTTCTTTGTAAATAGACTGTGCCTACGGGTCAAACAGATAAACATAAATGGGCTTCATGTAGCCCAATTTATCTGCATTGTTCATGAAATCCAGGGGCATGATATCTTTTAGCCCCATTTGTTGAGGATCTATAGTCACTCGTTAAACAAACAACAACATTATTGCTTTCGACTTTGAACTTATTTCAGGGAATTGGGAATTGTTTCAATAAAGGCCATAAAGGCCGCAATAATATAAAATAGCCAAAATTGGATAAATCTAATGGAAGAACATGATCAACTATGCTATAGCTGCAGCCTGCGGGGAACCAGGCACTCAAACGTGCAGCGCCACCCAGGTCAAGATTCAGTCAAATGGGTTAGTCCACGTTTAGGCAGAAAAACCTTTAAAAAAAAAAAGCAAAAACCGCCTAGATGAATGATTTTTGATTAAGTCAATATTTTTTCTTTTACAACTTTCAGATTTGGAGTTAATTTAGACCAAAATTAACACTAGATATAGGGCTGTCAACAGATCTTGTCCAGGTAGAACGGGAACCAACCCGACAAGAAATACAATGGACCCAGAACTGAATCAGACCCGTAATTTTAGACCCAGAAACAAATCAAATGATTATTAGGGCAATTGGGTCTGACCCGATAGACCCAATTATAATAAACCTACCCAAAATTATATCTATAGCTTGAGTCGAGTTTAAATCAGTTCAAAACTAGATATAATCAATTCCAAACCAATAATAATGGAAGCAATATATCAAGAACCAGAACCGGTTCATTTGATTAAATTTTATCAGACCCATTGGGTCGGACCTGACCCATTTACAGCCCTAATTGAATAACAATTCAAAGGATTCAACGGCCCATATCAACAATAGTTTGCAAAACATTGTTTTAACTATATATGGGAAAAGCCGATAATGGGTCAAATATTTAGTGACCTTACCAATTGCCAGTCATGGTTAGGAATGGGTAGCTGGAGCGTCACACCACACCAAGTATTATAAGAACTTGTAATTGTTTAATTTGCTTAACCCATTTGCAAATTGCAACTGGCTCTTAAGTTTTAAATAAATATACAAATACACCCTTCCATTGATTACCAATTTACCATGCAATGCAATGAAATCATGAAGATATTAAAATTATAATTATGGCTTTGTCATGAAGTACATAGTAAACACTGTTATTTTCTTTTTATATTGTCTGAATATAGTATCGTTGCTTAGGAGATTGAATTTTAAGTCCAAATTTGCCCTTAATTAGCCTTTATAAAATAGATGGATTTCATCCTCACAAAAATTGTCCTTATAACATCCTCGCAATAATTGTAGCCGGAACATTTCTGTATTTATAGGTTTTCATTCATTACACGGTTGACGTGTTATGGGGATGGAATTGGGATTCTTTATGGAACTATTTAAAAAAAGTGAATCCCCCCTTTTTTTTCAAGGGGGCATATTTCATAAATTTTTATCCTAATATAGTTTTTTCATTGGAAAAAAACAAGATTTTAAAAACTTTAAAACATTATATGAGCATTTTTTGTCAAGACAATTAAGGAAGGGGAGGGTGCATTTACATATTTTTCTGAAACATGACACTGAGTTTTTGGTGGAAGTCAAATATAGGGGAGGTTTTAAGTATTTGTTGGAAAGAGGAGGTTTAAGTAATTTCATAATTAAACAAAATAAAAGACTATTTTTTTTAGATTCCAACAACAAAATTGGCATACTTGATATGGTTTTGGGATTAATCCAAGCTTACCTAACAAAAGGAGGTGGGTAATGGAAATATATAAAATAAATGAGGTTAACGTCAACTACAATTAAGGTGGCTGTTATATTCAAATACTTGTTGGATCAAGCACTTCATCTCAAAGCAAATCGTAGTTAAACAAACGGAAAAATAAAGCACTTAAATATGGAATGAAGTAGTAATGTTAGGTGACTACAATCTTTTTTTTTTTTTTTTTTTTGTTTCGCTAGTTACTACAATCGTATTACTTCTCACCAAATCCAAATTTGTTCAGAACCTTTCAACTGTCAAAGGATCGAAAAACAGATGTTAAAAGAATGAAAAAAAGGGAGGGGGGAAGACCGGATCCTCCATCAAGTTGGTTTTCCCATGCTATTCAGTTGAAGAGGTGTAGGGGGAGCGACGGTTCTTCTCTTCCATAGATTAATTTCTTTCTTTGGCTCCAAAGCCACATCTCCACCACCTACCAATATTGGTGCCGAGTGAGAGATAATGATTTCATCTTCTTCATCACTCTCATCCTTCTGTTTGTCGGGGTGGTTCGACAACACATGATCCCTCCAGTCAAAATTGGCAAATGCATTGCGACCACTTGAAAACCGCTTCATCTGACTCAGAGAAGGTGTTTTATCCGCAACTGGTGGCTTCATAACAGAAACAATGGCTTTCTTACCAGTTCTAACACCACGAAATATATTACGAATTGCGGAAGACGGCTTCTTTTTCACCTCCGGCGGAGATGACGACGTAGAACTAGAGCCTTGGGGAGGAGGCGGTGCCACACGCTTCGATTTGGATCTGGGTATCTTCTTCTTCTTCTTCTTGAGCTTAATTTGGCCGATGCATGACACCTTGGGCGATGTGGGTTCCTGTGCGTCGAAGCGGCCACTGTTCGACTTGGTTCGAGCTTCCACAGGAATTATAGAAATGATAGGACCCGAAAAAGCTTTGCCGTTATTGAGCTTGAATTTGCTTGAGTTGTCTGATCTCTTGTCACGGCCTGGGCTGAGAGGTGGGTTTTGAAAGGTAACCGCGGTGGCTTTTGGTAGAAAGGATAGGAGCCGGCTCATTGATTTTGCTGGTTTCTCCATCCAACAACCACTGCTCCGATCAGTCGTCGGTTTTCTTGGATGAGCTCTCCCTATATATAAACAAGAGTTGAAAGAGAAATCGATTCTTTATATAAAAATGAAAGGTAACCAATGGAACATAAAATGGGTTGTGTAATGGACCTTTTCAAGAGATGTGATACATTCGTTGCTTGAGAGAGATGATCAGATGAAGGATGTGTTGGTCAAAGGAAATGACTACGCCAACCTTTTCTGCCCACTATAATTTAATATTTGGTGGTTACTAATTCCAACTTTCATGTTATTTTTTAATTCCGAACAGGATAACAATTATAATTCGTGTAATAAAAACATTTAGCCACGTGGAGGGATGCATGACAATCCGGACCGTCCATCGAATTGGGGTTCCTATCTGAACTAAATTATCTATTCATATCTCTCAGTCCACATCATCTGTATATTCCTACCAAAAAAATCTTTATACTTTTTTTCCATTTTTGGCATAGAAAAAAGTAGCTACTAGCTAGCCCATCGAAAACAAAGTTTAAGAAAAAAGAAGTAAAATTGCATAGTAATCCGAAGCATTTAAGGGTCCGTTGGTTTGAAGGAATAGGGGTTTGGAATCGGAATCAAAATGGGTTATTCCGGTTCCAACTGTTTGATTGATTGGGCGGAATCAGAATTCTATTTCCATTCCTGTTGGAATGGCATTCCCTCATTATGGCCATTCCGTGCCCCTCCCTTGGGAATGAAATCCCATTCCTGTTGATTTTAATTCCCATTCCCATTCCTATTCCCGTCTGAACCAAATAGACTATGGGAATGGATCATTCCGATTCTGACTATGAATCAAATGGATCTTGGTTCGTAGTTGGAATCGAAATCAGAATCGGAATCAAAATCAAAATCCTCCAGAATCGGAATTGGAATGGTTCATTCCCACAGTCTATTTGTTTCAGACAGGAATGAAAATGGAAATTAAAATCAACAGAAATGGAATTTCATTCCCAAGAGATGGGCAACAAATGACCATTCCCTCAAATGGGGGAATGTCATTCCAGAAGGAATGGGAATGGTATTCCAATTCTGCCCAACCAAACAATTGGAATCGGGTCCATTCCGATTCCGATTCTAGAGCCCTTTTCCTTTGAACCAAACGGGGCCTAAGTTTTATGACGCTGACTGAATTAGTGAGTTTATTTGTTGGACCACTCAACAACCAAATGGGCCCCTATGTGTAGAGATGCAAATGGATCGGGTCGGATTTAAAAGAGTATATCCGAATCTGATACTATTCATGTCAGATCCGATCTGATTCGAAGATATGATCAAATCTGATAGGCCTCAATTTGAATTTGAATCCTAACGGTAAGCCGGATCTTTGAATCTGATCCGATCCATTTCCATTTGCACCCCCTACCTATATGTTATGTAAAATAAGGATAAAAATAAGTTTAAGAAATTAGAAAAGAAGATAGTTTTTCTTTTTTTAGTAAATGATACGGATAGAATTAGAACAGCCATGATGGCGCAATGACATGGGGATATCATCCATAGGTGGTTCAATTGATGAATGGAAGTGATCAGCTTTTGGAGTTTTCTTGTCTTAAAATTAAAACTGTTTGGTTCATGGTCTATTAGGTTAGTAAAAACAGTTAGAATGACTATTTTTAACGCAAGGAAGACCAAAAGTTTCATTTGTAGCTATCTGATTTTTGTATTTTTTAGGCCCCATTTGGTTTGTCGGAATAGGGGTCTGGAATCGGAATTGGAATGGGTTATTCCGATTCCAACTGTTTGGTTGGGTGGAATCGGAATCTCATTTCCATTCTTGCTGGAATGGTATTCCCCCATTTGAACGAATGGCCATTCTCTGTCTCACTTGGGAATGAAATCTCATTCCTGCCGATTTTAATTCTCATTCTCATTCTTGCCTGAATCAAACAGACTATGATAATTGACTATTCCGATTCCAATTTCGAAGGATTTGAATTTCGATTCCGACTGCAAATCAAACAGACCCTTAATTTTTTTTACATGCTTTGTCTAATTGTCTTTATGTCTTTTGGTCTATGTGATACGGATGAGAAAAAACCATTTTTTGGTCTTTTGAGTTTTCCATAGACCGAAAGATTCACTGAAAAGACACGCCAAGCACTACCTTATACAATTAATTATCTGAAATATGTCACACGCATTTTGTAAAAATAAATAATGTATGCTTCTTCTTTATAAATATAAACTATATATACAATCCCCCAACCACCCAACTTATCAAATGATGCGGGGGCTTGGGATCACTTGGGATCAAACCCTGTTGTCACTAGGGTTGCAACTTGGGCGGATTTTTGTCAAAATTTATATGGACTTGGCATGAAAGCTCAAACCTGTAGTAGTATAAAGTATTAACTTGGGCCAACCAAGTTGTACCCAATAAGTTTTATGAAATTGATTTACTCCACTCATATTGTTTAGAAATTGCGTTAAAAGTATCTCCAAGTTTTTTAACAATCGAGTAAATCCTCCCTTGATGTTAGCATCTCTCAGTGTAATGAATAGGATTTGTTTGAAATCCCAATATTACCCTGCTGTAGTTGATTTTGTCCTCTATTATTCTTCAAATTTTTAAAATAAAATTTAACATATCTAAATTTTTAATAATAAATCCAAATTTGTTATTTTTTTTAATCTCTTTTTTGTGCTTTTCTTGGTTAGAGCATTTGCAGGCTTTGTTTACAAGTTTAAACTAAATTTCTGGTTTGAAATGCTATTTAGGCTGTATTTGGCATTCCTTGTTTTAAGAACCTATCTCCTTTTTGCAGTTAAAAAACTCAAATGTTCATAGGGGCATTTTAACCTCAAAAAGGAGATAAGTCCTTAAAATAAGGGAATGCCAAATGCAGCCTTAATGTTTCATTCAGCATTGCTAACTGTAAAATTGAATAGTAAAACTGGAAGAGATGATCACCAGGGCCGGGGGTGTGGGGTGAGAAGCTTGATGCCTGTATTTTTCTTTAAGTATTTCATTTTGAAAATTTAAAGAAGAATTGATAGATTTTGGTTAATGAATACTAACGGAAAGGGAGAATTTAATAAGTGTTAAAAAAACTTGGGGACAATTTAAATTAATTTCTATGTAGTAGAGGTAGAGTAGATCAATTTGCTAAATACCTTAAGAGAGAGAGAGAGATGTGTGCATATTTATAGAGGTGGCATAATTGTCCAGTTCAACCCTAGAGAGTATCTCAACTACGACGACACTACCAAGTCTTAAGAGTAAAACAATTAAAGAAATCTGAGTAACGTGTACCGCAGGCGACGACTGCTAAGTTCTAACCACTACCAATTAAAGAAATCTCTTTTCTGAGTTGTGTACTTGTGTTGACGAATTCGCCTAGCTATAGCATGGATGGACTGTGGATGCAGTATCTCTCGTCCGTCGTCAGCAAATAAATAAATAAATTTTCGCTTTTAAATGCATGCATTTTGAGCAAGTCAAATACACAACCATGTAGGCATGTCCTGTTAGGTAGTTGCGGCGTAGAATTCAGATACAAACAATCAATACATTCAAATAAACCCTGCAAGAGAGAATTGAAATTGGCTGAAAACTATTTGACTGATAAAGTAATAATCCATGGTATCAATTATCATAATGGAATATGTAAAAATAATTTAATAGAATATATTACTGAAATGGAAAAACCTTCTAAATATTTGTTAAAAGGATAAATTTCATAAACGGTATATAAGATAATTTTAGTTAAAAAATTGTTATTATCATAAATAATTATAGACATCAAGCGTAATTAGTCATACCCATCTCAAAGAAAAATTCAACCAAGTTTAAGTTTAAGTCGTTAGCTAGGTGAGGTTATTAAATAGGATTTTATTATCTAATACACAACCTTACGGGAAAGTCCATGGGACTTGTAGCGTGGACAAGCACAAAAATTTAAGCTGTTACTCGTGTACCCGAATTAATAATCGGTTCAGTTTTGGATCCATTTTACGGAACCAATTAATAATTGGTCGAGACTGGTTCTCCCTGTTCTGAACCATACCATCGATCTCTAAGTGGATGGTTCAGGTGGGTTTGGCCAGAAATTTCTATATACCTCAAGAGTCTGCTAGCCCATGTTATTAAGTTGATTTTCCAATAATAATAATAATAAAAAAGCCAAATAAAACGCTTGATTAGACTTTAGACACATAAGTCCAACGACAATTTTATGTTCTGGGCCTGAAACTGTTACAAATTAGAAATAGTCACAAATTAACAACCTTTTACACCAACATACTTAATGAGTACTGGGTTTATTGGAAACTGAAGAGTGTGTTACTGAAGCACAGCAAACCAGGCCTCAGCGACGAACAGATTATGATTGAAGTGATATTATATAAATTAGCTAGAAAGATACCATTTGAATATTTGATAAAACATGCAAGAGATGGAGTAGAATCATCCCATCTTTGTTAGTTTTAATTGAACGAGTTAATATCACTCACTCCCCTGTCATTCTATCCCTCAGCATTTTGACTCCCATGTACCTGCATTAATACCCAATTACAGTGGCCTGAGGAGAAATTAAAGGTGGAGCCGTCGATGACTCGAAGCGCCGACGCATCAACACCAAGAACTCTGTAGTCATGGTCAAGCACCTTACCGACCTGGCCACCGTGATAATGCCACAAGGGTCATCACTATATCATTGCAAAACTGTTGCATCGGTATGGAGTCGTTGTCATGTCTGGGTCGCAAATTGAGCTGTAAACTTGCAGTCACGTTGATGAGGTCTTGGTCTTAGATCCACAGTGATGCCTGGGTACATGAATTTCGAGAATGCTTTGGATTCAAATACTTTGTTAACGATTGTCATTCCATCAACGCACCTTATTCGCGACTCCTCCTCTGCTAGCTAGCTTCCTTGAAGTAGTTGAAGGTGACTGACGGGTTTTCATCTGGGTTCCTATTTCGCAGCTCGAGATGACCAGTTGCGATCGGACCCAATATTACTTTTCCAACCATGTAAGTATGTAACCCCCTTTTGAACGTAACCCTACATTCTCGAGCGAGGGAGATCAGCCAGGTTGACAGCTTCCGTAGGGTAATGCCGATCACTTGAGCGAGGGAGATCTCTATACAGAGATGGGGAGGGAATGTAGAGGCCATATTTATGGGGTTGTCTGACATTCCTTGGCCAACCATGGGATGATCCGGCATCACCTTGATGTTATGTGACCTAAGGTGCTCAGCCGGTCCCACCCCACTCAACATCAACAGTTGAGGGCCTCCTATGGCACCGGCTTAGAGGATAATCTCATTCTTAGAGCCCATGTTCAGGTATGCTCTGTGCTTCACTCTCAATGCATCTCTGAACATTAACTTTAAAGTTAATGTTGTAGATTTTGATCAACAGAGAGAGAGAGAGAGAGATCAACAAAACCTTATGTATGTACTGTGGCATACAGAAGAACAGTAAGCTGCTTGGGGTTGGCATATTTGAGCAAATCGGCAGCTGTGTGTCGATGCCCGTCCTCTAGATCTGAACTACATATGCATTTCATTGGAATCCAGTCTCGATAGGTCATACTAAGTTTGCTATACCCACCACCGACGTGTTGCTCTACAGAAGTGAACTACACATTAAATAGGAAGCAGGGATTATTGAATGTCAACTTACCATCTTTTAGGTGGAAATGGACAGAGACATCACAAGCTATCTAATAAGAATGTAATTCTCAAGGTGCCAATCAGATACCAATGCTACACCATTTAATAAATATCACAATCATTATTTAGTGGGCTGTTTAACCAATAAAATTCTGTTTGAAAAGAGTACAAATATAAATATATACAATATAACTACATAGAAAATAATACAAAATATAAAATTTTATGCTCTACAAATTTATATTTATACTCCTTCCAAACTGAGCTTAAACATCACAACCACTCAATCTGTCACTTGGTTCACATAATGGTCTGGTGTGAGGGAGAATACTTTGGGTGTCGTGGCTAATAACCTGAGCTATTCAATAATTTTTTTTTTCCTACGACACATCAACCATTCAGACCCCTTTTTGTCTTTCTAGTCAAAAGATTATTGAATGCAATTACTATATTTTAGCGAAGGGCTATAGTAGCATATCATGTGGAAAAAGCTTCTCAACGGCATAGGTTGTTGGCCTCCAATAGCCAAAGTTTTTCGGGCCTGAGGTGTAGAGTTCCAGAAAAGGAATGCAATATCAAAATTACAGGATGGTGAAGTGGATGCAAGAATTACAAACTCTCAAGACAGTATTCCCTATTACTCTTCCAGTAATAAGTAGGAATGAATTGAATGTGTTTAACTTTCCTACGGTCTCTACTCGTCGCGAGAGAGTTGACAAATTACTGACATATTTTTAAAGGTGTAAATCGGGTCATGCTAGGCTGGCATGACATGGCCCGTGTGCAGTCTGTGCAAAGTTTAAGTCATGTCGTGCCAGTATGCAGGCCGAGCCAGGCCGTGCTTCCCTCTCCTGAGATATTTTGGGGGGTCAGCCCAGTATGGTCTATGGCCTAAGCCTGTGTGCCATGCCGTTGGCCGAGCCTTAGGTCAAGCCGGGCTGTGAAATGGGTCAAGCTATGTTTTTTAAAAATTTTGAAAAAATAATAAAATTTTTAACATAAATTAAAAAATAGACAAAATAAAAGAAAAAAAAAATCTTTAAATTTTATTTTATAAAATCTCGACCATACCGACACATGGACCTGAAACCCCAAACCCGACATGGCCCATACGATTGTGCTGTAACCGGCACGGCCTACAATCCATCATGCTGGACCGGCTCAGAAACATGCCAAACTGCAGCTAATACGGCTCGATTTACACCTCTAGATATTTCCATCAAGTGGAGCTCTAGTTAGGTGACATACGTGATTAATCCATGCCAACACCGTCTCCAATTGGCATTGCAACTTCAGACTCGGATGCACATCTTATCATTTATATCAGCAGATGAATTCAAACGGGGAAATTACAATCTGATTAAAAGTCAATGGAATTTGTGCATCTCAATCACATCCAAAAAAAAGTCTAGCTCTAAATTATTATATATAGATATATAAATATAAATATATGTATAATTATATATTTATGTATATTTTATAAAGTATGGGTTTTTTTAAGTATAAAACTTTTCCCACCATAAAGTAGAACCTACCATGTATCAGATGTGCGGTGTCAGAAGTTGATGTTGATAGGGTGTTGGAATGTATTTTATTGACAGGTGATCCCGACTCCAACGGTTTATGCAATTTTTAGAACACCAGTCAGTCCATAAAACTCTGCACGTAAATTGCATTATATGTCTAACTAGTGTAGTGTTGTAGGCCTTGCAAGTATGAAAAGCTATAAGGTGTAAGGTAGTATAACTGAGTGTGATATACTTTTTTCTTTTTCTTTTTTTTTTTTTCGAAAGGGAAAGAAAGAAAGTGCTGCATGGTTTTGTTGTGTCGCAATTCACAGAAGTGCTGCATCACGTTTGTATGATATGTAGACAAAATAAAGATGACGAAGAGGATAGAAGGAAAATAAAAAATCACCTTTACTTCAACATTACATGCAAATATGCAATGAGACCCTCAAACTCATGGAGTCTAGTAATAATGTAAACCCGTAGATGAAAACAGAGTATTAGTGCATAAATAAATAAATAAAACCCTTTTGACAAATCGCTATAGAAAGGACTTCACTTCACTGTTCAATGATGCCTTATTCTCGAGGGTTGCAATGCAGAATCCCATTCCATCCCTATACAACAATTACAATACATCCCAAACTCATAACAAAAATTGCTTAAATATAACAATTATTCATTGACTGGCCGCCACATCACCAAAATCATATTATTTTTGGCAAACACGCCCTTAGCCTATTAGGATTTAGGAGGGGTTGGACTAGTTTTCGCACATCAAGACTTATTGGGCCGGCTATCCTCAAGTAACTCTCTCTATAACTCTATTCGCTAATTTATGCAGGCCTAAATTATGCCTATCTCTATGGGCCATGGCAAAATAGTGTCATGACCAACACAAAGAACGCCAGGCCTTAAAGCCCAGTGGGCTGAACCTTTCCATATCGAATACAAGGGAAAGTCGATACTCGATACCGAGTAAAATCTGACTCCATTTAAGTTTTCTACTTTCTCCCAAATTGGCTAATCATGATTTCATCCCAATGCCAATATCATAAGATTCTGACTGAGTAACCGTTAAATGGCAGGCATGATTATGGCGAAATAGGATCATGTAGCTTATCTATATAGTCGCTACGAGGCTTAGATGACTGTCAATGGACCAGATATCCGGTACAATATGAGTCTATAACAGTTTGACCAGGCCCAGTCCAATCTCATGAATATTTTGGACCAATTTGGATTTGTCCAATTCAATGTCTGGACCATCCAATATGTTCAATCTGGTTTTAATTTAGATTGGCTCAATCCCAAACATGGTCAATTGACACCTGTATTCTTGTCTTCTATCAATGGACTGGATATTGGTTCAAGCCAATCCAATTCAATATAAATTTATTACAGATGGATCAACTCTAATCCAATCCAATAAATACTTTGAACCTTTTTAAGTCTGGATTAGTCCAATTCAATGTCTTATATTGGTCCGTTTAATCCATCCAAATGAGGACTAAGGAAAAGCGTTAACAGAAGAAGAGATCTCCAATCCTGGGTTCCACATATATACTCCATTGGTCCTGGGTTCCACAAGAAACTCGTCGTTGGATATCCTTCGATGTTGAAGAAGATGAAGAGCTTTTTAGGAAGATGAATTCCTCCTGCACGTTTTTAAAATCCACCTTTCGGTTCTACTTCTCTTTCCATCGTTTTTGGTTTCAGACAGCCCTGTTCCCAGTTCCTTCCTTGCTTAAACGTTTTTTAGGTAGGTATAGTTCCAATTTTTTACTGTTTTTCTTTTGACTCCGACCTTTTTTCGTGAGAGGTTTGAGCATGGCTCCTTTAGTAGCCGCCTTCCTTTTTCATGAGAGGAGGAATCAGACACTCTCACGCCATTAGATTGGAATATATATTTAACTCTAATGGGCAATGGCCTTCCTTGTAGTGATCTTTTCCCGCCCTTTTCTTCTATTGCGACCTGCGAGTGACGACAGTCCTGCTTCTCACTTTGTTTAATCATTGGAGTGGAGACAAAGCAAGGCAGACGTGAGGCCGATTGGCTAGTAGCTATCCTACTGAGAGCTTGCAGTTTGGCGGTGAGGCCCCCATCAGCCAACCCTGCTTCCGCTACTCCAGGAGTGAAGTGTCGTGGATTGACCTTCCCAAATGGATGAGAAGGTTGGTAACCCTAGTTCTTAAGAAAATGAACAGTGTTTTGAAAAATATTTTAATAAATCTACATTTAAATAAATAGATATAAGGGCAAAATAGGCATTTTAAAAAACAAATACATTAGGTCGGCTTTTTTGTTTAGGAAGGAAGGTAATTGTATATTTTCTATAAAGTATAGGGCAGGCTTTTGTTAAAGTAAAAATGTTGGGGAGGTTTTTATGATTATCAAAAAATTTAGAGAAGGTTTTGTATTTTACCCTATATATGAACGAAAGAAGACTATGTTGCTTAAACAAGTGTAGATACACGTGTACATTGATAAGTTATCAGTCCAGCTCAGAATTTTTTAGCTCCATCATACAGGGGATGAATCCTGACCGTGGATTGATGCCAAATCCATGAGCAGGATGTGGCTTATAGGGGAGTAGGGGCACTACTAGTAGACTATGGGGAGTTCTAATTCAGAATTCTGCATTGGACTGTAGTGTACATAACCCAAGGGATTAATTGAACTTGATTGCTATTTTATTGGTTGTGAGATCAATAATTTTCCATGAAGTGCATATAACCCGAGATCAAATCAGCCCCTCAAGATTGTCCTCCACAATGTCCCACAGCACATGCCCTCCATGTGATGGGTTCTGCTCCTCACAAATGGGCACCTCACAGGCATATCCACCGTGCATTGAAAACATCTCTCATGAATAATAACTAATAAATACGGGAGGTGTTCCTAATGCATAATAGGATATGCATTTGAGGCGCCATGTGTGAAAAGTAGATTTGTCTCCCCGCCATGTATTGGGAACATCTCCCGATGATAATATAAAAAATAATGATATCATCATCGGAAGATTCTCAATACACCACAAGAATGTATTGTAAGACGCTGTAGAGGACAATCTTATGGGGGCTGATTTGAACTCATATAACCCACAATTACTCCAATCTCTCAACTATATTTATCATTGTCGTGGAGAAAAATGATTGGTCCTACAACCTATGAAACAGCTCCCTAAGTTAAGCTAATCCTTTCTTTGGCTGTTACTATACTGCGTCATATAAAATGGGCCAATGGGTCTCCTTTGCGAACGTGGCAATCAAATAAAACCAGGATAACGGTCCATGGATCTCTACTTAAAAACAAGACAAAGACCAAGCATATAATGGATTTAGCTTTACATCTTCGTACGTCATATGGATGTCTTACATCTCCGAACGTGGCATTTATTCTTAGATAGTGAGTACGAATCTGCTCCGGACAAAGCGCACCTTACACATTGATCTCATAGTATGTGACCTGTTTATGGGTCGGGTCGGGTCGGGCTCAGGCCAGGCTTTTACTCTTTATTAATGGAAATATGTTAGGCCCGAGCCCAAGCCCGAGCCTGGCCTTGATAAAAAAGCTCGAAGCCCGAGCCTGAAACCCGAAGCCCGACCTAATAAAAAAAATTAGAATTTTTCCCTATTCAATAATCAATATAAATTAGAATTTATTTATATTAAAAAAAAGAATATAAATTCAAAATTTATTTACATTAAAAAAAGAATATAAAGAAGGGAAAAAGGATGTGGAGAAGAAGGGTTCGACTGGAAAAATAAGGGAAAGAGGTGAAAAAAAGAGGGGTATTCGACTAGGGTTTTTAGGTTTAATTATAGGTCGGGTCGGGCCGAGCTATTTTGGCGACTCCCGAGCCCGGCTCGAATTTATTGTGGCCCGAGCTTTTTGGCCCGAGGTTAAGCCCGCAGGCCCATATACCTGTTCAAGCCTGTCCAGAGGCCGGGCTGGACTGGGCCGGGCCAGCCCGTCGGGCCACCCGGCCCATGAACAAGTCTACTGGCTATACATTAGGAACATCTCCCGTACTTATATTTACTATTTATATAGAGAGATGTTGGGTGGAATGTGGCTGTGAGGTCAGTGTGAGATGCGCTCGGTGAGGAGCAGATCCCAGTTCATTAGATAGTTCCATGGGTGGTAGGCTCAACTCCTCCCTCCTTTGCAAGATGTTGGATCTGCTCCTCACAGCTATCTACCAGCCGCACATTGGGAACATCTCCCTTCACTTGTATGTTATTATTTATGGGAGATATTTCAAATACACGGTGGGATGTGGCTGTTAGGTCAATGGTGTGAGAAGCATATCCCAATTCCTTTCGCAAGCTATATTCTTGATCATCAACTGATTAATCAACCGGCTCTTTACTCTAAATCTGGATCACCTGCCAACAAAATATATCCAACAAATTACCAATATAATGCACATTTCATTCATGGCAGTCCCACTTTTATGATGCATCCCAGTCTCATGGTGAGATGTGCGGTGTTAAATGAAGTGGGTAGGGGATTGGTATGTATTTTGTTGGCATAACATCCCTACTCCTTTTACCATCCGGTATCCAGAATTGAAAAGGAGAGGAAAAAGCGACTAAAAAACGGGTTAGATTTGTAGTCAAGGAAGTTCAATCAATTTAAATTTTTTCTCAACAATCAATTTTAATTATTTTACTAATTTCACCGTATGGATTGGTTGGATCCCCACCTACCAAATTTACAAATATATGAACGAAACCAAACTACCGTATTCACGCAAGTACCCATATTTCATATATGTGGATTGATTAGACCTGTTCATGGTCGAGTTTAATAAGCCAGTATTTGAATGGCCCAGTCCGTGAACAGCTCTATTCACCACTAGATTTTCTGGAAGACCTGAGCTTTGCAAAGGACTTGGTTCTATCATCTATCACCTATTATCATCCAGGATGATCCATCTTTCATAATCTTGTTGGGGTGATCAGACAATTCTCATTGGAGGGTTCAATACACTATACCTGAAAATGCAGGAATTTGATGTATTCTTTGTATGTATTAGACAATCCAACTTGCCTTCCTAATGTCTGCATTCATGTAATATACATGGTGCATGGTAATCTGTTTGGTACTGTTTTTATTTCTAAGCAGTAAAGCAACGTTTTCTATTTTAAACCTTTTTCCTGTTGGGTAAGGTGATTTTTTTTTTTTCTGAGTGTGCAATCTGTTTGCCGATGCAGTAAACTTAAATTTGATATTTTGTGCATCAAGAAGATTGAGATTTACGAGACATGGGCATTTTTTACCATTTTTTTCAAAAAAAAAAAAAAAAAAACTTGAACCATATAGTATGATAGGTGTTGATGCTTGAGATGGCCGAGGACAACAAACTAATTTTGCCCCTAGACTCCGAAGGGTCGGCCAAAGGCTTTAAGGGTTTGGAGAGCTTGTTACCGAGGCCGAGATATACAGACTGAGATAGAGAGAGCTCTAAACACTGCATAAGCCGAAGACAAGTGGCTGAGGTACTACAAGGCAGAACACGTCAGAGGCCGCTTGGAGGTAGGTGGAGATGAGCGCCTGAGATGGGAGCCGTACGAGGGCTATCAAAGAGCCCTCCGGGGACGCGTGGGTGCTTCACAGTTGGCTCCGTATGAAGGGAGCAAAGTAACCTTTGTCGTAGCGGATCTCGTTCCCCGTTCTGGCGCTCGTGGGCTGGGCCTCCCAGCCTCAAATGGGCTGGGCTGGGTCACCCCACATCACTTGCCCCCCCCCCCCACACACACCCGAGGCCGAGGAGAAAAATTTGGCTTCAGCTGATGGGAGTAGTAATGGCGAGCGCCGGTGGGCCCGATAGCTGAGGTGTACCCTACGGTGGTGTCCTCTTTTGCGCCTCTGCCTGGTTCATCTTCGTAAGCTTGGCCGAGGCTGCGAGTGATCTACAGTGTTGCTGCTTCGAACAAGTGACTCGAAGGGCGTGCTCAGTGCAGACGCTCTAGTGCTGCCATTTTGGCCGAGGACCTGTGAAGCTAAATGTTGTTTAAGCCGAGGGCCTATGAAGCCGAAGACTACTTAAGCCAAGGGCATGTGAGGTCCAAGGTTTCGTGCACGGTTTGTCTTTTCGGTCGGACTGGTGAGCGCGTTCGTGCAGCCGGGTCGTGTACGTCGGTGGTCCATAGTGGGCGGACACATCGGTTCACCTAGAGCATCATTTCGCCTTCCGAGGGTGGGCGCCGTTTCGCCTTCTGAGGGCGGGCGTCGTTTCGCCTTTCGAGGATGGGCACTCGGGGGTGCACCACGACTGGATCGCAAGTACGGAGGCGTTTTGTGTCCGTTGGATCAGGGACGATCTGTGCCATCGCTAGCGCGTCGTTTCGCCTTCCGAGGGTGAGCGTCACATGGTGTGTCGTGATTGGGCTGTGGCTTCTCAGTCGTAGGATCTCGAGAAATTTGGGCCGTTCGTTCCCCTTTAAATAGGGCCCTTAGCGGCAGCATTCTTGTCGTTTGCATCTAAGCGCCTTTGCCTTCGAATGAACTCAGCTTCCAGACTCTCCAACCTTCAACACTTTGCTCTCACTCTTTTTCCTCCACATTTTTTAGGTAACTTTAAGCAATGTCTTTCTCAGATTCTGGTTCTAAGTGCTAATGATCTTCCGCATGAGTCGGAAGGGAGCTCTTCTTGTACCCCTTCTCCCCTTTCCCCCTTGAGTCCTACTCTTGCCCCCCTTCGGCAGGAAGTTATGGTGCTCCGGGGGAGGGTGGCCCCTGAGGGTGCTGAAGGCAGCCGTCAAGGCGAGAACCCTCCCTATGAAAGTGCCGCTTCTGTGACATTGAGAGAGGCCAAAGGGTCTTGCGCAACCAAGGGGCAATTAAAAGTGGAAACGCCAAACTGACCCGACGTGACACCGTTTTTTGGATAAACGACATCAATACCAAATATTCCCATAATTGCCCGTTTTTTAACCGAAATTCAGGTCTATTAAGAAACGAACTCATACTTGAACAATAGATCCCTATTTCAATCCCAAGTTATTGCTTCCAAACATGCAGTTGATTCTTGTTGAATGAAACCGCCTTAAGGGGCTAAGGGCTTTGAAAGAAAAAAAATAAAAAATACAGTTGGAGACATCTCTATGACGTGGATCAATTTGGATGGGATCTGACGTGCATCCAAAATGGTAAAGAAAGTATTTAGAACAATGTGCATCCAAAATATGGCACAGAAAATCATGATTTTCTTTTGAAGAAACATATCATCATAGAATATAACTCATATATAATATAATAGTTCGAACGGTTTCCATGTCATTATCAATCAAAACCACCTCATGTACAACATTCTTCACTGAGAAATTAAGAAGAGAAAAGCTACAAGATATGATCCCAATATGATTCTCTTTTCCCTAAAAAAGTATTTTAGTATCTTAATTTCTCCTAAAAAGCTACGAGAAAAAAAACCCCTACAAAAGTATTTTACTATTTACTTCGAAAATAAAAAAGTATTAGTAACTTAATTACTCCTAAACAGAGAAAAGCAAAAAAGCGGTTGAAGTGCTGCTGAAACAAACAGGCGACTATGTACAAAAGTACTCAGAGCGGTATCCGTCAGTCAAACGAAAACTTGCCATAATCACCGATTGCTTTCAACGTTGTTCGGTCAGTGCTCCGTCTCCGGGTAAAAAGGTTGTACTTCATCTTCTTCGGACGCTAGACCAAGCGCTCGTTTGATGCCTGCGACAATGTGTTCGCTAAAGAACCTGAAGCATCCGTTACATCGGACCATCAACTGCCGAAGAAAACCCCCGGCCTCTGGTTTCGGCGACGTGGAGTTGGGCTGCAAGTAAGCCCAAGCCGCATGTTTAACAAGACGGTTCTTTATCGGAATCTCATGCCAACTCTGGTTGCCGGTGAAATTCGGCGAATAAATCCCCGCCGCTGGAGATGGGGGCAACAGGTCCTTCAAACTGGTATAGTTCGTAGATTTCAAGGCAACCATTTCGAGATAAGAAACAGAGTAGCGAGAATTCTGAAGCTCTAATTGTTGGAATGCAAAAGGAGATACCTCGCTTTCCTGGAAGAGAGGCAAATTGTTGGATCTTTCCATATGGTGAGAAAGAAAGATTTGGGTTTAAAAAGGATTGTTATTGTACAGAATAGAAGGTTTAAAAAGGAAGGAAATCTCGAGACTTCCTATAATCAAACTAGGAAACTCTCGCGCAGAGAGGAGTTGGAGTTGGAGAGGAAGTAGGAGACTGTCACCGTGTGACCGTGTTATGTTTCGTACTTCATTCATTGTTGTTAGATCGGACCGGACACAAAATCGGACTTACTGTGTCACGTGCCAATCGGTCGATTACCAAGTCGACCCAGCGAACCGTGACATTAAATAAAAAAATCATATTAATAAAAATAACTTGTTAGTTAGTTGGGCTAGGCTTGGCTCTTGGTGACTGCTTGTTCTATACATCCAAACTATATATTATCTCGTACTGGGCTTTCATCCATGTATAACCCAGATTCAGAGGGAGATAAATTTGGCTACCATGTTCGCTAACCCAAGTTTTTTTAATTTGGAGGACCTAAATAATCAAACGATTTCTAAAAAGTGCTCGGATCTGTTACATCCTACGGGATGTCAAAATATTTTAAAGGGAAAATTCAGGATTAATATCTTGTATTTTGGTTGAAGTGACAATTTGGTTTCCGATCTTTAAAATGTAATAATTTAGTATTCAATTTTTCAAAATCTGATAATCCAGTATTCGAACTTTCAAAATGTAACAATTCACTACTTGTTGTTAATTAGTTTGTTAATCAATTATTAAGTGATATTTGAAAAGTCAAAAATTCTCTAAGAATGTCATCTAATTCTCTTTATCAATCATCCAAACATTGACAATAAAATGAATTGTCCCAAATTCTAGATTCTTCTAAACAGTTACCAACACTTTTGAATAGAAGAGGCTAGGATTTGGGACTGTTCATTTTTTTGTCAATGTTTGGATGGTTTATAAAGAGAATTAGATGGTATTTGAAGGGCATTTATGACTTTTCAAATGTCACTTAACGGTTGATTAACAGACTGATTAACGACAGGTACTGGATTGTCACATTTTGAAAGTTTGGATACTGGATTATCATATTTTGAAAGTTTGGGTACTGGATTGTCGCATTTTAAAGTTTGGGGGCTAAATTGTCACTCAAACGAAAGTACAGGGTACTAATAGGGAATTTTCCCTATTTTAAAAGATAGGTATAAAAAAAAACAAAAAAGTACGGGCAGGCCCAATGCAGAATTTTGAATTCCACTATAGAGCTATAAACATTCAAAATGTCAAAAAACCCCATTCTATACATCAAGGCCCACCCGTGAATTGGTATCAATTCTGAGCTGGCACCCACCCCAAATGTACTTTGAGCCTAAAAATTCTGACCTTGGGCTGAATTGTCATTCTCTCAAAAAAAAAAAAATCTTTCCAGTGCTTAATTAGTGTATGTTTGGTTGCGTGGTCTGAGAGGTGTTTTTTTAGATATCTGAAAAATGTTATTGTAAACTTTTTTTGTTTTTTCTATATGGTTTGATGTTTTATGGGTGTTTCAAGTAACTCCCCATAAAGTTGCTATCCACCTTACATAAAGTGTATCACATCAGTATTTCATTTCAAGAAATGCCCATTCATTGGGGGAAATATAAATTTGACGTTTCCCCAAATGTCTCGTGCACATAAACCAAAGTGTTTCAGTTTTTTAGTGTTTATTTAACAAATAGTGGTTTCATATACAATAAACACCATAGCCGATAGTGTTTTTTCAATAAACACTCATAGAATTAAACATATGCGTTCATATTGTGTGTCTACTGATCCAAAGTGTACACAAGACACCACAGCTGCACATCAGTTAACAGCCGGTTTTGTACGACTTCTAACTTAGAGGTGAGTTGTGATTACATGACAGAGTTGTAGTGGTTTTTTTTTTCATATATATCTTCTGAAGGGCTACCCGGGAGGGAGCTCATCCCCCAACCCATAACCCCCTTGGGGAGCAAACGGATCAGATCATGATCCAATCCGATCTGAGATCCTATCCTATTTGGTCGAATTCGGGTCACCTCTATTCAGATCTTTGGATCGGATAATAGGTTCCGATCAAAAATCATATTGGGTAATATATATTATCTATTTATAAATACAAATATATATATGTTATTTATTTATAAATATAATTTTATATTAGATTTTTATAAATTTGTTATATTATTTATTTTTTTTATAAAAACATGTATATATGATGAAAATAATTAAAAAACTTATATTTTTGTGTTTTTACTTTATTTAAATTAGTATATTTTATTTTTTAATAATTTATTAATTTTTAAAGAAAACAAATCGAATCAGATCAGATCTGAAGACCCAACTTATCGATAGGATTCGAATTCAAATCGAGTATTATCAGATCCGATCGGATCAGTTCCAACATGAACAGTATTGACTCGAATTTGAATATACCTTGGTTCGAATATGATCCGATCTATTTGCATCTCTACCCCCCCCCCCCCCCCCAACTCAGGTGCAGGCGGGATTCGACCCCAAGTTTCCACTACAACCAGTAGGAAACCATACCCATCAGCACCAACCAGCTGATTGGCACCTTTTGCAAGGCCATAGTGGTTGAGCACCTGTATTTTGGAGACACTATAGAATATACTACTTAGAGTAGCTTTATATTGTAGTCCAATTTTTTCGCATCCAAAACATAGCATGCTTTTTGAATTTTCACCAAACATAGCTTTTTACGTTCATATGTGAGTCCAGCTCAAAATGTCATAAGCTGCATCCCGAAAGCCTTCCCAAACAAGCAATAAAAGGTATATCTCTCTTGTAAGCATGGCTGATGTGGGCCATTATTGGTTAAACAACCCCTAACAAAGCCATTGCCATTAACTGCAGTTAAACCTAATGAGATTCAAAAACTTTACGAATGCATTGTTGATTTTCTGATTTCAGACCAAGGTTTATTTATGGGTGTCAATGGACCGGTTTTGAATTGGACCCATCTAAATCAAAATCAATTTAGATGGATTAAACAGACCGACAAGACATATTGAATTGGACCAGTTTATATTTAAATGATCCAAAATATTCATTGGATTGGATTGGACCTAACCTATCCTATAATGAATTTATATTAGATTGGATTAGATTGAACCAATGTCTATTTCATTGAAAAATTATAAAAATATAAGTGTCAATGGATCAGGTTTGAGTTAGAATTAATCTAAATTAAAATAAATTTAAACAAATTGAACGGTCTAGACAATAAATTGGATGGATCCAAAATATTGATTGGATTGAATTGGAACTAATCCATTTGTTAAATGTGGGTTGAAATGATTCATAGAGATTTTAAAGAAGCAATTGTAAGTGGGTCTTAGTAGATGTTGATGTATGCACAATACACTAAACATGAGCTAACGCTAGTCTTCCGGATTTGAAAACATTTGATTCAAGAAGCTTCTTTTTTGTTGGTTTCGAATAGATGGTTGTATTTTTCTGAATCAAACTGAGACTATTCTGAAGGCGCAAGCTAACTCGCTTTGTTTTGAGAAAAAGAATATTCCAGGATGTGATTGCCTTTTTTAGAAATATAAAATAATGAAAACATTCATACTGGAAAATACCCCCTAAATTATTAAACTATTGATTGTAGCTGCGTTTGCAATTTTTTTTTTTTTTTTTGCTTGAACAGTCTTCTAAAATAGCCACTTTACAAGTTTATTGAAAAAATTCTTATTCAATGTTTGGCTGATTATTAGGATTTTTTTTTCTTTTTCAAATAGCTTCTTACAAACATGAAAATTCAAATGGAGATTTTTATTGGCCTTTTCAAAAGGGATTTCTTGATGAGCTTCTTCAATGTGAAAAGCACCGAAAAAGAAACAATGGAAACACACTTTCAAACGCGAATTTTGTCAATTTTTGAATTAAAATTATATAAACTATTGAAAAAGAGTAAATGGCAAAAGCTAGCTACATAGAGGGAGAAGCTATTGCAAAACCATTAATACCCTCTCTTTATTGGGGGTGCTCAGGGTAACCGAACAGTGGATATTTTTTAAATTGAACCGGTCCTATCGGTTTCTGGAAAACCGGTAAACGAAATCGAACTGAAGTCAATTGGTTAATTGGTTGATCGGTTTGACTAATCGTTGGTTTGGTTTGTTGTTTTTTTTTTATATTTATAATATATTATAAAACATATAATATTTATTAATTTATAATATATAGAAAATATAAAATATATATAAAATACATAATATACATAAATATATATAAAATATACAGAAATATATGTATACTGGTCGGTTCGGTTAACCGTCAATTTTCTATGTTTGTTAATCAAAACCAAACCACTACCTTCAATTTTTTAAAAATACCAAACCAAATTGGTTTTGGTTAAACAGATTTTCGGTTCGGTTTCGATCAGTTTTTTCAGTTTTTCTTGATGACCCCTACTCTTCATTGATTTATGCACAATTTTTTTCAAGCAAATAAGTAAGGCCCATCTAAATGTCAGTTTGGAATGTGGGGTATTTTTGACACCTTTTCATGCATTTTACTAGAAAAAAACATTATACTATAGTATTTTAATGTCTTTGCAGAAATACTGCTTATTGACTATTAAGTAAGGGTGTCAATGGACCGGTTTTGGATTGGACCCCATCCAGTCCAAAATCAATTTAGATGCATTGGACAGACCAAGAAGGCATATTGGATTGGACCAATCTGATCCAAAATATTTATTAGATTAAATTTGACCTGGTCTGTCCGTAATAAATTTATATTGGATTGGGTTCGATTAAGCCAATATCTGGTCTATTGATATTGGATAATAATATACGTGTCAATAGACCAGATTTGAGTTAAAACCAATCTAAATCAAAATGAATTTGAACAGATTAGATGGTCTAGATATTGAATTAGACTGATCCAAAATATTCATTGGACTTGATCAGATTAGACCAAATCCAGTCCAATTGACACCCCTACTATTAAGACCCCATTTGGCAACTCACTTGGGCAAATGCACTTGATTAAAATTCTTTTTAAATGAAATTTACGTTGGTATGCTCATTTTGCAAGGTATTTTTGATTGAAAAAATTTATAATATTTTCCACTTTGGAAAAATTTATTTATCCAAGCAGGTAGGAGATGGGTATAATACCCATGAGAAAATGTGGTTGTCCATAGAATCCACCGTACCAAAAAATGAATGTGAGGTTATTGGTCCACCAAATTCCCCCTTTTTTCCAACTTATCGAAAGATGAACAGAGCCTAAATATGATTTGAATCAGCTCTAGATTTCACTAATAAGATTCAAGTCCAATATAAGATTTCAATCTAATGAATGTTTTGGATCAATTTGGACCGGTTCAATTCAATGTCTGGACCATCCAATCTATTCAAATTCATTTTGATTTAGATTGGTTTTAACTCCAACCCGGTCTATTAACATATATTCTTACCTTATAACAATGGATCAGATATTGGTTTAATCCACCCAATCCAATATAAATTTGTTACGGATGGACCAGGTTCAATCCAATCTAATAAATATTTTGAAACGGATTGGTCCAATCCAATATGTTTTGTTGGTCTGTCCAATTCGTCCAAATTGATTTTGGACTGGACGGGGTCCAATCCAAAACCGGTCCATTGACACCCTTGCCTAGATGTTCTTAGGGTCTTTTTGATTCATGATCGGGGTCTAGAATTGGATCCACTTCCAACCATTTAGTTGGGTGAATTCAAAATCTGATTCCCATTTTTGGTGAAACGACATTTTTCAATTTGAAGGAATGGCCATTCCCTCCCCTCCATTGAGAATGAGAATTCTTATTCCAACTGATTCTGATTTTGAGATTTTTATTTCAACTCCACTGCAACCAAACCACCCCTTAATAATATTTTGGCGATAAGTTATATGATGGAATTCCGGAATCCTGCTGCATTCATCATAGCTAAATAATTCCTTTCTCACAAATCTTGAACGAAATTTAAGAGAAGTAACTCACAGTCTAGAATGGCCATATTGTCCATTTGTCCTCCGCAAGGATCACAACTAATTGGAATGCCCCAGATTCTTTAACATCTGTAGGTGGTGTCTATCTAGAGTTCTGAGTTGGGGTTAGACCAAGAATAGAATTCTTTAACATCTGTACATATTTGTATTTGTATTCCATCCAAATTAGCCATATGCTATGAATGCAATGCAGATGTTTTGTTTTTGTTGGGTATAATGGGTGAACCGAATTACCAAAACTAGGGCTACAACTTGGGTTGTTGGACTGGTCCAAACCTGAACAACTATTTCCCTTTCAGCCCAGAGGTCCATAGGTCCAAGCCAGCTCTGGACTCAACTTTAGGGACCATAGTAAGTGCCCTGAGTTTCCACATACCGTGTTTCTTAGGGGTGATAACTTTCAGCCTAGCACAAAAATTCAGGCCTGGCTTACACATATGTATATACACTATACTATATTATTTTTTACGTGTAAATATTATAATATGACACCTGTAAATATTATACGTTAAATTTCATGTTGTATAATATATAAAAAAAAATTATATATTATATGACATATTTAAATAGGCCCAGAATCAGGCATCAGGCCTGGCCTGAGCCAGCCCATGATCATCCTATTGGTCCTGCCCCAGGACCGACAGGCCGGCCTGAATGCATACATGCTTGCATCATGTGTATAATGAATTAAAAAGGAATCCGGATCACAGCTTTCAACATCATCTATAACCACACATCTCAAGCCATGCTGAATCCAATACTCCAGTTTTGGTGTTACCGTGTTAGGAGTCATTCCTTTTGGGGTGGGAAAGGGCCAACACTAACCTCAGACCATGGCATTACTCCGATGTGTATTGCTCTCATTTCTCCATTAAAACCAAAATGAATCATCGTAAGTTAATAAAACTACATTTTCTACCTGCTCAAAGAAAATAAACATAATGGAAGGTAAATTTCGAATACTCTCATCTCTCACCAGAAGATAAGAGAAGAATTAGGCATTCAAGTTTTCAAAGTCTTGATCGAATCTGAATCGACTCATTGTATGCTGACTAAAAGGAAAACTCTATGATTTGCCATAAATGACCTTGTTTGATGATAACTCATTTGTTAATTTGCGGTACAAATTCATTTGTTTGTGCAAAAGTAGGGGAATGCAAACTACAAATCGCTAACCTACAAAGAAAACTTGTATACACACAAATTGAGGGAGGAAAACAAGTGGACTAAAATTTTGGAATGATCATTGTATTAAGTATTATTAACACCAATAAACTTTTGGAATGATCATTGAAAGAATCATTTAATAGGTTTTTATTCTCCAATAAAATAATATTATGGGTTAAATAGGCGTCTATTTCTACTGTAAATATATAGACAAAGTCTCCAATAAAGAAAAAAAAATCTTATTGGTGTGTGATGCTGTTCAATTTGAGGTGGTGCACGAACTGAGAAGAGCAACTAAATAATCCTTGCCAACAGGGCGGTGCCGAGCTACAAGGAGGAGGTCGCTCTTCAAGACTTGTGATCAAGAAAGGAGAAGTTAGAGGCCCAAAGAGTTATTCCCAGGTAGATACTTCGACGCTCAAGTCAATAGGAGGTGATGGATGGTCAGGCTAAGCTATAGGGATGTTGGTCCGAGCAAAATAGTAGTATGGGTGTCAGAAGTTGGGGTCCCTTATCTTGAGCATGGAATACCTTCTTATAGCTGCGGACCTGTGTCCTAGTCGGACTGGGCTCCCGGGGTTGTCGGGATGAGGTAAGTCGTCGAGGTATTCGGGATAGAGCCCTAATCCCCGACGGAATTGTCTTCCTTACTCCTCTTTATTCATAGTTACACTTATCCGTGCCACAGGTAGTTGATGTAGTTGAGGGGATAAGATGGGGGGCCATAGTAATAGCGTAGCCTAGCCTAGGCCGCAGAATGAGTGCGTACTGCGGAGTTGGCCGAGCTATGCCAATGTGGCTAGGCTGATCAGGCGATGGCTGGGCGGCCACGTCTCTCTGGATCAGCTCAACGATGACCCAAACACCACTCCCCCAATTCTGAAGTCGAGGCATGAGGTGTTCGGCCAGGGTGTAGTGCGGTAGGACGCCTTGTTCCTCGGATGAGGAACTCCAAGTCGAAGTCTAGTTGAAGTCTGGTTGAGCGTCAGGTCCACTTGATGTTCCTCGGTGTTTGCTAGAATGTGAGGTCCGCGCAATGTGGGATGTGGCCGGGAGTTCTTCAATCGTCGGCTACAAAACTCCAAGAATTCTAACTTCAGAATCCGAACAGTGTGTCTGATTTATCAAAAGAAAGATGTGCCACTGCCCAAAACGGTCTCTGTTTGATAAAGAGGAGAATTAAAAATACCAAACATGTAGATGTAGTCATAGAATAGATGAGAAGACAAAAGCTTTTTCATTTGGTGGAAACATGCATGTTGCTTAGATAGTAGAAAAATTGCATATAACCTAGGCCTAAGCTGGCCCAAGCTTCATGGCAAGCCTAACGGGATGTCTACTGCCAATCCTTCTTGTCATACCTAACTAGAGAATGACGTCACTAAATGTGTGTATAATTTAGTTTAAAGTTTACTATTTAATTATCAAAAATTAAATTAAAAAAACTAATATAGATCTTGCATCTTTGTAATTGACAATTTATTGTGACATATTTTATTTGAAAATAATTATTAATTTATGTTTTTCTTAATTTGATATAAGATATTAAGTGAGATCTTATTCATAAACAATAACCCACTTTATTTGGTATTTACTATTTATTTAATAAATCTATTTTGAATTATTTATTTTAAAAGTTAAATTAGGTTGCTTCCTAAAAGAGTAAAAGTTAAATCAAGTTTGTAATTAATAAAGTATTTTTTTTTGAAAAAAAATCATTTAAAAACAAACGCGGGTTTATGATAATCTTTTATTGGGTCCCATCATTTGTATTTAATAGACTATGGATAAACATGTGTTAAGCTAATAAATAATTGTCTATTGAGAATGTTTAGGAATAAAATTACCCACTTTTTGAATACTATTTATTGAATTAATAGCATGCCACGTGTCTAAATAGTGGTAGTGGGTTTGGGTTTTAGCAACAGCTTTTCAGAAAATGCCACATGTCTAGCTTTCAAAAAAAATAAAAAGGCCACATGTTTAAATGGTGGGAGGATGTAGCATGATAGTGGATTGTGAGTTTTAGTAGGAATTTTTTAGAAATTGCCACATATCTAACTTTCTAGAAAATGAGAAGATTACTTGTCTGAATGGTGGTAATAGGTTGTGGACTTTAACAATAACTTCTCAAATAATGCCACATATCTAAATTCCCATAAAAATGAAAATGCCACATGTCTGAATGATACTTTGTTCGAGAGTCCGGACGTCCAATTGAAGTTAATTGCCGTATATTATCAATTGTGTATGTTGTAACGTGCATCTTACTATTATACAAAATCTCAGTTTCTATCAAAATGGCCGGGCCCTACTAGATTAAACCCCACGGATTGGGAAATGGGGACTTCATCTTGGGATTTGTCGATTAACCTACCCCTTATAAATTCTAAATTCCTAATACACCCAGAAATAAGAAAAAGCAAGTTGGCGACGAGAGAATAGAGATTAGAATGACTGTTCAGTCTTTCTCAAAGAGTCCATGTTCGGACGAATGCACCCTCCAATGAGAGACGACCACGTTGTCTGGGCAAAATCAAGCTGACGTTAACGGGCATTTGAACATTAGTTAAATGAATCTTGTTGAACCGGATAGAAAAGGACAAAAGAAACTTAAAATCATTGATTCTTTTGAATTATTTAGGATTGGGATGTGAGAATTCATTCTTACTCCTCCCATTTTATCCTCAGAGCCCTAACACAAAAAGCAACCCATCGGCGATTTCACTACACAACCAACATCCGTTTACAGGGAATTCACCGACGACAAGAAATCAACTGGCAATAAGCATTTTTGTCTTCTTTCTATTCTTCTCTGAATCTTCTTCTGAGGAATTCTTTTTCTTCTTCTTCCCCTCCTTCCCTGCAAACTTATTATTTTTTTTTTGCTTTTTAATATTTCTGAAGTCAGCGTTACCCCTAAACTCCTTCCTCTCTGAAACAAACATCCGCATCCCCAAGTTGATGCTACCCTGATCGAAGGCAACTTATCAAAATCCCAAAAACAGAACTGGATCCAGTTCTCTATTGCTCTGGTGCCCCTTGTCTAATGTAGAAGAATTGAATTCCTTGTCCATGCAGTTCTATGAGAATTACTGCACCGCTTTGAGAGCTGAAAACCTGGAATTTGGACTACAAAAATGAAATTGTAAAAGCAATTCTCTTACTAGAATTCCAATATTGAATGTTATTTGTGTTCATCTCACCGTAAAAATTTCAAAATGATTTTTATATTCTCAATGCATGATTGTTTACCGTACATGAGTTATGCCTGTACATGTTTTTTATGAAGCTAATACAACATTTTACCTTAATCTTAGAATTAAAAAAAAAACATGTCGATCTGCTAACTTTGAGGAGTTCAAGGAAGAATTTCAGCACCACCTCAAACCAAGCTCTATTACTTTGTAATACAAATTTGTTGCAAGTAAAAAAATAAAACTTTAATTTTTTTACTCTTAAATTTATAGCTGGTTACAAAGTCTAGAACTTGTAGAAAAATGCCCATCTTGATTTGGTGAAACAAACCAGGAATAGAGAGTTAACTATTCTCTTTTTGGAACTTCGATGGATTGCCTTCTATCAAGGCACTGACGATTTGGGATTGTGGTTGTTCATTTCAGAGAAAATGGGGTTACGGTATGGCCAGCTTCAGAAGCATTCACAAACAACAAAAAAATAATAGTATAGAGAAATGATATCGACATTAAATGGAAACCCCTCGCAATTTCTTGTATTGAGGAACACCATATCTTTGTATCGGTTGTCATTAGACCTGTTCATGGGCCAGTCCTGATTCCCGGACGGGCTTAACATGTTTATAGGCCCGGAGGCTTAAACTCGGGTCGAAAAGCCTAGTCCGTAATAAATTCGAATTGGGCTTGGGTTTTATTAAAATAGCTCGACCCGAGTTCGACTTAAAATTAGACTTAAAATGGGTTATGTAATTATGTCCATTTGAATAAATTTTTTGATTTAAGAATGTAAAACCGTGTTTTAAAACGTAAAAGAAAAAAGAAAAAAACCATCTTGTAGGCCCATTGTTCATTTAAATAGGAAAAAAAAAAACCTTTGAATTTTTAATTCTAATTTGAATAGGGAAAATTGTAATTTTTTTTATTAGGTTGGGCTTCGGGCTTTTTATCAGGGCCAGGTTCGAACCCAAATTATAGGCCCGTTGGTCGGGCTAGGCTCGGGCTCGGGCTCGGGCTTGGGCCTAGCATATTTCCATTAATGATGAGTAAAAACCCGACCCGACCCATGATGAACAGGTCTAATTGTCAGACAGTGCCGGGTACCGATGTTTCGGCGAGAGACGGTAATTGACGGAGGACGACGGCGGCGACAATATGCACTATCCAGCGGCAAACAAAGCTGTAGCCCTTGATGTTGTCGATCGATGGCTTTCACGTTCACGGACGTCCTACCGATGGATGCTTCTAGGTTAGGGGAAGACCAAACGATCCCATGTAATTAAAATATTTACCACTTTTTAAGTATTTTTTGTCTTTTTATGATTGGTCCGATAGGATTTTTTCGGTTAATATTTAAAAATTAGTTAACGCTAATAACTTTTAAATATGCCCACTTGGTCGTCTCTCATTGGAAAATGCGTTCCCGATTCAGAAAAGGCGGGACTCTATCTCAGAATTCTTAATTCATTGGACAGATGGGGTGAATTGAGATCGTGTATTGATGCCAAATTTATAAATAGGACGCGGTTTATAAAAGGGGCTACCAGTAAACTATAGAGGCTGTAATTTCAACATTGTAGGTTGCAGTCTACTTCTCCGTAGAAAATTCGAGTGAATATGAGTAGAAGGTGACTGTAAGTTTAGATTTCTGAGAGAATACAGTCTACTGTCCCAAATAATTATTTATCATAAGAAATAGAATAGAAATATAGACTTTCCTGGATGGGACACCTGGATTTCTACACGGTTTTGAAACACCGCTTTTTATCAAACCTGGGGCCGCAGCCGCTGGAGCACAGCGCGAAGAGTCGTCAAAATCAAAATCTACTGACATGTAAATACCCTCCTCGCATTGACTCACCACTCTACTTCTCCTAACATCCTCAGGGTTTTATTTGTCATTTTCATTTGACGGAGAAAAAACTCACCAAACATTTATATATTAACATGGGAGTTGTTTGCTATCGCATGACAGCACTGGATCAATTCAAACTAAAACGCTTCTCTGTCTTTGTTTGCCAATCATGTTTAGGTCACGCTCGAAAGATCGAGCTGCTACTAGTCCCGATCCTGCGACAATGGCGTCGAAGAAACCAAAGCATTCTCGGACGCATAATACGAAGAAACCTTCGCCCTCAAGGTCCAAGCATGTCCCTGCTCTGCTTTTGATGCTGTTATTCGTTCTCATCCTTCTTGTCGCTTTCGTAATCTTCTCCCATCAGGTCCGCACCAAAGGCACCCCGAGTGCTAAAGATATCACTTCTTTCCTTCACAAGACCGTGAAGAGGTGTGTGTGGGTTTTTGCCTTGCTTGAATCTGTTTTTTAACGAACCTTAGTCATCTGGGTCGTCTGTGAATTCAATTTGACGATTTTCTTATGCAGTTTTGATGGGTTGGGAGAGAAAGAGCAGCAATGGACGGAAGTTATCTCCTGGGAGCCTAGAGCAGCCGTTTTTCATAATTTCCTGGTAAGCACGGGAGGTTTGTAAAGGCATCCCATAGTACGTATTTTCTTTGGTTTATGCCTGGTTTTAGTCACAGAAAATCTGATTCTGGGCCACTCCGTTGTGCAGTCTAGGGAGGAATGTGAATACCTGATTGGTCTTGCGAAGCCTCGTATGGAGAAATCAGAAGTTGTCGATAGCACGACCGGGAAGAGTGTTGATAGCGGGTTAGCCTCTCTCTCTCTCTCTCTCCCACTCCCACCCACCCACACATTGAGATGGAACTTGACAAAGCTTTTTACACAGGGTACGCACAAGCTCTGGGACATTTCTCACGAGAGGGCACGATAAAATCGTTAGGAGCATAGAGGAGAGGATTGCAAAATCCACATTCATTCCTGTAGGTATGTGCCCAGATCGTTTTGGGAGAAAAAATTTCTGCAACTGCAAGCCTTCGAATTGTATTTTGGTGAACGAAGAATTTAATTCCCGATGCACAATCATTTGATATATTTGTACTGATTAAGACAAACGATGAAATTCACAGAGCATGGGGAAGGACTTCATGTGCTCCGTTATGAGCTTGGTCAGATGTACGAGCCCCATTTTGACTATTTCCTGGATGAATTCAACCCTAAGAATGGGGGCCAACGGATGGCCACTGTTCTTATGTACCTGTAAGAACTCCCCTTCCTTCATGTATTGCAATTCGAAAATTCAGAGGGTGCGTCGTCTTATATATGTAGACTGACTTGGTTGTTTGCTTCTTTTTGCTCTTGATTGTACTACAGTTCTGACGTTGAAGAAGGAGGGGAGACGGTATTTCCCGATGCCAAGGGAAACATTAGTGCAGTTCCTTGGTGGAATGAATTATCTGAATGTGCAAAGAAGGGCCTCTCTGTTAAACCCAAGATGGGTGATGCAATTCTTTTCTGGAGCATGAAGCCTGATGCCACTCTGGATCCTTCAAGTTTGCATGGTTAGCCATTTCGATCTTCTTCATCTCTCAGTTTCTGTTGAACATTTCATCCAACATTAGCCATTTCTCTGAGCTTTTATTTTTCTTGTGTGATTGTTCTCAGGTGCTTGCCCTGTTATCAAAGGAACTAAGTGGTCATGTGCCAAGTGGATGCGTGTCAACGAGTACCAGGTCTGAGCTAAACAGTTGCGCTGAAGGTACCCTTCTATGCTCTTAAGGGTTGCTGCGACTGATGAGTGATGAATCGAATCACCTTCATTCAACAATTGATGCTTGATATTTCTATTTTCTAATTAAAAGCATAATTTAACTTTTAGGACAAATTAGCCTACTCGAAATGCTTTCCCAAGGGTTTATATCTTATATTCATCCCTACCTGTTGCAGAAACAGAAGTTGGAAAAATTTTCCATCAATTTGATATATAACATTTTTCGTCCACCTCTGATTATTATTAACTATTTTCTTTTGTCAGGTTATCCGGATGATTCATTGTAGACTGTATAAATGTGTTAGAATTCCAAGCTGACTCTTCTTCGGATGAGAAATCTATGATGTATGCTTGTACGACCCAGACTCTTCTTCGGATGAGAAATCCGGATGATTCATTGTAGACTGTATAAAAACTGGGCTTCCTTTCCGAGGAGTTAATCTGCGCACCAAATTTACTTTTTCTTAGGAAACTAGAAAGATGGAATGGTTACGCTGTATTTCAATGCCCAACTGTAATACCAAAAGAAAAATTTTAAATGGAAATTCATCAAATTGATTGTTTCATTAGCTTTTTCTATGTTATCCCACTAAGCTTATTTAGTTTCATAAACTTTCGACTGGCATGAGACAACGCCTGGCCCTACTTTGGATGCATTTCATTCCTCTGCTCTTGATCTCAGTGTCTATATGGGACAATCAATTTCTGAGTGAATAACCTTTAGTGAGAATATTCTCCTTGTACCTTTTCAACATACGAATCCGAGGCTTTACTCGTACTATCATCGGGAGATGTTCCCAATTCACGGCGGCTATGTGCTGTGGGGCGGAGATGTGTGATTCCGTCGTAACGATGTTGCTTAACAAGAACAGATCAAAATTCAGAAACGCCGACTCGCTAATTGATAAAATTGGCCCTGCTTTCAATTTTCAAATAGAGTATAGGGCATCCAAGCCAAAGGTGAGCAGAACAGCCTCTGCTCGCCTAAAACACTAATCATATTACATGTGAAGCAGGGTAGTCGACTAGACTAGTTGCCCCTACAGTCAGTCAGGAAGTCAATAAGACCTCCTTCCGTTGTTTTTTTAATAGAAGGAAGAAAAACCTAGCGTAACAAAGTTCTAATCCATAGCACAGATGTAGAAAATGGGCGTTTGTTTCTCTGATATCTTAACTCGGAAAAAACTAAATGGCTCAAATTTGCCAGACAATCCGCAGCTCGGTTTTTCTCTCCACTGATGAGATTGAGCTGCCACACGTAATGATCTGCTTTCCCCTATGCTTCTGCATTCTTGAAATCAAGGATGAACATTTCTAAGATGGGGGATCACTATTGCGGAGGCAGTCCATTACGATCTTTTGAGTCACCTTCAATCCAAATTTTGGTGAAACTATATATTTTGTGCGTTTCTATCCCTGCCCAACATGAATTCAGCCAATGTTGATGGAGGAGATACCTGCTTTAAGAATTGAAACTCCACCTGTCAAATCCTTTCCTATACAACGGAAAGAGCACAAACCGTTTGCTACGGTTCAAAATTGACTTTTATCCTTCCGGTTTAGGAGGCCGTTTGATAAGGGTTGAAGCAGCTGAACTGAATGACTTAATAATCAGGATATAACAACCAACCCAACATGCAATTCAGCCATTAAATAATTCACTTTCAGCTACCTCAGCTTTTTATCAAACGGGCACATGTATACAAAAACTTAGAAACACCGCGGCAGCAAACCTTGGGCTGGTGCCGCTGGACTGGAAGCTCCAACTCCAAGAACCAGTAAAATCAAATCCAGCTACCAAAAACTACGTACGGGGCCCCCTAGCTACCGTTGACTCATGGAACTAACATATATATATATATATATATAATTATATAGCAGAAGATCAGCACTTGGAATTTTGGAGCACTCGATCCGTTGTTGTGGTTGTCACTGGTGATACACAGGCTTTTTTTGGTTTCGCCAATAAACGCGAATTCTTCGATCGATACCTTAGACACAAAGAAGGAATATTATAAATATCTTCTGTAATCTGTATCTCTCTTCTTCGAAAAATAATGCTTTCGAATAGTTTACTGAGATTTTGGTCGTTGGATCAAGCTGCTGCAGCGATGGCGAAAAAAGCAAGGAATCGGGTGCTCGGCAGGAAATCGTCGTCGTTCACGCTTGTTTCTGCTATGCTTCTAATGCTGTTATTCGTTCTTGTCATGCTTGTTGTTCTCGGATTCTTCTCTCCTCCAGTCAGCAGAAATGATCCCCCTAAAGCAAAGGAAATCAGTTTGTTCGTCCACGACACTGTAGAATTAATGTAAGCAGGTTTTCAATCGCTAGCTGCTGCTGCATCTGCTTTCTTTTTATCAATAAAGTTCGTATATTTTGTCTCCATTTGTTCGTTCAATCGTCATCGCAGTCTGCAATATTCAGAAATGATGGTGTCGGACTCGGAGAGAGAGGGTTGCAGTGGACGGAAGTTATCTCATGGGAGCCCAGAGCAACCCTTTATCACAATTTCCTGGTAAGCTTCGCTTTTTGACGAGGAAGAGCTCTTTAATCTATACGTATTTTCTACGTTCATAACCATATACGTATCTTGTACGTACATGCATGATCTCTCTGGTCTACGCCTGTAAAGTGGGTAGACGGGCACTGGAGTATGTATTTGTGTGATATGTCTGTTTATTTGATGAGGATTGAGGAATTACAAAAACGCCTGTCCACTTTACACTTTACAGGGTGGTCCTGTATGTAAATTCCCTAGTCTATACTGTTCATGGGCGGGCTCGGGCTTGGCTTAAAATTCTAATGGACCCGGCCCGAAGCCCATTAGTCTCCAATATGGAGTATAACATATTCAACACAAGCAGGAGAGACTATCTTTATAATTGGGATTTAAAGAAGCCACAACTCATAAGGCCCTAGGTACTGAATGTGGTTTACTTTGCTGAACAGTCTAAGGAGGAATGTGAGTACTTGATTAGTCTTGCGAAGCCTTACTTGGCCAAGTCATCAGTGGTGGATAGCAATACCGGCAAGAGTATGGATAGCAGGTTTAATTTATTTCCTCTCTCTCTCTCGATCTCGATCTCGACTCCCGAGTCCTGACCCATGAGTTGATCCTCAGCGTCCGCACGAGCTTTGGAATGTTTCTGAACAGAGGACAAGATAAAGTCGTGAGGAGCATCGAGAAAAGGATCGCAGACTTCAGTTTCATACCCGTAGGTATGCGCTGCGCTAGTTGTTAGTTGTTACTGCACTGGGTAGTGGTTGGTTCCCACTTCCCATAATATTTTCTCCAAGCCTTTCATTTCATAGTTTAGTTTCATTTCGAATTGACCCGGTTGACCGTCTGAATGGTTCAACCATCCGGTCCAGTGAACGTGTTCAGTCTCTTGTGCTACATTATAAAACCCTTTCAATATCGTGTGATTTGGATTAATTTAATTGACAGAACACGGGGAAGGACTTCAAATTCTGAGATACGAACTGGGGCAGAAGTATGAGCCTCACTTCGACTACTTCGTCGATGAATTGAACACTAAGAATGGGGGTAACCGGATGGCCACCTTACTTATGTACCTGTAAGAGTAGTACTCTAATATATCTAATAATCCCTAGATCTGTCTCTGGGTAGCGAAATATTCCAACTTGATGCATGACCCATCATGCGACTTAAAAAAATAAAAACTAACTGCTGATACATGCAGTTCTGATGTTGAAGAAGGAGGGGAGACAGTATTTCCAAATGTCAAGGGAAATATAAGTGCTGTACCCTGGTGGAACGAATTATCTGCATGTGGAAAAAGGGGGCTCTCTGTTAAACCCAAGATGGGGGATGCAATTCTTTTCTGGAGCATGAAGCCTGATGCCACTCTGGATCCTTTGAGTTTGCATGGTCAGTGGCCATTCAATCTCTATATATATTCTCAGTTTAATTAATTACGTACCAATACATACTTAAATCGATCGATCTAGCATTGAGAGTTTTTCATCACCTATCTCTCCAGGTGCTTGCCCTGTTATCAAGGGAACCAAGTGGTCATGCGCTAAGTGGATGCATGTTAATGAATACAAGGTCTAACTGTGTTACCTACGTGTACCCTTGTAATTAAAGGTACGTACGTACTTACCCATCCACATCAATATTAGCTTGTATCACCTCTGGCTTTCTCTTGCATTCGGTCTACTGACGAGATACTGATGCCTGTAATCCCCATAACAACACAACAGATGGATGCATGGATTTGTATGTTATATCCAATATGTCATTACTACATTTACACGTGTCCCTTAAAGGTCGTGTGGTTACCAAAAACAATCCCCAACTGAAAACATAAACACCCTTTACTTGGACATGTGTAAAAACAATCGCCACTTGTGTGTAGATCTCTGATTCTACTTATTGCGATAACAGGATTATTGCAAAGTAAGGGAAAAATCTATGATGTGAAAAAGATATGATATGGAAATTAAAAATTTTCAATTTTAATCAATTCACACCCATCCATGAATTTTGATAAATAACACCTTATTTGTTATTACAATTATAGTTTTAATTTATTGGTCATCAATTATTTTTCGGATATCATATCTTTTCTATATCATACTCGAAATTGTTTATTTATAGTTATAACATTTGATTATCTTTTCTTACTAATATTAACATTTTTTTGCAGGTTTGATAAATGAATTTATCAGGCGGCAACCATAATGTAATATGACAAGTATATTAGAATTCACTCTTTCTTGGGCCTAAAAACCTATTGTCGCAATTGAAACTCAACATATATAGTATGTTATATCCAATATGTCAGTCTATATATAGAGTGCTCACACACATCCAACCATAATGTAATTAAATTAATGGGCTTCATAGCTCCAATTGATTGCAGCTGCATGTCAAATGAAAGAAAACAAATAATTCCTAGAGAATTAATGCAAATTTATAGTTTTTGATTGCAAGTAAAATGGCCGTGGAAATTAAACAAGATATTAAAAAAGAATGGGATTTTGTTCATTTTATGTGCAGCCAAATGCAACCTTCATTAACAAATTGAAAAAGAATAAAAGAAAAGAAATGGGTTTCATTTCATTCCTTTGAGCACTGCAAATTGCATGACCTGAATATTAATTCGCAACCATGAGATGCAATTAGTAAATAATTAAACTACGTAGACAACATAAATGTATGGATAGTGAAGGATTGAGGAAGGAGTGTTAGCCATTTGGCTCGTGGTCGTGGTGGAATGGAGAGGAATAATATTCCACTTTCCCGCACGACCCATGGATGATGGGATGGAGCTTATTTTTTTAATACTTCAAATTCACACCACTGATTCCTGCAACTTTTGTCAGCTTAGCTTCACGTCCTTCCATTATCATTCTATTTAATGATGTTTGCTTCTGGAACACAATGGTTGTTGGTTGACCTCGTCCATTATTAATTTATTGTTATTAATTAATTCATCATAAAAATATATTATTATATACTACGTCTTCTCTTGACTTTATTTGGTCTATTATTAGCGAGAGAGAGAGAATGTGTGTGAGAGATGCCTGATGATGGCTAATTCATAGATTAATTTGACGTCTCCTAGTTTGAACTTTAAGTGCATTATTAATGGATTCTGATTTCTATGTTCATTTCACTTTTTAATTACTTTTGCTTTTCTTTGAAACCGTTTGACTGTTCTTTTGACACAAGATGATACAAATTTGTGGTAAATATGTATATTATTACATCATATAGAGTTTTATTTTGACGTGTATGTGACTAACCATCACCATTTATGATTGAAATGTTAAATTTGACAACAAGTAAAAATAGAAATTTGTATCAATCAATTCTAAAACATTTGAGGGAGAAAAAATCTTTCCCATGCAAATTTGTATTGATCAAATACCCTCTATATCATCAGCACACTCAAACCCCAAAACCCAAATGCCCTTTCTCCATAGCTTTCTTCATGTATGCAGGATTGGATCAATTCCTGAAATTGAACAAAGAGCAAAGAGAAACCAAGATTTATTTCATATAGATTATAATAGATCAAATCTTTTATATATATATAACCATGAGAAAGATAAGTTATCATTTTGTCCGTATTTGGTTCGAAAGAAAAGGTAGCTAGGGAAACCTATACAAATAGTGGGAATATTTACTTTGAAACCTTACCCAGTGCCATATGATATAATCATCTTCTGATAATTGTCAATTAATTTGCTTTTTAAAACAATATAGTTGCAGCTGCCATGGTACTATTAATCTAATATTTTCATTGAAGGAGCTGGACATGCATGTGCAAGAAACTGATTATTTAAACATGTACTCCTCTAATTAAAGAATGACATTGAAGAGTTGTCATCAATAATGGGAAATAATGGACGCTGCATATTCAGACTTCTTAATTCAATTCAAACGCCTCTGCTCGGAGCTTTAGTTCATCAGCCAGATGGGTCCCTTTTAACCAAACCACCTTTTCTGGGCTTCATGGTTCAGACTACTTGTAGTCCATTGTATAATTCATAATTGGATGCTGGTTTTGGTGTAAAGTGATTAGATTCTTGGATCGTTTGTCTTTATATCTGTTTTTCATATTAAAATCCCTTTGACTTATATTTTTTCTTTCTATCTTTATCGTCTTTCTGTTCTTCTTCTTCCTTCTTCCCATCAATTAATAGATTATCAGTGGGCGGTAGCTTGCCAGCCTAACAGAGAGATTTCAGACTTTGACTAGGATAAGGAGGGGATTAGAGCCCAGTCAGCCCACTTACCACGACACTCCAACCTGTTAAGTGTTTCGCATTTTGTTAAAACACTAGTAAATTTGTACATATAACAGTATCTCTAGGACAAAATTTTTTATAATTCATGAGCTGAAGTGAAGGTAAATGTCATATATGTCTTCTTTATGCCTATGGGATGCTTAGACGAGGGGGTATAAAACGTCCAACCAAAATTGCAGAAAAAAGGGGCATTCGCTCATCTTTAGGGGTGGTGATACTTAACCCCCTTAACTTTCTCATATTCCAATATTTTGCCCTCTCTCGTAGCATTCCTCGGTTGACTTCGAAAGAGAAAGATTATCATTTGATCATATACTTGTTAAACATTTTTAAATCCTTAAATCAGCCTTTTTCTTAATTCGTTTAATCATTTTGCCCTTTCTCTTACATTAGGAACTAATGTATATTTACTTTCTTCTTCTTTTTCATAGTCAAATAACCAAAGTAGTGCACTAATTAATCATCAATACATTGTGAATAAATGTGAGATCAGTTGGTTTGCCTAACCAATTTTATCATTCTGTCCATACAAATATGGAAAAGGCATTTTAGTAAATTAGCATTCTCTATTATTAATACAGATTATCCAATTAAAAGAAAGGAGTAAAGTGTTGAAATCTGAAAGTTGAAGGGGTTTTTGCTACAAATAAAAAAAAAATCAGGATGGATAAGTGATACTATCCCCAAAGTACAAGGTGATAACATGAAATTACCCCAACTTAAAAGAAAAAGGGTTATAATTTGCACCATGGGTTGGACCCATTGACCTAAGAATTGATTATGATTTTTGGACCCCAAAATTGCTTGCTCAAGGTTTGGACCAGATAATTGGACCATTTAATTAGAAATCGTGGTCAAAACGGTTCCTTTTTTTCCAGTTTTTAAAACCATGATTTATATACTTGAAACATAGAGTAGTGAATGATAGGTGAAGGTATTAATAAATAAAACCCAAAACAAGTAATAAACTGGACTGAAAATTTCCCAAAAAAAAATTCACTCTTTCTAGATAATCATCGACCTCACTATTCACCAACCCTTGGCCGGACTGGACTGGATTTGATTAGAAAGAGAATCAGTGAAGATCACTCATAATTACAAAATTACCCCTCATCGTTGACTCTACCAAGAACAAAGAGGTTTCCCATCCAAGTGCTAAATTTGACATTTCATGTTTCAAAATTAAATCGTTGGACAAAAGCATCTTGTAAGAGAGAGAGAGAGAGAGAGAGAGAGTCCTCTCTTTCTTCTTTGAAAGAGTTGGTCAGGTGCTAAGAAGTCAGACGTTGTTAAGCTTTGCTAATAAAAGCGAGATCTCTGCGTACCACAGTGGTCGCAGAGAAAAAGGAAAAAATTAAAATTAAAGATTTGTCTCCGTCTCTCGTTCTCTCCCTTCTTTTTTTTTTAAAAAAAAAACAAAAATAGGGTTTTAACATTGCATAGCTGAGGTTTCGCTCGTTCCATCGACCTGCGACAATGGCGAAACCAAGGCACCATCGCCCATCTAGCAAGAGATCGCCTTCTTTCACGCTTGTCCTCGTCATGCTTCTCATGCTGACTTTCGTTCTCCTCGTGCTCCTCGCTCTCGGAATCTTTTCTCTTCCCATTAACACCAATGATGCTCCGAAAGCTAACGATCTCAGCTCATTCGTCCGCAAGAGTGCATACAGGTATACCTAGGCCTTGTTTCTGGTTGTAATTACGTCGTATCTTCTGTCAATTCGGTGGCGATCTGATTCGCCACTTTTTTTTCAATTTGTTGTTTCATTGTAGAAATGATGGTGGGTTCGGAGAGAGAGGGGAACAGTGGACCGAGGTTATCTCCTGGGAGCCTAGAGCGTTCGTTTATCATAATTTCTTGGTCAGTTCTTGAAAGCCTACGGTTTCTTTTGTGTTTACTTTTCTATTCACTCTATTGATGGAATTGAAAATGTTGCCAGAATTGTTGGTCTCGCATTTTTGTTTCTGAATCCTGATTACAAGTTAATTTGATTCTTTAAGAGGACCATTCTTTAACCGATCTAGGACTTGTACTGACGATTTGGTTCTCTGAATTAATACAAATTATATTTTACATCTTCTTTCTGGATCATATTGAAGATTCTAATGATTCATAGATCTACAACAAATGAAACATAGGTGGTATGAATTCTGTAAATAATAAATCCAGTTTTGGGTGAATTATGCTTTTCTGCTACAAACAAAAATCTTCCGAAAGAAAGCACAGAATAATAGGAGTTGTGAGTGGACCATGTCTGGGTCTCTCTTGTGACTGGACCATGTCTGCATTGTGAAATGTGGATTCATGGCCATTCTTCCAAGTTACAAATTCAAATAAGTCTCCATTTGTAAACGTAACCATAATTTATACTACCAAAGTTGTCTTATTAATTTTGACGCAAAATGTTAGCCTTTTATGACTATGTATAAGAACCGTGCTTTAACAGTTTGGTATATAATGAATTCTATCTGTGATTCATAAAAACCATAATACCTGTGATGTATCTTTGTCTGTGGGTATATAGATCTATATTACTTCTGCTTCATTTCAATGTCACTACAAAAAAGAATGTCGCAGAAATCTGAATCTGGCTAATCTTTTGGCAGTCCAAGGAGGAATGTGAGTACTTGATTAATCTTGCAAAGCCTCATATGGAAAAGTCAACAGTTGTTGATAGCACAACTGGAAAGAGTAAAGACAGCAGGTTTGCATTTGTTGTATATGACAGAAATCGTCCCTCCTCTTCCTGTTTTTTCACAAAGGAAATTGACGTATTGCTGGTCCTTAGGGTACGTACGAGCTCTGGAACCTTTCTCAGGAGAGGACAGGATGCAATCATCAGGAACATAGAAAAAAGGATTGCAGATTATACTTTCATACCTGTAGGTATGTGATTATGGTGGTTTGGATGTATGATTGCTAATTTTCTACTTGTCATATCTCTGCTCAAACATGGTTGGGACTCTATCATGAAGCTTGTGAGACTTGAAACTTGACCTAACTGGAATTACCTTTTTCTTTACCTTGTCCTTTCTGATGTTTTTCCATGAGGCAAGGACTTCTTCAGATATTAATAATGCTCCTTGCATAAATATGATTATTACCAGTGTTCAAGCTTTCATTTTTTTTGCTACAGATGTTCAATCTAGTTGTTGATGGAAATCCTTGATTTTTCATTATCCATTTGCTTGAACAATGCCTACATCATCATACATTTAAAAAGTATCAAATTTTAGTTCTTTTGTTTATTCTTTGTATTGAGTGTTCTAGGAACAAATGAATTAGTTACCAAAAAGAAAAAAAAAAAGAACAAATGATTTTTTTCTGTCTATTAATCTGCTTCAGCTTGTTAATGGCTTTATTGGTCCTGCTAGGTTTATCACTAGTTTTTCTTCATATAAGCTACATATCATATGCATGTATTTTCTTGCAGATGTTTCTTTCACAGATACCTTTCACTTGGTTTACAATTCTTGATCCACTGTTTAAATGCATTGCCATTAACAGAACATGGGGAAGGACTTCAAATTCTCCATTATGAAGTTGGACAGAAGTACGAGTCTCATTATGACTACTTCCTTGATGAATTTAACACTAAGAATGGGGGTCAGCGGATGGCAACTCTTCTTATGTACCTGTAAGAGCTCATATTCTCATCATGTGGTGACTGGTGGATTGAATATATTTTGGGATGCATCATATAGTGACAAAGTTCTACATCTTTCTTTTATAGCTCTGACGTTGAAGAAGGAGGGGAGACAGCATTCCCCAATGCCAAAGCAAATTTCAGTTCTGTACCTTGGTACAATGAGTTATCCGAATGTGGGAAAAAGGGATTATCTGTTAAACCAAAGATGGGTGATGCATTGCTTTTCTGGAGCATGAGGCCTGATGCCACTCTGGATCCTTCAAGTTTGCATGGTCAGTTAATATATCGCTACCCAATCATTGCATTCTATTTTGATTAGGTTTCAATTACAATCAGGTTCATTTGGTGTAAAATTGTGTTAATAATTTCTCATCAGAGTTATCTTTTATGAGTTTATCTTCAGCATCAGCAAGTTTGTTTCAATGCTGCAACATGAACCAATTTTTTAGCTCAATTCTTGTTTTGGAATTATATCAGGTGGTTGCCCAGTAATCAAAGGAAATAAATGGTCATCTACAAAGTGGATGCATATCAATGAATACAAGGTTTAAGTTTTTCAAGGTACTTATCTGTACCCAAACATTAAGAAAATATGAGATATTGCCTACTTGTAACACAAAAAGTAGTTAGTATACTTGTTTTACCTTCAATTTAACCTATTTCACTTTTAATTTTTGGATATCTGCCTTCTCTAAGATATAAGCAAACTTACTAGTTGGTCCAGATGGATTATTCTACATAACCTTTTTTATTTTTACCAAGGCTGCGTGCTAAAGAAAGTTTCATGAATCCTCTTTTACTAATGGCAGCCATACCTCCAACACTATTACTGCTGCGTGGAGTTTGTATAGACTAATGTGTCATGCAAGAAGAGCACTGTGGGCAGTACTTGCTCTCAAACGTGGACAACCAACTTTTTCTCCTTTTCAGGATACATTATAAACTTCAAATTAAATTAATATAGCGTGGGTGATGGTTTATCCTGCAATCACTATTTAAATTGTGTGGCTTGAGGAATGAATTTTCTTCTTTTCCCCCTCAGTACTGTTCTAGTAGAATGTGGGGTTGGCAATCAACATGTATCCACTTGTTTTTTTATTACTTTCATTTATGACATTATTCATTTTCCACAATGTTACCTTTGGCAGGTTATCAAGATGAATTTGTTCATGTAGGCAATTGTTGTAGTGTGTTAACACATTAGAATTCCAGGCAGAGCTCCACTTGTTGAGGACAGAAATCTACAATGTAATCTTGTACCTTTTACCACCCAGATGCCTTGAAAATTTTGATAGACTACTATATCTCTGCTGACTAGCAACTCAAGTTGGGAAACATTGGCCCTTCCACCACGGGAGAATAAAAGCCAGGGTCCTTGAAAGGAGGAGTTTATCTTCACAAATATTAGGATGTCATCAATGGGATGCTGATACTTCAACACTGGACTGTAAAACCAAAAAACAAAAAAAAAAAAATAGATGTAAATGAGTTGTTGTGTTTCATTAGCTTAATGTGGTCCTTGTCATGCGAGTTTATCGATTGCCCACTTTGTTTTGAACTGTTTGGAGCGGATGCGTAATGCGTAATCAATTTGTGGATTTGTTGTCATGACATTTTGTAACCTTACATTCATCACTAAGGCTATGTTTGGTTTGAAGGAAAATGTAAGAAAAGGTAGGGAACCTTTACAAACCTTGCTTCACTTTCTTTCCCTTCCTTTTCCAACCATTTTCTTCAAACCAAACATAGCCTAAGAGTCATTTGATTTGGGGGAAAAGGTTGGAATGGGCCAAATGTTTGGTTAGACAGAATCAGAATCCCATTCTCATTCCAGGTGGAATGACATTTCCCTAATCCCTATATGAGGGAATGGCCATTCCCTCCCCCTCCCCAGGAATGAGAATCCATTCCTGCCCATTCTGATTCTGATTTCAAATCCAGTCTGAAACAGACAGGTGAAGGGAATAGACCATTTTGATTCCGATTCTGATTCTGACTGAACCAAACGGGCCCTAAATGACACAGGCTGCGGTCCCAGCCCATGAGTTAGGTATTGAAATATTCAGCTAGCAGGAAGAAACCCAAATCAGAATCGGATGATGTGTTCCCAAATTGGGGTTCCAAATTCCAATGGATCGGGGCCGGGGTGGGACTTGACTTTCTCCATATACTACTCCGAGTACTGTCGGATCTGGGTCCAGCCAAGCGGTTTCAAACTCGATCCACCAGCACCAAATGCTTGGTGTTGTGTTAATCGGGTATTAGGAAATCGGCAATTTTCATATTAGAATAAATAAATCGCAAAACATTTTATTTTAAATGTAAAAGGACAAATATGAATTTCATGACTTATCTCCTGTAAATTTCAAGATGCATGTCGAGTTAGAGTATATGCCAACTGGATGTAGATGGATCTGATTCCTGACGGGCCTAAAATCAACGGACCTGGATTGGATCCAATTATGATCAAATCCATAAACTTACGTCAGTTATTATCCCAATCGTTACCAAGGGTGATCATGGGCTGGATGGGCTTGAGCTGAGCTTAGGACCTACGATAAGGGGCATACCCCGGTCCCCGGACGTGCTGTATAAGTCTATAATTAATATATTTGACTGGTTTCAGACTCACCGTCACCAAATTCTGGGTGCTAAGTCTAATCGAATGCAATTGGAAATAAATAAATTACAAGACATTTTAAAAATAAAAGGACAAGTTTCCCGTCTTCCTCCTACAAAATTCAAGGTTCAGGTTCAGGTACACACTCATTTATCAAGTTCAAGTACGGTTTCCTGATGGGACCTCAATCTATGGGCCCCAATTGGGCCATACTGTGATTGGATCTTAAGGCTGCAACTTGGGCCGGTTGGCCCAAATCCAACCCAAAAAAGTTGGGTTGGGCCAGGTTGATGTTCGGATTAGGGTTAGGGTTGAAATTCATGAACTCGACTTTACTTTGGGTTGGGTTAGGATGGACCCCTTAGCCAATCCAAACCTGACTCTATAGTACATGTCATATATATTATATGTAATATATAACATACATTGATTTGTTTAGATGCATGACATTTGTATAACCCCCACCACATAGTATCACGTATTTCTTTTAAGATAATCACTTCACTTAATGCTAATAAGAAAGACTAAAACCTTAATAACATTATTTTATGCTTTTTAAAAATTTTTATTTTATGCTTTATCGTAAGTGATAACTCACAATAAACTGTAGCCATTTCTAACACTTGTTTTTTCTGAATTTTGTATCAAAAGAACAAAAAAAAAAAAACATCAACAAATAAATACTAATGAAACATAGGATTAATATGTATATATAGTGAAAGATGAGTTAAGATCTAAAATCTAGAAAGTATGAGGTTTTAAGGGATGGGAAGAAGGTTGGGTTGGTCCCAACCCAAAATTGATTTTGGGTTGGATTGGGTTAGGGTTGAATGAATTTAATTAGGGATAGGGTTAGGCTTAGGGTCGGGGTTTAGAACTTAAGGTTGGGCTAGGGTTGGCCTCAACCCGACCTAACCTGGCCGACTTGCACCCCTATCGGATCTACAAACGCACGCATGCCAGTTATTATCCTGATTGCCATCTATTCTAAGTAGGAATAGCAATATTTGGGTTGACTTTTCATATACAAATGGCCACATATTATTCATATTATTAGAAAAATACAATATTGGGATTATTAAGTATTTCCAATTTTACAGGTAAAAACTGAAAACCCAATCCAGAGGGAGAAGATCATCATCTCTCATCTCTGTATGAATTACGAACCACATCCTATAAATGGCATAAACATTGATACAGCAGAAACGAAAAAGCAACCTGGAAATCAAATTAAACTGTTGAAACCGGAAAAACTTAAACTTTCTTATTTATATCCGGTTGATCAAGTGGTTCATTTTTGTCTTCCGCTGGGTTCATGTGTTCCCTTCATCATGGCTACAAACTCCTCATAATTGATTTTTCCATCCTGCATAGTATAATCCATGTATGAAGCTCAAATATTTCTTATGTCATGGAAATAGGGAACAAAGATAAAGAGAAAAGGAAAAGGAAAAAAAAATGAAAGGACGTTTACAAATTAAAGAAAAAAAAATACTCACTTTATTTGTGTCGACATCATTAATTATTTCATCTATAGTAGCTTCATCACCCATTTTATATTGAGTCAGCGCATGTCTCAGTTCATCTCTTGTGATAAACCTGGTGAGAGCAAATTAAAATAGGTAAGGTATATGACTTTTTAATACATATCATAATTAGGGCCATGACCAAAATGGTGGAAAGTGCAGCAAAAGATCAGATACTGGATTTCACGTGGCTCAATTTTTGGAGCCAAGAAAACACAGTGCTTGGGAAACAGATTTTGTAACTCTTTTCCATCCCGATTTTCTTTTTCTGCCCCAATCCCAACACAGTTTAAATGTTTTCTCACCCTTTGGCCTATTTTAAAAAATTATCAAGTATTCCATTGAGTCATCCTGATTCAATTTTCAAACATAAAAATAGGAGGATTCTTCTCAATCAAGTGTAAGGACTAAACATCCAGAACTTCACCAAGTGGATTATAAAAATCCCAGAAGAAGCATCCAATTAATCATCTACTTTTCACGAACAACAATCCACATAGAATCCCACTAGCTGTGCAATGGGATTGGGACCTCAGTTGATATATCTATTTTTATTGTACCATGCTTCTAATCCTTTTCTTCTACATGTGAACCATCCAACCTTCAACATCAAGCTAGTAGGTAAACCGGAAAAAATTAAACTGAGGTCTACTATAGCAAAATTAAATACTAACCCACTGCCATCTTTGTCAAAATACTGAAAAGCCTTGAATAAATTATCTTCTTGCTCTAGCCTATGGCGATGCATGGTAGCAGCAGCAAATTCAATGTAATCAATGGTCCCATTCTTGTCGACATCGGCCTGAGAGCTCGAAAAAAATGTTGAACATCAGGCATATAAAAAATACTGAAAAATTAATGTCAAAGAGACAGTTATTTAGTATCTTACAGCATCCATCAACTGCTTGATTTCATTCTCGGTTAGCTTGGATCCCAGTCTAGACAAGCCAGTCTTCAGCTCTTCATAGGTAATTGCACCACTACGATCAGTGTCCATGTTGTAGAACATTTGTTGCAATCCCTTGATTTCCTCTTCTGAAAGGTTTTCTGCTATTACCTTAAATAATCCAACAAACAAATTCAGAATCATGGAGATGTGATATTATACGTTGGCCACATGGAAATTACTTATGATTATTGGAATTTAACATCAGTTATTGAGTGCCCACAAGGTGGGCCACGTAGAAAAGGCATATATTATTGATCATTGGGATCCAACTCATGCATGTGGTTGGTTAATATGGTCTTTCATCAGATGGAAGGTCTGGATCTATTACATCCTCATTCGACGTTACAAAACCTCTCTTCAGTGCAGGCTTCAAAGCCAGTAGAGGAGTACAATGTACATCTTCTACCTAGAACTTTTTACTGGAGTTGTAAGGTACAACTGAATGTTGGTTCCCTAAATGTTAGCATATAATTTCATAAGGATAGATCCAAAGATGTGACAAGACTTGTAACTACTGAGTAACTAACCTTCAGAGCCATCTTCTTTAGCTTGTTCATTGTTCTGAATTGCTTCATTCTAGTCAGAACAGCACTATCAAGAGGTTTATCAGAAGCTTCACCATCTTCTTTCAACCATGGATGCTCTGTTTCATAGACCATCAGACCAATAATATCAGTAGGTCTATAAGTTCCATTTCTTAATGGCAAGTGCACCACATATTCTAATATGGACTAGTTTTGACTAGTCTTAATCTTGCCTGCTGGGATAAGCCATAACTGAAAGGCATTAGGCAAAAGAGTGGAAATAGCCTGGTTTTTGGGCTCTGAATTACTCAGTATATGGCTTCATCACTGAAGGGAAGGACAGAACCATAATTGTTTCTTCCTATCATAATTTAATATGTAATTCATTACTAACCAAGAGCTTGGGAAGCAGTAATCCGTTTTTTGGGGTCACGTGTTAACATCTTCTTGATAAGATCCTTTGCAGAATCTGATATAGAAGGCCAGGGTGCACTTTTGAAGTCAATTTGTCCTTCTATGATGGCAGCAGATATTCCTTGATTAGTCTCTGAAAAGATTCAAACCAATTCATTCATTAGACAAGTTCAACTATTAGTTTCAGAAATGAGAAACCTAAAACCAAGTCCATGGTTCATATGCATGATGTAGGTGGACTGTTCGAGTGCCTTTATGTCCACCACATATACCTCATGGACAGTTGTTATGTTTATGAAAGGCCTCTTGATTCTTGGATATGGCAACTCTAACTCTAAAAAAAAATATCTTTCCCACAAGAGAAAATGATTAAAACAGAAATTGTTTACCAGCCCAAAATGGAGGAGAACCACATAGAAGAATGTATAAGATGACTCCTGCACTCCAGACATCTATTTCCTTTCCATAGTTCCGGTACAACACCTCTGGAGCCAAATAGTAAGCACTTCCTACAAGCTCATGGTAAGATTTACCTGGAAAGCATTTGTCAAGGCATGAATTCATTTGAGAAATTTTAAGGAGCTGCTACATTACTATAAACATGTCATAAGAGTTTGGATCTGCTGACCACAATACACTGGCCACATGACAGCCACAAGACACTACAGAAGCACATGGGGAACATCTCCCAGAATGACAACATACAAGCATGAGAAATGTTCCCGATGAGTGTCCGTAGGGTCTTGTGGCCAGAAGATCTGGACTCATGTCATAAACAGGGGGCAAAAGATATAATCAGGAATGTGTTTCAAATGTCAAGCACAGAAAGAATTGGATTGACTAACCTTTTCTATAACTACCCAAGTGATTGGCAGTTTGGCATATGTTAAATGCCTTACTTATGAGGTCTTGGCAGGTCAAGGAATTTTCTTTCTTCTTGCTAAGGCAGTGGTCAAGGATTTAAGTATCCTAACCATCATAGGTTAGGTGAGCATGAAAAGTCTAAAATGGATTGGATTTTTATAGGATATACTGAGATTCAAATTCAATTCATTAATATTCAGATTTGAATCTTATCCATTGGATTCAGTTTGGACTAAGATCATATTCAGATATTGCATATCTTTAATAAATTAATTGGAAAAAATGATCAGAATATGATATATTAATAGAAAGATGAACCAAGAATCATATATCATGAACAAAATGACTTAAAAATAACTTCTATGAAACTTAGACCTACGACTCTTTGGTTAAGATACAGCATTCAAACCAACTTTACTAATATCATTAGATTTGAATAAAAATCAGATTGGACCGAGGTGGATCAATGTGCAATCCAATTATAAACAAATTGAATTTGGGTTGCGTTTCATTACTTGTTGAGTTTTGGATATGTTTGAGATCAAGCCGCTGTTTCTTTTGAATGTCTCATAATCAAGTTTCTGAGTTTGCACACTGAAAATTCTTGTTATCTATCAAACACAATATACTAATATGAACATCATTCAATGGATAGGATGGAGAATGGTTTTTTGTTTAGTAGTTGGTAAAAATGGAGTGGAATGACTAAATAGAATTCCTATAGCCAACGTCATATAGTTGTGATAAGGTTTAGTTTAGTTGAACTAAGGTATTAACAATGGAGGCAGGTTTAAACCCCAATTCTGGGGATCAACTGAGGGTGGGCCTTGGCGCAACGGTTGGGTTGCTCCATTGCAACCTAGACGATAAGGGATCAAATCTTGGAAACAGCCTCTCTGTATATTTGCAGGGTAAGGCTGCACGCATCTGCTCTCTAAAAATGACAAAAAACAAATTTTATAGTTTAGAAACTATACAATTTACGGAACATGATAATAACCAGATGAAATTATGTTTCTTAAAACTAGAAATTCAAGAATATGTTTTTGGTTTTGTTTTATTTGTTGAACCTGCAACATGAAAGACAGTTCACATTGGAGAAGACCCCCTACATCTTCCTTCTAAAAGGAACTTCATTCTTTATCGAGAAATTGTGTTACTCCAGTGACAAAAAAAAAAAAAAAAACAAACGAAGAAGAAAAAGAATCCAGTCTAACCGGGTCAAAATTCAACCTGATTGCAACTTTCATATTAGAGGAAACTCAATCAAAGAACAATGGAAGTGTCAAAAAGAAACAACCAATATAGGTATCACACCCACCCAATGCATAATTTAGAAAATAAGAACAAAGAAAGAAAGAAAGAAATTGCAGCTAACCTTCTTCTATGAAGACAGAGAGTCCAAAATCAGTAGCTTTGAGCGGAGAATTCTCATCCCGACTAACCAGCAAAAAATTTTCTGGCTTCAAATCCCTATGCATCACCCCCATGAAATGGCATACATGGACTACATTCACAACTTGTCGACCTATGGTCGCCGCTTCACGCTCTGAATAATTTCCCTTTGCGGTAATTCGGTCAAATAGCTCTCCACCCAAGCATAGCTCCATTACTACATGAACATTCTGCTTATCCTCGTAAGCTCCCTTGAACTCCACAATATTGGGTTGCCCCGTGAGATGCTGAAGGAGCATTATCTCTCTCTGAACATCTTCAATATCCCTCTTATTCACAAGCTTCCTCTTTGATATTGACTTGCAAGCATACTTCCGTCCGGTTGCCTTTTCGGTGCAAAGATAGGTGATCCCAAACTGCCCCCTTCCCAGCTCTTTATCAAGATCATAAATTGAGGTTAAATCGCAAATGGGTTTTCCTAGAATGGTTCCAATCTGGGAAGAAGAAGTGGCTTTGGATAGTGAAGTTGGAAGAGAAGCTGCGTCCGATTGTTGATGAGGTTTTTTGCTTTGTTGTTCTTTGGTTTTCTTGGACGGTTGTTGAGTAGGCCTGTCTGGAGATGAAGTGATTGGAATTTGATTGGTTTTGGTGAAACAGATACCCATTATGGGATATGGATTTTTTTTTTTTTTTTTTTGGCTTTTCTGCGAAATCTCGGTTGATGGGTGTAAGATTTCTTGCTGGTGTATTTAAAAATTTTGGAGATACAGTTCTTGCATCCGTTTGCTTTTCTATGTGCTTTGCTTGCTGTGCTTTTTATAATATATTGGGTTGTTCTCGTTATTACAGTTCATCACCTTTTCATTGCTACAAGTTCTTTGCTTTGAAATGGAGAAAGACAGAGAGGGAGAAGTTCGCCGTGTCCGTATTGATTTTCACGATTCGAAGTGTGAATTTTTGAATTTAATGAAGTCTAATTTTTTTGGTGGAATAATGAAATTTAATAAAACACTTAAATTTCTTAACATCAGCTCCATAACTCAGACTACCTTTCTGTTTAATTTCATAGAAACGAACTTTCACTACCGAATATCAGAGAAAACCCATAAACGGTGTGCATTCCATGACAGTTTGGGTTGAGTTTAACAAAACAAAAACTAAGGAAAAAGGGAACCAGTGTAGAATAGATATGAAACAGAAAATTCCCATTTACCATTACCAGGACAGTACTCAGAGAAGGTGAATTTTGAAACCAATTGTGTCAAGATAGATTAGTTAGATAGTTTGACTGTGATCGAAGTGATTCCATTTGGCAATTCGATGAGATAGCAGGCTTCATGGGGGGAGTGGACTGCTCTGCCGTGCCGATGGGAGTTGTCAATTCTCCCTTTCTTTTTTCCCATCCGAGACCCAGCCACTTGTTTCATGGGTTTCTACTTTCCACTAACAAAGAACAAATTCTATCTACTTTTGGCTGAATTTAAAATATCTGGTTAATTTTGAGAGTTGGGAACCTAATTTCATCAATATTCTTCCAGGTCGAGTCCATAGTACTATACTAGTTGGTTTTCCATCTCTTTTAGCCGAATCTGATAGTTAAGACCGAATGAATTAAAACCAATCTTTAGAACATGATGGCCCCTCAGAACCGCATCAGTGTTACTTTGGAAAGCAAACTTTTAAGATTCCTTGCTTTTCTTTGCGAAGTCAGTAATTTAGGATTCTAGGTAAGGGGGTAGTGCAGTCTGAAACGGGCCCAGGCCCAGCTGTAAACGGTATCCGATGGTTCAAACTTCAAACTTGATTAGCCAACTGATGGGGTCGGGGTGGTTCAGTTCAGTTTAGAGGTTTTTTTTTTTAAATATAAAAACCTCCCCTGAGATTTCTGGCAATCATATAAACCTCCCCTCCAATTTCATTTTAAGAAAAACTTTCCTTGAATTTTTGAAAAACTCAAACACAAACCTTCTTTCCATCACCGATAGAGACGGAAAACGTTTCACTCATGCATTATTTTTCAAAATATCCATTTTACCTTTACATATAATTTTATTAAAATAATTCTAAAACTCTTTCGATCTCCCACCCCTAAACTAGCTTCAATCCATGAATACATCCAGAGATTTCCATCTATATCTACTCTAGTTTCAAAAATCGAAAACACATCGATAGAGGAATCATTGTGATCTCCAAACAGTGACCACATTGGTCTGGACCTTCTGTCAAAAAGTTGCAGGGCTCCATCATCAGAGGTGAGGGTGGCTTAAATAGCTGAAACGTAACAGGAATCCCACCTGTCCAGTAATTGACATTGCTTTCCCATTTTAGTTTCAACTCACCTGAGACATCCATGGAGGGATTGTAGTAACTTGACGCAAAGTTTCTATTAGCAGCTTGGAGTGTTTGACCAACATATACATTATGTCCTTAAATTCCCCAGCTTGAACCTTGTCTCCTCAATGACAAACTTTTAGGCTTCAATATTCAGACCTTCTCCAAATTTCGGATGCCATGGTTGTTATGCTCATGGATCATCTACCGATGTCTCTAATTCTAGCGGTGGATGTATAGAATTCACATATGAACTAGCATAAAATTTTGCCCAATATTCTCCATACTGCATTGTAGTTTACATCCTTTGGTCTATCTAACAAATCACACCCTTCCACTTGATCATTGCACATGTAGGAAATGGATTCAATGATCGTTCGACCCAGGAACCAGACCCCTGACTGGTTTGTTGTTCAGGTCAGTTTTAAAAACCTTGGTTTAAATGATGAATCTTGGCATGTTAGAAAGGGTAAGCAGAGAGTTTCTATTTATGATCCTGGAACTTAGGTTCCTCATTTTGAGTCGGGCATGGTGTTTATGAACACCAAATACTGTAAGGAGGTGTTTATAAAGCATGCAATAAAAAGTAGAAGGGACATTACTTTTACTTTCAGGAAGTGTGAGTCAAGAGAATTAGGGTTGTGTGCACATATAAAGATTGCCCATATATATTTTATGTAGCATTGGACAAGAGTGGTGAAAATGAAAGTTTTTAGTTGAAGACATGTTCTAGAGCACAAATTGTGAGTGGAGTTTTAAAAACATAAGGCTGCATTTTGTAGAGGTGTAAAATCGAAGCAGGGTAAACTTTGCACCCCGGTTCGATTTTGTAGACATTTGGTAAACATGTATTTATTACATGTTTACCATTAATTACAAATACATCAAAATTATGGATGTATTTATTACATATCTCTCTCTCTCTCTCTCTCTCTCTCTCTCTCTCTCTCCTTCTTCTCTCCTAACATCAGGTGGTGTCTATCGACGGCATCGGAGCAAATCTAGATGGGCGTCTGCTTGGACATTCTCCTTCACCGCTACCACCTCCAACGGGGTTTGATTGGGGGAACTTGGAGGCCAATTCAAATGGGCGTTCTCTGCTTAGGCATTCTCCTTCACCGCCACCACCCCCAATGGGGTTTGATTAGGGGAACTTGGAGGCTGATTCAGATGGGTGTTCTCTGCTTCTGGGTGTTTTGCTCCTCCACGGCTGCAGCATCTTGTCGTTCCTAGGCGTTTTGCTCCCATTGGTGGCTCTGTCTTTTTGCCCCTTCTCTCTTCAGAACTTCTAAGAAGGGAGCTCTTTACACCCTGGTTCCACCCTTCTTTCTCTCTCTCTCCCTCCCTCTCTAATAAATCTCTCATTGGAACAAGATATAACCAAACAGGACGAATGTAAATGGGCACAATGGCCGGTCCATATTTTACACTCTCACCGAACCATCCTTCTCAACTCCATCGGTGTAAAAGTGCATTTACACCAGAAACAAATGCAAACTAAGGGTATATTCAAAGGTTGTTATGGGTTGGTTAACAGAACAGAGCTGAGTCATTTGGGGGGCATTCTTTTTTTCGGATTTTGAGAGGGGGAAAGTTTGGTTCCCATTGATCAAGAATCCCATGTTCTTTTTTCATATTTATGTGGGAACCAGTGAAAGTTTATTTTCTTGGGTATCACTTACCCCCATCTCTTAGGTAGATAAATAACTTTCCCACCTTGGGGGGAAAATTGCCAACAATTGAATGGGACAAAAATGCCCCTTTTAATAATGGATTTTTATGGCTAAAATGGTCATTGCCTTATTTACATGAGAAATAAAAGAATATAGATAAATGCACTTACCCAGGCAACAGCATTTACCTAGATAAGTAACTACCGAAAAGCAAACGAGACTTGGTGCTACAAGGATTTCCTAAAAAGGCAAACTGGTTAACAAGTAACATGACTATTAGCTCGTATTGGATGAGTAGGTTAGTGAATTTTATGGCTGACAAGAGGTACTAAGAAAGCATCTATAATGGCACCCTTGTAATGCTCTTTTTTTAGTGTGTTCACACTTGTACTTTCAAGGGAGGTTGCACCTCGTGCCCCTCTTTGGAATGGTTGTAAACTTGTAACTTTTCTTATATATTGGTAATAAAATAACTTCTTAATTAAAAGAAAAACCTATAAACCAAATGATTTGGGGAATATCATTAAAAAAGGCGTATCAGCACGCTGATACAATATAATACGCCTGATAAGGGACACATTGTATTGATACTTTCAACCTTATACATTCATGCATACATATATATATATATTAAAGTCGATCTTGTCATGTCAGCAGGCCTCACTTTTCTCCCCACCCTTCTCTATTTTATGTTTTTTTTTGGATTTTTTATTTTTAAAAAATAACCTAAATAGCCAATTATCTATAAGACTTTCACCACTCTTCATTAAGTAACCATTAACTCTTTCTTTTCTTTGTCATTAACTCTAGTTATTTTCCTCATTAGCCATGCCATTAAGTTACTTAAAATTCATTAACTATTCTTTTAATTCTTGAATAATAAACCAAAAACACTTTACCATGGGATGATAATTTCAGCCCAGCCCGGGCCCAGATCTACAAACTTCAAGACTGGACTTGCAGCCCACAAACAAGGAAAAGTTTAAAATTTAATTAATAAATAATATTATGAACAGCTAAATCACCTAACCATAATGCTTAGGTTGTACATAGGGGGCACTTTTTGTTTCAATTTCAATTAAGAAAGCGTATGCATCGTATGTGTCCCAACAAGAAATCTAACACACGCTGAAACAAGGGGGGAGTGCTTTTGTTACTTGCATTTTACAAAAGCAAAAGAATAGACAATTACAGTCAAAGAGCCCTTCGCTTGACAATTGTAGGATGGCAAGTGGAGAGAAATTTCTGTTTGTTCTTTCCCACACTATAAGGTAGATGGGTCACTAAAGGCAAACGGGATTTCCTACTGCCCCCTCTCTACCCACCATGAATTGCAGCCACACATCTCTATTATGAATTGAGAGATGTGTGGCTACAATTCACGGTGGGTAGAAAGTGGGTAGGAAAGGGCAATGGTTTATGGCTTCAAGCTAAACAAATGTACATAAGAGGGATCTTTGACGTTCAAGGTAGGGCTACCAATCTGTTTCTCTTATTTTCTATCAAACCAAACATAGGTGTTTGGGAGTACTTGAAAATAAGTGCTTATTTAGGTGGGGACCATACCATTAAGCACTTATTTGTATTTGGGAAATAAGCCTGAAGTAAATGCTTATTTTAAAAATAAAGGGCTTATTTTTTTAAGTCCAAATTTCCAGCTTTTTTTAAAGTATTCATACAATAAGCACTTATTCAATTTTTTCTCCCAAAATTGACCCTAGTTAATTTTTAGAATACTAATTATAACCCTTTTACAAAAACAATTTTACAAGTACACTTTTATAAAAGTAATTTTATGAAAGCACTTTTATAAAAATACTTACAAAATCACTTTTATAAAATTACTTTTACATGAAAGCACTTTTATAAAAGTACTTTTATGAAAATATTTTTATAAAAGCACTTTTACAAAAATATTTTTATGAAAACACTTTTACAAAAGCACTTTTATAAAAGTATTTTATGGGAATGCTTTTATCAAAGTACTTTTATAAAATCAGTTCTATCAAAGTACTTTAATTATTCACTTTGGATTGGATATTTTGAAATTTTAAAAGAAAATGAAGGACCAAAGAGTCACAATTGCTTATTGGAGAAGAAGACCACCAAACACCCAATATAAAAATAAAATAACACTTGAAAAAGTTAGGTGTCAAATACAAATAAGTGCTTATTTGAATAAGCACTTGTTTTTAACATAAGCACTCCCAAACATGGCCATAGACTTAGCAACCCACTTCTCTTATTTGAAACCAATAAAAGCTTAAGGTTTCTTATTTATATCCAGTTGATCAAATGGTTCATCTTTGTCTTCCATTGGGTTCATGTGTCCCTTTCATCATCGCTACAAACTCCTCATAATTGATTTTTCCATCCTGCATATGTAGTGAAAGTGAAAGTCAGATAACGTATCTCTTATGTGGTGAACAGAGGGAACAAAGTTAAAAGGGGGAAAAAATTGAAAGGACGTTTACAAATCAAAGAAACAATACCCACTCTATTTGTATCCACATCATTAATTATTTCATCTATAGTAGCTTCATCACCCATTCTATATTGAGTCAGCGCATGTCTCAGTTCATCTCTTGTGATAAACCTGGTGAGAGCAAATTAAAATAGGTAAGGTATATGACTTTTTAATGCATTATCATACTTGGGGCCATAACCAAAATAGTGGAAAGTGCAGCATAAGATCACTCTGGATTTCACGTGGCTCAATTTTTGGAGCCAAAAAAACACAGTGCTTAATAAGGAAAAAAAAATGGGAATGCTTTTCCATCCTGATTTTCTTTTTCTGCCCCAATCCGAACGTGAACACAGTTTAAATGTTTTCTCAGTTCTCACACTTTGGTCTACTATAGTTAAACCAGAAAAAATTAAACCGAGGTCTAGTATAGAAAAATTAAATACTAACCCGCTGCCATCTTTGTCAAAATACTGAAAAGCCTTGAATAAACTATCTTCTTGCTCTAGCCTATGGCGATGCATGGTAGCAGCAACAAATTCAATGTAATCAATGGTCCCATTCTTGTCGACATCAGCCTGAGAGCTCGAAAAAAATGTTGAACATCAGGCATATAAAAAGTAGTGAAAAATTAACGTCAAAGAGACAGTTATTTAGTATCTTACAGCATCCATCAACTGCTTGATTTCATTCTCGGTTAGCTTGGATCCCAGTCTAGACAAGCCAGTCTTCAGCTCTTCATAGGTAATTGTACCACTACGATCAGTGTCCATGTTGTAGAACATTTGTTGCAATCCCTTGATTTCCTCTTCTGAAAGGTTTTCTGCTATTACCTTTAATCCAACAAACAAATTCAGAATCATGGAGATGTGATATTACATGCACATCAGCCACATGCAAATAATTTTATGATTATTGGTATCTAACATCAGTTATTGAGTGCCCACAAGGTGGACCAGTAAAAGAAGCCATATATGGTCTCTCATCAGATGGAAGGTCTGGATCTATTACATCCCCATTCGATGTCACAAAACCTCTTCAGTGCATGCTTCAAAGCCAGCAGAGGAGTGCATCTTCTACCTAGAACTTTTTACTGTAAGTTGGCAACTGGAAGAGTTTATGGTAAATGAAAATTTTGGAAAAATAAAACCAACAGAGTAAGCTAGAACTGATTGTTGGTTCCACAAATATTTGCATATAGTTTCACAAGGATAGATCCAAAGATGTAACAAGATTTGTAACTACCAAGTAACTAACCTTTAGAGCCATCCTCTTTAGCTTGTTCATTGCTCTGAATTGCTTCATTCTAGTCAGAACAGCACTATCAAGAGGTTTATCAGATGCTTCACCATCTTCCTTCAACCATGGATGCTCTGTTTCATAGACCATCAATTCAATAATATCAATAGGTCCATAAGTTCTATCTCTTAATGGCAAGTGCACCATGCATTCTAATGTGGACTAGTTTTTTTTTTTTTTTTTTTTTTTGTTTAGTCTTAATCTTGTCTGCTAGGATAAGCCATAACTGAAAGACACTAGGCAGAAGAGTGGAAAAGACCTGGTTTTGGGTCTCTGAATTACTCAGTATATGGCTTCATTACTGAAGGGAAGGACAACCATAATTGTTTCTTCCTATCAGATTTAATATGTAGTTCATTACTTACCAAGGGCTTGGGCAGCAGTAATCCGTTTTTTGGGGTCTTGTGTTAGCATCTTCTTGATAAGATCCTTCACAGAATCTGATATGGAAGGCCAGGGTGAAGTTTTGAAGTCAATTTGTCCTTCTAGGATGGCAGCATATATTCCTTTATCAGTCTCTGAAACAAATTCATTCATTAGACAAGTTCAACTATTAGTTTCAGAAATGAGAAACTAAAAGCAAATCCATGGTTCGTATGCATGATGTAGGTGGACTGATTGAGGGCCTGTATGTCCACCACACATACCTCATAGACAGTTTTTATGTCTGATGATAGGTTTCTTGAATACGGTAACTCCAAAAAAAAAATATTTTCCTGCAAGAGAAAATGATCGAAACAGAAATTGTTTACCAGCCCAAAATGGAGGATAACCACTTAGAAGAATATATAAAATGACCCCGGAACTCCAGACATCTATTTCCTTTCCATAGTTCCGCTTCAACACCTCTGGAGCCACATAGTAAGCACTTCCTACAAGCTCATGGTAAGACTTCCCTGCAAAGTAATTGTTAAAGCATAAATTCAGTTGAGAAATTTCAAGGGGCTGTTACATTACCATAAACATGTCATAAGAGTTTGTACCAGATGACAACAATACGCTGGCTACATGTGAGCCACAAGATGCTACAGAATTACATGAGAAACATCTCCCTTGAATGACAACATACAAGCACAAGATATGTTCTTGATGAGTGTCGTCTGTAGGGTCTTGTGGCCAGCCTATTGTGGTCAGCAGATCTGGACTCATGTCATAAACAGAGGGGAAGAGAATACAATCAGGAAAAATATTTCAAGTATCAAGCACAGAAAGACTTGAAATTCTTGAGATTGAATTTACAAACTTTTCCATAACTACCCAAAGTGATTGGAAGTTTGGCATTATGTTAAATGCCCTACTTTTGAGATCTTGGCAGGTCAAGGGTTTAAGTATCCTAACCATCCATCATATACAGTTTTAGAGGTGCTTGGGTGGCAGACTTTTGCACTTCGCACCCTGCCCATGATGGATTAGGTGGGCATGTAAAGTCTATAATGGGCAATTTTGTGTCCTGTACAAGACCAAACTAAATAGTTTAGGGCTGCAAACAGATATTAAACCTATGATTCTTTAGTTAAGATACAGCATTCAAACCAACTATGCGAATAAATAAATATATATATATATATATATATTTGAATAAAAATCAGATTGGATTGAGGTGGATTCATATACAGTCCAATTATAAAGGAATTGAATTTGGATTGCCTTGATTGGATTGGATTCACAAATTTGATGAACAAATACTATTTGCAGCCCTACCGGAGATGCTCATTTCAAGCCACCTTTTTTCCCTTCATTACTTGTTGAGTTTTGGACATGTTTGAGATCAAGCAACTGTTTCTTTTGAATGTCTCAGAATCAAGTTTCTGAGTTTGCACATTGAACATTCTTGTATCTATCAAACACAAATACACTATTGTGAACATTTTTTATGGATAGGATGGCTGAGTGGTATTTTGTATAGTAGCTAGTAAAAATGGAGTGGAATGACTGAATAGGAACCCTGTAGCCGATGCCATATAGTTGCGATAAGGCTTAGTAGAGTTGAATTGAGGTACTAACAATGGAGGCAGGTTTAAACCCCAGTTCTGGGGATCCACTGAGGGTGGGCCTTGGCATAGCGGTTGGGTTGCTCCATTGCGATCTGGGTGACCAGGGTTCAAATCTTGGAAGCAGTTTTCTGTGAGTCTGTGTATCTGCAGGGTAAGGCTGGGTACATCTGTCCCTCCCCAGACCCCACATTGGTGGGAGCCTTGTGCACTGGGCTGTCATTTTTACAGTGTTGTTCTACAACATGAATGTTTTTGTTTTCATTTGTTATTGAAATTGCCATATCAGTTTGGTAAGAAGGTAAATTTGGCATTGCAAAACTAACCCAACTTTGCATTTACATGAACCGTTTTACACTGCATATTTGTATCTTCCCAAAAGGAGCCGTAGGGACTAGGGAAAGTTTATTTTCCCGGTACATCTCCTAGGTGGGTTAACTTTTCCAAGGGGAAGGTTGCCAACATTTGAAATTGAATGAGACAAAAATTCCATTTTTAATAATAGATTTTTATCGCTAAAATGGTCATTGCCTTATTTGCATGAGAAATAAAAAAACATGGGTAATCCGTAAATGCATTTACTGTGAAAGTATTTCCCTAGAAAGACTTACCCGGGTAAGTGCATTTACCCGGATAAATAACTTACCAAAAGCGAACAGGGCAAAGGAACTTCATTAATTTCTTTATTGAAGTCATGTTGCACTAGTTAAAAGGAAAAACAGGGCATTCAAAATCATCTAAAGGAAGAAAAGTCCAGTCTAACCGGGTTAAAATTCAACCTGATTGAAACTTTCATATTAGAGGCATAAACTCAATCAAAGAACAATGGAAGTGTCAAACAGAAACGATCAATATAGGTATCACACTCACTCAATGCATAATTTAGAAAATCAAAGCAAAGAAAGAAAGAAATTGCAACTAACCTTCTTCTATGAAGACAGAGAGTCCAAAATCAGTGGCTTTGAGTGGAGAATTCTCATCCCAACTAACCAGCAAGAAATTTTCTGGCTTCAAATCCCTATGCATCACCCCCATGAAGTGGCATACGTGGACTACATTCACAATTTGCCGACCTATGGTCGCCGCTTCACGCTCTGAATAATTTCCCTTTGCGGTAATTCGGTCAAAGAGCTCTCCACCCGAGCACAGCTCCATTACTAAATGCACGTTCTCCTTATCCTCGTAAGCTCCCTTGAACTCCACAATATTGGGTTGCCCCGTGAGATGCTGAAGGAGCATTATCTCTCTCTGAACATCTTCAATATCCTTCTTATTCACAAGCTTCCTCTTTGATATTGACTTGCAAGCATACTTCCGTCCGGTTGCCTTTTCGGTGCAAAGATAGGTGATCCCAAACTGCCCCCTTCCCAGCTCTTTATCAAGATCATAAATTGAGGTTAAATCGCAAATGGGTTTTCCCAGAATTGTTCCATTCTGGGAAGAAGAAGTGGCTTTGGGTAGTGAAGTTGGAAGATAAGTTGGGCTCAATTGTTGTTGAGGTTTCGTGCTTTGCTGTTCTTTGGTAAATGAAGTCTTTGTTTTTGTGAAACAGTTACCCATTATGGGAGAAGGATTTTTTTTGCTTTTTCTGCGAAATCTCGGTTGCTAGGTGTTAGATTTCTTGCCTCTGTATTTAAAGGTTTTGGAGATACAGGTCTTGCATCAATTTGCTTTTCTTTGTGCTTTGCTTTCTTTGCTTTTTATCCTCTATTGATTGTCCTCGTTATTACAGTTCATCATCACCTTTTCATTGCGTTCTTTGCTTTGAAATGAAGAGAGAGACAGAGAGGAAAAATTCGCCGTGTCGGTATTGATTTTCCCGATTCGAAATGTTAGGTGTCAGAAGTTGGAGATAGATATAGAGCCATAGAGGAAAGTAGGAAACAATATATTTGAATTTAATGAATTTGATAAAACATTTTTTTAACATTAGCTTATTGCGGTATTGCCTATTGTGCAAGTCGGGCTGGGCCGGGTTTAAGCGTCCTAACCAAGATTTTAAAATCGAACCGAATAATAAATCGTCTAAAGGTCGGTTTTCAGGTTGAACAGTTTGACTGTTTGAATCAAATAAACGGCCTGTTTTGACAAAAAAAATAAAAAAATAATCAAATACCATTAGACAATTGAAATGGATCAACCACCCGTCAACAGTTTGCTGACTAAATCAACAATTTTTTTTATCAAAAAATGGTTATGAGGTAAAATGGAACTGATCAAGCTGAATTTTCTAATCCGACCGTCTGATCCGGTTTTGAAAACCATGGTCCTACCACTAAAGCTTGAGCCTTAAGACATAAGGCACGAGTGCAAGCTTAAAGTCTGAACCGTTGGCTCAATCCAAATTAAAATTTGATGTATTTGGATTGGTTTCGGGCCCAAGCCGGGTTAGGATTAATTAATCAGTTTATACTAAAATTATATATAAATATGATTGTATACATACTAAGGGCAAGGGTAAGGCCTCGACCCGACCCGAAAATTAATAAAATCCAAAAGTTTGGCCCAAACTCCAAGCCCTGCCTGCCTGCCTGTATAAAATTTTAAGCTGGATCCGCCCAAATTCCACTCCAATAACCCTTAATTTCATATAAACGAACTTTCTATCAGAGAAGATCTATGGGGTAAATAAATTAGAAAATATAGCGGTGTGCATTCACACTCATTGATGGGGTTGAATATGAACTTTGGGAGTAGGAGGTTTGATTTATACAACCAATGTAGAATGGATATGAAACAGAAAATTCCCATCTACCATTACCAGGACGGTATTCAGAGCAGTTGAATTTTGGAATCAATTGTGTCAAGGTAGATTTGTTAGATCGTTTGATTGTGATAAACACAAGTGATTCCCGTGGCAATTCAGTGAGATGGTCATGGGGGAGGGGGACTGCTCTGCCAGCCGATGAGGATTGAATGAATTAATACCAATCTTTGGAACATGATGGACCCCAACAACGGCATCTGTGCACTCAGTATTATGTTGCTGGGGAAGTAAACATTTAAAATTCTTTACTTTTCTTTGCAAACTCAGTCATTTAGGGTTCTAGGTAAGGGCTGGTGCAAACTTGAATTTGAATTCAATCCCATAAAAATGATCCGAGTTTGATCCATATATAATTGGATTAAATATGGATCCACTGTTATCAAATCTGATATAATTTTTGGCTTATAATATGACATAAATCATTTCTGTTTAATTTATATATACTTGTGTAATAGCATGTGCTCATGTGTATAAATACGTATTCGCTATATATATGATATATGGTATTTGCATTTAATCTTTATAACCCATGGTATATGCTTGAATGTTGTGTTTTTACTCAATTGTCGTAAGCTCAAGTTTCATATAAGTAATTTTGGGTTTATTTTGTCCATAAAACACAATATCAAGGTCATTTTTGGTTGATTTTATTAATAATATTTTGATTTTTTTGTTTAATTTATCTACATTATTCCAATATACAATTGCAATCCAAATTCAATTTAATTCCAATATAAATTAGATGAATAAGATACGATTCAAATTTATATATAAAAGAATCAAATTTGAATCATATATGCAATTGGGGTCAATCCATTTGCAACGCTAGACCCAATCCTTAAATCGGGTGACAGTTGATCCATATTGGGTTTGGGGTTAGAAATCTCATCCATGTTCTAGGATCTAGGTTGGAATGGGCTTTTTAGTTCAGGATTTGAAGACCCAACCCGAAGCAAGTCCAGCAGTACATGCATCAAAGAGTAATCACATTGCGTTGGTCCTGACTCCAGAACCTCAATCAACCCACCCAACAAAAAGAATCTAGCATTAAAACAATATTCTCTATTGATGAAAAGCAAATAAATTAAGTAAAAGAAGGAATCTTAGCAATTTTTTTTTTTGGTAAGGAATCTTAGCATTAAACTTATCTCCTCATTGTTGAAAGGTACAAACCATAAAAGATTTGCAATCAGTATTAGGCATTTCCTTTGAGAAATATTCCGTTATATGTAAACTTCATTAAATCTCGTGGCTATCCCATTGGTGAATCCGAATTCAGTCCTCACAAAGCTTTTTATTACACCGTCCTTATAGCCACTTGTAGCTGTGCACAAGAAAGCAACATCACATATTCACAGTACCAAACATAACCTTCATATGAACCCGGATTTACTATTTACTTTCTCTATCCCGCCCTACCCACAGTACACACAGCATATCTCGCGGGTGGTGATGGAGAATGTATGTCCTTGATCTCTTATCAGGTTTTTTTTTTTTCTTAACCCCAAAATTTACTGCAGATGGAGATGGAGGAACGACCACCTTAGAATTTATTAATCAACCAATTTCAAAAGGAAGGTAAAACAATACAGGAAAAGATACAGCCCGCCTTACCCTATGTCCTCAAGGGTAAAATAATACAGGGAGGACATAACCAACTTCTAACTGGGTAAAGCTTAATTTTTATGGGTCTTCTAAGAGTAGGATGTATCTTTAAAAGCAAATCCAAAGAAATATAAATATATGTTCTTTTCATAATTTTTGCAAAAGAAATGTTGTGAGATATAAAATATCTCTCTCTTTTATTTCTTTCATAAACACTCTCAATTCTTTTATGTGAATAGAACCCAAAAATCTAATGTACTTGTACAAGTTATTCACACTTGAGGATTTCAAACTTGCGGACTTGTACACCTCAAGAGTCAGAGATACAAAAATTTGCAACCTTGCATGTGGCTTTGAAGTCCGGAAGTAATCATTCTTGAGTAGGGGTGTCAATGGACCGGTTTTGGGATGGACTCCATTCAAATCAAAATTCATTTGGACGGACCAATAAGACATGTTGAATTTGGATGGACTGGACGGACTAATATGACATATTGGATTAGACCTGGTCCGTCCATAATGAATTTATATTGGATTGGGCTAATATCTAGTCTATTGATAGAAGATTAGAACATAGGTGTCAATGGACCAGGTTTGAGTTAAAACCAATCTAAATTAACAGGAATTTGAACAGATTGAACAGTCTCTGGACCAATCCAAAATGGTCCATAATATTCATTGGACTAGGTTAGACCAGGTCCATTTGTAATAGACTCACATTGGACTGGACCGGATTGGACCAAATCCAGTCCAATTGACACCCCTAATCTTGAGAACATGCAACCATGAGTGAAAAAGTTGATATTTGATTTTCTAGTTTAGTCCTTCATTTAATGGTGGATGGACTTGATCTGTTCTTCTAATCCGATACATGTGGAGTTGTGGACTGTGGACTTGATCTGCAATGATGCAATTAGAGTGGGCTTTGTTAAAGTTTAAAAGAGCCCAGGCCCAATACTGCGTAAATTCTTTGGATGTTGTACCAGTATGGGTGCAACTTGGGCGAATTGAGTTGGGTTGAATTTCAATCCAAGCTAACCCTAAAAGTGCAAACCTCGGGTTCGGCCTGATCCAACTGAGATTAAGCCCAATTTTATCAACCTAGGCCTTGGGTTGGGCTTGGGATTGGTCTGGGCCAAAATGGATTAGAAGGGTCTGGACCAAAACCAAGTTTGGCTCAGATCATTGGCCATCTTATATGGAATAAAATCAAAACAATGTTCAGAATAGGGCTGTCCATAACAAGACTCAAACCGATTAAATCGACCAACCTGGTCCGATTCAATCCGAGTTAGCCGGTTTTTCTTTAGCATCGGTCGGTTTCAGGTTAGAAAAAAACATAAACTGATGGTTCGGTTTCATGTGTGAAAACCAAAACTGAACCGACCCGAACCGACTTAGATATATATTATATATATAATATATTTCAGATATATATTTGTGGAAATATTATATATATATATTATATATATATATATATATATATTTCAGCTTTGTTTCAGAAATATACATATTCTATATAAAATATCAGTTTTAATCCATCAATTCATTTTTAATTTCCAGGCATCCAGCCTTTGCTTTCTTAGACTTGAATCCTTTACTGTTCACACCGAGAGAATCGTTCACAAAACCGACCCAAACCGGTTCAAACGATCAGGTCGGTTTTACTTAGTACTGGGTCGGTTTCGGTTTCATTTCTAGGTAAACCGACCAGGTCGGGTCGGTTAGAAAAACGCCAGTAAACCAACCCAACCCGACCCATGAACAGCCCTATTTCAGAAAATCAAACTTGGCCTGCCTGACCGAAAAAACCTTGAACTAGTCAACTGGACACTTTGGTCAAACCTGCTAATCCAACTGGAGAATTGGTGAATCGGTCTTCCCTTCATAAAACTAATCATTTTTTTCAACTTAGGCTCAGTTTTGAAAGGAATACAAATACAAATATATAGAGTATAAAACCTTATATTTTGTATGTATTTGTACTGTAGATATATCAATTAAAAGCGCCTTAGTCGTTAATTTCCATTAAATTCTTTGAACAAAAATGTCAAAATTCAGAAGAGGAAACAGATCGAGAAAGAAAACTATGGGCTGCGGGCCACTTTTCAAAGAAGGTGATTAATCCTGCACAATCTCGCCGTAGATACAAAAAATAGTTACCTTCATCGGTTCATCTGTGTATATATTAAGAAAGTTAAAGAGTGAAGCAGTATTTTCCACGTCACGTCAATGATCAAAAGCCTTTTATTTTGCTTTAAGAAATTGAAGATAGTAATAGTATTAATTTAGGAGGTCGAGACTTGAGGGTAGAGGGTAGATAGCATATGGCAAGCAAAGCAAGATTCAAAGGTGAGGAAGAGGGCTGCATTAATTCCCCCTTCACCACATGGCATAAATAATAAAATAAAAAGTAATAAATTAGTTACTACATCAAAGTTAGAAGTTAAGACATCAACTACATTAATGCAGGTGGTACCTCTAAACCTTCAAGCTAGCATCTCTCAACAGCACCTTTCTGAAATTGATGGAGCACGCCTTCTATTACTTACTATATATGGGTTATTAGAAAGAAACAGGAAACCAAATTCCCTGTATCTAATATGTATATTTCGCTTACGTTACTTACAGGCTTACAGTAGCTCCAAGGAGAGCTTGAGTTGTCATGACTCGTATGCAATCTATCGATCGAGTCGGTCACGAGTCATTCATTCACTTGACTCCGACTCCTCCGAAAGATGTGACACAGAAAAACAAGTTTAATTTGTTGAGAGTGAAAGTTGATCAACCTATCATATAATGCTAATTAAAGCCCACATCCATGTAAATTAATTTCATTATAATTTTCAAGGCTAAAATCAATTGTATAATATATGACTCGTACACTCATACTCGTGGTGGTGGAGAATGGAGATTAGAACTACAGGTATATTCTTTTACTCCTGGTCCATGTGGATTATGGAGTATGGACTGGCTGCCCATTAAACTTGGACCGGGTTTTCAGGTTCTGAATTTTCTTGCCAACATTTTCGAATCTCTTATTTCTTCCTTTTATCCTTCCAGAGAAGGAATGACAAAGAAATCCAAGTGAAGGGACAAGAAACGCCAAAGAGAGGAGAGAGAGAATGACTCATTGAATATTATATTATAAAACAAGTTTGATATGTTAAATGTTGAGGGCCGACATTATATACCAACAGAGTTATTAAATGAGGGATCGGTGTTAATAGCTGAAACTCCACTCCCTTCACTATTTTTCTAACTTGCCCCGACTTTTGGGATATATCTAGAGACCCTTTTTCTGCTGATAGACAATTAATTTGTTCAGAAAATTAGATGGCCTTCACAAGATTACAATGATCAATGATGCCCTTCTCTTCAACTCAATTCTCTGTCCTTCTGATTCAAAAATAAATTCGTCCCTTTATTCCAACTGTATATGTATGGAGGTGTCAAACGCTGTCGGAGGAATGTATTCTTCCATGGACTTCGCGGGACGTCCTACACCCTGTTTACTTTAGCTCCTTCTATTAATAATAGTAATAAAAAAAAACATTGATAGATTATGAGATGATTGAGAGTGAAGATGAAATGTCAAATAGGGGATACAAATGAACCAGTGGCTTTTTTTTTATTAGGATAGAGAGTGGTCAGCCGTGGTGAGTTTTGTCACTGAAATGAGGACGAATGGACCACTTCTATTATGAGTCACTAATGTTGGCTTGATAAATAAAGGTACACATACGTTTTAAATAAAAGTGATAGATAGCAGTCTCTAGAGCCAGAAAAGTGGGGAATCTGGATAAAAGTTTAGTAGAATGTTAATAAGGGCAAAATTTTCTCCTAATATCAATAAAAATAATCTTTTTATAATAAATTGTAAACAAATGAGTTCATCATTGGCCATGGAAGATAGCTCTGCAGTGGTTCATTGCTGCCTCTAATGATCGAACAAACGTATGCTGTTCAAACAGGGATTGAAGAGCCTATATAAGAAAATGATCAAATAAACAAAAAAGAGAGTCATAGGGGAGAATAGGGTCTACTTGCAATGGATTTTGCCCTGAATTTGTTCACTACAACAGGGGATGAGAATATTTGACTTTCATGGTTTCCTTCTTCAATCGACAATGGTGAGACATTTATGAATAGAAGCTCAGCTAGAAGAAACTATCGATCGCCTGGTCAGAAATTTGTCTGAAACCAAGAAGAAGACAGCCGGAAGCTCTGGGTGTCACCGTGATTTCTACTTGACCAATGTAGAGGACTGAGAATAGCGGGTCTGTTAAAAGTTTAGGAAACATCACTGCTGAAAGATGTTCATCGCCAAAAGACGATAAACAGGATCGAAGACCAAAGATGGAAGAAGAGGGGGAAGGGCGAAAGAGAAAGAGAGAAAATGGATGTCCGAGATAGAGGAGTTGTTTCCGCCGCCCTGCTCTCGTCATGGGTTTGGAGACAATGAACATTGTTTTTGCCCATCTCTTGCCCTTATTTGATATTTTATCAAAAAAGTTATAAATTATATTTAAAATGTTATATTTAGGGAGAAGTACAAACAGGCCTAATGCAGAATTTTGAATTCTGTTGCAATTCTATAAACATTCAAAAGGTCAAAAATCCATATCTTATGCATCCATATCTAACCGTGAATTGGCATCAATTCCGAGCTGGTACCTACCGCAATTGTACTTTAGGCCTATGAATTCTGACCCTGGGCTGAACAGTCATTCTCCTTTATTTTTATTGATATTAAGGGGCAAAAAAGGTGATTGTATCAGCTAAAAACCTAAAAACAAATGAGATTATGATTTATATTTAGGCATTCGAGAGGCTTTTGATTACAAGTGATAATTTGTAGCCCGGCAAGGCCTGCAATTATTTATGTCTATTATTATTATTATTATTATTATTATTATTATTATTATTATTATTATTATTATTATTATTATTATTATATGTGTGTGTGTGTGTGTGTGTTTTATTTTATATTTTATATTACAATATAACAAATAAGACATATTGCATAAGCTTGTTTGTGGTAAAAAACATTGAGTGTAAAATCTGATTTAGGCCATGTTTGAGAGTGCTTAAAAATAAGTGCTTATTTGTGCCATTAAGCACTTATTGCTATTTGGGAAATAAGCCCAAAATAAGTGCTTATTTTAAAAATATGGGTTTATTTTTTAAGCCCAAATTAGCTTTTTTAAGTGCTTATACAATAAGCACTTGTTTAATTTTTAAGTGCTTAAAATTATCTCTAGTTGAACTTTATAAAAGCACTTTTGTAAAAGTACTTTTACAAAAGCATTTTTACAAAAGTACTTTTAAGTACTTTTACAAAAGTACTTTTATAGAAATACTTTTATAAAAGTACTTTTTATGAAAACACTTTATAAAAGTACTTTTACAAAAGCACTTTTATAATAAATACTTCTACGAAACCACTTTTAAGAAAGTACTTTTATGAAAACATTTTTTACGAAAGAAAATGAATAACAAAAGTCACAAGTGCTTATTTAAGTGCTTATTAGAGAAAAGACTACCAAACACCCAATATAAAATAAGCGCTTATTTTAAAAAATAAGTATTTGAAAAGTTAGGTGGCAAATGCAAATAAGTACTTATCCGAATAAGTATTTGTTTTTAATTAATTTTAACTTAAGCACTCCCAAACATAGCCTTAGTTTTGTTTCAAATATGACTCTGTCTTGTTTATTTGTGAGAGGTAAAAGTAAAACGATGGAGTTCCACTTTAAAGGAATGGAGGTAGGAGGGTTATGTATGTAGGAGTGAAGTGGAATGCAAAATGATGTGGTCCCCATTTTATATATAACAAGTATTTTATATATAACAAAATGATGTGGCCGACTAGTAAACAGTCAAACTCTATAACAAGGTCCACAAACGGCCGACCATCAAAAGACCAACTTCTATAATGAAGTCCACAAATGACTGACCTCTATGATGAGGCCCACAAATGGTCGACCTATACGACGAGGTCTCCAAACGGTCGATCTCTATGATAAAATCCATGATGGCTGATCTATATGACAAGGTCCACAAGCGCCCAACCATCAAAAGACCAACTTCTATGATGAGGTCTACAATTGGTGAACCAACCAACAAATGGCCAACATCTATGACAAGGTATACAAACATCCAATCAATATACAACCGACCTCTACGACGAGGTCTGTAAATAGATGACTAGCAAATAGTTGACCTCTACAACAATGTTCACAAATGAATGGTATTAGTGACAATGTCCACAAATGACTGGATTGGTGGTAGACTTACGCTAACTCCACCAAATACGCGGGAAAATTCGACCTTGTAGTCTGAAGAAGCAGCTACTTCCTTCGGATGAGTTGGACAAGTCTTCACCTTGTCCTCAAAAGTGAGGGGCAAGCGATGAGGCCAAATTTGAGCACCAACCAGAGCTAGTCATATGGCACCAAAGATTAAAAAAGAATGCCCTTAAGTATGGACAAGTCATCACCTCAACCTCAAAAAAGATGCCCTCAACGAGAATGACACCCCCTCTATGAATAGGTAAAACACCCCTAGCATATAGATACACACGCAATACATAGAATTCTAGTTCCTCGCTAACTAGACTCTTCGCCTCGACCCAATGACCCCTTGCTCGTTTACTAATTTAAGCATCAAAGAGCTCAACCCGGGGACATGCTTTGGGGCTCTTTGCCCTTTTACGGGTCTTTGGAAGTATTTTGGTTCAACCACTCATCTCGATTCATCCTCTTTATCTGTTAGCCAGATTTTAACTACAACAACTAGCTCATGATAAAGATTGATAGGTTTCATTTGGAGGGTGTTTGGCATCGATGCATTGAGGGCAACTTCATATTACTGCATTCAAGTTAGGTATTATTATTATTATTATTGACTTTTTGTTAAAGGAATTCTCCATAAACAAAAAAAAAAAAAAAAAAACTCTACATATAGAAACATTTCTTCATGAATTGACATAAATGTAGGTGTATATGCATAGAATTTTTGCTTACAAGAGATCCGTTGTACAGCTAAACCACGTTCAAAGAGGCAAGAAAAAAGATTTTTTGGATGGATAGTGGATACATCCAAACTTATGGAAATGAATTTTATAATTAAGTAACTAAGTTGAGGAATAATACACTCTTTGGAACCAGCTAGCGCTAGCAGAGCAGGGCAAAGGAAGGGAAGGGAGGAAATTGAGGATGAAGGGTTACGTTTGCCCGTTACTTATGCTGTTCATTAAATGCCTTTGTTTGCTGGTAGTTGGGAAGGTTGCCGTCGCAATTGCATTGGACTTCAATTTTGAATTTTAATAATATTGAGATTTTATATTAAAATGGATAAATACCATTAATCCTGGCCCACCATATTAAATTTGGAATATATTTTTATTTTTCATATGCACCAATACCATTACTATTGTCGCCTTGTCGCCGTCCGTCCATGTAATATTATGTCCCAGATGAAAGGTAAACTGTTGAAGTTGACCAATTTCCCGACCTTCTTTTGATTGGACACAAGGGATATATAGAAAAAAATGCTTTTTTTCTCGGATAAATGTTATATATATATATTACCTTTATCATATCATATATACATACATAAATCACTTTAGGAAACATATGATAATAATTTGGCGAGGGATTGATCCTAATGCAACGAGCTTGACATCATTGGATCTCATCTTCCAGTTCCATCGTTATGATTGAAGAACTTAAACGAAGATAGGGAAAAACTCTAACTTTTAAAAAATGATAAAATGATCTAAAACCTATTGAAAAGATAATTATGACATTTTTTAAAAGTTTAAAATCATACATATCTTCACTACCTATTAAAGATAAATAAGGAAAAGAATATTTATAATTGATGATGGCGAATTTGATGTTATGGGCCCGAGCGTAGGATCGCATCACGGGTCATTCCACGGCAGGAACCCCTGATCTTCCCTTGCCCTTGGCCTTGCGCACAGACCCTATTTTGCCTATCTAGTGGGTGATTTGTCCAAGAGACCACCCGAACTCTCCTCACTCTTTTATTGGCTGGAAACTGAATGTTTTATTTCAATTCGTAGCTCCTTAAATAGGAGATTACAGAAGGAAATTCCTAATTAAACTAAAACTCCAACTTGAACTCAAACTCCTAATTACCTACTCCTAATGGTAACTCACTCTTACTTAAGATAAGATAAGGATAAGATTAGATAAAGATAAGGGATAAGGTAAGCTGGTGGCGAGTTGGCATATTCAGATAAGGATGGGCCCACCCCTATGAGCTGTCGCGTGGGCCCCGCCCTGCTGCTGCTACCGGGTGTATGCGCGCGGCTCATGGTGCCCTGCCGCGCGTTCGGGCGCGCAGTGCGTGCGCGCGGCTCATGGTATCGCTGCCTTGCGGTGCCAGCGTGTGCGCGGTGCGTGCTGTCGTGCAGTGTGCGCTGCTGCCTGGCGGTGCGTGTCGCGCGCCATGGTGCCGCTGCCGTATGGTGTCAGGCGTGTGCGTGCAGCGCCCTGTCGGGCGGTATGTGCCGCGTGCTGCCAGCCTGCTATGCGGCGCTGCCGGGCGGTGCGTGCCACTAGGCGGCCCGCTGTGTGTGCTGCTGCCTATGGCTGTGCCGCCGTGCGTTGCCGGGTGGTGTGTTCATAACATTTGACCCTTCAATGACATTGTGACACGTGTCTTCTTAAAACCACTTAGGCAACAACTTAGCCAAGATGATGGTGTCCCGAACTGGCGACCTAGCAACCTGGTACAGGCGCCGAACTGGCGACCTCGATCACAACTCGAGTCGGCTAGAAGCACCTCGTCCAGGGCCGACCTGCAACACCTCGTCACTGGCCGAAGTGACCTCAACACAAGGAGCGACCTCCTTCGAGGGTGTATCGGTCTGACTGAGGTCCAGGTGGCGACCTACGAGACGTGCTCGCCGACAAATTCAGCATGCATATCCCAACACTCCCATGATCCTTGGAAGTTGGCCCACGTATTGAGTGTTCCGGATGATGGCCAACGTGCGTGGCGGTTACTTCCGGGAATCTCGGACCACTTAGGCGACCTCTCAGAAATCTCGGATGTGGTGCGTGAAGCCCACGCCAAACAATGCCTATATAAAGTCACCAACCCCAATGACAAAGGGGGGCAAGTAAGCACATTCTAACTCTCATATTTTGTGATTTTTTAGCTTGCAATCTACTATGAGAATACTAACTTAATCATCAGAGCAACCTCGCCAGATTAATCACCCCAGGTCCTCTGACATTGATTCTTTGCAGGTCTCTAAACAACTACGAAACTCAACAATCAATACAGCTCGGCACCTAATATGCAACTCGGCCTGGTCAGCTCGATATCCAAATCTTCACCCGACAAAATTCTTCACTTCGGCCTTTAAATCATAGACCACTTATAGTAAATCGGATCGCAGAAATTGATTCATCAATAATGAAGGGGACTAAAGTATCAATTTTCGAGAATTCAGTAGATGTATTGTTTGTAATAGGGGTCCCCCCCCATTCACGTGCAAAATAAATGATCCTAACCCGTAGCCATCAAATCTCATCCTACTCAATATTATAGTGCAATATACAGTACACACCGTACGCACATCTTAGTTATCCCACCACAGTCACGGATACATGCTAAAGTGGTAAATGGTAAATGGTAAATGGTAAATGGTAAATGGTAAATGGTAAATGGTAATCCACCACCACCACCACCACTCGTCAGGTCAGACCCAGCACCAGCAGGCAAGCTTACTCAACAGTCAACACAGGAAAGCGGTGAAGCCAGCGGGTAGCTAGGGGTGTAGGGCACCAATATCTGTCTGCATTATTACTGCACAAGGAATCGAGGATTAAGAATTTAATTAAGAAGAGAGCGAATTAATTGTTAGACTGAGAGGCTTATAGCCTTAATTAAAGGGTCTGGGCCCAAGTGCCGAACGTCGGTGGTCGAGTACCGTAAAGAATGCACCACCCGAGACCCAATGCCTAATTGTAGGGAACGTTGGTTGGATCTTAACCTTGCTGTTGCACTGCACGTCTGCACTCTGCACGATCTCATGGCGACTCTTCCAACGGGACCGGTTATTGATAACCAGCCATGCAAGTATGATTTGGTGAGATGGGAGATGGGTATGGGTTGGGGTTTAAAATGGATAATATTTACTGACTTGGATGTTGAGTTTTCTTTGTCTCCACCACTCTCCTTCAACCAAGCATGTGATCTATTTGTGTTTGGATTTTAAATTTAAATGATCATATCACTGTTCTTCCAATTTTAATTTTAGGATATCCCTATACCTAATGTTCAAAGTATCATTACAGGGTGACACGCTGCTAGGGCATATCAGTCTGTATCGGCCTTTGTTTTAAGTTTTATTTTTTTTTTTTAATATCAATTTAAAAGGGTTGATTTAAGTGCCGGCTACCCTCTAAAATAGTCCTTAATCCGATATTGAAAAGGGGCTAATATGTAACGATTTTTTGAACCTTACCTATACTCTATATTTATTTATTTGTTTATTTTTAATTCAGACAATAGACAAGGGGAGGGGGTATGTTTTTATGCTATACAAAGCTTTAATCTATTTATTGTCTTCTAGCAGGGCCGGCTCAGCTGGTGAGACGAGGGAGTCATGCTTGGTGAATTAATTCTCTTAGGCGTTGGTACATATGAAATATTGACATTATAAAGTATAAAAGATGCGGCTGCATGAATATGAGCAGCAATCTATCGTGAGTAGCAGATCTGAATTCTTTCGAGTTATTTTTGCCCAATGTTCGTAATTATCTTTTTTTGTTCAGCAAGTTTAAATTTATTTTTAAAGTGTTGTTTTATGCTTGTTTTGTTCATTGTAGTTTTTTTTTGAAAGCTTAAAACATATTTTATTCATTCAATAAATTGATACAAGTATAAAGAATTACTATCAAGGCCAATCAGAACCCAAATACAATTTCTTTAAAAGAACAAAATATATAAATGAGTGAAAGAGAACATAACAACTTCTCCAATCAAACAAAGGTGAATTAAATCACCAACAGAAATAGATAAACACAACTCATTGTAGTTATTGAGATCATATTCAGAGCATTTATGAACGAAATATTGTGAATTAAACTTAAAAAATAAAATAAAATCTTGGAACTAGTAAATAAAACTTAAAATTTTTGGGATATATATTTTTTTCACAAAAAAAAGTTTTAAAATTATATTATTGATCAGTTTTTAAAATAATTAAAATTATAAAAAAAGAAATGGCCACAATTTTGTACCAAAAGAAAAATTATTCTTAATAAAAGTAAAATTCAGTAGAGATAGAGAGGGAAGTGGCATAATAAAGAAACAAGAGGGGTCAATTACCGAAGGCCATAACTGCTTAGTTGGCTTTATCGCATCAAGTCCGGATCTATTCTTCACATAGGGCGCCTCACACTCACATCCCATCATGCATTGGGAACATTACGCGAGATGTTCCCTATGCACGATGGATGTGCATGTGAGGCGCCTAAGTGTGAGGAGCAGATCCCATTCCTATGGCATCGTGTTTTGTTAACGACTGGAGCATCATCTATTCATCTTTCTTTGCTTTTTAGTGAATATCTTCTTACGATCGAGATCAACCGCACCTCCTCCTTTATAGAGCTTAAATTTCTTTATTTTCGGAGTTCGGACACACAGAAGAGAAGGAAAATAAGAAAACAAGAAGGATGGAGATTTACGCCTACCCATCTCCCTCTGCTTCTCCTTTTCCTTCTTTTTCTTCTTCCTTCGGGATTTGGGTTGAAAAGATAAGAGACATTTGTAGGTCCGGGGTGTCTGCAGTTCTTGGAAACCTCGTCTCTGCAATTTTCACCTTCTTTTTCGCATTGGGTTAGTTTCTTTTCCACCTTCGATTCCTTTTATTTGTTTTATTTGCTTGAATTTGGTTACTTAGGTAGAAGACAGAGAAATAATACCTAAAAGCAAGGTTTCCTCAATTCATTCGATTGTTCATGAACTCGGTTCGGATTTTCTTTCTTTTCCTGTTTTCCTGTGTTGATATTTGAAAGTTTGGAGATTGATTGGGTTGATCCCTGTATTTTTCATCTTAATTTTGAAAACCTTTCAACTTTAACCTTCAACGATTTTTGTGTCTTCTTTCTCTGAAACGCCTAGAAATGTTATCGGGTTCTTTCCCCCATTAGTTTGGAATAATCGAGGAAAGCTTTTCCCCAATTTCTCTATAAAAGTGGTCCTTCAAAAAAAAATAGGCAATATATAGCTCATCTGAGCATCTGTGGTGAATGGAAGAGAGGAGGTTTGGGTTTCTGATCCTTGATATAAAACAGAATTGCTGTCAACCTTTGTCTAATTCAACAAAAATTAGGGATGTTAAGCATGTAATTTACCAGAAAGAAAAGGGTTTCTTGAAATTGCCACCTACCAATGGAATAAGTCTCCCCTTTCCCTCGCATGTTTGCAGTGGGTTGTACATTAGGAGCCATGACAGGAGCTTTGATAGGCCAAGAAACAGAGAGCGGGTTTTTCCGTGGAGCCGCAGTTGGAGCCATCTCCGGAGCAGTTTTCTCAATTGACGTCTTTGAGTCTTCTCTTAATCTTTGGCATAACGACGAAACAGGAATTCGATGTCTCCTCTTCTTGGTGCGTAACTATAACTCATTTTTCTCGCTTCCAACAGATCCCCCATTTGTTTTCTGGATTGATGAAGGTATTCAATCGATGTATCGATTTGGTTTTCGTTGTGTAGATCGATGTTATCGTGAGTCTAATTAGTGGAAGACTTGTTCGGGAGCGGATTGGTCCTGTGATGCTTAGTGCCGTACAGAGTCAGGTACTTGAAACAAACAACAACTGCAATTATAAAAGTTGAAATCGAAAAACTCCAAGGAGATAAATCATGGTGAATGTGAATGTGGCGATTTGCTTACAGTTTGGACATGTTTGATCAGATGGGTGCTAGAGAAGCGAACTACGATGAGGTGCCCAACATATTCGAAACGGGCGGGACCAAAGGGATGTCGGGAGATTCGGTTGAGAAGATCCCAAAGATGAGAATTACAACCAACAACAACGTCGATGCCTCCGGGGAGAAGGTCTCTTGTTCTGTGTGCCTTCAGGTTCATCCTTTATCTCTTCTTTGTCATCAACCCAACTTTTTGGTCCTAGACAAAAATTGATTGCCATAAAGGAGAATTCAAGCTTGGATCTTTTTCTTTTTGGTTTTCAGGACTTCCAGCTTGGAGAGACAGTTCGAAGCTTGCCCCACTGTCACCACATGTTTCATCTACCTTGCATCGATAAATGGCTCATCAGACATGGCTCTTGCCCATTATGCAGAAGGGATCTGTAATCATCCTAGTGTGAATTACAAGGTGAAATAGGAGTTGTTTGTTTGTTTATTTTATTGATTTTTACGTGACTAATACCGGCTCTTCAGTTTTCTCTCCCTCTCTTACACCCTTTGTAACTAATCCTTGTGTTTAATGTCGGAGTTACCATACCATCACTATGATCATTGTAAATTCAAAGCGAGTATGTATAAATTGAGCTTTTTCCTTTTTCTTGTGTGCAAATTGCAATTTTATTATATTAAAAAAAATAGTTTCAGATTAAATCTAGTAAACTAACAATAGCTAACTTGGGAGGTTGCCCTATTCTTCAATTGAGAGGGCTCTTAACATCTTTGGTGCTAGACTCTCTGGGGTTTTCGATTCATCTTTAAGCGAGGTACCTTTGATTCTCTGGTCATGATTCAAGTGGAAGATGGACTCAATTCATTGAATTTTGGATGTGAATAGTTGGGGATCCCTCCCTGGTTTTGCCGAGGCCGCCCGAGCAGTTCAAGTCAGCTTAGCTGAGACCAAATGGCGTACAGCATTGCTAGATTAAAATTTAAAACAGCCACAACTATACCTTTTTGAAGTTTTCTTGGACTTATCTATTAGTTAGTAGTCACTTTTAACTAATCCGATCACGAGGATTTCACCAGTAGATGCAACTCTTGGAGACACTTGAGAGGATGAGGGCTCTGTCGCTGTTGAATTCATGCGATAAATGCCTACTTTGAAGCTCTTCAAAACGCTATGTGGCTAAAAAGAACTTTTAGATCTTGAATGAATGGCTTGCAAGTTGCAGCAGATCGGACCTGAATCCATGGCTCATGGGTGAAGTTGAGCCTTGAGACAATGGTTTTAAATGTCGCGAACGAACTTGAATTTTCTGTTTCGGATGTAGTCGTCCATTCCATATTGGATATGCAAATATCGGGTGGATTTATTATTCAGCCAACTTTCAAATTTTTGTTCGAATATCGAGAATTTCGATCGCTAGTTGTTCGGATAGAATATTCAAATAATAAAAAAAGCATTTATATAGTGTATAAGAGTATCGATGTCATACATTTCCGGAATCACAGATTAATTCTTAGAAACAATGTCCTCACTCCCCAATATTTCATTACACTCAGTTTGGAAGGAGTACAAATACAAATTCTTATTTGTATTATTTTGTATGTAGTTTTACTGTAAATATTTGTATTTGTACTCCGCATATGTAACAAAATGGCAATATCTTCCGAAATTTTAAGCCTTGGTACAACTTTTTATATATTTAATATTTTAATCAAAAGGCCCGTTACCATGTACATGTTTCGTCTTTACAAGGCATCCGATCAGAATCACAACCCTTGCAAGGTAAGAGCCTGGGGTCAGATGGCCACACGGCTGTATATATCACTTGCTAAGTAACCAATCACTAGTGACACTAGCATGTAGGCCCCATGTGTACAGACCATGTTCACGATTGGTTATATAACAAATGACACATAACAGTGCGAAAAGACCCACACGAGTGATATAATACATAGGGCCCATAGTGAGAAATTAAATGGTGTCGGGGGCTGGAGAATTATCATTGGTTGAACAGCTATTGCATTCAGCTGATCCTTAAAAGAGGCTTAGCTTTATCATAAAGTGCATTTAATTCAGCAGATTTAAAGAAGAGGTTTAAGCAGAATTAACTAACTCCTACTGTCTAAGGAAAACGTGATGAATTTTTTTACTGAGGCCAAATTCGTTTGTAATGCAATTTCATTTGCACTGGTACAAAGTATGAGAGTGCGATTGAATTAAATGTAAATTCTGATTTATTTTTTGTTTTCAAATTTTACTTTACTTATTTGCAGTGTAAATAGAGTAAAATAAAACCTAAAGCAGAGTAAAGTAAAATGCCAAGCAAATGTAAACCAGAATATTGCCTTCTAAGTGGGCTCCACCTGGGAAAGCTAAAAGCTAGTATGAAAGCCCTCCCGAGTCCCGAGCCGGGGCCCCAAGACAACCATGAGGCATGTGTAATTTGCTTTGCTAGTATCTTCAACATCTAGCATAAATTAAAAAACCAAAAAAAAAAAAAAAGATCTAGCATAGATACATAAAGAGATTTATGTAATTCCCTAGAATGAACATTGCTGAAGACCAAAATACATGCCAAAATAGATCAAACAAACATGACATACAGCAAGTAGCACTAAAGGAAGATTCAACTTTTTTGTGTGAAACCCGTTTCCACGCAATATATCCGGGTAGCCAGAAAAAAATAAATAAAAGGTGTAGATATTACAGAAGCCTAAAGTTCTCAATGAAAGAATATGGATGGCTAGAAACCTAGATGAACAGCTTTGACAATCGAGCTTGAAAGAACCCACCCATTTATTATTCACTGGGCACCAACGAGCTATGCGGCCTATGTAGTAAAACAAGGATAGAGAAAAAGCCGGGGAACATATAGCTCGTACTAAAAAAAAATGAATTGCTTTGGGAAACTAGGTAACAGGATTTGTTTGTTTTCATCAGTTTGCTGCATCCCGACTGTAGTATTGGTCTAGGGTCTTCGCTGGTATTCGGTGGAGTAGTTCACGGGGGAAGATACGAAGCAGTGTCCAAGCCAAATCAAGCGATTGGAAGATATTGCGGGTGTCATATGCTCCTTGAGTAACAAACTTCCTCTCAAATTTGTCTAGAAACTCCAGATAAAGCTGTTTTTGCAGGATAAAACTTACGGTTAGTATTTCCCCAGTACAAAAATTTTGGGGGATTTCATTTGTTGGGTGTGGTTGTGTGCGTGTCACAGAGAGAGAGAGAGAGAGAGAGAGAGAGAACCAGATCCTCAGAAGAAAGAGCTTCCTCTCCCACTACAGCCTTCATTGCCTGGACATCCTTTCCAATAGCATAATTTGCATATAGCTGCCAAAATAAACAAGTCAATAACCAACAATATTAATAAATCCACCTTTCTTCAATATCCCTCGTGAACAAACTTGGAATGAAATCTAAAAGTTTCTTCAGAATCTCCTCTGAATAGTTTTACTTTGTGATGGATTTAGCCAATTCCACCCTAATGGGACCACAAATTCCACGTCCTGGATGTGATACAGAGGGAAGTTACAACATTGTTAATGACTAATACCTGGTTGGACACATCAGCATGGTCTCGACGAGTCATCCCCTCACCAATTGCACTCTGAAAGAATGATCAACAATATAATACATTAAGAACCCAGAACAGTTTCATTCTCTTTCCCTTTATGCAGGAGGAAATTACAACGGGAATTCAGAAAAACATAGTTCTATTATTGAGAGTAAAAACCAAACAAGATTTTTGCCCATGCAGCATACCTTCATTAACCGTGAAAGCGAAGGGAGAACATTGATTGGAGGATAAATCTGTTGAAGAAAAACAGAAAACCAAGGGATCAGTTATATAACATTCAACTCTAGATCTAATTGATTCATACAATTATCAGATCCATGTGGCTGAACACCAAAAAAAACCACTTTCAGGAAACAAAGACCCAGTAACCAACTGGACCAAAATTTAAGCCATCTCAACTGTATCAAAGATGAGAATTTAAGTTATGTAGGTTTGTTTAATATGAACAACCATTTACAACTTCACCAAGCCAACTGCACAATTAACTCACTTCATTGGTATGCTCCCTTTTCCCTTTTCCCCAGTAAAAACACATGCACACACACACGAGTAAGGGTGTCAATTGGACCAGATTTGGTCCAATCCAATCTGATGAATATTTTGGACCATTTTGGACCAGTCCAATTCAATGTCTGTGGACCGTTCAATCTGTTCAAACTAGTTTTAATTTAGATTGGTTCCAACCCAAACCTGGTCCATTGACACCTGTGTTCTTATCTTTCTATCAATGGACTGGATACTGGTTCAATCCAACCCAATCCAATATAAATACATTACAGATGGACCAGGTCCAATCCAATCCAATAAATACTTTGGACCATTAAGTCTGGACCGGTACAACTCAATGTGTCTTATTGGTCCGTCCAATCTGTCCAAATTGATTTTGATTTGGACAGGATCCAACCCAAAACCAATCCATTGACATCCCTACACATGAGAAACGAATTTCTGGCCCAATAAAACCAAACTCACCTTTGTTAAAACCCTCTCCATTTCCAAAATTGTTCCATACCATTGCTAAGAATCCTTCACTTCTTTATCTGATTATTGGATACATGGGTAGCTCACAGTTCATGACAGCAGAGTGGATCAAGTTGGGTCCAAAACACCCAGATCAACCATAAGAAGGTGGGGGAGGTACCCGTAGAATTGCACTTTAGGTTGAGCCTGGGTTAATTATGTTTGCAGTGATCATCTGTCATACAAATGTGAACCTAAGAAAACGGAATGGGTTGGGTAAAAAAATTGTTGTCCCGTGCTTGAAGTTCCCATGTTTGTTGTGAACCCTTGGTTGCATAAATGAAGAAAGCTATCATTAAAAAAGAATAATCATCATCATCTAAGCCATATCCCAACCATATAGGGTTGGCTACATCAACCCTGTTTTGCTATATCATTAAAAAAGAATGATATACAAAAATAAATGTGCCAAGCAACCCCTACTAATAGTTAGCCCTAGGTACCTAACACAATTATACAATATTTATGTTACTCCAACCTTAGTTGCTTAACCTCACCTGTCTATTGTGGAGTTGCCTATCAATGTATATCTGCCCTTCAGTAATGTAACCCGTAAGATCTGGAGTGGGATGTGTTATGTCTGGCCAACCATGACAAGACAAATTGTGTTCAGTGTGTGAATACATTAGGAAACAAGGACGTAAGACAGTGCTTTGTGCACAGATTCTGAGAATAATGAATAATACCATCATTAGGCATGGTTAGAATAGGAATTTGTGTGATGGAGCCTTTTCGTCCTTCAATACGTCCAGCACGCTCATAGATTGTTGCAAGATCAGTATACATATACCCAGGATACCCACGCCTTCCTGGCACTTCTTCTCGGGCAGCAGATACCTGTGCTCAAAATTGCTACCTTGAGTAACAAAGATAAAACATTCATGGAAGGTACTAAAAAATACTTGGGGGGGGGGGGGGGGGGGTCGGCTTGGCACAGCCCATGGACCAAGCCTGCGTGGGCTCATGCCATGCCATGGGCCAGGCTGGTCCGTGGGCTGAGCCTTAGGCCAGGCCGGGCCATGGACCAAGCCAAAACTATGAAAGGTTTATTTAAAAAATTTGAAAAAAAATCTTAAAATTTTTATTTTATATGAATTTTGATACATACGATTGTTTATATATACAATAATTAAATAAAATTAAAAACGATTGTTTATTTTATTAATATATTATATACTATACAATATTATATAATTATAATATATATAATATATTGTATATTATATATATTATTTAAATAAATATATATGGGCTGTGCTGGGCCGGGTCGACACGTGGGCCATGGGTGGCACAGCACGCCTGTGCGTGTCATGCCTTGCCGGCCCACAGACCTGAAACCCCCAGCCCAGCATGGCCAGCACAATCGTGTCGTGCCTGGCACAATCTGCGTACTGTTGTGCCGGGCCCGACACGTTTTACACCTCTGAGCATGCCCCAAAAAGGTAACATGACCCTGGAAAATTCTGCAACCATAATTTAACTCGTTTGAATATTGATAAGAGAACCAAGTTATAGCCCAAGTGATATTAAGGAACTAACTGGCATTGCTTTTATCAAGATTAGGTTAAGATAGTCACATCCAGTAAAATGATATAGCCTAAAGATGTTTACCAATTAAAAGAAGAAAGTTTACCTCACGGAGTGCATCTGCATAAGAGCTCATATCTGTTAATATGACTAGAACATGCTTCCCACACTCGTAAGCCAAATATTCCGCAGTAGTTAAAGCAATTCGAGGAGTAATAATACGTTCAATTGTGGGATCATTAGCCTGTCCAAAAAGCATACCAGAAACAGTGGCAAACATCAAAATATTTTGGCTTAAATAGAACAAAAACAGATTTTTTTGGAAACCATAAAATAAACAACAATACCAGGTTTAGGAAAAGGGTAACTCTCTCCATTGACCCATTTTCCTCAAAATCGCGTTTAAAAAACTGTGCTGTCTCCATGTTTACTCCCATAGCTGCAAACACAATGGCAAAATTGTCCTCCCCATCCTGAATTCATGGAACCACTTGATCAGACAGAAGATTCGCATAACTTTCTTCCTCCAGGAAAACAAAGCACAAAAATAAATGGCTGTAAAACTAATATAAATAACTCTAAATGTTTGTTCAGGGAAGGGGCACTATGAACCTAGATACGAAAACCAAAATGGACATATATATAGAAAATAGAGATGCTACCCTCCACTTGCTAAAACCTCTTAAGCATATCAAGGTACAGGTATCCTATATGACATGCTTTTATCATGTATTTACATCTAGTTTTTTGAAGGTACATGTCATTTTTCAATATTAATGCCTTGCCAAATTTAGTTAAATTATATATACAGGTTTTCTACGGTATGATTTGTTAAAATATACCAGTTTATAAATTTCTATAGTGTCAGGTACCTATCATGTCCAATACTGGTTTGCCTGGTATTTACAGCTATCATGGAGGAGAAAACAATTGCTGCTTAAGCAGCTACATATGATAGCATTTTTCTTCAGTTGGATACCATATCAATCATAAATTAGAACTACCAAAAACCATTTCATTCCTTTCAGGAAAAAAAGTAAGAGAAGCAGGCTTCAGCTGAAATGTTCTTCCAAGATGAAGTCCACATCACCCACTCTAATCCTTGAGCTAGAACTTGTTGGAGGGGGCTTCACATACATTTGTCCTTTCACAAAAGGAAAGCCCAGTGATTTTCAGAAAAAGAAGGCCCCTACTCTATGCAGGGGGAGTTCCAATTTTGTCTACCACATCCTTCCAACAACCTAGTACAACTCAACACAATTCAATAAAGCCTTGCCCTAGTTATATGGCATCAGTTGCACGAATCCTGTGTTACTGCCCCACTATATTCAGTTCAATACCCTTTGTTAAAATTGTAGGACCCCCATTTCTCACCACACCCCAAGTTAAGATGTATAATGTCAATTCAAAAGAATGCCCTAGCATGAATAAGAAATGACAATTCAAAGCCTGTGTCCACAAGGATTTGGCATAAGTTTTATTGTCCACTACCAACCTGACACAACCCTCTTTCATTTTGTGGGATTGGGACTATAAGAAAAGTCATCACTGACAGAGAAAAAACTTAAATTGTAATAACTATAACCTTCCTTAAATGAATTATACTTCCTCAATTTAATTGATTTTTATCAGTCTGTCTAAATATCGGTACACCAAATATAGGTACCTCCATGAGATTCCCAGACTTCTCCAGCCGCTTCACAAGACCAGCCTGACGGCAAATTTGAGCAGCTATTTCATTATGAGGAAGACCTGCCGCAGAAAAGAGAGGGATCTTCTGTCCACGAGCAATGGAATTCATGACATCAATTGTAGATATCCCTGTTTGGATCATCTCTTCTGGATATGTTCTCTCACTAGGATTGATGGAACTCCCTGGAAAAACAAAAAATTACATAATATGCAGCAATAGCACAGATTTCAAGGTATAATGGTTAGGGGATGTTGGTTTTGTCCAATAAAATTCCACATCAGCAAAACAACATCATACACATTCCACTCACCAGAAATATCCAAGTAAGCCTCAGGCAAAATGGGAGGGCCATTATCAATTGGCTTCCCTGATCCATTAAAGATCCGTCCAAGCATATCCAGTGACACAGGAGTCTTCAAAACCTGCAATATAAGAATAATATTGAAATAAGAGGTGTATGCTTTTATAATTATATTTTGAATAGATCTAGAAATTGAAATATATATGAATGATATCTTTTTAAGCTCAGTAGCTAATTTTTGCAGTTTGTGTCAATATGGAGTTGGAACTGCAACTTGATTTCCAGTCAATGCTTGTAGAAAACACATATTACATTTGATGCCCTTTATTCTTTTTAGATTCTTCATATTTTAATTACTAGGAAAAGAACAAATGATAAAAAGAAAAAAAAAACAGGAAAAAAAAACAAAAGAACTCAGGTCTTGGGCTTGCCCTTGGATGAGAACTCCAAGTCAAAGGTGATTTAGGATGCTATTGTAGAAAAGATTGTATTCTTTAGATTGCTGCTTTCATTCTTGTTTATCTTTGTTTTATTGATGATTATGGGTTTGTGGTTAGTGGGCCTTGGGCCTAGTTCTATTCCTTTTTTGATAGTATAATGCTGCTGCCTTATTAAGGACAATAATGTAATTTTCCTCTTTTTCAGCATAAAGTGTCCCTTTGAGTCCCATAATTGGCTTTCTCAATTTTTTTCTTCTCTCTCACCTCTTATTTCCACTGTTAAAATGTGGAGGCATGGCACAAGGCATTCCACTACCTAATGGTGAGAAGTGTAGTTCAGAATGTAAGAGACATAATCCTCTCAAGCACAAGGAAGCATAAGGCTCCTTAAGAGGAGGGGGATGAGGAAGAAGAGGAAGGAGGATTTCATCTTTTTTTTTTTCAATGAAAGATGTCTTATATTAAGAAGAATGAAGATGCATAACACTAGCTGAAAGGGGGACTCTTGTTGAAGCGAAGGTGAGCATGTGAAGTTTATCCCCATTCTCTTCTCTCTCACCCTCACTCTCTCCTCTCCCTCTCTTCATCTTCAGGAGGTTAGGATTACCCTGAAGAGCCCTTTGAGGTGAGCAGTATCTCCTCTCCCATTTTCCTCATCAGGAAGAAAGATGGGACATGGAGATTTTGTGTGGACTATAAAGAATTCAATCACATAACAATAAGGGATAGATTTTCCCATCACAGTTATAGATGAACACTTTGATGAGCTCAAGTCAGCCACAGTATTCTCTAAACTGGATCTTCAGGCTGGGTACCTCTAGATCAGAATCCACTCCAAAGATGTTCACAAAATGGCATTTCAAACTCATGACAGCCATTATGAGTTCCTAGTAATGCTGTTCAGGCCAACTAATTCTCCATCTACTTTCCAATCTTTGGAGGATATATTTTGGCCTTATTTGAGTCATTTCATTTTCGTATTCAATGGCATTTTGGTTTACAGCAATGACTGGGATTCCCACCTATAGCATCTCAAGGATGCTCTTGATAGCTTAAGGCAGCACACACTGTTGTGAAGACATCCAAGTCTTCCTTTGGTATGACTCAGGTTCATTATTTTGGCACATCATGTCCAATGGGAGGTTGCAGCAGACATGGATAAGATTGTAGTGGTAACTACTTGGCCTCAGCCCAACTCTCTCAAGAGTCTTAGGGGGTTCATGGGCCTTACAGGGTACTACCCCCACTTTATACAGTACTATGGGCTAATGGCAGGCCCATTGACACAGTTACTCAAAAAGAGTGCATTTAGATGGAGTGACCAGGCCCAAAATGCCTTTGGCAATCTCAAGAAGGCCCTCTCCACACCCCCTACATTGAGCCTGCTTGACTTCTCTTAAGACTTTGTAATTGAGTGTAATGCCACCAAAACTGGGATAGGTGTGGTCCTAATGCAACAGAGACAACCCATTGCTTATTTCAGAAAAATGTTATCCCCATAAGCCCAATTTAAAACAATAGGAGTGCAACTCAGTTTGACCCAAATTAGCATTTACCACTGTTTCTGGGTCGGGATTTAAGGTCAGGCCCATTCAAGTTTTAACAAAAGCCCTACCTGAGCCCACCCAAGTTGCATCCCTAGAAATCAACATATGATAAAAAATTGATCACAGTGGTGTTATCTAATTCTCAAATAGCATTATTACCTACTAGGGCAGCCTTTTATTATCAAATAGATTGTCAAACTACTAGAGCAACAAGCCCATAGTCCAAAACATGTGTAGGAAGATATCACAATGGATTTCATCAAGGGCTTGCCAGTGGCAGCGGAGAAATCAATTATCATGGTTGTGGTAGACCAATTGACGAAGTACAGCCATTTTGTAGCCTTATCCCACCCATATGCTACAGCTCAGGTGGATAGACTCTTCATACAAGAAGAGACTCGTCTTCATGGTACCCCTTGATCAATCTTCACAGACCAGGACCCAGCATTTATGAGTTGTTTCCGGGGGGGAATTTTCAGGGTGCAAGGTCCCAAGTTCTGCCATTCAACTAGCTACCACCCTCAAACCAATGGTTTGTCAAAAGTTATTAATAGGTGCCTCAAAACCTATTTCGTTTTATGGTGAAAAACCCAAGCAATGGGTCCATCAGCTCCCTTGGGCTGAATTCTAGTATAACTCCACATCTCACACCTCCATTGGTATAAGCCCATTCAAGGCCCTATATGGAAAGGAGCCTCCCTCCATTATGCCTTACGAGAGAGGCTCTTCATCTGTAGTTAAGGTGGAGAACCAGCTTCTGCAACGAGATCAGATATTGAAGTCCTTGAAGGAGCAATCTATCAAAAAAAAAAAAAAAAGAAGTCCTTGAAGAAGCATTTCAGTCGGTCCCAACACCAGATAAAGGCCCAGTACGACTGGAAGCACTACCCAGTAACTTGCCAAGTTGGAGATATCATCTATCTTAAGTTGCAGCCTTACAAGCAGGTGTCAGTAGCCCAACACTATTGGCCAAAGTTTGCTCTGCTCTTTTTTGGTCCATTTCACATCACTAAAAGGGTGGGAGAGGCAGCTTATATATTGGACCTACCACCCTCCTCTTGGATCCACTCTGTTTTCATGTTTCTTTGCTAAAGCGGAGCATAGGGATTAAGGCGCTAACGAGTGCAACCCTGTTGGAATTCAATGACACAAAAGAACTACAGCCAAAGCCATAAGTCTCGACTTCCATTGGGTCATATTGGGGAAGGGGATAGTCAAAGAGGCCTTGGTAGTTCGGAAACACTTGCCACTGGAAGATGCTACACAGGGGACTATTCAGCTCTGGAACAACACTTTCCTGACATCAACCTTGAGGAAGAAGGTTGTTTTTGAGGAGGGGTGGGTTGATAATGCCCAGGGCCCCAGGCCTATGGTCCAGTAGTAGAGAACCGAGCTTCAGTTCAAGCTCCAATTCAACAGAGGGAGCAGCCCAGTACCCACGGGGCCCCTAATCCAGCTAGAGCCCCAGGTACACCAATTCAATACATTTATAAAGGAGAATATGTCAGCATAGTGAGAATTGAGCATGTAAAGTGCATTTCCCTTGTAATAGTACAAATAGCATGAAATGAAAGTAGTGGGCAAGCAAGAAGTTATCCTCCATTCTCTCTTCACCTTCAGGAGGTTAGGATTCCCTCAAAGCGTCCTTTGAGGTGAGCAGTATCTGACCAATCTTCTTTAAAAAAAAGGTACTTCTTGGAAAATGGACATGGAGATGCATAATAGTTGCAATCTTTGTGGACAGAGTAGTGAATCTGTCCAGCAATTGTTGATCCATTGCAGGTTTGTATATGGAGTATGGACCCACTTTTTTTATCAATAACAGAAATCATTTTATTAATGGACAATAATATTACAGCATTTCGGGAAGAGATAAAAAAGCTCAACTCTCCTGAAAAAGAAAATAGAAAATATGATTACAATACCGCCCAAAACATCTGCTCCCTTCCCACCCTTTGTTTCGCCAATGTATCTGCAAAAGCATTTGCAGTCCTCTTCACCCATTGATACTGAACCTCCAGCCCCCTAGTTAGCCATCTAGCCTCCCTTCTCTCATTTGCATATTTTCACAGTCCATTGTCCTTCTGTAACCAGCTTATAACCAGCTTTGAGTCTCCTTCAACAATTAATCTAAGAATATTCAACTCCTTTATTTTTCTTAAACCTTCCATTAAGACACATACTCAGCTCTGAGAGAGTCACCATTCCCAATGGGGCCTGAAAACAATGCAATCACCTTTCCATTCTCATCTTTTGACACCCCACCATCACCCGAGGGCCCGGGATTACCTTCACTACTGCCATCAAAATTCAGTTTTATGCATCCTGGGCTTGGTGGGGACCACAAAGGATAGGCAACTGATGAAAATGGAGTAGAATTTGCCACTTCCAGCCAGCTATTCAGCAGAATATCTGTAGAGACATCAGCAAACATATCCACAGACTTCAACCAATGTGCCACCCTAACCATTATTACCTCGATGATACCTTCTTTTTTTTATGAATGAATGGTATCGATGATACCTTCTTTGTTCCTTTCCTTATCAGAAAAAGTCCTAGAGCTCCTTTCTTACCTCGATGATACCTTCTTTTTTTATGAATGAATGGTATCGATGATACCTTCTTTGTTCCTTTCCTTATCAGAAAAAGTCCTAGAGTTCCTTTCTTCCCATTCAGTCCAACAAATAGCAGCCCTCACACATCTCCACATAACCCTACCCCTTTTCTTAGGCCATCTAAGGAAAGAAGAAACAAAAAGCTTCGTATATCTGGTGGAGGGGTCCACCTACAATCAAATAAAGAGATAAACCATTCCCATATATCAGCAATAAAAGGACAAGAAATTAGTAAGTCGTAGCAGTTTTCACCGTTAGCCTTACAGAGAGTACACCAACTTGGGAACAAGCACCAATCTTCTAGAGTAAATCACATGTATTACATCTTTCCAGGAATGCCTCCCAACAAAAAGCTCCAATCCTTGGAGGAATTGACTCACCCCATATTTCCTTAACTGGGAAAGACTGAATAGAAATGTTGGTCTGTAGTGCCAAGGATTTAAAGGAAGCACAAGAGAAAACCCCAGAGGGAGATAAAGTCCACATTCTCCTGTCCCTCTTTGACGGGTCCAAAACCACTCCATTCAAGATCTGAATTAAGTCCACAACCAAATTCTGACTCCCTAAGGCATCTTCTAAGACCCAAATCCCAACCATACCCAAAATTTGACTCAGAAGTGACCAAAAAATCAGCCGCACACTTCCCTTTGAAACGGGAGGAGAATAATGAAGGAAATTGGAGTTTCAAGGGTACATCCCCCACCCACAAGTGTTCCCAAAATTTAATCTAATTCCCAGAGCAAAGATCATACATAATGTGTTGCAAAAAGGATGGGAGAATGGCAATGTATGGTCCCACTTGTTGCAGTTGTTTGACCAGAAATAAGTCATTCTGGAAAATCTTCCCAGGCTAAGCTCATTAAGGCCAGTAGGAGAGTATAGAACACAAGGGATATTCTCTAGAATTCATCAACTCTTGCTCTCTGGTGGATAGTTTGGACAAAGTGTAACAGCAAGATTTTTGAAGGAATGATTGCTAAGAAGTATACTGTCATTGGTAAAATACAAAGAACTCTTCTCTGTTGGGCCACCATCCATAAAGAGTTTAGAAACCTTAAACAAGTCCACTTTCAGAGGTGCTTCAGAGGATATATTTGACCATCAAATGTCAATGTAAAAGGGTCTATATGTATCAGAATGGTGTTGCAAGTCTGATGCAGTAGGGCTGGAACAAACTATCACAAGACAGAAATGAGAGAGTGGGAGAGAGTGTGAGAGAGAGAGAGAGAGAGGAGAAGGGGTGGAAAAAGAGAAATGAGAGAGAAATCCCAAGGAATCACACCAAGGGGTCATAGAATCACTCTAGGGTTTGTAGGAATCACTCCCATACAGCAAACTTGCTCTAAAGAAATCTTCATTCGTTCATTCATTCATTAGCTTCAAAAGGAAGAGAATACATTTATTTATACAGTGACATGTGTGGCCCGGTATATTGTTCAACATAATTACAAAAATGCCATTCTTTGTTTTGTGCATCAAGAAACACAATAACTTTCTATCTACTAATGCAAATACACTGAAAATTGAAAGACAAGACCTACTAAACTAGAGGAAGAACATGTTATAGCCCAGGTCCCACACAGGACTAGTTAAAATGACGAAAATACCCATACTGTCCAAGTATACAAAACTATAGAAAATTTAAGGAAATTCCAAATTTGATTCTTCAGCTCCTGCATTAAAGTCTTATTCACATGTACATATTCTTGTTTCAGAACTCTTGTGAGTCTTATTCACATGTATATATTCTGTTCTAAGGGCATCTATTCCTCATTGTAAATTTAATATAATTACTATTTAGGAGGAAAAAAGGTACTGTACCTCCCCGGTAAATTGCACAGTTGTGTATTTGTTGTCAATTCCAGATGTTCCTTCAAAAACCTGGCAACAAGAAAAGTATATGGACAAATTAAAAAAAAAAAAAATACACCAACGAAATGTAGCAAAAAAAAAATCTGAGGAATGTGGTAACAGTATAATTTTTCACGGATTTCACCAATCCCAAGCTAAGGGGAGGGGATTAGTGACCTCAAATCCCAACAAGAAATAGAAGTAGACCCCTTATCAATGATTTTTTGTCTTTTCTTCCTTTTCTTTTGGCAACAATATAAATGTGACTATGTGCACATGTGAACACATGTTAGACAATTTATTGTGGAAGAATTCTTTAGGACAGATCAGCAAAGAATATCAGCAAACAGATCAATAACCTGCACAACAGCTTTCTCTCCATCAACTTCTAGGACTTGCCCACGTCGAGTTGTTCCATCTCCTAAACGGATATTGACAATCTCCTGATATTTTGGACCCTAAAGCAGTTGAGCAGTAGCAATCCAAAATCAGTCGATGCAGGCATTACAATACCATGTTACCAGGAAAAGAGCATAACCAAGAATAGCAGCTAAACACAAAAGTATATGTAACCTACCTTAACTTTGTCTAAGATGACCAATGGTCCTGCAACTCCAGAAACAGTTCTATACTCTGCAAAGTGCACATAAAGAAGCAAAATTCGAGTTTAAAAATGCATATAACCCCACCATAAGGCCTAATTACCAAAGTCTTGAGCAAAGCTACTTTTTTTGGGTGGGGTTGTAAAGTTATCTAATTCTTTTCATATTACAGCAAGTTACACTCATCAAAAATCAATTATGCATAATACTCTATCCACCCCCATATATACAGGTAAAATCAAACCAACCACCATTAGTGAGTTATTCCTAATGTTAACTATCAAGGTGTTGATTTCTATATGGACTCTTTATTATTGTGAAACACATTCAAACCTCAACACTTGAATTTAAAGAGGAAATGAAAGATAAACTTTAGAACACTTAAACAAGTGGCCTTCATCATCATCTAAGGCTTATCCCAATATATGGGGTCGGCTGAATGAATTCGCAATTCTGTTCTGTTTAATGCCAGATCCATTGTTAAATCATGACCACTTAAATCATTTCTTACTACTTAAGCCCATGTCCTTTTTGGTCTTCCCCTAGCACTTCTAGCCCTTTCAACTCACTTTTTCTTACAGGTGCTGTAGGTGCTATTCTATACATGTGACAAAACCATGTAAGTTTACTTTCTCTCATATTATCACCTATTGGAGCTACTCCTAGGCTCCTTCAAATGACTTATTTCTGACTCTATCCTTTCTAGTTTTTCCACTCATCCATCTCAGCATACGCATTTCTTCAACACTTATTCAAAGGAGGAGGGTTATGTCAGGGTCGCAGATAACATTAAAACCTCTGCCAAACCCTTATGATCATGGAACCTAACAAATAATAATATAGATAAAACAAATAAAGATATGATATGCATAGATGCATCCTATCTAATAACCAACTGAAAAAGCAATCTCAAAATTTCCAACATATTGGTTGTTACTAATTTGCCAGCCTTCTCTAAGCTTTAACAAAGTAACAAACACAAACTCACTATTTTATTTGAGGCTATGAATACTCACAAATAAGGTCATTGACAGAAAAGAAAATAAAAATCAAGGCCATTACCCAATGCTGAGAGAAAATAAAACAAAGAACAAAAATGCTAACTGCTGATGCAAAAAACCAGTAGCAAGTTCTAGCATGCAAATGCTAACATATGCAACTAAATCTACATTGAAACCGTGAAATACAATATGCAACTGAGCTTCATGAGTTATTAACCAAAAACAAGATAAACAATTTAACAGATTGAGGAACCTACCCATGCCAATCTCTAGCGTTCCTTCATCCATGTCAGAAATCTTCTGCGCCACACCCATCTTCAACCTGATGATATAGGAAAACCTGAGACATTAGACAATATTTCCAGAGAGAGAAATGCTGAACCAGTAAACAGTAACTTCTCCATTAATGCATTAACCTCTCAAAATTAACAGATAGCTATAATGCAAGCTACAGTAGGGGAGTTCAAAATTGTATGACCATTGAAAAAGTTCTTCTCAACAGGGCCATTTTCCGACACAAAATAATTCAGAGGCGGGGGTCTATTTACCTACTAAAACTGCTCGATTCAATCACTCGAATCTTAGAAACCAGAGATTTACCATGGATCTGGACCTTTAGGTAATATAATCACGAGTCTCCGGAATCTATAGAATCGATAAACGATTCCGGTACTAATTAAAGTGAGATAATAGAGGTTCAGGACAAATTTTGGCCCTAGAAACTCCAAACAATTTTGATCTTCTGTGGAAAGAGTAATACTGATTCTTATTCAAAAAACACAACCTAATATATTTGCAAAATCGGATATATACAGACCCAAACCCTCCAATTGATCCGACTGATCTTCGGATTAAACAAAAATTGCAATTCAAACACGAAACCAATCAAAGAAATGTTTCGACGATTGAATAATTCAGATACGAACGAGGAAAATCAAATTGAAAACAATAACAGGAAGATAGAGATCTGGGAAAGGAGCAGACCTTTGGAGAGAGAGAGAGAAGGATGGAGAGATCTGATGGACAAAAAATATTTTGACGAAAAAATGAGCGCCTTAAATATAAGAAAAAAAAAAAGAGTTAAAATTCACTTTTGTTTTGTATTTTATTTTCATATTTAACAGCCTAAAACCCACGTGCTGTCATGTATTTGGATTTAATTTGTTAAAGAGTAAGTGTGTAAAATTAAGTATTAATCATATATAATGTATTACGATGGCATAAAAATTAAATGATTTATAACATTTGAATTTAACTTTCATCATTTAACAAATCTCTTATGATAGTGAGATCGGATTAACTGAATGCAATAGATCGTGGAATCAATTGTAACGCCCTCTGCGCATGAATATGGTTTAAAAGCCTACTATAAATAGAACCTACAACCAAACGGCTCACCTTTTTGCATATTTTTCATGTAATGGTCGTTTATCACTGCACTATGACATTGCCGCACTCCACATATATGGTTTTCTAATTAATTCAAGGCTGCTTTCTTTTTGCAAACAAAAAAAAAAGGCCTACTATACAGCCATCAGTTTCAATTAATTCAAATTCGTCCAAGAATTTTATTTTCCTGAAAGCAAACAGGCCAATCAACAGAGTGTTGAGTGTTGACGGCATAAAATTATCAAGAAACCTTCGCGGAATTACAATCCAAAGAAACAGTTTCAAACAGAAAACCAAGAGGGATACCGATAGAACAAGTAAAAGATTAGAAATAAATAAAACACGTTTATCTAATTTGTGAACTGCTGCTTGATTAGGAACACAACAGTGAAGGATCCTTAGACATTAGGAGTTTGCAATTAACCATCGATGAAATGTCTGATTTTTCAACGAAGCGGAATATCAGAATGCAACAAGTGAATCTCCCTTGAGAATGTAAAGCAAATTAGTTGAAATTGATAGTTATTTCATGGATTGTGGGATCAATCATCTTACTCCACACTAATGATAAATATTACAAGTGACGCCTGGATAGGTTAAACAAAAATAACAACGGTGTTATGTATTATTAACGAATTGAACTAAAACAATTTTCATAATCTATATATAGTAAATAATAGAGGGGACCAGTGTAATACATGAGTTTTGTTAAAGGAACTTGAGAAGGAGTGCACGGGCTTTATTAATATATATTTAAATATTAATTGGGGGTGAATTCGACGATTCATATATAAAGCAGCAGTAGCTAGTGCGGCTGATCTTTAAATTAATCGCAAAAAGGTAATCTTTATTGAATATGTATGTGAATATGTTGAGAATTGAGATACAAATAAACCTGTTTATGGGCTAGCTCGGGTTTGACTTTTGTTAAAATTTTAATGGGTCAGTATAAAGTCTGAGTCCGAAATAATGTAAAGGTGGCCCCGAAGCCCACCCCGTGAACAGGTCTAGATGTAAATAAAGTTGAGTCTGGATCTTTTGTCCACGTCTACTCAGGGGAAAATGTTCCCAATTCATGATTCACGGGGATAGTGTATTATAAGTAGACGTGAACAGAATTGTTGTGGGCAGGAGATCCGAAATCGATAAAATCAAGATTTCCGGTACCTTCACGAGTTTTATTGTGAAAAGAGGTGAACATGAACGAACGGACGAGAATGAGAAAACACGGATTTTAGCACAAGAACGGTCACTTTGTAAGTTTTTGGTTTGTATAAAAATTTGCCAATTGATAGGTCTGTGTGACTGTATCCAATCCACTATCCCAACACCCTAGATGGTTGGGACGAATGTTATAATGATTCAGACCAACATTTGATGCATTGACAAGTTTTTAAACTCCAAGACAATACAGTTTCAAATTTGATAGTTTGAACTGCCAATTGTTTAATTGGTAAGGTCTCTGGCTGATTGTTGTAACAAAGACTTGGATATCGTATTCCAACCCTCTATCAATTTGATCTAATAACGTACATTTCATCATGAGACTGGGACCCATCATAAAAGTGGGACCTGATGTGTGGTGTAAGATCATGTTGGTAGGGGGTTGGAACGTGTTTGATTGGCAGGTGATTCGGATTCGAATCGAGGGGCTATCCACTTATGGGTTTAGGGGTTTGGAATCAGAGCTAGAATGGGCTACTTTGATTCTAACTATTTGGTTGAGCAGAATTGGAATCTCATTCCCATTCCTGCTGAAATAGCATTCCCCCATTTGAGAAAATGACCATTCTCTGCCCCTTCCTTAGGAATGAAATCTTATTCTTGCTTATTTTAATTCTCATTCCAATTCTTGTCTGAACCAAACAAATAATGGGAATAGACCATTTCGATTTCAGTTTCGAAGTATTTTGATTCCGAGGCTGCAAATCAAACAGACTCTAAATTGATTGGTTTAAGATATACTATACCGCATGTAATAGATAAAAAATAGTGAGATAAACTTTCTAGATTTTAAGTATTTTTTTCATGCACCGAAACAATGTAAGATTAGTGAAAGGAAAATTTCTTGTCTTGGGATTAAAAATAGGGGTGAGAAAAAAAACCGAATTGACTGAAACCAAACCAAAAATTCGGTTAACCAAACCGGTTGATTCGGTTTTGGTTCAATATTTAAAAAATCGAAGGTACCGGTTCAGTTTCGATTAACCAAAATAGAAAACCGGCAGTTAACCAAATCAATCGATATACATATATTTATATATATTATATATATTATATTTTCTATATATTATAAATTAATAAATATGCATTATATATTATAATATTATTAAATATAATATTAGATTATTTCTAGTTTTTTTATTATATATTTATATATTTTCTATAATAAATATTATAAATAATAAAAAACCAATGAGCCAAACCAAACTAATTAGCTTCGGTTCGGTTTTAATTACCAGTTTTCCAAAAATCAGTAACCCCGGTTTGATTTCAAAAATTAGCCCAAACCGTGAGCACCCCTAATTAAAAAAAAAAAAAAGTTCATCAGTCTCCATGAAACCTTCACTTTTAAAGGTCTGAAATATAAGTCATTGTATACTAAAGGTCTCTTTCGAATTTATCCACTCCCTTGAATACTAATTGACTGGTTACAAGTTTTTTTATCATAATGGAACCCTTGAATCAATTATAATGAAACAAAAAAAAAAAAAAAACGTTAATTGAATGGTTTCAGCAGGTGGGCACCGCCATGACTATTGTTTTAGAACGTAGCAAATTCCTTTATCATCTATCCTTTTTGAATGTCTACTACTTTTTTGAAAGGTTAGATTTTTGTATATATTTTATAATTTATTATTAATAGATCATTTTTTTTGGTAAAACATTGGTAGACATCACTGGTTACATATTATTGAGACTTGAGAGTATCAATGGACTGGTTTTAGATTGAATTCTGTCTAAATCAAAATCATTTTGGATGGATTGAATGAACCAATAAAAGATATTAAATTAGACCAGTCTAAATTTAATGGTCAAAGGTATTTATTGGATTGCATTGGACCTGATCCATCCGTATTCCGTAATGGTTTTATATTGTATTAGGTCAGATTGAACCAATATCTAATTTATTGATTGAAAATAAGGATACAAGTGACAATAGACCAGACTTGGGTTAGGATTAATATAAATTAAAACCATTTGAACAGATTTGACGATCCAGGCATTGAATTAGACTGGTTCAAAATGATCAGAATATTCATCAAATTGGATCGAACCTGGTTCATCTATAATAAATTCACCTAAGATTGGATCGGATTGACCAAATCTGGTCCAATTGACAACGCTACTTTGGAAAAGGTTCGGTTGCTTCATGGGGATATACACATACACAGATAGAGACCTGTCCATGAGCCACCATCAGTTGGTAGAAAAAGGTTTAGTTGAGTCAAGTAATTTGCGTTTTATTATGATTATTAAAGTTAATACGCAAGCAGACAATCACATTATTGTCCAGCATTAGATTACCTACCAACAAAAATGATCTAACACCCTCCCAACATCATATGATACCATCATATCACACATCTCATACATGGTGGGTTCCTATTGTATGGTAGGTCGCAGTTTCATAATGAGATGTGTGGTGTCAGATCATGTTAGAAGGGTATTAATAGAAAGTATTTTCTTTGCAGGTGATCCCAACTCTATTGTTGATATATACAGCCATATAGTTGGGAGAGTAATATGTTATGAGAGCAATACACACGTGAAGATGCGATTTTGTTTTACTCTTTGGTTTAAGGCTTTGGTGCACACTTTGGAGGAAGGTTTTAAAAATCAGACCGGATATAGAACTGTTTTGGCCATCGTTTTTGGGCCAAACGGCCTAATCATTCAGTTCGAATGGATGACTTGTTTTGATTTAAAAATAAAAAATAATCAAAATAAAAGAATCAAAAACCGTTGTCTAGATAAACGGTTCAATCACCCGAGTTAGTCAATCACCAGCCAAATCAATGGTTTTTGGCCCAGAAATAGTTTTAGGGTGAACTGATCGGTTCCCAGGTCAATTGGTTTGATCGGGTTTTTAAAACCATGAATTCAAGCATTACACATCAAACCTCTCGTCAAGTTTGACTTTCATTTTACTCAAAAAGTGAAAAGAAAATTAAGGCTCAATTTGGAAAGAATACAAATGCAAATATATATAATGCAAATACATATAAAATAATACAAAATATAAGGTTTTGTACTCTGCATAATTGCATTTGTGCTCCTTCCAAACTGAGCTAAAGAAAATCGCCAAATAATCATCTTTTTTTTAAAGAGAGGAAAATAAGGAAACCAAATCAGCCCCCCACAACATCCCACGATGCATCCCCACTGTATATTGGGAATATCTCCTAATGATAATACCATCATTTTTAAGATTATCATTGAAAGATGTTCCCAATACATTGTCAGAATATATTGTGGGTGGTTGTTGGGGGCAATCTTGTTGGGAGCTGATTTAAAGTCGAAAATAAGAACACATGATCCTCGAGGCAGTAGCATTCTAAAAAAAAGTCTGAAGAGCTGGCGGTGATGACACGTGTACGATTTACATTGCAATAGAGGAATTTCTCCATACAAAGGAAGATAGATCAGGTATGATGAATGTGACGGTGCCGACTGGCTTGTTGATGGGTTAAAGTTCGTGTAGCCCCGTTACCAAAAACACCAAGGAAAAGGAAATGAAAGAAGGGGCGTAAGAGTGAGGCATCATAAAACTCAACCCGATTTTTCAACGCCTCTGCTTTCTAGCAAAAAAATAGGGACCTAGGAAGCTTCCTGGATGCTGCTTCACTATTCTTATCCCATGGACCAAATTACGAGTTGGGCGTACTTCAGCCGAACCATTTTTTTTTATACGCCCTTAGTCATCATACCTCATTCAATCAACAAATTGAAACAAAAAAACCGAAAATGCCAATCAGAAAACATATATATAATTTCTCAAAAGAAAAAAATATAAAATTGGAAGAATGAGGACATAATTAACCTCTTCAATCAAATAAATGTGAAATAAAATCAACAATAGAAGTAGAAAAATACATCTTCAATTCACCACAAACGACGAATAAACCTCATAGAAGAGGTTTTTCAAAAGACTGCAAAAATTCTGTAATAGTATGGTTGGAATAGATCCACAAAGGATGACAAAGCTCCAGACATAACAATCGCTACCAGAGACAGTAACAGCCATCCATAATTGCCTTTGCCAGAGAATTGCGAACGGGACTCACCATGAACCACATCAGTCGGACGTGAACTGACTCAATCATAAAGGCAAACGTGAAGCTACATCTATTAATAACAATCACCTAATAAAAAATCCAAGAGAAGAAACCCCATGTCAAAACACCAATAGAAAGAAAAGAAAACACAAAAAGAGACACAAAAAATAGTGGGAAAGAGAAGAACAAATTATGGGGAAAGGCGAGAGAACAATGAATAGATGGGAGAAAAAACAGGGGGAAAGGAGAACCCAGATGGGAGAAAATAGAGAACAAAGCCTCTAGAAAAACTCAAGATGAAGCCTCTCTCGAAATAGAGCGAGAGAGAAACCAGATCGGAAAAGGGGAAAGGAGAACCCAGATGGGTGGCCCCCTTTGGGGACTCCCCGATGGGAGCCACCCCCGCTGAAACGAAAACCCTAACAACCAATTTACGATATATTCAAAGTCGGCTAGTTAAATATTTTAACTCAGCTCGAATATTATTGAGTCGAGTTGGCTGGACTCGAATAAGTACTTAGTTTTTTTTTTTCCGCTTCAAGAATAAGTATTTAGTTGAATAGAGTTAAAGCTTTGGTTATGTGGGAGTTTATTGGAAAACGTCTTTGCATCAGTGATATTTAAGAGTTGGTGTTTATTGTGTATAAAATCATTGTTTGATTTTAATATTTATCAAATAAATATTAAAATAGAAGCGTTTGAATTTATGTGTATGAGATATTGGGGAAATTTTAAATTCTCGTTTTTTTTTCCAACACCCTAATGTTTATTAAAATGAAATGGTTATATGGAGCATTGTAAGCTGAGGTGGAAATAAGTTTGTGGGGTGTTACTTGAAACATCCAATCAAATAACAAAAACAATAAATGTCTAAAGCAATGCTTTTCAATTAAACGTTTATTTGATAAAGACTCCATCTATAAATGCCCACAAAAGCAAACACATACTTTGTAATATCTAGTTCGAGTAGCTCGTGAGCCTAGCCAAACTTCTAGCAAAATAGTTTTTCAATATTTATAATATAAATAAATAAATTTATAATCAAGCTTTCTAATAGCAATTTATTTATATATTTTTATTTATAATATATTTTTATTTAGATATTTATAATATTATTTTATTTGTAATTTTTAATAGCAATTTATTTATAATTGGCTCGAGCCGAGTTGAGTTCAAGTAGCTCATGAGTATCGATTCAAGTCGAGTTCAAGTATGAAACTCAAAATTAGATGGAGCTAGAATCGAGCTTTGAGTTTTGAATCAAGCTCGAACTCGAGCCACCCAAAACTTAACTAAACTCAACTCAATTATACTCGAATTCGCATGAGCACCCCATAGAGTGCACCTCACAGCACATTTAAACCATGTATTGGGAACATTTTCCATTGACAAGTATGGGAGTTGCCAATGCATGCTGAGATGCTCATGTGGGGTGCCAATCTGAACTCATTACACAGGTTACAACTTATAATTAATGTGTTAAAATAGTGAAAAAGTAGGCATAATTTCAATATTCAATAGCATATATTTACTAAGCAGTATTTTTGTAATTTAATTTCTGTTAATACAAAAGCCAGGCAATGCTAATGAGCCGAGTCCAATTTTTAGTTGAATTTTATTATAAATTTTACTTTATTCTGTGTATCAATGGTGTAGTTAAAGTAAAATAAAGCAAAATTCAACATGAAAATGAATTAAAATTTGCAATTTTCTCACTTGCACTCTCATGGGTAATAGTGCAACAATTTAGCTAGATGGATCATTGGATCATTTACCAAGTCAGCTTTTTTTTCTTTTCTTTTCTTTTTTTTTTTTTTGCTGCAATTGAATCGTTCAGGGTGAAGCTGACCTAGAAAGGTGGTTGGGTAACGGGTCAAACCCAGTTCAACTAGAGTCTGGATCTCCTGTCCATGAGAACTCTGCCCACGTTTATCTCAGTCATACATGGAGAACATCTCATCCTCTGCATAGTATTATGCAGGGGGAGATGTTCCCAATTCACGGGGGTAGTGTATTGTGGGTAGGCATGGGCAGAATTCTCGTGGGCAGGAGATCCGAAATCGTTCAACTATGCCAAAAGCAAATCAAGTAGAAAACAAGAAGCATTAACTGGTTCAAAGTGTTGGCATGCATGATGCACCATAAACAAATTACTTGTTATGTGCTCCAAAGGGGTGATAGTACTAGGATCGCAATTTTCCCATCCCCATTGGGGTACCTGACCTCTCTGATCGGATGGGGTCAGGGATGGAGATTGATTTGGCAAGAATGGGGATAAGAACTTGGATGGGGATGGAGAATGAATTTCCCACCCTATCATACCTCAAATGTATATATTAAATTTATTTTCTAAAATAACTTTTAACTAAAATAGTTTTAGGGATTTGAGTTACTAATGGGATTTTGTCTTTGTCGCGGATTGAGGATGAAGGATAACTTTTATCGCTAGTGAAAATAAGGGATAGACTTATTTAAAAGTTGAGGTTGGGGATGGGGAGTATCATTCCCACCCCATTATAATTCTTAGGTCATGGATGCAAAAACTTAGGGTCCTTTTGGTTTGCAGTTGGAGTTGAAATTGGAATCAGAATCGAATTAAAATCCTTCCTAATCAGAATTAGAATGATCCATTCCCATAGTCTATTTGGTTCAAACAGTAATGGAAACGGGAATTGAAATAAGCAGGAATGGGATTTTATTCCCAAGGGAGGAACAGGAAATGGCCATTCCCTTAAATGGGAGAATAACATTCCAGCAGGAATAGGAATAGAATTCCGATTCCATCCAATCAAACAGTTAAAATCAAAATAGCCCATTCCAATTCCGATTTTAGACCCATTCCCCCGAGCTAAACGGGCCTTAAGTGTTAATCTTTAAACTGAATATGTATGGGAAGGATATTAAACCATCCAATGCCACATGCCCTAAATCCCACTAATTAGGTAATTTTATTTACCCAGAAAACTAATACAAATGGATATGGTCTAAAGTCTAACACATAGCATGGATAAAAAATGGATATTCAACTTCGGTTTACCCAACTGATGCTGGCTTAGTTGGTAAGGCCTATGGATAGTTTTAATAGACTTGGATCAAATCCCACTGTCACAAGGATTGATGGGTTGTGGCCTGTGGGTACAAATGGCCCATGAAAAAATAAAATAAAATAAAACCCTTTGGTTCTCCTATTCCCAAAACCAGAGCTAGACCTGGATTCAATCCAACCCTAGCCCTAATACATCTAAAGTCGAAGTTCAAGATAGGTCATTGGACTTCTATTTCAGGGCTTGGGCTTAAACGGTTAAACCTCAAATTGCACTTAGGCCAAGGCCTTGGTAGATCTAAGTGGTGTTTGAAACAGTGGCTCAACCACAATATATTCCATTTTGAAACATGTCATGCCTCCACTGAGTGTTCGGTTGCACCGTAGTGTCACAAGGGACCATTTTGCCATGCCTTCAAGTGCCATCACCACGCCCACAACATGCCATCCGAGTGTCCAAGTGTGTGTCTTGGGTGGAAAATTGCATGTATTTTGTATGGGGGGATTGCCAATGGCATTATTGTAATTCTGTAGTATGACTTTTCATTTTTTTGATGTTTCCTATTGTCACTCCCTCAAAAGCTTAACGTACTCTTTGAGGGGAGGTAAGTAGTCGAGTGAGTCATAAGCGTGTAAAGGTTAAGCATGAGATCCCCTCGACACGGTACTGTGTGCTTGTGCTTACCATCAATCAATGCAATACAAGTAGCCTTTTGACTAATTTGTGTGCCTTCTTGTTGCCTTTTGTGTGTTGTTGCTTGCATTTGTAGGCTTTCTTGACCCCATCGAGCGCCGCACGGGCCTCGTTGAATAGTCCTGTGATAGTTGGTATCAGAGCAGGAGTTCCTTTCAAGCCATTCGACCCGCAACGCAAGTGACAACATGAAGCACAACAGGGACATCATGGAGGAGATCGAGCATAGACTCTCCACATCCCATGAGGCCGATGATCCGCCCGTCGACAACATCGACAAGGACAAAGCACCAAAGCCTAGCAAACGTGAGAAATCCACCAACAAGCATGCAGCCATTGACTTGCGCATGCTACGTTGTGAAGCCACTGTAGGTGAGATGCGAGATTCGTTAGACGAGCTACACCAAAACATGGAAACCATGGAGAGTACACTGGTGGAAGTGGAAGGCCACCTAAGCGGAGTCATGGATGAGGTCCGTGACATAATCAATGGCACACTCAAGGAAATTTGCAGCACCACGTTTCAACAAGAAGGAAGCTCATCCAACTCGCATGTCCAAGACAAGCTTGACAGTTTTCAAGCCCAACTCGACGAGATGAAGAGAGAGTGGGCAACGTGGAGAAGAACCATCTCCACATCAATGGCCACTCAGGCCGAACTGAATGAGATGAAGACTGAATGGGCAACTTTGATGTCCGTCCTAAACACCTCCGTTGATGTCCAAACTCAACTTGAGGAAATCAAGGGGGAGTGTGCCATCATGAAGAGAGCAATTACCAAGCAGGCCAGCACCTCAGCCTTGCACACTCCTTCCTACATCAAGATTCGAGAGCCAACTCCCTATTCAGGCACTCGCGATGCACGAGAACTCAACAACTTCTTATGGCAAATGGAACAATACCTTGCTGTAGCCAATGTGGTTGATGAAAGGACTCAGGTACATACAGTACGTGCACCATACAATCATGGGCCGATTTTAAGCGAGAGTTGAAGAGATAGTTCTATCCAGAGAATGTGGAGTTCCTTGAACGTCGAAGGATGAAGTCCCTCAAGCACGGTGACTCGCTCTACTAGTATGTGAAGGAATTCTTTGCTCTCACATTAGAAGTCACCGACATGTCAGATAAAGACCTATTGTTCAACTTCATGGATAGCCTAAAGCCTTGGGCCGAGCTCGAGCTCCAGCGACGCAATGTTCAAGACCTTGCTTTTGCCATGGCCGTGGCCGAACAACTTAGTGAACTGAGATTGTCGGATGATGAAGGGACCAAGCCAGTCAGCCCACGTGCCGCACATTTGAGTGGGGGAGATAGACAATCAAGTCCCCCGAGAGAGAAGCAGCCCTATCACAACTAGCCAGCACAGTACCAGAAGGGAAAGCACCCACAGGGAAGTCGCAGCTCCTACAACAAGTACCAAGGTAGACCAACCCATCCGCCTACTTGCTACATTTGTAGGGGGGAACACTTGACAAGACATTGCTCGAAGTGGGAGAAGCTAAATGCCCTCATTGCCAAGTTGAGTGATGACGAGCATAGTGATGGGGAGCGGAGTACACAGGCGCCAAGAGTGGGCGCCCTACAACTTTTCAATGCTATGATGAAGAAAGGGGCTACCTCCAAACAGCCCGCCTCAGTTAAGAGAGGACTGAGGTATGTTGATGTAACCATTGGCGGGAGGACAACTAGGGCCCTAGTTGACACGGGGGCCACACACAACTTCATATCCATTGCAGAGGCCAAGAGACTTAATTTGGCCATCTCCAAAGAGCCCGGTTGGCTCAAAGCAGTCAACACAGGTGCCAAACCAACTGAAGGCATGGCTCGCCGAGTAAGACTACAACTCGGTACCTAGGATGGAGAGATTGACCTCTCCGTCGTTCACATAGATGACTTCGATGTTGTCCTTGGAATGGACTTCATGATATAGGCAAAAGCGGCACCGACGCCTCACCTTGACACCCTAATGATCTTGGACAAGTAGTCACCTTGCATAGTCAACATGATCACCACAACCAACACCAAGAAGAAGCAAGTCTCAGCCTTGCAACTCCAACACCAACCTCAACCTTTGATGGCAAAGAGATCTACAACCATCACCACCATTGCAACCAGAAGTGATCATAGCAACTCCAGGAAGAAGTCAGCGCCAGCGTCAGTGCCAACGCCGCCACAGCCCCAGCAACAGCAATAGAAGCCACCTTTGCAGCAGAAGCCGCACATGCCCACAACTGGTTGGCTAACTTCAACTATAACCGTACCCACTACCTCAATCATTGGGGAAAGCGAGTGTCACCCAAGCAATATAGGAATCACATTCTCACCCTTCCTCAAGCTGAACCACGTAGTAGCATGGTGAGCAGCCATCCTTGGGCAAAAAATGCAAGGGAACCAATACCCCAAAAATCCAAACTATCATTTTGACCCAGCCTTGGCCACCAATTTTCCTACCACCATCGGGGAACATCCAAAATCCTACCTTAAAGCAACCAGGCAGGGACTTAACTTAGGGACTAGCCATAGGTTTTCCCACCATCAAGAACATCCACAAGCCATCTACCCAACCTCCTATCTGGGCCTTGGAAGAAACCCTATCTGTGGAGCAGTTGAAAAACTTTCCTTCACCAACAAGAAGTTCAAGCCACAAGCAGAAGCTGGTCTTTGAGGAAGAAGACGGAATTGAGTGGGGGAGAATGTCACAAGGGACCATTTTGCTACGCCTTCAAGTGCCATCACCACACCCACAACATGCCATCCGAGTGTCCAAGTGTGTGTCTTGGGTGGGACATTGCATGTATTTTGTATGGGGGGATTGCCAATGGTATTATTGTAATTCTGTAGTATGACTTTTCATCTTTTTGAAGTTTCCTATTGTCACTCCCCCAAAAGCTTAACGTACTCTTTGAGGGGAGGTAGGTAGTCGAGTGAGTCATAAGCGTGTAAAGGTTAAGCATGAGATCCCCTCGACACTGTACTGTGTGCTTGTACTTACCATCAATCAATGCAATACAAGTAGCCTTTCGACTAATTTGTGTGCCTTCTTGTTGTCTTTTGTGTGTTGTTGCTTGCATTCGTAGGCTTTCTCGACCCCATCGAGCGCCGCACGGGGCCTCGTTGAATAGCCCCGTGACAGTAGTGTGGGCCGAATCACACTATATCATAGAATGGTTTTCACCATATCTTAAAATCTTGTCCACAATTAAATCTCATCGACCTTTCCGCGCCATGTCAGTCAATATCAAAATTAATGTTTCCCTACTTTGTAGAGTGCATTTACCCAAACTCACTAATTTCAAAATCGATGATTCCAAACTTTAGTTTGTGGACTTTTTCCTTTTAATAATTTGTATAAAAATTATGTTTTTTTTATAAAATTATTTGATTTTATAAAAAATATTACTCTTGGCAATTTTCAAATTCTAATATATTTTTGAATTATTTTTATATTTATTATTATTTATTATTTTTGTGATTTATTATTGCTTTTTATTAAATGGTTTTCACTAATTATCTTAATTATTCATACTATATATAAATGCATTAGTTTGTATTTTCATGGTTAAGTTATATTGTTCTATTTATAATGTATATTACTTTAAAAATAAAATTGTTTATTCTTGATTAAGAACATATATCATCACACATGTAGGTGAGATGCATGGGATCAAAATATAGAATGTTGACTAAATTGCACAACACATTGTAGAATGCCTATAAGGGTGTGATGTGGTTCAATCCAGCCAGTTTTGTCCGCAATGCATTATCGTGTTGTGGAGTGGTGTGGACATGTCCATACCACAGTTAAGGTCTGGTGTGGATGAAAATAGACCATCCAATATATCATCCACACTACAAAAAAACCCCTTGTTGATGAGTACAAGACTTGAAAAATAGTTATCTGAGTATAGGTGACAAAAAAAAAGAAATAACATTAGACAAGATGATGATCAACGATATTCTCTTCCTACCTACATATTATTATTGCATATAATCATTGTCTCTCCTCGTCAAACCTGAAACCTCAGCCATGTTTTGTCATGAACAACACATTTCAAATTTTCAATAGAAATAGATGTTGAAGATCATTTCTAATTTAAACTCCCAACATATGTTTTTTGAGTCCAGATTTCCTATCCACTCTCTACCCACCTTGAATTGCAGCCACACATCTCTTAATTTATAATAGATATGTGTAGTTGCAATTCACGATGGGTAGAGTGTGGGTAGGAAATCCCGTTTGATGTTTTTAGGTCGCGATGGACATGTTTTTAAGTAGATGGAGTTATGATATGCTCCACACACTGTTATTGCATCTCTATCTGTGCTGTAATTGGTTTTGGTGGACCTCCAAGAAAGAGAAAATTCTACTTTAGTACCCTGAAATTTAGGGGTAATGTCAAGGTAATACCTGGACTTTTAAATGTGTCACTGCTGTACCTAAATTTTCATAAAGTGTCAAATTGGTCTCTGGCCGTTAATTGATTGTCAGTTATCTATTGGAAATGTCAAAATTATCCTTCAAAATAAGACATTGTTCATTGTCTTGTATTTTAAGATTGGATTGATTATCTTGAAAGAAAAAGAGAGAAAAAATATGAAATATGATAGAAGGTAGAAGAGAATGACTTCATTAATCTAGAACCTCAAACACCTCAACCCATTTAGTCTCAAGTTTGAAGAAAATGAATAGTATTTTCTTTTGAAATATAATTTTGACATTTTCAACAGATAATTGAAGATTGGTTGGTGGCAAGACCAACGTGACACTTTTTTTGAAAATTTACGTAATGCGGTGACGAAGTTATCCCTGAGCCCAGGGAGATTCGCTGATTCGATCTCATCTAAAATCAGGCAAACCCAACCCGTACGTATTAAAAATTTAAAATAATGCACAGGTTTGCCCAAGCAGGAAAAACAAACAAATACAAGAAGGGTTCAACCAGCGGAGCCACGGTTCACTGCCTTGACGCAGTTGGTATGAACTTCGTACCCACAGTCGATGCATTGGTAAGCCCAGCCAAAGCCTTGCTCATCGCATTCGCAGCAAATAAAGGGTCCACCTCCCGTTCCCTCAGACACCAAGGTGAGCTCATGGCGATGCCCTGCATGGTACTCCGATAAGGGGAGACCCTTGGCTTCTTCATCCTTTAGCTTCTCAAGGAATTCCAATTGTGCCTTGGTGAAGGGGTATGCTTTCTCCTGGTAGAGGTTTATGAGGTTTCTCCCCTGCTTGGTGAGGGTCTTACCATCGGGCCCCAATATCACCAGACAAGGGACCCTTTGCACGTCGAAGTACTTGGTCAGGCTCCTCACGGTTGGGTCCCCAAACGGCAATGCTAGCCACGGCATGGTCCCGAAGTAGGAGTCGAACCCCACTTGTTCACTGTCGCTTGACACGAACACTATTTCAAAGTCCTCATTTTCTTTCTCTTCCACCAACATCTCTTTGATCTTATGGTAGATAGAGATCAGCTTCGGAGTAAACTTGAGGCAAGGTAGGCACCATTGGGCTGAGAAGTAGAGCCCAACAGTCTTCCCCACCAAGGACCCCACATCCACCTGCAAACACCATTACATTACATAATTAATTAAGAAATCTCAAGCCAGAGATATCTGTCATTAATTCAATCAGCACTAGACGACATATATGCATGGTTTGGAAACTTTCACATGTAGTTAATTAACTAGCGACATTTTCTGGACTGGAATGCCACTAGTGATTCAATAATAATTCAGGATTAATAAGTAATGCAGGCTAACCTGTTTAGGTACGGGATGGCCATGGCCCAAGAGAAAGTTTCTATTGTGGTTTGTAAGTAAGTTGGTTATGGTCTGATTCTCGTGCTTCTCCCTCTCTTCCTTCTCCAGCTCTTCTAACCTCTGTTTAGTAAATGGGAAAGCTCGGACACCATACCGGTAAATGAGTTCAACACCATCACGTAATATTTCATCCTCTTCATTATCAGTACTGACGGGTTGGAGAATGATTAAACATGGAATATCTTCGATTTCGAACCTTCGGTTCAAACCCTTCTTTGATTCCAGATCAGAGAATGGAATGGCAAGCCATGGCATGCTTGATCTATAACTGGCAAATGCATCACAGTCTTCATCCGACGATACAAACACCACTTCAAAACCACACCCACGACCCTTCAATTGCTCGTACACACCTGCTAGGATAGGTGTGAATTTTCGACATGGTGGGTACCAGTTGGCCGAGAAGTAGATGCCTACAACCTTGCCATCCAGGTCCGATACTTTCACCTGAAGAGATATAATCAACAAATAAGATCAGCCGGCCCAATCACCAATGCCATGATCCATCGATTCATTAATATCCAATCTATATATATATATATATGTATAAATGCTGGTTTTGGTTTTCTGTTCTGAACCACCAAACAAAATTACAGCAAAGCTCATCAACGTGAATCATTTTTCTTTGTTAATTTTGATCAATTTCAAGAAAGCATATATAGGCCATAGAAAACATGTTTATGGTTCATAAAGTCTGTGTTTGGTTTGAAAGAAAAGGGCAGAGAAATGTGTACCAGGCTTCCCTAGCTAATTCCTTTCTTTTCCCTACCTTTACTTTTAAACCAAACACAGCCCAAGTAACAGAAAACATTCACTAAGCATTCTAACTCTAATTATACAGTTTGGATAGAGAGATGTTAATAATTTCTTGTTTGATAACTAAGATTTTAGAGTGATGTTGATATGGGCCAGAATCAGTAATGTTTGCTTATAATTCTGAATCTAGTACAATTTTGGGGGACATGAGGGTCACGTGCCATATGATTTCAGATATGCACCCTACAGCACATCCCGCCATATATAGGGAACATCTCCAGATGATATTAATAGAAATGATGATGTCATCTGTAGATACACGGCGGATGTGCTGTGGGATGTTGTATGGCGCAGATGTGAACTCGTGGCAGATATGGAGAATCTAATTGAAGATAAAGTAACGATTGGATTTATGACACATGTCCTTCTGAGTTCTGAGGTGTGGTCCATGGAGGGGTGATCTGAGCATTTAGCGCGTTTAACTCCAGGAAGACTGGAAAGCAAATAGGACTATAGGAGGTCCCATAAAGCAAAATGTAGATTAGCAGATGTTCTGGCTGGTTTTCGGGATTTGAAAAGCCATTATTACACAAATTGGGACCTCAACCTCTTAATTAAGCTAACCTACTTAATAAATAATAATAGATAATCAATTGATAGTAAGTACAGTGCACTGTCTCTAATTATCTACATTTATAACTACTGAAATTGACTAATCTGAGTGGGTAAGGGCTTTGCATTATTGACTGACATGTCCCCCGTTGAAAACCCATTTACAACATTTATGTTCTCCACTTCTTTGATCCAGGAGGCGGCTTGGAAATTGTAATTGAGAAGGATTTATGGCGAGCGCTTGTTCAGATCTACCCATCTTCAAACTCAAGTATCAATTAGAGAGAGAGAGAGTGGGGGGGGGGGGGGGGGCGATTATCTTTTGGGATAGGTGGGCGGCAGGGTGGGAGAGAAAATCTCTTTGAAGATGAACTACTCTCTCGTTAAGAATATTAGAGAGCAAGATGAACTACTGTCTTAAGGGTTTAAGATTTAAGACAGAAATTAAAAACCTTGAGATACATTTGTTAAGAATATTAGCTAGAACTAGCAGCTTTAGAGTATAAATTGATCCAGTAGGAACAAAGAGAATTATAAAAAAAATTAAAGTATCAGATCATGCGTCCGTACTATCTCTCTACGCAGAACGCACTCATAATCTGACCATATCGGATCTGAATTTCTTTTGTTTTGAACAATCAAAGTTAACGCGAGCGAGAGAGAGAGAGAGACCTGGTTTTCAGTTGGAGAGAGCAGAAAATCACGATCTTTGGAGGCCAATAGAGACGAAAATCTGGAGCTCGGTGCCTTGTAGGATTCACTGTTCAATACCCACATCTCATCTTTATTCATTTCCTTCTGGTTGTTGGTGGTGGTGTTCTCCAGACTGCTCACCTCATCCTTCCTCCTTCCTCTCTCTCTCTCTCTCTCTCTCTAAAAACATAAAACACCTGTAAGGCTGCGACGACCTGTTCCTACATCCTTCCAGCTTCCAGGATTTTATATTAGAAATTCTGTTTTATTAACTACATGAGACATGGCCATCCATCATGTATTCTTACATTTGCATACATACCCCGTCGTCGTCACACATGTAGTGTCTGTCCTTTACATCTACAGAGAGGATAACTAAAGTGTTTCACTGGCATACCGGAGTAATGACCCTTCCTCTTCAACATATCCGTTCCGATTAGCCCCAACTGAACCACCCGATATGGATGGATTGTCAAGATCATGGTATCTATATCTTTTGGTATGGAAAAAACACAGAAAATCTAAAGAAGATGGACCACGTGTAAGCGTGAGATGCTCTTTCTTCATATAATAATGAATAATGAATAGGCAGAAGGGTAGGGCCGTCGTAGGGGTGGAAAAGGAGAACAAGCAACAAAATGTGTCCTTTCATTAGCCCCGAGAAACCATCATTGTCATCATCCACCTATCAAAGTGAAAGGTTAAGATTATGGAGGGGTCTACCGGTTAGAATATAAGATATATATAAATTGGCCCTTTTAGGTATATCGTGGGTAGCGCCTATATCAATCCTCTTTGCGTACATATTTTTAACATCCACATAAGGAATTTGATATGTTTGATCAACGACTTTTATTCCACCTTGTATTTATTTGAGTTTTTATAGGATTTCTTTCTCATGTAACAAAATGATGGCATGGTTGATACCCACCAAGATAAGTTTTTTTAGGCATCTTATGATTGTCCAAAGCTCAGCTTATGAGGAGTTAATAGCATTGCATCGTTGTTCTTCTGTAAAACAAACATTGTGTGTAAGAGATTATATATAAATCTGTGGAGGCTGAACTCATTGTTGGATTTCAGTATCCATCAATTATCGCAATGGAGTGAGATGCAAGGGGTAGATTGTGGGTGGGTATTTTGTTTTGTTCAGATTGGATTCGAGATTCAAACCATTTTTGAGATTTTGTATCTGGAACATATAAGTTGGCGTTTCTTATGACTTCAAGGGAGTTCGGGGACTTTCCTTTGAAGATTACTTCGTTTCTGTGATCCCATATAGCCCTCAAGATGGCTAGAAGTCTAGCCAAGAAAAAGTCAGAGAGACTTTTCTTTTCGGGGTTCCTCTTCATCCACCAAGATAGAAAGTCTGGTGTTCCTGAGAGGGCAAAGGCTTCTGGCTTGAAGCCAATTTGTGTTGACAGCCAAACTACCCTTGCTAGGGGACAATCGAAGAAGAGATGTGCCTGTGTTTCCAGTGTAGTGTCACAGAGGACACAAATCGAGCCCCCTGAGTGTCTTAGGAACCAAATTGACTGCTTCATTTTTACGCCATTCATTAGGACTTTACATCCAATGAGTTGGCATAGAGGGGGGCTTTTGTGGTCTATAATTTTGACTACCTTATTTATTTTCGAGAGGGACCCATAGTTTCAGAGTATGAGAAGCTTCTGTAAGCCAATCAAACCGAGTACTCCCCATCCTTCGATCTTTTCCAAAGAAGCTTGTCCTCTTGGCTTTGTGGGGTCAAAGGAATATTTAGGATAGCTTCGGCTGATAGATCTGTGAAGACATGGTATAACAGTTAGGAGTTCCAAACCCCCTGAGAGGAGATGACGTCTTTGACCATCCAATTCTTGACATTTGGGTCTTACAGTTGTCGGGGTTGGGGTTTATTAGAGGGAAGACTTGGGATCCAAGGATCATCGTGAGAGTTGATGCAAGTTCCATCCCCCACTTTCCAACAGAGGTGTGGTGTGAAACTGTTCCTGATACTTAGGATGTTTCGCCACCAATGTGACTGAGATCTCCCTAGTTTGACTTTAAAGATGGACTTGTTCCTTAGATATTTTGCCCAAATTTGCTCCTTCCACAGGTTTCGCTCTCCTGTTAGCAACCTCTAAAAATGTTTTGCAAAAAGGGCTTTGTTCATTGGTTCTGCCTCCTAAGGCCTAGCCCCCCCTTCAGATTTGGGTTTGCAAATCCTGCTCCAAGGGATATTGTGGCCTCCTTGTTTGCTTGTTTCACCTTGCCACCAAAAATTTCATTGTAGTTGGTCCAATCTCTTCAAAGTCTTCTTTGGGAATAATGAGGTGGACATTTGGTAGATAGGTATATTTTGGGTGACCACTTTTAGCATGGTAGTTCTGCCTGCTTGAGAGAGCACTTTAGCTTTCCAAGTGTCTAGTTGGCTTTCTGTTTTTGTAAGAATTTCCGCATGAGGGCCAATGCCTCCTCTTGCTTCATCCATCCAAGCACCCAAGTACTTCATCCTAGGTTGCATTAATTCCATGCCTACCAGATGACCCATGAGCCTCTGATGAGTTCCGTGTGTGTTCCTACTGAAGACAATGCTTGACTTGTTGAAGTTTATTTGTTGGCCAACTATTTGCTAAAATTGGAGGAGGGTTGATTTGACAACAAAGAGGGATTTTGGAGTAGCTTTGCTGACAATGAGAAGATCATCAGTAAACAGGAGATGGGAAAGGGGTTCTGAGTGCCTAGCTAGCTTTATGCCTTGCAGCATGCCTTCCGTAGCCTCCTTCTCCAGAACTTTTGTTAGCACCTGCATTCCAATTATGAAAAGATAGGGTGATAGGGGGTCCCCCTGCCAGAGTCCCTTGTTAGTATGAAATAATTCAAGAGGACTCCCATTTAATTTTATTGATTAGGTGACAGTGGTGATGCACTAACTAACAAAGTTGCACCATTTCTCTGGAAACCCCTGTTTTTTTAGGGTTTGGATGAGGAATTCCCACCCCATTCTATCAAAGGCTTTGGCCATGTCAATTTTTAACATTGCCCATCTTGTTTTTCCCTTCTGATGCTTGATCTTGTAAATTATTTCTTTGGCTAAGATTACATTATCTGCAATGTTTCTGCCTTTGACGAAGGCTGCCTGGTTTGGAGCAATTATCATGGGAAGAAGAGGTTTGAGCGTGTTAGCCATTACTTTTGCTAGCACCTTGTATACTACATTGCAAAGACTAATTGGATGGTGTTGGTCTACTGACTCTACCCCTACTTTTTTTGGTATGAAGACTAGGTGGGTATGGTTTAACTCTTTAAATAGGTGTCGACTGTGGAAAAAATTTATAATGAGTTGTGTTTCTTCCTACTATGTGCCAGTACTTTTGGAAGAATGGGCCCCGGCACCTTGTAAATATTCATTTAAAAGAGAGCTGTTTTGACATCTTCTTCTATTGATATGTGAATAAATTAGTCTCCCTCTAAACTGCCTACTTATTTTGAGGGTGTGCTATTGGAAAGCCTGAGACGATGGGATGATAGTAGTTGAACGATCGTAATACGTTACATGACCGCTAAAGATCAAGATTCTAGATTGATGTCCCGTTTTTTCTATAATAAAATACAGAAACGATAATCCTATAGGCTATAGCTACAGGGCCCTGCTGTTACAAACTCGCTGTCTCACACGCCTAGCCTAATAGGGTAATAGTAGTGGTGTATAATATAAATGCATGTCGGCTACATTGGATCAAATTCCCAGCAGGGAGTAAAACTGCACGTTTCTCTTTTTTTTTTTTTGTTAAATTCTCGAGAAAAATTCGATTCCGTGCAGACAGGTGACACGTAAAAAGTGCCAGATGTTACATGTGATCCCCCTTTGAAGATGTTGGCCTGTCTCAAGTCTCAATTATTCCAAATCTTCTCGGGAGTCGGGTCCACCACCAATTGCTATGGATATAGCACGTTACCCTTTCAGATCGTCCTGGTCTCCCAAGATTCGGACACGTGTCTGAACAATGCCGTGTCGAAGTGGATAAAAACCAAAAATGTGACTCACACGTCCCACCAAGACCAAGACATATTGAAGATGCTGGCTACACATGCCTCGAACCGTATCAGATGCCGGCACGCGTATCAATTATAGTTTCGAGGAAACTGGGCCGAGGTAGCTTCCACTTGTAACGGAATGTGGAATTGAAGATAGAGGAAGAGGAGGATCTCTCACTCTCAGAGTCTGTGTGGCTGTGTCTGCTTGGGGTCGGCCCCATGATCTCCGGTCAAGCTCAACTGCAACGATTACGATTGAACGTGGCCTGAAACCCTTCACACACAGAAGAAATTACGTGTCTTAACTGCGACTGAGAGCATTTTTGACATGGAGGCCCAAATCGAATTTCCGTTCACAAAATGTCAGCTTACCCAGTTACCCGGGCCCATTTACTGGATGGTCGACCCTCCTAGGCCCTGTTACCTAACTAGACAAGTAAGCTTCCAAACTTCAAAAGCCCAATCCAATCGAAGGAACGCAACCTTTAGCCTCTTTTGCTTTATTTCATTTAGGTGGCATGAAGCCATGAGTGCATGATTATTGGTTGGATGCGTGCACACCATGCTCTGATAGTAAGGTGATGACGCAGCAGGCTAGTTCTCTCTTTACATTGTCAAAGAAAAAGAAAGAAGGAAAGGAGAAAAACTTTGGCTGTCGACAGGCTTTCTCCACGTGACATGACACGTTAATTCATATAGCCATACCTTCCGCACTATTAAGTAGTACTAAAAAATAAAATAAAAATTATGAAAATAAAGACACGCTCAATATCACGTCTGAATTGAATTTACATTTAAAAAAATAAAATAAAATATAAAGATCATTAGGAGAGACTTAATCGTCACCCTATTATAATGTATAATATAGATGTGTTCTGAGTCTTATATTGGCACCATTCTATATTGGGCTGCAAATGGATTGGATTTGATCCGATTTTTAAATTGAATATGATTCAGTTAACTTGGATTCAGATATTTGTCTAGCCATAGTTGAATCAAATTTGGCTATTGCTTGATTATCAGATGATATATACATATATAAAATATTAAGTTTTAGTATTAAAATTCTTCAGAATTACATTATACTTGGGATACAGATAAGCTTGTTTATCCATTTATGGTATATTTTTTGTTTTATATTTAATTTTATAAAACTAGACTAGTTCTATATAGATAAATTCATATTCAAGATATCGGGCCAGATTAGGATATAGCTTTAAAAAAATAAAAAGAGGAATTCAACTAAACGGCCAAACCTGCTTCAATGCGTGAATGTGTACCGTGGAAAGAGTGGAAATAGGAAGATAAATGGACTAAAATTTTGGGTTGGTTCATTTTGAGGTGAAAATAAACATCAGTGTTATAATAGTATTAGAGCACAAGTGCAAGTATTAATATGATACATGAGGTTTAATTATAACAGTATATGAATTTGGTAATTTAACTTTGAGTAAATTATAAAGACCCCCCCTGTACTATGGGGTCTATAACAAAGACCCCTGGACTATGACTGTGAGACAAAGACTCTCCTTAACCATTAAGAACAGTCGACAGAACTCAGATCCTCAAATTGTGAGAAAACACTGTTCATCTTCCCCGAACTTATGATACACGAACAGTACCTCAGATTCCTTCACATTTCTCTCTTTCTCTCCCCCGATATCTCTTCTTCCCCTTCCCCTTTCTCGTATCATTTGGGAAGAATAATCTGGCGATGTCAAAATTTCAATTCTCCCTATGGTTGTCGGTCTAAACAAGCCCATTTTAGATTTATAGGGCTGAAGCTTTTTGATCGATCAGTTGGCTCTTCTCGGTCAATCCAAGACTCCGATCCTTGAAAATTGCTGCTCGAGAATCTGGCATTGCCAAAAATCTCCCGTCACCACTGTAAATGAAGCTTGCGTCGATACTCTTAAATTCAATGTAGTGACTTGCACCGGATTTCAGTAACAGGTCCACGGCAGGATCAGCATAGAACAAAACCCTAGGTCCTGAGTTATCCAAGCTGAATTTCCTTGAAGGTTCTAGAGATTCCGGGGATACGTGAGAGATCTCAAAGTTGGAGTACAGAACGGGATTCAAGGCCTACGACCACGCAATCGCTTTGGCTGTAATTTTCTATTCATGAAGAGTATTCTTTCTGGGTTTCACACGGGAACCCATTTTGAGAGAGAGGGATTACCACCGATCACAAAGCTGGTCAAAATGGGTTCCCGTTAGATTATTCTTCCCAAATGACATGAAGAAAGGGAGGGGAAGAAGAGAGAGAGAGAAAAAAAGATGTGAAGGAATTTGAGGTAGAAGGGATTATCACCCTTACTGTTCGTGTATTGTGAAGTCCAGAAAGATGAACAGTGTTTTTCTTCCTGTTCGAATAATTATTATAAGGGTAGTATAGGGATTAAAAAATATTGTAACAGCAGATTTCAAGAAAAGTTAACCGAAGGGGGTCTTTGTCTTGCAGTCTTAGTACAGGGAGGATCTTTGTCGCAAAACAAAATATAGGGGGTCTTTGTCACAAACCCCATAGTACAGGGGGGTCTTTGTAATTTACCCTTTAACTTTTATACAAGGTTCAAAGTATTGGAAACGTTATTAGAGAGACGATTTTAAGATACATATCGGGATACACCTTGGACACACATGTGTATCGGAGAAAAACTAAGATACGCTTGAAAACACTATAAATACTTTAATAAATCATAAAAATACATCAACAACACTAAATATAAGACCTAAATGAGGTGTATATATATTAAACTAATATATTTTAATGGTTTTATGAAGAAATATACTATAACTAATTATAATTTCATTAAAAATCCTATATGCTCAACTATATTTTATAAATTATAATTCATAAATTTTAATGTTTTATGGGATGAGAAAATCCCAACTATTCTATCCAACCATAAAACATGCATTGGCACAACTTTGTGCAAATATAATTACTAATTATTTATTGTTTAAATAATTATTATTTATTATTCATTTTAAAAAATTATAACAAATAAATAAACGTTATATAATATATTCGAAAAATAGTTATTAAAAAAAGAAATTTCAATTGGTCTATGGATATGATAGATCATCCATAGAATTATAATATATTCAATTGTTATGATCAAATGATAAAATATAATTAATTATTAATTATTTTTTAATTTTAAAAATATAAAAAATCAAAAAAAATATTAAAGACGAAATTTCAATTGCTCTATGAATATGATAGATAAGTCCATAGATCTAAAACATATTTAGTCTTTATAGGTAGAGAAAAAACTTATATTTTCAAATTTTTTGTTAATTTATATTTTCCCCAAATATTTTCATGAAATTTCCATAAATCTATTGATAGTACAAAAAAATTATGATTTTGAATGTAAGAAATGTATATCAACATAAATTTAAACATTCAAGAAAAAAAAATCACAAGATATTATAAAAGATTAAAAAAAATACCTATTTTTGCCATATTTTTTCAAAATTTGAAACTTCTTTAAAAAAATTAACGATTCACACTTGTTTCTTGCAAAATTTTGCAAATCTAGCACTCTAGGAATGAAATTTGGAATTTTAGAGTCATTTGGGGGTTAAAGAATGTTTATTTCGGAGAAAAAAAAGCTTACTTTCCCCCTTCAATTATTTTTAGTTTTTCGTCATATCTTTATCATCGATACGCTACCGATATGCCCCAATACACCCCCAATAGGGTCCAATACGCATAAAAAAAAGATGAAGCATCCGATTTTCATACATATCCTGTTCGGTTTTTAAAAGATACGATACGATACGCCCAATATTTTGAACCTTCCTTTTATAGCTTGCATGGGAACCAAGGCTCACATACTCTTTAAAGATACAGTGCAGGCCCCCGTATTAATGAGGAAGACCTTATTTCCTTTTCCAAGCAAGCAATGTGGGATTACGAGCCTTCACATGGTAGTATGCTATAAGAGGATAGGAAAAGGTCTAGAATCAAGTTTAAACCAAAAGACAATGGGGGAAAAATGGACAAAAGACAAAAAAAGAGGGAGAGAGATTCGTGCATCCCTCTGAACAACAATACCCCCTATTCGAATTTGATCCGACTCGTTTACAACCCAAATTCCCAGAGCTCTCTCTCATCACTATTCACCAAAAAAGAGAATTCACATGCAAAGAGGGAAAATTGAAATACTCAAATATAAATCATTTTCTTTTATATTTTTTACTGCTTATACGTAGTCAACATTGAATCTAGAGAATCACAGATAGGGAGTTAAATTGCTACTGGAGAAAATAATCAGACAAGGGCAGTTGTGCTCTTAACTCATTTATGGAGCTGTTGAGGCTGCGAAGAGTTTCAATATGGGGCTCGTCTTCCCCCACTGCTATAATTTTTGCAAAATTTCCCTCCCCAAAGTAGTCGACCACCCTATTGGCGGCTTCAAGACCTGTGACATAAGCTTTCTCCTGCAGGCAAATGTAAATAGATGTTGTTGTTTATTTTGTCTCAATCAATACAAGACGGCAGGGAATTTAATTAGAATGTTTACTAGGGAGGAGAGAGGAAAGAAAGAAAAAGAGAGGAAGAAAAAGAAAAGGTTTACACTTTGAGGCATTATAACCTGTGACCATGATCCATGTCGAGTTATTATCCAGTCTCCAGCCATGAACAAGTTTGGAAAAGTTGTTGACCCACGCATCATGTAATTGTAAGAACCTGAAGAAAAAGAGAAAGAAACATACCAGGAGGTATTTATCATAAGTAAAGACAACTGTATTATTTGATGGTCTATTCACATTCAGACCAACAAGTTGCATCCCTCTGATGGTACCCAAAGGTTGCATTGTTGAATGAACCCAACTGCCCAATTGTTCAAGTAAAAAACATTGATCTCAATTAAGGTGCAGTACTTTTTATACCTCAAATCTTGTCAATGGGTTGCCAGTTTCCCCCAATCAACTCCATTCAACAAAGCCTTATCCCACCCATATGGGGTTGGCTACATGAATCCTATTCCATAATTCAACTCTCTCAAGGCACGTATTCATTAGCAAGTTGTAAGTCTTCAAGCCAGGGTTGTTTATTAACCTTTGAATAACAACCATTCAATATGGGTCAAATTTCCTTTACAAGGATTGCCACATTTGCCAAAATCAAGATGCCAAATCAATTGCCCTACATTAAGGGGCAAAAGCATGGCTAATTGTGAATAATGATTATTATTTTCTGTTGTAATGATTGCAGTATTCATTTAACGAAACAATGCACATCCACAGTAGATAAGGGAAATTTTCTATTTTCTACTAATAAAAGAATAAAAAAAAATTCTATTTTCTGTGCAATGAAGAAAACTGCTGCAGAAATCATCTCATTGCCAACTAACTACTTACCTGGAAAGAAGTGAGTCAAGGATTTAGGATCTACCCACTTCTTTCTCAACCACAGTAGCATCTTCAATGTCTTTAACGCACAGTGAAAGGAAAGACATCACTTTTGATGCTATCTGGTCATCCTTAAGTGGAAGCAATTGATTTGCATGATACTGCACAGAGCTAATGTTATAGGAGACAGACAAAACAATTGAAAACCATACTTAAACATTCTTTGGTTTGTAGAAAGAGATGATAGTAAACTTACAAAGTCTGCTTCTATTATTGTCACTTGATTGTCCCGGTACTCATCATAAATAGCATTCAAGTCAAAGAAAGTCCACCCACTTGAATCATCAAAACCACAGCAAATATTGCATGCTTTTGGAATGTTAACCTGGTTATATATGGAGTTAACACCATAAGCTTCCCTCAGTTCCCAAAATAGAGAAGAATATTTGGACATGGTGACAAGAAGAAATGACCTCCCTACTTAAGTCACAAACATGGAACATAATGCAGGGTAGAAATTTCCTCAGCATGTATGTGAAGTGCAAATCCTAGAGGCCTAGACAGATGCAAGCATTTCTCATGACAATAAAGGAAAGAAAAGAGTCATTGAACAGACCTTCCTATCAAGATGCAGTCTAACAGTGAGCACATCGATGCCTGACAAGTTCAAAATTCTCAGAAACTCCCCTTTTGATTGTAGAACTGAACTATATACAGTATCCAATTGTCAGTGAAACAGGATAAAAATTAAGGCTCAGTTTGGAAGGAGTACAAATGCAAATTTGTAGAGTACAAAACCTTGTATTTTGTATTATTTTTTATGTATTTGCACTGTACATATTTGTATTTGTACTCCTTCCAAAATGAGCCTAAAGGAGAAATATGATTCTCCAAGTTGCTTGCTTAGGTTATAAATAGATGTGCAATCAGATTTTGGGTTACTTTGAGAACAATAAGGGGTATTCTTAAATGCTTACAACTGTTGTCAAGCTTGAAGATAATCCTAGTAAAAGTGTTATGATTGGAGTGGGAGATATTCGGCAAGCTGTTTTGGAGGAAGGTGCTGGAGCCTAGGGACGTTTAATTGGGAATTTCCTTTCTCTTACTTGGGTCTTCCAATATGGGCTAGGGTCATTGCTTCTTCCACTCGGCAACCTGTCCTAGATAGAATTGATCAGAGATTGGCGGGTTGGAAGGGGAAATTTCTGTCTTTTGGGGGGGAAACTTTAATTAAGAGTGTTCTTTCAAATTTGCCAATTTATTTTCTCTTCCTAAGACGTTTCATTTGGTTAAGTTGGACTCGGTGTGTAGACCTAAAAAAGATGCGGGTTTAGGAGTGAGAAGAGTGGGTGTATTTAACAAAGCTTTGTTGGGTAAGTTGGTTTGCAGGTTCGGGAGGGAGAGGGATGCCCTTTGGAAGAGAGTGGTGGCTTGTAAGTATGGAGTGGTAAACTTTGGGTGGGATGGGAGGGAGGTGAGGAAATCTTATGGGGTATGCGTGTGGAAGGGGATTATGAAGTTCAACTCATTGTTGCTTCCTTTTTGCTCATGGAGGGTGGGGAGTGGGTCTAGTATTAGGTTTTGGGAGGATGATTGGACTGGAATTGGAAAGTTGTGTGATCTTTGTCCAAGATTGTATAATTTATGTGAGAAGGGAGTGCCTATTTTACACTTCTATGAGGTTAGTAATTGTGTTGTGATCTGGTGCCATAAATTTAAAAGACCTTTATTTGATTGGGAATTGGAGGAGTGCATGGAGTTGCTGGCTAAGCTTCAAGAGGTGGAAATTGACCCATTGTCATCAGATTGTCAAATGGTGGAAAGAGTGTAAAGATGGGATATTTACGGTCAAATCTATGCATAATGCTTTAATGAGGAACCAGGTGGAGGCTGATGCAATTAGATGTGTTTGGGGAAAACCTGTTCCCCCAAGAGCTGAAGCTTTTGCATGGCTGATTTCAAGAGGCTAAATTCTTACACATGACATGTTGAAGAAAAGAGGCTATCAATTCCCAACAGATGTGTGCTATGCTTTGCTGAAGAGGAGAATATTACGCACTTGATAGTTCAATGCAATTTTGTGAAAAGGATCTGGTCTTTCTTCTTTTATCTCTTTAAAGTGGTTGGATGGGCACCAGTGGACTCTGCTGGAATCTTTTGTGACTGGCTGAGAGTTTTTGGAAGTACTAAAGCAAAAATAATCTGGAGCTGCATTCTGTTTGCTGTCTTCTGGGAGGTTTGCAGGGAGAGAAACAAGAGGATCTTTGAACGAAGAATGAAAAGGTTGGAAGAAGTTGGGGCGGAAACCTCTTCATTATCTGGTGAATGGGGTGGTCAAAGATTTTTTCCCAGCTTGTAGAGGCCTTAGACAAGGTGACCCACTCTCCCCGTTTCTTTTCACCTTAGTTGCAGATGTCTTCAGTAGATTAATCACTAAGGTAGATACGGAAGAGGAAGTGAGTAGCTGGAGAATAGGAAGGAACAATATCCAGGTAACCCACCTATAGTTTGCTGATGATATCATAATATTTTGTGAAGGGGGTGACAGGCAAAAAGTGAGGAATCTCAAAGCATTGCTACAACACTTTGAAGAGGTCTCCAATTTGAAGATAAACCTGGATAAGAGTTGTGTAGTAGGTGTTAATATGAATGAGGGGATTATTCAGTCTGTGGCAGATTGTTTAGGTTGTTCCGTCTCTTCTTGGCAATTGCAGTACTTGGGTCTCCCTCTAGGGGCTAACCCAAAAGAGAGTAGTTTCTGGACCCCAGTGTTGGAAAAGTTTGAGAAAAGATTAACTTCTTGGAAAAAGAACTACATCTCTATAGGGGGTAGAGTGACTTTATTGAGAGCTACCCTAGCAAACCTACCGATCTATTTTCTCTCTATTTTCAGGATTCCTAATAGGCAAGCTAAGAAGTTGGAGAGATTAATGAGAAATTTCTTTTGGGAGCCAGGGGAGGAAAAGAAAGACCACCTAATCAATTGGGAAATAGCTTGTAGGAGTAAAGAGGAAGGTGGCTTGGGACTAGGAAGGTTAACTCTCAAGAATAAAACTCTTTTAGGAAAATAGTTGTGGAGATAGCCTAGAGAAAGGGAGAGGTTGTGGCATGAAGTGATGGCTAGTATACATGGTAGACTGGAAAATGGATGGGATAAGGGTGTATCACATCAAGCTACGTTGGAATTTCCTTGGAAAGCAATCCAAAGTATTCTCCCTCAGTTTCTCAACTTTGTCAGGTATGATGTCAATTCCAATATCTCTGTTTTATATTGGGAAGACACTTGGGTGGGTGTTGTTGCCCCTAAGGACCAATTCCCGTCTCTCTATTCTATTTCCCTTTACAAGGAAAAAGCTATCTCTCATTTTCTCCCATCCCCTATTTCACCCCACTCCTTAAGTTGGGACTTTGGCTTTCGAAGAGGGTTGAGGGATGATGAACTTAACAGTGTTTCAGATCTGTTGTCCCTTCTTGGTAGTGTCTTTCTAGACCCTCTTAGCTTGGATGTGAGATTATGGTCCCCTCACCCAAAAGGCTACTTCACTTGTGAATCCTTTTTCAAATCCCTTTGCTCTTCCCAAGGACAGTGGGGTTTTCCAACCGAGGAGATATGGCCTAGACCGGTTCCACCTAAAGTTATTATTTTCTGCTGGGAGGTGTTTTATAGAAAGATTAATACCCTGGACTGCTTGCAAAAGAAAAGGCCTTCTTTGTGTTTGTCCCCTAACTGGTGTGTACTTTGCAGGGGCTAGTGGTGAGGATTGCTCTCACTTACTTGTATCTTGTTCCTTTTCTAGTGCTATTTGGACTTGGATTTTCTCTTTGTTTGGATGCAGGTGGAATCTGTCCACAGCTTTAAGTCAGTTGTTCGATCCTTCCTTTTTTGTGTGGCCTACAAAAAAAGGAAAAATAATGTGGAGATGTATTAGAGCAGCTGCCTTGTAGACAATCTGGGAAGAAAGAAATGCAAGGGTATTCAAGGAAAAGGAAAGAAGCATTCAGGCTGTTGAGGACAGTATATTGATATATTGACTAGGCCATTCATTGGTTAAGAACTATGGACTTATTTCATACATTCTCCTTTGATGATTTTTGGAGAAACTGGATAGTGGTGGCTAACAGCCATACAAGGAAGGATAGGGAATCTGCAGTGTGCCTGAAGGATGGGAAAAGCTGAACTTTGATGGAAGCAGCCAAGGAAACCCAGGCCCATCGGGGATAGGAGGGGTGCTGAGAGATAAGGAGAGCAAAATATTAGCATTGTTTTCAGGCTCCGTAGGAATAGGAGACTCCAACAGAGCTGAGATGTTAGTGACGGTACAAGGTATTCAGATTGCAGAACAATTAGGAGTTCAGCCCTTGGTTGTTGAAGGGGACTCTAAGATTGTTGTGGGATGGCTGATAGACCCAGCTTCAGCTATGTGGCAACACAGAGACCTGTTGAAGAAAGTCAACTGGCTCACAAGAAACATGACTGTTACCTCTCTTTGGGTGGGAAGATCAGCAAATACCTTAGCGGATGGGTTAGCTAAGGAAGGGGCTTCAAGGGAATGTTTATTTTGGGCTGCTCTGTAATTCTATTTCTGGTTATTTCTGTTTTTAAATTGATGTAATAGTTGCTAGAAGAGGTAACAACTCGTGCCTCCTCTTGGGTCTCCTGTATTGCCTCATATTTCTGGTTTAATAAATTATATTCATTCATAAAAAAAAAACCTCTTCATTATCTGTTAGTTGGGTGTTGGTACTTCCAGAATTTGAAGGACTAAAGAAAGAAGATTTTTGGTTCTGACTTTTGGCATACTTTGAATGTTTAAGATGTTTGGCTTGGTTCATGACTCCTGGTTAAAAAATTAAGCATATTTTAACGTGCACAAAGTATGTTTGTGAGTTTTTTATTTTTTTGGATTGGAGAAGGCAATTATTCTTTAAAAATAAGCTAAAATATAACTGGTACACTGGACCAAATTTAGGAAATCTGGATTTAAACTAGCAAAGTTGATTTTCTCCTCCAGGAGGATAAAGCCTTTAGATAAGATACCTATTGATAACAATTTTCTGAAGACTGGAAATTCCAATGGCAAGGACAACTGCATCAGCCTTGTACCTCTCTTTTTCACACACAACTTCCGAAATGCATCCAGTTTCCTCATTCAGAGAGAAATCTGTCACCATTTTTCCCTCCAGAAATTCACAACCTCTTTTTCTCATTGAGTCCATCCATGGCTTGAAAATTTTTTCTCCAACAGACCCACGACACCATTTAACATCAAAATGTTTCTGTAGACACATCACAAAAAGCTGCAGATGTAAAGAACCTATCAAGAGAAGCAAACTTGACAAGCTAGAAGGGCATGATGTCTTTGTGGGGAAAAAAAAAGAATATAAACCTGGTGAGCTAGAACATAATAATATAGCATTCCTAATGTTGCAGCTGCGCTACATTGCTCTGATGGAGCAAACAAGCCCACTTGAAGCATTGGATTGATAATATCTTGATAAAGCCTTTCAGAGCAGCCAAACTGTTTAAAAAGTTCTTTAGCAGTCACTGCAAGTTACAAGATCAAAATTTGAGCTTAAAATATTTCAATTTTAAATTAACTAGTAGGATCAATACTTATCATCCAAAAATATTTTACAAAATTTGATAAATAACTCAGTTATCAGGATCTTTCATACTTGAATCATATTTTCTCCAAGCAGTGTCAGTGTTGTCAAAGTCAACGACTGCAAACCAAGGGCGGAGATGAGGTAGATGAAAAGGAAATGTAAGAGAAAAAAAAAATCCTATTACACAATTTTATTGACTATATGAATATAACACAATTTGTTGCTTGCCAAAGGACCCTAATTCCAAACAAATGAACATGTTAAAAAATAGATATGCATGTACAATGTAAAGAATAGTGGTAGTGGCAATGGAAATGATTAAAATTGAATTACAAAAAAAAAAAAAAAAAAAACTAAAGAAATCAAGGAAAGATGATTCAGTGGGGTGTATGTTTGTTTGTAAAGATAGATAGATAGATATATCATCATCATAATCATGGATGATCTTAACAGAAAATGATAATAAATGAAATCAAGGAAAAAGTTATAGATGTTTGTCCTGATTAGATCAAAAGGATAAACAGATAGAAGTTTCCACTTGGTAACTTGAAGAATATAAGTAATATGTAATGCAAACCATGATGGATGATCTTAACAGAAAATGATAATAAATGAAATCAAGGAAAAAGTTATAGATGTTTGTCCTGATTAGATCAAAAGGATAAACAGATAGAAGTTTCCACTTGGTAACTTGAAGAATATAAGTAATATGTAATGCAAGCCACTTTACCAAAATGGACTTGTAAGTTATACCATAGTACAAACGGTCGCTCAATATGAAGCTACCATAGGGCTCACACTGCTGAACCTGTAGAACCATGAAAACTGGTGGCTACTGAAACTATGAAAAATTACAGGAATCCATACCTGCGGCTATCAGAGGAAGTGATGTCAGTCGATCCACCAAAGGGAGGCGAAGGAACTGGGAAGAATATGAAAAGGATTTTATCACGAAGAACTGTAAATTGTGTGCTGGTGAATGAAAGAACAAAATGTTCACCATTAATAATATCCACCATTTCTCAAAAATTATAGTACATAACATACCTGTGTGTAAAATAAAGGACCCAAAGGAGTTGGCAATTCAGGTTGTTCTTGGTATATTGGAAATTCAACCTGCATAGTAGCAATTTCCAACTCAATATGAAGTCTAGGCTTCTTTGTAATGTTCCCTGGAGGGTTCTGCTAGCTTCAAAATTATTTTAAACTAAACAGGACATTAGTAGATTTTGGATAATCACAGAACCAAGTGCTAGAACAAGGATCAAGAGCACAACACCAAAACCAACTAGAAACTGAGTCATGAGAATTATATATGCCCATTATAGGTGAGCTGACAAAGTAAAGTCATGAGAATTTTTTATTCTCATTGTTGGACGTACTGAAAGTATCAAGGAGCTCCATGACATAAATTACCTCCAAACCCTCTGGGGAGTATTGTGCTGATCTTGTCCAGCTAGTGAAAGGCTCGATTCCCAGTTCATCAACAAGGGAAAATATATTTCGATAGGGATACCAGAAGCCTGAATGAAAAAGTAGAAAATTGTTGGTTATTGGGGAAAAAGGTCCAAAAGAATTATCCCCTCCCTCCTTTATGGCAATCACTCTGAAATGTTGGGAACTCCATGTCCATAGTTACACGCATTCAATTCAATACATGCTTAACTTTTTTTGGATAAGTATCAAGACATGCTTAATTCAACAAGGTTCTATCCTAACTATATGGTTCCAGTACATAAACCCTGTTTCACATCCCATTCTTTCAAGAACCATTTCTTCTGTCAACCTGTAAGGTTCCTGAACGGTTATGTTTTCTATACCAGGGAAAATAGTCCTACTTCGACGTTTATATCTTAACTTTTAGGCTGTTTTTGGTTTGACAGAAAATAAGAGAGAAACAAGTTGAGGGAAAGTTCTTAAGGCTCAGTTTGATAAGATTACAAATGCAAATATGCACAGTGCAAAACCTTGTATATTATATTTCTAAACCTTGCATTTACAATGTACATATTTGTATTTGACTACTCTTTCCAAACTGAGCCCAAGGAATTTCACTCTTATTTTCTATCAAAAGAACATAGCCTCCGGTGAATGCAATCAAATAAACTTGATGTGAATTCTTATAATCCCTCAAAAGGTTCTATCGATACGGAAAAGCCAAATTACAAAATAAGAAATTAGATGCCACAGAGAAAATAGTAAGCATGCATTATTACCATGGATGCCTACATCTCCATAGCTAGCAGACATGTTCTTAGATACAGAAGACTTTCCAGCTTCAAGGAGGGTCACATCAAAACCCTGAAAACAACTCGCTAAAATTCATCCAACGATTTTCAAAACTTGAAACCAAACACAAAACATTTGATGGGCTTAGGAGAGAGACCTGCTTGCAGAGGTGGTGAGCAGCGGCTAGGCCAGCCCAATCAGAACCAACGACGACAACTTTCTTCTTCTCGTCAGTATTACTTGGCAGACCATCAGCTCTGCAACAGAACCCATTACGTGTCCTGTAAGCATAACAAGGAGAGAGCCTCCAAGAAGCCCACATACTTTCTCTGAGCTGAGACGAATGCAACTGTAAAGTCTGTAATCGCTCACCAAACAGAAGGCCACTATTAGAACGATGCAACTAGCTTATCGTTCGAAAATTTATTTTATCATATAAGAAAAGGAAAGAGCAATGCCGATGCGACTCCATTAGCCACAAACTCGAGCTGACGCTACGTCGCTACTGTCCGTCAAACATGTGTAATCGCTTCATCTTTCACAGCAGCTATACGTAACGTCGAATCAATGGTCCAAATCCAATGGATCCCACTTTAGCAAATAGAAATCCAAAGGCCCACACTTCGTGGGCCGGTATGGGCTGAAAGAACAAAAACCTAAACCGAAATTCGGAACTCGGGGAGCTTGAAGACTGTAGATTTTGGGCCGTGAGTGAGTGAGTATTTTAAAATTGATTTCAGCTTTTCTCCGGAGTTCGGAAGTTGCTGAAACATCTTTGATTTTATTTTTCCTGAAAACATGTTTCTTGTGGAGGTGTGGGGTGGCAACTGGCAACTGGCAACTGACAACGAATAATAAGAGCTGGATATAGAATTATAGATATACGATGTTTATGGGCCTGGATTTGGTGTTCAACAGACCCAATCGGGTTCAGGCCTTACATATGCTCGACGGCCTGTGTTGGGCTATATCCTTTTGTCTCCGGGATGGGCGGGGCCTATCTTTAATGCACCTTCACAAAGCAGCCCAAGCCCAATGCCCCAAAGGCCCAAACTCCCAATCTTTGCATGACAGCATGACCCCAGGTAGGGGTGAGCATTATTCGGTTAAAAACAAATTACCGAACCGAAAATTTCGGTTTCGATTTTTTCGGTTTTTGAAAAATCCGGTTTTTAATAATTTTGGTTTTCGGTTTTGGTTTTCAGATTTAGAGATTCCGTTAATGGAAAAAACCAAATTAGCTAAAATTCATTATATAATATTTAATATATATATATAACATGTTATATATCTATATAATCTATTATAATCAAATTAAATTTTATATATATTATAGGTTATAATATATAATAATTAAATTCGGTTTTTAACCAAAATAACTGAAAATCAAACCAAAAATTTCGGTTCGGTTATTTCAATTTTATTAAAAATTAGTTTCGGTTTTAGTTTTGGGCTTTTAGCCTTTTTAGGGTTTAGTAAAATCAGTATGGGGGCTAATGCGTGGTCTGTGGTGTGGCTTGTAGGAAAAAAAAAGTTGTAATTCTAAATTAGGGACCTGGTATAAAACTTTGATTACTTTGGGCCCATGGTGAATATTCCTAGATCCGATGATGGTGATATACCGATTGTTATCCATTCGTTGGATTGGAATCGGGCATCAAAAGGGAAATGTGATCAACAGTTGCTTTGGTGATGCATCCGATCCCCACAATCCTACACCACCAACCATTCATCTCCATCTATCTCTGAAAAAGTGAAACAGGAAAAGGAAAACTGCGGGCAGATGCGCCCTCTCGGCTTTCGGCATGGCATTGCTGGTATCATTTCGCTGCCACCCTGACTTGGCCTCATGTCCTGCCTGGAAAGCAAAACTGAAGGGAAAAAAACACTACACAGGACAACCACATCAGTATTCGGTAGTAACGTCACTGTTCTGCTCTTTTTTTTTCTTTCTTTTCTTTTTCTTCCACCTTGCATTCATGAAATCTTGATCCCTGTAGGTTGTAAAGCTAAATCCTAAAGAAAAAACCCTATCCAGAAACTAAAAGGAAAAAAAAGAAAAATTAAAACCAAATTCTGGACTCGGAACTCGAAAGTACAAACCCCAGAAAGAGAAGAGACTCAGCAGATGTTGTTATCAGGGTTTAAGATCTCAGTTTCAAGTTTAGCCCTGCAAAGAGGGCAGATGGGATTCCTTGACAACCACGAATCAGCGCATTCAAGATGAAACCCGTGGTTGCATCCGGGGAGCAACCTCGCCGGCTGACTGCTCTCGATCTCGTCGAGGCAAACTGCGCACTCCGTCCCCATTAACTCAGCACCGGTGGTCTTCGGCAGTTTCTCCAACTCCGATGCTGACAAACCCTTCTGCGGCAAAGGCTTCTCCGGCGAAGGGATGGATGCGGACGTTGCGGAATTCCTGGTGGCACACCACAAGAGGCCAAAGTAGACTAAGAACACCAAGCTCATGCCAAGGCAGGGGAGTAGGAGGGCGAAGATGATGGAGATCAGCATTCTCTGATTCTCTCTCCCTATCTCTCTGTTTTTCTTTGGAGGTTTCAGAAATGGTGGAACGGATGAGTACTGCGCATCATTGCGTGCAGAGGAGGAGAAAGATGGGGGAGGGTGGGATGGTGATAGTGGTAGTCGGGTACTGGTGCAGGTGCAGAGCTGGTGTTGAACTGGGCTGCTGGTTTGTCGTCGTCCGTCGCTTGTTGCAACGAATTAATCGGCGGGAAATAACGGAGAGTTGGTGTTTGTATTGGGAAGGGGAGGATGCGTTTCGTGGGAGACAAGAAAGAGAGAGAACTATAAATAAGGGTCTGCAGTGATAATTTGGTGATGACAGAGAGAGGGGTGGGGCCTATTACTACTGCTGTGTTTGCGCCGGTTCTGTTGCACTACGCATTCCACATCGTCGCCTCGGTCCAATTTTGTTCTGGCCTTTTGGTTTGGGTGCCACAACTGAACTCACTCCTCCATAGTCTATACTCCATACACACACATTTATGAATTATTGAGAGCTTAATGAATACATGGGGAACGTAAGAACCAAGCTGTAGTCAGGAGAGACTATATAAGACACGGTATCAGCCAGGGGTGGGAACCGGTATACTTATTGCACCCACAGTTTCGGTAGTGGACAAAACTTCTCTCATCTCTCTATCTGTCTGACCTGACGGGTCCATTTTAGTTTAGGTACGGTGTTTCTACTGGCATGAGACATGAGGGGAGAGCGACATACGTGTGAGTGTGACGACGACCGGGACAGATCAGAGAGACAAATAGCTGATGGAGCGGTGGGAGAATAGGTTTTGATGGCCAATGATGTTGTGGTGTTGTAGAGTTGATCTGACCATTGATGTCTCACAATTCTGTGCTGGTGTCGCTAGCTCGGCGCCTCGACCACGAACCGTAGGCAAATGCGCGGGGGGAGTTTCCTGATTCCAAGCAATGGGTGTGGGTGGTGCGTTTTACAAGAGTTTCGTTTCATATGATTTCGATTCACAAGTGTTATCAATGTGATTCAGGAAACATCATTTGACGTTTCAAGAAATTCTTTCTTTCTCAAATTTCCAAGTTAATAATTACAAATATATATATATATATAGATTTTCTTGCCAAATACGCACCAATGATGTGGCATGCATGACACATCAACAGAAATATGATGTGACACATCAAGAAACGACAATTGCCAGCTGATGTGGCATACAGAAACGGAATATTTGTAAAACGCATCGGTGTCAACACCCACGTAGAAGGCTATCTCCGTCCTCCGTGTTGAAATTTGAAAATACAAATCCAGAGTCGTAATTGAGTCACCCGCTCATATTGAATCGCATTCTCTCAGCAGGGTAGGCTACGGGCTACCTGTACAACCTGTAAAATTTCCCATCGCTGATTCATTTAGGAAATATCTTGTACGATGAGATGACAACTGTACGTTGAGATGTGATCATGTGAGAGCCGAACCAAGTTTAATATATTTATAATTAGGTTGAGGCGGGGCTGGGACCTCATTCCCCATCCCCAACCCCATTGGGTCGGGGAAGTCGGGTACCCATCAAGGATGGTGAAAATTGCATCGATAATGCTATGGCCATTTTGTGAGGAAATCCTTTGACTCATTTAAAAAAAGTTATAATATATGGAAACACTTAATGCCCAAATTCATATGTATAAGGTGTATGAGTGTATCATTATACCTTGTTGGAGCCTGCTAGCATAGGACATAGGTGGCTTGTCAGCTGAAATACGTTGTTATTTTAACCATTTCAGCTGAAATGATCTTTCTTTTTTTTTTTAATTTCAAATTTGTTTCTCTAATTAACACTTGTTTTCTCTCATTAATTGCTATGTTAAACCCTATTCCTTCATTAAATTCTACATTTAAATCATTAATTTATTTCTCTAATTAACTCTAAGTCTCTTTCATTAATTTACCATTCTCTCTCTCTCATTAATTTCCACTAATTACACCATTGACTCTTTTGGTTGGAGTACAAATTTATTAAAAAAAAAAAGAATATCTCCTTTATATGTATATGTATGTAAAATTTATTGCAGCTGGATGCCCATGATTTCATTATGTGGTAGAGTTTTTGTGGGTAGGAAATCTAGGCTATGCAAAACTATTGTAGTACAAATATTTTTAGTGCAATTCTGATTTATTTTTACTTCAAATTTTATCTTATTTTGTTTGATTGCAGAACAAATGAAGTAAATAAGACCTGAAGTATAATAAAGTACAACCTCAAATAAAATTAAACCAAATTTTTCATTTTTTTTCAATTGCACTCCCATTCATTTTTATTAATGCAAATAAAGTTGTTTTGCAACCAAACAGAACTTTATTCACACCACCAAATCCACAATACTATGCTTCAATTACTTGTCATAATTATGTGAGTTTTAAATTTGAATAAACATTTTATTTTATTAGTTCATGCTTAATAATTTAAAAAAAAAACAATCGACCATTAAACTTTATATATTATAAATATGTACAACAGTTGTTTTTTTCTAAGGAAGCATGCAGGCATACCTTAATTATTCTATCACTTTTCAAAACTTCCCAAGTGTGTCTTAGTGGTTCATGCTTCACATGAACTATTAAAGATTGGAAATATGTGCTTCTAGTGTTTACATACATACCTTATGCATAGTTTACCTAAGGCTTACATTTAGCGTCATTGATTCCTTTTTTGAAATTTATTTGAATTTTCCTAGAATATTCATACATACCCTAATTTTTCTACTTTATCTATGCACATTTAGATACTTATCTTAAAATTTCTTTTACATTACTCAACATTTTGAATACTTTAGGGGTGTTCTATAGTGTGGATGAGAAATTGGTGGGTGTGGATTGGTCCACACCACACCCCGTGGTAGGGATCAATCCACACCACACCATAGTCCACAACTATTCTGAATTGTGTCCACACCCCATGGTGGCGTTCTGTAGGTGTGGTGTGGGTCAATCCAAACCACACTTTTTGATTCCATGTATCTCATATACATTTTATGGGAGATCTACACAATTGATCATAAATGTCTAATTTTTGCATTTTAAATGGTAAATAAATTGAAAAAAAGGCGTCAATATGTAGACAATAATTTCATTTTTAAATAATTAAAAAATATTATTTTAAATATTAAAAAATATTATTTTAAATATTATTCTATTGATAAAAATATTAAAAAATAATATTTAAATAATGAAAAAAGAGTTAAGAAGGAGAACTATCGAACTTGTGCTAGAATTAACATTAAAAATTATTATTTTATTGATAAAATATTAAAAGTTTAAAATTATTAAAAGATTAAATAAAATGAGAGTAATTAGACCAATGCAACGTGGGTGCATTACACTGAAACCTTCCCACAAACTGTCTACATCATAGTGTGGACCATCTACGAGAAAATATTATGGACAATAAATTGGGGGGTCAATCCTTGTCCACGCTATTTTATGGACAGAGACCATCCACACACAGCAAAATGCCATATCTTACCGTGGATAGGACCAAAACGGTCCCGTCCATGATATATACACGCTACCAAATGCCACTTTAGTCTTTAAACATTGGTTACCTTTGGCCATGTCCTTGAGGGTTAAGGATTGAACTTGTTTCCCTACAAGAAGGGTAAACTCCATATACAACTTATACTATTGAGGGTTTTCACTTAACCACCTAAACCTATTTTTAGGGGTTTAACTATTGAGTCCACCCTTAGGAATCTTAGCTCCACCCTAGGGGTGGAATCAAGCTTAAAAAATCACAACATATCAACCAATACATATCATTCTAGCAACATCCCGATACATGGAACACTACAAATCTAGTAACTTCGTTCCTTTTTGTCTATATCGGATTGATGCGGACCCATATTGGGCCGTTTGGGATCTGCATCGACCGATACAGACCGATATTTTGAATGTATCAGCCTATACATATTGTAATATTATATTATCTCTCTCTCATAAATAAGCCTATTTAATAATACTTTGTCTCTCTAATAACTCATATATTTAAGGAAACTTGCCCTAAATAACTCCTAATCCCCTATAATTATTACCTCTCTCTTAATAACTCTTTTTTTCTTTTAATTAATAATTAATTACTACATTTATGACAATATTCAAATTCAAATTTTAATTTGACCTGCCATTAAAGCAATAAATTCAAAATTGACTTGTCATTAAACCAGCATATTTAAAACTAACAAATAAAAAAGGTAAGGAGAATTGAACCCTAGTAATTTGATTATAATAAACATAAACAAACCACTACACCATATTCAATTGTTGATTAATAGTTTATGTATTATTATTCTTAAGCAAATATTTTTCTTCTTAATGAATGTTCATTAATTAATGTTAAAATTGAGTATTAAAACTTATATACTAATAAACATTAATATAAATTATATTGATTTTCTGAAAATTAATACACATTTTACCCCTTCCATTATCTTCAATGATCACCAATTTGTCCCCATATAGCTATATCTCACATTTTATATAAACTATCGAAGTATGGGTTTGTATGTTTAAATAACTTGCTTTCTTTATAAGTGTTTAAATAACTTATTTAAGGTCATATAAAATTTATATTTATTGTTATTAATGTATTTTTTAAGATTTATATAAATATCCTAATGTATCCATGCGTATCTTTATTTTTGATATACATCCATACGTATCCAAAGCATATCCTGAAATATCTCTTAAAATTATCTTTTCAATACACCTAATCCCAACAATCAAATCCACAGGATGCTCTTATCGGTACGGGACCAAGTGGACTCGGTAATAATTGGGTCCTGAGAATCAGATCCAACCCACCCATTGACAAATCTAACATTGTCGGGTGTTTCGGTGTACGGGTGTACCACCATTTTCAATTCCCATGGAGGAGAAACTCTTCTTCAAAACTAGCAAAAGAAAGCTAGGGTGCTTATTTCAGTTTAGAATATAATAAAATTCTGTATGGACCCATCCATGGACATAGGAACACACTGCCGATCACCGCAAATCTTGTCTTCTCTGTGCCTGTGGCTGCGTTTTGCCTCTAGATTTTTTCTGGTTTTGGTTTCATCGTTTCACGAATTCCAACAAAGATTTGTGAGTACAGAAAAAAGATGAATTCACATCTGCGCCCCCACATGCACATCAAAGCGTGCATTGAGAACATCTCTCATACTTATAATTGGGAGATGTTCCCAATGTTTTGGATGTACTGTGTGAGGGTGCACTTTGTGGGGCGCCAATGTGATATCAACATAGGTTGGCAAGTCACACTCTATGAAGGTCGGATCTGCTGACCATAGTATATTGTTAGCTACGTTTGTCCAGTCACACCGAGAATATTGGTGATATAAAATACAAGATATGTTCACAATGTGGGATAATCCTACATCTACTGAAAGGAAATAGAATAATATCACCAAGGTAAGGGCATTCCCGCTATATTATCATTTATGTAAAAAAAAAAAAAAATTGTATGCTTACTTCAAGATGTTAATGTGATATTGTACTGTTCACTTAAGGAGTAATGGCCCCTATAGGGTATCAGGCATTGATTAATACAAAAATAAAAAATAAAAAATAAAAACGATAAAGGACATTCAACAGCCAATAGCTAGGAAAAGAATTCAAGTAGAAATGTAAAATTGTGGAACAGTTAAAAAAATCAAGCAGCCATAAAATGCAGTGCCACCACATTCAGTCACCCTAGGTTCACATCTGCCCCCCCCTCCCCCCACAGAATGCGCCCCAGAAACTCCCCAAATGCACATCTCAGTGTGCATTAAAAACATCTCCCATATTTGTCATTGGGAGATGTTCCCAATACACGGTTGGGATGTGCTGTGTGGGACGTTGTTGGGGCACACTCTGTGGGGGGCAGATCTGAACTCCAGAATCATGGCCAGAAAATAAATACCTTGAAACTGCACTCAGTTAAATCAATAGTATAACCGCTGAAGAAGGAAAAAGACAAACAAAAGAGTATCAACCAAAATATTGGTAGTCAACATTATATATTATACAAAGAAAAGAAGAGAAAACATACAAAAAGCACAGGCAAACACCGTCAACCCTTGAGAAGCGTCTCCATGGCTTCAAAGAAAATTGGTGCCATTTCAGGGCTAGGTGTTTTGATTGCACACTTAACGCCAGGAATACCAACAACAGCTGTTAATTCAATCAGGAATGGGATCCCCCTGGGGATCTTCGCTGAGAGATACAATACTTCCTGGTTTGCATGCCTCCTCTTTGCGATGAAGAACAAGTTGGATGAAGCAAGGCGGTCAAGGGTGGCTTCCACACTGTTCACCACAGCGCCTGGCAAGTCCTTTGTGACCTCATTTGAGTCAGGCAGGGACTTCCATGTCTGCGAAGTATAAGGCAATCCAAATTGATTACTAAAGCAGGCTTTGACCCATCTCTCCACCAAGGTAACAAAAAATCGGGGAAAAATTCATTTGTGGGCTCCACTTCTTGAAGCAAATATTAAGTTAAACTTTGATGGATGTGCATGTGTCATTCAAAACCAAGGAACTTGGAGGATTGTGGTGTTTTCATAAATGAATTCTTCAGGAATCACCTTGTTAACCTATTTTGGACCTCAAGTACTGCATTACATCATCAGATCTCTAATTCGGGGGGAACCAGGCCCTGGAGTTGTACATCAGAGTTGGATATACTTTTTGTTTTTCTTTGACCTTGTTTTGTTGACTATTTAGAGTTTTTTTTTTTTTGTACTTTGTCCTCTTTTTTCATTAATAAAATATATTTGGTCATTGATGATCAAACATAGAAAAAAAAAAAAAAAGCAATGGGGATATGTTCCTCGTCATAAAAGAAATCAACTGTGTAATATGATAAAAAAGGCAGAAAGATATGAAGAAAAACAAATCCTTGAGAATTTACCTCAAGGAAGTTAGCACGCTCCATTTTACCATCCTCAGTAAAGAAGACCAACAATGAAATTTTGTCATTGAAGTACCACACCGGCTGTTGGTTGTTTTTAACTGCAACCTGAAGAAGGGTACTAGGAGGACCAGGAGAGAGATTCTGGAACAGCACCATTGGCAGAAGAGTCCTTGCTGATGTGCCTGGATGCAATTGTGGAACCTAGCTAACAGAAGAAAATGATCAGTTTGACATAAAAGCGTTGAAAATAAGCCAATTCAAGACTGTATGATGCGTCTACCTGCAGAGGTCCAGCAGCTGCAAGACCAAATGTATTCTTGTTGAACTGAATCATGAACCCATCAAGTGTAATCTGTGTATTGTTCTCAAACAGCATGCTGTAGAATATCTGTCCATCATGGCGTGTAAGCTGAGCACTTATGTGTAGGCCTTGACCATTTAGTAACAAAGGTAAAGGAGGGCTGCAGAGGCATTTTTAGAAGACTATGTTAGTGTCATTCTGCACAATGTCTATATATTGTCAAAACTTTCAATTACATTACTAGTACAATTCAAATCCAATAATCCTTACCCACTAGGTGCTGTAGCATCATCAACAGGGACAAGTGCATTATCTAGGCCGATTAAGTCACCCAGTAAGTCTGGCACTGGAGCAGCAGGGGCTGGTGTGGCAGGTGCAGGTTCTGGCTGCCTCATAGCTGCATATGGGGCATTACCTGAACTAGTTGGTACTGATGCACCACCATCAGCTGCATGAGTTGGGGGTTCAGAATAGCCTGCTTCACCCCCATCAGGATATTCATCATCTTCTGGTCTTTGGACTGCAGTTTTTGCACGGCTTACAAATGCATCCGGGGGCTTATGGTATACAGAAGACAGAGTAGCAATATTTGCTAGAAGCTCATCGAGAAGTGAAGGATCAAGCTGGTTAGAATCATCACTGATAACAGGCTTCTCTGCTAACACAACATCTTTGGCTGCCTGAGAAAAATGGGAATCAAAAGGTAAAATATCACTACTTTCAAATGCTATAAAAACACAATAGCCCTAAAGGTGTCTAAATAGGCTAGATCTACCTCTGGATCAGTTGAAAGAAGCCGCCAGTAAATATAGGCACGATCTCGCAGATCTGGATTGTCAGTCTCTATGGTGGCATTATTCAGAACAACCTGTAGAAGTGCAGTTAAAGCATCAACCAAGATGACAAGAAATCACATGCAAGAACATTTAACAATTGTATGGTTAAAGACTTTGTTCCCAACAAGAAAAGTAACATCAACCCCTTGACTGCATAGGGATCAGTAGCATCATCAGATTTTGTAGTTCGCTACTATAATTTGTAATAGCTGCCTCTCTGTATGTGCAAGGGTAAGGTTGCGTACATCTGTCCCTCCCCAGACCCCACATTGGCAGGAGCCTCATGCACTGGGCAGCCCTACTATAATTTATAATAACAGCACATGCAGAACCTCACAAGTGGAATGTAATGTACAACCTATCTGCATTCCGTGCTTTACATATCTAAATGACTTAATAACTATCATTCATTTACAATTATCAAAAAAACTATCGTTCATTTTTTTTTTTGATAAATAAAAACTATCATTCATTTTTTTTGATAAATAAAAACTATCATTCGTTCCAAATAAATATTTAGTGACAGTTATGGAGGAACACATACCTACAAGTAAACTCATGAAAACAGGGGTCCCACCCCTTTACAGTTGGGAACAAAAATGCCAAGATAGTTCCAGTACATACACTAATCATGTTGGGACTTGACACATGACAACCTGAATCCTCAAGGGAGGAAAAGGAAAAAAAAAACAAGATAAATTTTACAGTTGGCCAACTGGTCTGGAAAGAATTGCCACCTTAAAATCTAATGTTTCACATATGGGTCTGTGCCCATTTTCTGCAGATGGACAATCTATTTGATTCTTCTTATTTTCATGGTAAAAAATCCATAAAAATCCAGTGAAAATTTACAGATCAGATAGTCAAAGATCATTTCTTCAGGCTAATTCTTGGCCTTGGCAATGTGCTTAGGTAGACATATCCAGTGGTAGGTTTCCAGGTTTCCTAAACCTATGTACATGAGACACATGTTTGTTATTGAAGAGTAAAGAAGGAAAATATGCTTGTGTGGAAATAAGCAAATTCCACTGCCATTCATAGTTTGTCAAGGCATTGCCTAGGCATCAACTAGGTGACTAGGTCTCCTTGACTAGGCACCTCGTCTTAATGCCTAGAGGCAACTAGGCATGCATCTAGGCAAAAATGTGCCCGACTAGGCAACAAAAATGACAAGGCAGACACTTTATTATAATATCATTCATATGTGTACTAATATCCTAATACTCCCTCCCTCCCTCCCTTGTTCTTTTTTCTCTTTTACTTTCTATCTTATAAAATTATAGCCTTCTTTAGTTGCTTATTTGATATGAAATTGTTGTATTAAATGTTTATTATATTAATATTGTTTTTGAAAGTATTGAAATTGACACATTTGTAATACTACTGTCATAGACATGATGATTTTCCATGTTTTGAGAGGACAGATAATGTTCTTTACAAAGAGAACTGCTATTTTTATTTGTTAATATTCATGTTGAATGGTATATAAAACTAGAAAATTAAGCAAACTTTAGCTTTTTTTTATTTTATGAAATTCTTATCGCCTAGATGCCCCACTGTTGTGCAGAAGACTAGAGTACCCTAGACACCTTGACAACTATGCTGCCATTACAAGGAAATTATTAAAAAAAAACGGTGATAGGGACAAAAGGACAACAAACACATAGAGAATTATAACAGAAACAAGTGGTTTATTTTATGGAGAATTATAACCATAACATCTTGCCAATTTTCAGTTCTAGTTAATGGAGGGGTCAAGGACTTCTTCCCAGCACATAGAGGGCTCAGGCAAGGAGATCCTCTTTCTCCCTTTTTGTTCACACTTGTGGCAGATGTGCTCAGTAGAATGATTTCTAGAGCAGATAGGGAAGGGCTAATAAGAGGTTAGAGGATAGGCAGGAATAATGTCACAGTGACTCATCTTCAGTTTGCTGATGATATCATCATCTTTTGTGAAGGGGGAGACTTAGGGAGAGTGAGGAACCTAAAAGATCTTATTAAATTCTTTGAGTCTGCTTCAAACCTATCGATTAACTTTGACAAAAGTTGTGTGGTGGGAATCAATTTGGAAGATTGGGAGGTAGAGGCTATAGCAGGTTCTCTAGAGTATCTGATTGGCCTTTAACCTATTTGGGCCTTCCGTTAGGAGCTAACCCAAAAGAAAGTTGGTTCTGGTATCCAATTGTGGAAAAGTTTGAAAAGAGGCTGGCTGCTTGGAAAAAAAGTTACATTTCGATAGGGGGTAGAGTGACCTTGATTAGAGCGACACTCGCTAGTCTTCTGGTTTATTTTCTTTCTGTATTCAAGATACCCTCAAGGGAAGCCAAGAAGCTAGAAAAGGTGATGAGGGATTTCTTATGGGAGCCAGGGGAAGAGAAGAATGATCACTTGATTAGGTGGGAGATAGTCAGTAGGAGTAAGGAAGAAAGGGGATTAGGATTGGGAAATCTAGTTCTTAAGAATGAAGCTTTACTAGGGAAGTGGCTTTGGAGATGACCGTTAGAGAGAGAGGTTGTGGCACAAGGTGGTGAATAGTATTCATGGCTGTTTGCGGAACGGTTGGGATGCCGGGGTATCTCGAAGGGTGACTCTTGCAACACCCTGGAAGGCCATTCATGGAATTCTACCCCATTTTCTCAATCTGGTCAGGTATGATGTTAATTCTGGACACAATGCTCTTTTTTGGGAAGACATTTGGGTGGGAAACCAACCTCTTAAAGACCTTTTTCCCCCTCTTTACTCTCTTTCCCTTTATAAGGAAGAGCCCATTTCCAGTTTTATTTCCTATTCAGACTCTTCTTTGGCCCTAAACTGGGATTTTGGTTTCCGTAGAGGGTTACGTGATGATGAAAGTGCTTGTGTTTCAGATTTATTGTCTTCACTTGAATCTATTTGTTTAGATCCCCTCAAACCTGACACAAGAATTTGGACCCCTAACCCGAATGATTTGTTCACTTGCTCCTCTTTCTTCAAGTCCCTTTGTTCCACTTCTGCACCTCAGAATTTCCCAGTTAAAGAATTTTGGACTAGGCCCATTCCCCCAAAGATTGTTGTTTTTTGTTGGGAAGTTTATTATGGTAAGATTACACCTTTGAAAACCTACAAAAGAGAAGACTAAATTGGTGCTTATCCCCTAATTGGTGTGTTCTTTGTAAATCTCAGAATGAGGACTGTCACCACTTACAGATCTCTTGCTCCTTTACTACAGCTTTATGGAATTGGATTCTTACGTTGTTAGAGTGTAGGTGGAACCTGCCATCTGATACTAGTTTGTTGTTTAGTCCGTCTATTTTTGAATGGCACACAAAGAGAGGGAGAATTATGTGGAAGTGCATAAGAGCAGCTTTGTTGTGGACAGTTTGGGAAGAAAGGAACACCAAAATCTTTTGTGAAAAAGAAAGGAGCTTCTCGAAAGTTAAAGAATGTATTTTGACAAGGGCAATTCAGTGGCTGAAAACTCTAAAGATGTTTGATCCATACTCTTTTGATGACCTATGGAGAAGTTGGTTAGTAGTGGCTAATACTTCTACCAGGAAGGACAGACATGGGGTTGAACGGATGCCACCAGGGGAGGAGTTTATCAAGCTGAACTTTGATAGCCAAGGAAATCTAGGACCTTCAGGCATAGGAGGAGTGTTGAGAAACAAAGATACTAACGTGATATCTTTGTACTCAGGTCCTGCGGGTGTGGGAGACTCTTTAAGGGCCGAATTACTGGCTGCTGTACAAGGAATCCAGCTTGCAAATCAGCTAGGCATAGAGCATCTGATTATTGAAGGGGATTCCCAGGTGATAGTGGGTTGGCTGAAGGATCCAGACACTGTGTATTTGGGGTTTTAGAGATCTTCTCAAAAAGGTCAAATGGTTAACAAGGAATATGACAATCAGAATTCAGTGGGTAGGCAGATCAGCAAACTCATTGGCTGATTCACTTGCAAAACAAGGGGTTTCCCGAGATACTTTATTTTGGGCTTCAGTGTAATTTCTTTTGTACTTATAATTCTGTAATTAGTTTTAAAGGAAAGGTCGCATCTCGTGCCTTTCCACGGGTTGCATGTAACTCTTATTTGCTGGTTTAATAAAATTTCACTTATTTATCAAAAAAAAAATCCTCCTGTTCTTTTGTTACTGGTTGTTTTATTGATGGATAACTGAGAACTTTATTAATTTGTTGAAAAGAAATCATTACCGTATTTGATAATGGTTTTTGTTTGCTTTGTAGAACCCCACCTCTCTCTCTTTCACTCTATTTTCTTTTTTCTTTTTCAGTCCATCTAGTAGAAGGGAAAAAAACGTTATGGAGATGTGCAAGGGCAGGTGGGCAGCATTCTTGTAGTCCATTGGGGAAGAGAGGCAAGGGAGAATGTTCAGAGATAAGTTCTAACATAGAAATGTCATCATAGAACACATTAGATTGGATTTGGGTGGGATTCCAAAGAAGTGAAGACATCTTATGGAGTATGTGTGTGGAAAGGGATTATGTGTTTCTAGTCAGCTTTTCTCAATCTTGTGTCCTTCAGGGTTGGTGTTGGTTCAACAATCAAATTTTAGGAAGATGATTGGCTGGGTATCGGAAAGTTGTGTGATCTTTGCCCTCGTCTGTATAGGTTGGGTATGAAAAATAACTCCATTACGGAGAATTTTGAGATCAATCAAGGTAGAGCAGTATGGTGTCCAAAATTTCGGAGATCTCTCTTGGATTGGGGAATTCAAGAATGTTTAGATCTTCTGCCATAACTCCAGTCAGCTGAAACTCAGGTGGAAAGGAAGGATTCAAGATGGTAGAAAGAATCTACAAATAACCTATTCTCAGTTAAATCTTTCTACAAGACTTTGTCAAGGCCAAATGGAGAAAGTTCAAAATCTAAAGGCATCTGGGGAAACCCTGTTCCCCCAAGGGTGGAAGCTTTTGCTTGGCTAGTGGCGTTGGATAACATTTTGATATTAAACCATCTTTAAAACAGAGGTTTTCACCTAGCTACTTAGCTAGCAGATGCTATCTTTGTGAGAATGTAGAGGAGATTGTCTATCATCTACTTGCTGAGTGCCTTTTCTCCAAGTTCATTTGGGGATTCTTCTTTGGGCTCTTCAAGTCTAGAGGGTTGTTTCCCAATTCAGTGGAGGAGATTTTCTCCAAGTGGCCAAAGGTAAGGGATGTCAAGGGAAAGATCGCCTGGAGCTGCATTCCTTTTGCTGTCTGTTGGGAACTTTGAAAAGAAAAAAATAGAAGAATATTTGAAGAGAATGAACAAACAAGGGATTAAATGACATTACCATGTGGCAAAAGAATTACGGACTGGGTTCTCATTCTCCCAGAGTAAAGGAATCACAAAAGAAAACCTTGGTTCTGGTTTTTTGGAACGTTCTGGAGTTGGCTTAATAGTTTCCCTTTTGTTTGGTTTATGTATTTCTCCCTTTTTTTTCCTTCAGTGTTTCCTTTATGCTTTTTTTGCTGTCCTTTGTAGCTTTGTTTTCTAATGGTATGTCATCACTATCAGATGTACTTCTATTAATAAATTTTCTTTTTTATTTATTACCAAAAAAAATAGAATGCATTAGGTTGAAAGTTGTCCGTTGGGTTAAAACAGTGGGGCTGTTTAACTCTTGGTCTACTAAGAATTGTTGCTCCTCAATGAGAACCACAAGCAGCACATTTAATCAAATTAAATTTTGATGGATGCAGAAGGGAAAATCTGGGTCAATCTAGAATAAGAGGGGTCTTCAGAAACCGTAACGGGAATGTCCTATCATTGTTTTCTGGACCAGCAGATCATGGGAATTCAACTAGGACAGAAATATTGGTAATACTGCAAAGTTTGAAGCTGGTAAAAAGTAGTGATGTCAATGGGTCCACTCTACCTGACTGAACCAATTATGTCAATTCTGGAACTGTGGTTTTTGTCCCGATTAATAATTGGGTTAGGAATGGTTCTTGCTGTTCCAAACTGATTAAGGTTATATGTAGAGCTCTTTTTTGTAATTTTTGTTATATTTTATGTTAAAAGAGTAAATTTAATAAACAGTATATAAGATTTTATGTTTAAAAACACATTTTATCAACATATAAACAGTTTAGTATTTTACTTTCAGTTTTATTAAGGTTATTTTATAAAAATGAAGTTCTAAATTGTTATTATCATTGGTAATTATAGGTGCCAAGTATAACCAGGTCTAATCAGGTCAGACCCGATTGTCCTGATTAATAATTGGTTCAGTTTTGGGTCCTTACTATCTTGATTAATAATAGGAATGGGATTGGTACACCATGTCTCGAACCAGACCCGACCCACTGACAACTCTAGCAAAAAGTCACAACCTCAAAAATTTGTTAATTCAAGGTGATTCCAAAGTGGTGGTGAGCTGGATTCAGGAGGCAGAAAGAACTCCTTGGCAATATAGAAATATTATGAGGGAGATGGAGCTGAAAAGCAAAAGAGTGCTTTATGTGTCTTGGGTATAGATCAGCAAATAAGCTGACTGAGGCTGATGCTTTGGCAAAATAAGGGGTGGAAAGAGAACTATATCTTTTTCTTGTTATTTCATCAAAAAATTAAGTGGTTCATTTATCTGTAATGACAGAAAATTAAATAAAAATAACACAGGCAGTGGACATATTATGCATAATCAACTCTAGAATAAATTGGGGATGGTATTATGCTAGGTGAAAGATCATGGATTTGGCATTCATGGTCGATTCTGAAAGTCTGAGGAAAAAAGATTGGGGAAATTGAGAAGTGGCTGGACCCCCGGAGGGGCTGCACTACATAGCCTCTCTGGCGAGGGATCAAGCCTCCCATAGTTCCCTATAAGTTGGTGATGGGAGAGAAAGTCTGAGAGATTCTGAGGAGAGAGAGAGAGAGAGAGAGAGAGAGAGAGAGAGAGAGGGTTTGGGCTTGGGGCCTTTCTCAGACATGGGTCCCCACTTATATATTTTCTCTCTTTGAGAGATTATTCTGGAATCTTCTAATAATTTTGCCAATTCATCCTCAGTGACCAGCTATCAGCCACATGTGTGACTGTCTAGATTAGACTGGACCAGACTGGATGGATTTAGGATAGCTTAAACCGGATCTGTGGTGGTCTGCAAATCTATGCTCTTATACTAGGAAGCCCAGAGAAAAAAAAATCATCATCATCATCATGATCTAAGCCTTGTGACCTTGTCCCAACCATATGGAGTCAGTTACATGAATCCTGTTTCACCATTCCGTTCTGTTTAGTGTCACATTCATTGTTAATTATTTGTTTTAAGAGAAAACCAGTCAGAAATTATTTGCTTTAAGAGCAAGACAGCTGGACAAAATGTCTCATGTTGACTGAAATAATGAAGATAAAAAACAAAATTACAGAGGTATAATAAATTACAGTATACCTGAATCATTTGTTGTGGGCCTTCAGTTGGCTTCTTTAGAAACAATTTCACAGTTGCAGTTAGCAATTGCAACTGGACAAGGGCAGGCTCCTCTGGAAAACTCTCTAAGAAGCTTTCAAGGAGCTCATCAGCATTGTCTATTCGTTCTGCATATTCTCCAATTATCCATATCATTGATGCCTGTTGCAACCAAAAGAATTTTTTGCAGAAATATGATAATAAAAGACAAAAAGACAAAATTATAGAAGTCAACATGACTGGACAAACTAGAATACCTTCGCTTCTGGCTCATCTAAAGTGTCTAAGCTCTCACAGAGTGTTGCAATAATAGACTCATAGCTGCATAGAAACATAGTAGGCAATCATAAGATTCCAAATGACGGTGATTATCAATTACTGGTCTACTGGTATAAATGTTGACTGAACACACCAAAATATTTGCAACTTACGTGTTAGGATATCTTCTGAAAATGTCTTTAATTACTATAATGGCCTCCTGGACAACATAGTTAACCTTTATTTTTATCAGCTCAAGCAAAACGCTTATGCACCGCTCAGCTGCCCTCTCTAGCTTAATAGCACAGCGGCCAATAGCACGAACAGCCTTTCTAACAAAATCCACATCTACCTCTGTGGCATACTCTTTGAACTCCAGTAGAACCTAAAATAAAACAACAAAATATGTGCATGGAAAGAATGCAAAGAAGTTCCAAAGTTAGATTATACAATTTAGGATTACATTGGATCACATTAACCAAGGTGCCACTAAAAACAATTATATACCTGGTCTATGTTCCTATCAGAAGCAAGCTTTATCATGATTTCCAACTTTTCCATCTTCACATAAATTGGATCATTGTACTTGCAAAAGAAAACCTACCAACAGATATTGCAGCAACACATTCAGAGTTCATAGCCACCCTACTGAAAAAAAAAAAACACAGAAAAAATAACACTAAACAAGGACTCCACCTTCCATATATAAAACGAATACCTAACTTCTGCAAATCACACGTAGAAAAAGTATGCAAGGATAGCCCTTATCTGTTCTGTTCACTATTAATACCACGTACTATGTTGTGCATGCCTCCACACTTGTATTTAAAAATACTAAGCTAGGACTTAGATTTCAAATCACCTTAATTTCATGTGCAAGGATAGTAGGCCGCCTTTGAACAATAAGGTTGATGTTTCTCAGTGCCACATATTGTATCTCGGGTTCTGCAGAGAGTAATGTTACAAGAGGAGGAGCCATTTTCTTGCAAAGATTTCTGACCACATCAGTGCTAGTGATGAGTTCCATTTGTTGAAGGATCATCTGCAACATCCATATAATCATGTAATTTTATGTACAGATGCTGTAAAGAAAGAAGATGTGGAGATCATCAAAGTCTTTTCAGTATACAGGTGAGCACTTATAGTGTTATCAACAATGATGATAGTACAGTTTAAACCAAAGGCAATAAATATAACCTTGACAGCCGAAAGCACAACTGCACAATTTGCATGTTGAAGTCGTGGAGTAACTCGCTCCACTATATTTTCAGCTTCACGAGCATCAGCTGCTTTGTATTTGGAAAGAGCATCTAATATGAAAACTTGACCCCATCTGTACAACAAAAAAAAAAAACACTCAGGAAAGCATAATATAAAAGAAAAAAAAAATCAAGTATATCATTCAAATTCCCTTCAAATTTGAGAAAGGTACTTGCATCAATAGAACAAACTAGGAGTTGGATAAAACCTTGGGACTCATAAGGCATAATAAATGAAGTATCAGCTGACTGAGCCGGCTTTAAAGCCAATTGAGCTGTAGATTTAATTTTCTTAATGTCTCATGAGATTTATGTGGGTTTTCCCACCATATTTATGTCTATCATAATTATTCCACTTTATCCTAATATTTCCCAAGTATATCCCGATACATCACTCAAGGTTGCCTTTCTGAAACTCTTTGCAATACCAATACTTTGAACCTTGTACCACTGTCATAAAAATAAAATGTCTCCACATACAGAGAGAAAGGGAAAACCATGAGAACAAAACCATACTGCATAATGAACAAAACCATTTGCCTAGTAAAAATAAGAATACAGTTAGCTTCTATACATAATCATACTGCATAATGAATAGAAAGAAAATTAGATATCAAAGTGAATAAAGATATTGCAGTTTGCAGAAATGATTGTAATGAAGTGCTTTGCAATCTTTGGCAACCAGCAAAAATGTAGAAAGTGCTAAGGACATCATGAACTCACATTAAAACTACATGAGCATGATTTCAGTGAGAAATACACATCCATGTGGATTATTGTGGATGATCCACTTAAGACTAGGATCCCAGCCAAGAGCAAGCTAAACAAGAAAAACTAGAAGGTTGGACTTAAAACCATAGGAATAGTTTAATTAAAAAGGTAACAAGTGAGTGTTAACTAAATGAACAATCTGATGTATAAAAGTTATATACATAGAAATTAAACATATAACTACTTCACCCTTAGGCTGAGTACAGCATTTCCCACATTAACCCCAATCTTCTAATAAGAAAAATGTAAACAAACCATAAATACACTTACACTAGCAGAAACATTGAAATCAGATAATCAGATAAGCAAGCAATTCATAAGAATGAAGTGAAATGGGTTTCTTTTGCTTGAAATGGCATATCAAAAGGTAGAACCACCGTACCTTTATAATTAAAGGTGCTATTTAAAGCAAAAATATTTTTAAGCATACATTTACTCATCCATGGAGAGAAAAACAGATATTTGGAAAATGTTATAACAAAGCTTGCCTTTCCTTCCAAAATATGAACTTACTCAGTGCACTCATTTAAAGCAGTCAAGAGTTTTGAAAGCGTGTGACTTGTGATTTCAAAAATGGGTCTAGTACTGTTCTCTTGAATCTCTGCAAGAGCTGCCACAGCATTTGCAACAACCATTGGATTATTGTCAGAAATCAAATCCTTAAGAGTCTCCAAGAAACCTCTATCTTCCACTAATTCAGCATTTATATCATAAAGTTTGGCAACACAAATAGCTGCTGTCTTTCGAACATAGGGATCATCATCCTGTCAGAGATACAAGCCATAAGAAGAATCATAGAAGTAGATGATAAACTCTATAACTAATTCCCTGTCTACAATGCAAAGGCTCAATAGTCACACACACACACACACACAAAAAAAAAAAAAACTAATAATTAATAAGCAACACTAACAATCATGTAAATGAGCGAGGAAGCATTCATATTCAAGATCAACCTTGAGACATCTTTGAAGGGGATCACACAGATACTCGGTAATTTTATCAACACGAATGCACCCCATTGTCCGTACAGCTAAAGCACGGATCAAAGGATTTGGATCCTGAGAATCCTGCAAAGATTATCACAAGTGAAAAGCTGAGTAGAGATAAGGAGAAGAATGTCTGGACATCATTACTGTAGTTTCTTTTTTTATCAATAACAAGTATGTTATCATTACTGTAGATAACATACTTAAATATAATATATAAAAAAACTCCTATTTTGAAACAGAAAATTATGTGTACATTTATGAATGGCAATGCCATGTCATAATGAAAGCATTTAGGAATATTGAATCAAGTATAGGACACTAGGACAGGTGCAAATCCCATGTTAAGTTTTTTAACTGATATGGACACAAATGCAAATAACATATGCCTGTTCATGGCTCACCAAATCTAGCATCAATTAGCCCCGCTGTGGTTAAAATATCACCTAGGCATTGACTAAGCAACCATCTAGGCAAGTGGTATAGATATAAACATTTTACTTGGAGCAAATAATTTTGTATATACACACACATACACTGTTCATGGGCAGCCCATCAGTCTCAACTTTACACTACTTCAGCTGTGCCCATTCAAATTTTGGCAAAACCTGAACCCGAGCCTGGCCCATGTATGTGTAATCTATTTTGGGTCATAGGAGTGTACATAAAGATAAAAGTTAGATTATCAATCCCTTTATTTTTGTGTGTTTTCGTTTGAAAGAAGCAGCACCATTTTCAAGGCACCAAAGCGAGACTAGGCGATAGTGTGGCACCATGTCGCCTAAGCAGGCACCTAGGCGTTGCCTTGGTAATGGGATTTTCTTTGAATAAAAACCATGAGCCTAGGGTAATTCCCTAAGTTCCAATAGCAAATTTTACTTTTTAAAATCAAGCTTTCTTACAATTTTTAACTTCCTGATCATAGCCTTCATCCTAATTTTTCCCTCAGCCACCCCTAAACTTTTAAGCCTGACTTGCTCAACCATAAAAAAATTAAAAATTTGTGGGATGGATGGAACCAAAACACTAGTTACCGTGCACCATTTGACAAATATTTCCATCATAATAGTTTTATTTATTTATTTGGTGAAGCCATAGCAATAGTTGAAATATTGAATCAATAACAAAATCTAATTGGAAAGCTGGATCATTACCTTCACAAATGTATTTACAGCAAGTATTGCTAGATCAGGTTGGCTTTTAGCATAGTTTATAAGGTATAAATAGACAAGCTTCTTCAGCTCCAAATTCTCTGTTTGCATGCAATTTACAACATCTGTAAACAGCGATGAAACATCCTTCCCAACAGTCATTGCAGCAATCACCTTCTTTACAGCATCTTTTTTCTTATCCTATAAGGTAAATTAATAGTGTAAGTTTCACATGGCCAATCACACATTCTGAAGAGAAAACATAGAGGTAGAACAGTAATAATAGAAGGCAGAGCACCATAACAATAAAAGCAAGTACATTTAAACTGTAATTTGAAAATAAACCCACTTATTTGTTAAATTGACATATTTGGACATCATTATAAGATAATATTACAATTGTCTCGTGGCAAAAATAGGATAAAGTGAAAAAGAAAAATAGGTATTACTGTGTTAGATTAGGGTATCTTTGCAATGTGCCAATATACATACATTAATTTATATATAATCGTATATAGTGGGTTTGGGTGTTAATCAGTTCAGAACAAACAAAACTGATTCCAACCCAATTATAATCGGGACATATAATGCAGAACCATACTAAGTGTGACATGCGACCATTCTCAGCCCTCTCAGCCCAGCCCGGAAATCTGGCCAGGACCAGCTGGTAAAACACACACACACATATAATATGTTTTGTTTTATTTGTATAATATATTGTACAAATATTATAAAATGACATATATAATAATACATTGTACATTACATTTTGTATTTACACGCATTATAACATGCATCTTATACATATACTGTATGTATTATAATATAAAACAATATAACTATTAAATATAGTATATTTAAAGGCATAGGCCCAATGCCCAACCTGGGCCTGTACAGACCCGGGCCCGGGCTTATGATCACTCCTAAACCCAGCCTGGGCCCCAATGATCACTCCTAAACCAGACCCTATATAATTGGGTTGATTCAGTTTGGGTCTGTCAGGTCTGGCCAACCCATTAACAGCCCTACTCTTGTTCAGGAATCAGGCCAGAAAAAAGATTTGTTCGAGATCACATCTGCGCCTTACAGCACATCCCAACCGTGTATTGGGAACATCTCCCAATGACAAGTACGGGAGATGTTCCCAACGCACATTGAGATGTGCATGTGGGGTGCCCTCTGTGGGGCGCATATCTGAACTTGATTTGTTCAAACCAAGTCAGATTATTCTCTTTGTTTGTAACAATGGAATCATCATTACCATCAGTCTAGTATATGTGGATGACACTATCATTGCTAGTAATACATGTTAACTATTTCCTCTCCCAAGGATCAACTCAATGCTCAAGTCACACTAAAGGACCTCGATCCACTCAAGTATCTTTAGGTATCAAGGCTGCCCAGTCCAAGGGACATTTATCTATCTCAAAAGAAATATGCTATTGAATTGCTTGAAGATGCAGGTTGACTTGTCTCTCTATCATCCACAACACCTATGGAGCACCTCCTAAAACTTATACCAAGGATGACAACCCCATTCTGTCCAACCCCTCTCAATATTCAATATTAGCCCTTAGTTGGATGTCTTCTCTATCTCGCTACCACTTGACCAGATATTGTCTTTCCTGTTCAAGTTCTCACCCAATTCATGGATGAGCCACACCAACCTCTAGGGGTGTTCAAATTTGGATGACAAACCAAAACCGAACCAAACCAAACTGAAAAGTTAGTTCGGTTCGATTAATCCGGGTATCAGTTCGATTTGTTTTTTTTTTTAATTGGTTATCGGTTTTGGTTTGGTTTGGTTGATATTTTCAACCAAACTGAAAACCGAACTAGTGCTTTTATTTAGTTAAGTATATAAAATATTTAAATTTTAATGTTTTATTTAATATTTTGTACTTATTAATTATCATCTTTCCCAATGACCAATTTGGCAATTCCCATTGGGCTTTTGGGCCATTCTACCTTTTAATTAATAACACTTATTAATTATTAATTATTCATTAATTGTTAAATGTTTAACACTTATGTGGAATCAAGGCCCAACTGAACCGAAAACTGAACCAAACCGAATTGAATTCAGTTAGGGTCGGTTCAGTTCTGAACTCTAGTTTGATTCAGTTCGGTTGGAGAAATGGTCAAACCAAATAGTCAGTTAGGTCCTCAGTTCTAACTAAACCGAACTGACCGATTGTACACCCCTACCAACCTCATCCCAAAGCTGCCCTTTGTCTCGATACATCAAGCATGACCCTGGCCAAGGTATCCTCTTATCTTCTAATAGCTCCTTAACAACTGCAACTTTCCATGACTAATTGGACTAGTTGCAAAGACACCGGGCACTCAATTACCAGATACTGTATTCTTTTAGCCATTTTCCTACATCATGGCAGTCCAAGAAACAAAACATTGTAGCCTGATCTTTTGACAAAACTGAATACCGTACTATGGCATCCACTTGGTTTAAAATCAAATGACTACTTCATCTCCTAAGTGATTTGCATGCTCCCCATTCAAAACAGGTTATCATGTTTTTGTGGCAATAAAGCAGTTCTCCACATCGCAGCGAACATTGTATTTCATGATCATACTAAACACACTAAGATTGATTGCCGTGTCATTAATGAACAGCTTCAAAAAAGGATTAAAAACTGCTGACCTCCCATCCAATGAACAACTTGATGATGTCTTCACTAGACCCCTTTGCTCACCTCAATTTTTTACTATCATTTGAAAGAGTCTATCCACCTCCAATTTGAGGGGGAATATTGGAAATAATATGGGAGCTCTTGTCCAGTTGAAATGCTTCCTGTATTTTTCCCCTTTTGTTATGATTTTGATCTCTTTCAATGGATAGAGATCTCATAGAGTTTGAATACAGTGTACCATATTCAATAGAGTAGATGAACTCTCATTCCAATCAAAATCATTAGGTCTTATGCACAAGTCCTATGAAACTTCTGGAATTCTCTATTTTACACATTCAACTCGGTACCCCGAGAAAATTCCAAGTTTGCAATTCTCATTAGACCTTTTTTTGACACCACCCTACTTGCAGATATCACATTTTAAATTGTTAAACTACAGCTTGAATAATAAGATACTTGAATGCATCAGCTAAAATAGAGTCTTCTTTTTTACCAGTATCTAGAAAGAGTCTTTCCACCACAAAGCATCCTCTTTGAGTAAGTGTTCTTGGGAAACTGCCATGATCAGGAATTAAGATTCTCTACGTTCTTAGAAATAGGGGTCCAATAAGAGGCAATGTTTTTAACATTTCTGGAGAAGAACTAGTCAAGTTTGTCATCAATAATCAATAGCATCTCCTTGTACCAACTATCCGTGAGTGAGATAAAGTTACATATTTAAAATTAAAAGACAGAACAATTTGCAGCCTTCTTGGCTTCTCATCAAGATTAGCTGAAGCTAAAGGTAAAGAGTAGCATCAATCTGGGGAAACTCATCTTGGCAATTCATTCAAAAATCATTGGGAAGGTTAAGAACTTAAGATCCTTTGGATGCATTGAAATGGAAGATATGGAAAAGTAAGGTCCATGATTAGGTTTTGTCTCTTCTCGGCATGATTGGATTGTTTTGGGAGGATATTGCCACCATATTGGTTAGTTGCAAATTCAATTCCATAAGATGAATGGTGGGAATCTATTATAGAACAGCTTGAAAATTCTAATTTAGGACATATGTTTTGAAAATTTTCCTCTTTTTCTTATTGATTTGTTTAGAAAATAGATGAGCACAATAAGTATAACTGTTATCGACTTCGAGCAACATATGTGCTTGTCAAAGCTGCAAACCGTTAAGCAGCATCTCTAGATGAAATTAGTTACGATCAACATGTGTTCAAGAACAGACCTAACGCCATAAGGAGAAAAATAAATTGAAATATTACTAGCAAGGAGAAGCAAAGGGATGTTCAATTCGAGCTTGAGTTTCAAATACGGCATGGATCTCATCAATTCCAGAGCGAGAAAAGCAGACTAAGATGAATAGGAAACAGGAATAGTCATATATGGGAATTGCCATTCCAATGTGACCAGATAAAGCTGAAACGAAAGGGAAGACCTAAGGATCTGCTGAGATCGTTTTTCATTGATTAAACAAACATGAAGATCCACGATGATGAAACCACAAGGAAATCGGATCAGAAATGAAAGTTCGGAAAATGAGGCGGATTCAGAAACGGAAATGCATATGTCTTGTATGGATAGAGGAAGAGAAACAAGATGGTATTACCTTGTACTGAGAATTGAGCTCGTCTTTCAGTTCAGGGATTTCTCCCTTTTTGGTGGTGGAGAAATACTTGGAGTCGTGACCGCTCATCGCTTCTTCGCTCGCTCGGTCGCTCTCGCTCTCTGCTCACTCGTCCGACGACGGAGCAGCCGGAGAAGAAATTGCCAACAGAACCAAGGTGGTTGATCTTGATCAAAGAAATAAATGGGCAAATTTTAAAGTCGGACCACTCCTCCAACCGGTATACGTATACCTTCTTCCTTTTAAGCCTTGACCATCATCAGCAGATTCTACACTGCAGCAGACCTAAAAGGGTCGCCGGTCTATTTGAGGGCAGTGCTTTAAAACACGGGTTAGACGGTTTAGCGGTTCAGCCACCCGATTTAACAGCCAATGGCCAAATCAACAGCCCTTTGTATTTTTTTGGGAGAAATACGGTTCAGCCCAGGCTCAGAATTTATAGGCACAGAGTACTGTTGGGTAGGTGCCAGCTCAAAATTGATGTTAATTCACAGGTGAGCATTGGTGCATAGAGTGTGGATTTTTGTCAATTTGAATATTTATAGTTTTGCAGTGAAAATCAGAAATTTACATTAGGTTTGTCCATACTTCTCCGTTCTTTTTTTGGGTGGGGGGTATTTGGTGTCATACACCATTAATTATATATCCGCCTGTAAATTAGCATCAATTCCGAGCTGGCACCTACCCTAATTTATTTTAGGCCTAAAATTCTGACCCCGAACTCAACCGTCATTCTCCCAACAACGAACAAAAAATGATTAGCAAGCATCTAAAACAAACATTAACAACTTCACGCATGCTTGGCTATGCCGTTAGAAGAACAAAAACGGTTAGAAGTTTTTAGAACAAACATTACCAACTTCTTTACAAGCAGAACTTAAAAAAGAAAAAAAAGAAACATAAAATTTCACCTAGATGCTATTGCAATTCCAAAAGGATGAAACCTACAAAAAAAGGTCTATTGACAAAAACCCTAACATCCAAAATAAGCAAAATCCACCGTAGAGTTGGAATTTTGAACTACTCAGAAAATTTAAAAATATAATGTGTAAAATGAGAGCTAGGATCATCTGTTCGTACTCCCATCTTTTATGTGTCCATATGTTTTACTCATACTCCCCTATTTTTCATTAACTGTTCTACTCGTACCCTTAGCAATTAACAAAGACATCTCAGTTAGTTATCTATATTAGTATTAATGTTAATAAAAAAGAAAATCCAATCCAAACCATTCGTAGTGTAGTGTGTTGTCTTCTCCAGGATGGTTGTGGTTGTCTCTCACCAAAATAAATAAATAAATTCCAACACTGGTCAACCTTTTCAATGACCTTTGATTATCAAGGGCTCAAGTATTCAGAAGTTTTTATGGATAAACATGCATTTCACTTGACTTGTCAGAAGTTTTCCAGATATCATATATTTTTCATATCATAGTCGAACCCATTGGAATCATAAACGTGGTAGTGAATGAGGTATTATTTATTAAAACTCATGGGTTTTGATTGGTCAAAACTCTTTTCATATCATATCTTTTCTATATCATAGATTTTCCCTTCTTAGTATTTGCAACAAAAGTTTTGGATAGGCACATAACTCATTACGGAATGGGAAAGCTTTTATAAAAGTGGGGAAGAGACTATGGAGTGAGGGGATAGTTGAAGAGGGGTTGAGAAAAACATGGGATTTAGTTTTCTAGGGGAGATAGTGGGAGAAATTTTATTAGAATTCCTTTGTTCAATAGAAATGTAGGGATTGAGGACTTGGCAACGAGTGAGAGAGAGAGAGAGAGATTTTAGAGGGTGGGACAACGGTGGAATCTGATTGGTTTAAGAGCCCAATTACTTGGCTTTAAAAAAAATAAAAAAAAATCTGAAAACTGAGAAAATTAGAATGAAGATTTTGGAACAAGTTTTGAAGTAGGACAAGAGTGACATGTAGACTGAGTCACTTTATACATGTTAGTATTGAAACAAAACATGTTATGTTACATGACCTCTCCTTTCTCTCCTTGCCCAACCCTGGTTTTAGAGTATGTTTCTTATTCTTTTCCTAAATCTCCCATGCTATCAATTCATCATGAAATTTTTTCCCTTTTCCACCCCATTTTTAGAAGTCTACACAACGAAACCTTTCCTCTTTAGGGGGGGCATTCCTTTTTGGGATTTTGAGAGGGGGGAAAGTTGGTCACTGGGATTTTGGTTCCCATTGACCAAGAATCTCATGTTCTTTTTTTAGATTTATGTGGGGACTGAGGAAAGTTTATTTTCCTGGGTCTCCTAGGTGGATAAATAACTTTCCCACCTAGTGGGAAGGTTGCCAATACTTGAATGGGACAAAAATGCCCCTTTTAATAGTAGATTTTTATGACTAAAATGGCCATTGCCTTGTTTACCTAGAAAATAAAAAAACATGGGTAAATGCATTTATCCGAGTAAGTATTTCTCAAAAAAAAAGTACCCAAGTAATTGCATTTACTCGGGTAAATAACTTACTGAAAAGCAAATGAGGCTTTAATGTTTTTACTTCTAAAATGTAAGAGTTTCATTGTTTCTCAATTATTCCTGTGTGTGTGTATGTGGCATCCTATTTCCCTCAAGAATTCTACCTTGCTCAAACATCCTAGCTCTCAAATCTTCAAAATCTCTCTCTTTGTTTGGGACCAAAAAACCGGGAGCATAACAGGTTGCCACATTGCATCAATGAAACAAGTAGTCTTCTCTTAATTTTTCAATATGTATCTCTCACTTATTAACACTCAATTTTCTCTCTTTATTTTGGATAAAAAAAAGTGGAAATAGGCTCACATTGCAGCTCACTCCTCTCGTCCAATAGCAAAAAAAAAAAAAATCACACATAGGTATATTTTTCAAACTTATGCTTTTTTAGTAGACTAGTAAGTGTGCAAATGTTTTTTACATAGTAATTATAGATAATGATAATCATAGTAATAATGTGTCTAAAAACATCAATAACTATGTATTTTTTACTTATTGCTTCTATATATATATATATATTATATTTTGTTTTTTATTATTAATCGGATATAGATTGCAAAATTCAAATTTGATTACATAAACACCTCATCCAAATATGTGATAATCAAATCGAGTTATGAAATTTCAAGTATCATTAACAAGCCTACATGCTTGGTTAGACTCTTCTTTATAGTATTTTATCATTTTGGTGTATCTTTTTTCTTTTGCTAATTTATCCAAAAAAACGTAAGATTAATAGAGGGAATTGAATGAGGGGAAACGTGGTTCTACAATTTAAATATTACAATTAAATAGGGACTAAATTTAAAGATGAATATTCATACTTTTAATAATAGTGTAAACATAGTATTATAGATGTGTCCAATTTTTTCTATAATTTTTGCATTTCTGTGTGTAAAAATAATTTTGATATGTCACACTTATTTTTTGTTTAATATTATAATTATACAATATTAAACATGTGCCTAGATTTTTTTTTGCAAAATTTATATATTTTTTTGTATTTTTATTATTTATTTATGACATACATTAAATATTAACATATTTAACCCAAAAGTTGAACTATTGATCTTTGCCAAATAGTAAAATAATTTTATTTTAGTTAGTTCTAAATTAAGCATTTTGTTTTCATTATAAATAAAAATAATTGTTGTTTATTACACTTATTTTTTTAATTTAACTAACAACAATATCATAAATGTGCCTACTTTTTCTATATTTTTATAATTTTCTTTCTTTATTTCTTTAAAAAAAATTATTACTTAACTATAACTTCTTAGGTTGATCATTATTCGGATGGTTGAATTGCTTAGCCACCACTTTTATAAAGAACAATTATGTTTTTGAGTCAATTTTTAAAATATATGAGTTTATATTGTTAAAAATATTGGCATGTATCTAATTAGTAGCATTTATTAGTGAAGAATGACTTAAATACAGGATTTAATAAGAAAAAATAGGAGTTGATACCTTAAGTATAAGATTTAATGAGAGAGGGTTAAATGAGGTGGATAATGATACTATTAATATATCCAAAATTTTCTATATATTTTGATGTATTTTTTATTATTAATCAAATGCAGATTACAAAATCCAAATCTAATTATATAAACAACTCATCCAAGTATGTGATAATCGAATCGAGTTATGAAGTTTCAAGTATCACTGAAAGGCCTACCTGCTTGGTTAGACTCTTCTTTTTGTAGTGTTTTCTCTTTTGGGCATATCTTTTTTCTTTTGTTCATTTATCAAAAAAAAATGTAAGATTTAAATAAAAGGAATTGAATTAGGTGAAAAGTAGTAGTTCAATTTACAATTTAAATCATACAATTAAATAATGACTAAATTAAAAAATGAGTATTTTAGTCAAAAGAAAGTTATGCAATATTATTCACATTTTTAATAGAAATGTAAATATAGAATTATAGATACGTTCATTTTTTTTTGTGTTTTTGTGTGTAAAAGTAATTCTAATATATCACACTTACTTTCTATTTAATATGATAAATATATGATATTATACATGTGCCTAAATGTTTTTTTTTTCAAAATTTGTGTATTTTGTTTATTTTTTGTATTTTTTATATTTTATTAATTTTTATTCTATATTTATAACATTAAAGGTTACAAAAATTAACCCAAAAGTCAAACTATTTATTATTAATTTTTATATTTAATTTTTTATTAGTTCTAAATTATGTATTTCATTTTTTATTATCAATAAAAATAATTATTATTTATATTACACTTATTTTTTTAATTTGATTAATAAAAATTTCATAAATGTGTCTAATTTTTTCTATAATTATTTATATTTTTTTAATTTTTATTACCTAACTATGACTTCTTAAATTGATCAATTTGATTTAGATGCACTACAAAAAGAATGATTTTTAGCGGAAGTCAAAACTGTTGCTAAAAGTCCCTAAAACTGCCACTAGAGACTTTACCAGTAATCGACAAACTGCTACTAAAACAACTGTCACTAAAACGTTCTAACGGCAGTTTTCGTGACTGCCAGTATAAATTTTAAGCTGCCGTTAGGAGTAACAAGTAGTGGATCTCTCCTCAACGTTGGAAGGATTGACTTGGGACTATGGTTATGCTTTGGAGTTTGGACTCTTTTTGTTTAGACTTTGATCAGGATCTTTCTGATGGACAATTTTTCCTTTTATTTTTATGCAATTTTTATCCGCACATCAAATTGGGTTCACGTGTGTCGTAAGAACAAGATTTCAATCAAGTGTAATTGGCAAGGTTATATTCCGTCATGTTATCAGCAAGTTGTAGCGGGACAACTAACAACTAACAACAATGCAGATATTTGAGGAATAAGTGTAGGTCCACTTAGACAATTTTTTTGTCAATAAGGGTAACCTTTCGTTAATATTAAGAATATCGTAGGGTACCAGAATTAAAATAAAAAGTAAAGGCTGCCCTTTTTTTCCCTACTTATTTATTCTCGGCATAAATGCTATCTCAATCTCATGTTGAATGGATTCGAAAAGGGTCATTTATTAATTATTATAACACCCTTTATAGTTTCACAAATATACTTAAACTTATCCTATAATTTACATTTTACTAAAACATCTCTTATAATTTGTAATTTATTTATTTAATTGATCTCTTATTAAAAACTATTTGTTTTGTCATACAAAAATAGTAATATGATCACTTAAACTAAGTGAAAAATGTTCAAGTACATGGACTAATGATTGTTTATTTCAAAAGTACCCTTGAATTGAGGATAAAATGTTCAAGGGTATGAATTCATTGTTATTTTATTCCAAAAGTATTCCTAACACTTTTTTTATATTTATCGACACAAATTTCATGTATAAATTCAAATATAAGAAAAATGAAGACAAATTCAAATAAGACCCATGGGCAAATTTGAGTTTATGGGGGTAGGGCCCATTCAGGAGCCCATAAAAATTTTAATGTCTATACTATAAAAACAAAATTGATCAAATAGAAAAAAGATATAATGGGTTTCATGTTTTACTAGACGCAAAAATGACATTTTTTTTGTTTTTAGTTTTTTTTAATTAAATTTATTTGAATGGATGTTAGTGTTGAAAGTGCCATTTTCCACTTTCATGTAATGGAAGTTTGATTAAGTAAATTGATTGCAAACTATAGAGGATATTTTAGTAAAACACAGCCTATATGATATGTTTTAGTAAATTAATAAAACTATAGGGGGTGTTTTAGTAAATGACCCATTCGAAAATGGTGAGTTAAAGGGATGTCGTTTTGGTTATGTTTTTTGTACCTTAAACCGCCTTTCATTTCGCATCTGATATTTTAATTTGTGGAAAGGCAACTTTTAAGAGATTTCCTACATTCAAATATGCCTGCAGACATTTTGTTGTTGGTCAGTTCAGCTCATTAATCTTACTAAGGTGGCGTTTGATAACACTTTTTAGATATATGAATCTGAAAAATGTTGCTTTCCATACGCCACCTTTGTTTAGTATTGCATATGAAAAGTTTTTTTAGATCTAAAATTTTAAGACTCAGGCACACCACTTAATGTGTTCAAATGTGGCTTAAAGTAATTAATGCCCATACCCCCATTCGACTTATCTCTCTCTTTCTCTTGTATTCATACCACCGCCGTTGCAATTCTTAGCAGCAGCGGTTCTCTCTCTCTCTCTCCCCTATCTTCCCACCATTGCCGCTGGGAAGGAGAAACAGCCAAAAGGAATATTTGTCCACATTCGGTCATCTAGTTTAGAGGCCCACTTACAACAATTTTAACTTTGCTTAGTATAACCAAACCATTATTATCATGTTGTGTAATAGGTAAATGGCCCTCTATGGATGGACTTTGGCCCATTTAAAGTTAAACATGGCCTACCAATCATGGGTATCTCGATTCTATATTAAAAGAAATAGGGATGTCAAGGTTCATTAGCCATTGGGGGAGCATAACTAAAATATTGACATAGATATTTAATATTGTACAAAATAGAAAGAAATTGCTAGGAGATGTCCACACATTGCTCTTTCAAGGCTTGAACTATTGAGCCCCTATTTCGTACCACTTATTCAAATAAATATTTAAAATAAGTGGTGAAACCACACATTAAGTGGAAAATAAGTATTTATCATGTTTGGCAAAAAAATCAAATAAATACTTATTTTGAAAATAAATGCTTAAAAATAAGCAACATTGGATTAACTTATTTTAAGTGTTTATAGAATAAATACTTATTTTATTTTGGTGGGACAAAACTATCCCCAAAAATTAATTATTTAATAGTGCCACGCGTATGAGACATGGGCCAAGTGGCTCACACAAAACACTATATACTAAATAAGTACTTAAAATAAATGTAGGTGGTTTGAGAAATGACCTTCAAATACTAATAATTATTTATTTAAATAAATACTTATGAAATAATTACTTATTTCTAAAACCACTTATTCATCAAACATACAAACCTGAGATGGAATAAGAGAAAACGGTAAAAATTTCACTGCCTATCACGCACTAGAATAACAGCATCGAGGACTGATTGATTTGGAGCTCCAACTCAATTGTGGGCATTCTATTTCAACATGACTACCAGCAGGCTGTAGCTCAAGAAAAGAATTATTACGAGACAAGGAAACAAGATCCGTGGAGAACGAGGAACAGTATTCCACTACTTGATAAGCCTCCCTTGTTGATATGCGGCTTACATAATCTCGTTATTATTTCGAGTGATTCAATACACAGAAATGTTGTATTTTGCAACAGCCTAGCATTATGTGCAGACCAAATGTGGTAAAAGCCAATTGCCATCCATCCTAACACTGAAGATCTTTAACCAGGATGAATCTTCTACCTGATCAAATTTGAGACCCCAGACAATTGTAGAAGAGATGCCCTAAAGTTTCCTTTTGATTATAGCAGATAGTATAGATTTTTTTTTTTAGAACCAAAACCCTTGCAAAATCTATGTGGATTTTTAAAGGGCTATGGCATTTTAATTAATGCAATGGAATCCCTGGTAAGAGGTTGATAAAGAATTTTGGGTGAGAAATTTTCACTCTTAGCCCTAAATCACACCCATTGCGCTTCATTTAATCTCCTCAAAATATGAGCCTGAAGAATATCGGATGATATCTGAACTCTGAAGGTGAAAGAGTCCAAGGATTTCCTCTCTATTCCACTGCCGCCCCAACTCAGTTAACAAGTTCCTCATTGTGAGGGGAACTTGTGTAGCTTCTACTCTTAATCCATCGATTGTTCCAAATTGACAATTTTCTCAGTCACAGAGAGAGTTGGCACAAGCAACGTTTGAGAGAGATCTCATGTTTGGATTTGGACCAATGAATTCCAGACCACAGAACTTTGCTATAAAATATAATAAATAAATAAATAATAATAATAGCAAAAAAAAAAAGGACTCAAAAACGTATAAGTTACACTAACCACAATTAATGGGTTTTTTCCTGATTTTGACGCGAAGCAATTTTGTCCGTCTTGAACAGCCAGGAAGGCAGAGATTGATGTGCGCAATTGATGAGGAAAATTCTACCTACCAGACGGCAAAGATGCATTCAATCATATATACACATTGATGGTCAAAGATTGCCTTACTTGTCGTCTACCAATTGAGCATCCCAGTTTCATAAATCATAACAAGCGCCATACTGTAACTAATGCACCATTACGATCCAACGAGGATTATCAAGTATCAACGCTTCTTTTACTCCTTCCTAAAATTATAAAACTGAAAAAACCAACTCTCTCTCCCTCTTTCTCAGTGAGTCAAAAACCAACTGTAAAAGAGATCGTATACACACGTTTATGGTAGAAAGAGCTAGAGGAGAGAAGAAGATTTGAAGAGACGACTGAAGAAGAGAAAGCAAAAAGAAAAAGAGACAAAGATGGAGGTCTCTCTCTCCGTCGGTCCTGACCGAGCCATCGTCTACGGCAAATCGTCGAGGTCCGTCTCGGTTCAACCCTTCTGTCGTCGAACGGCAACAATAGCGCAGCTGGGAAGCACCAACAACAACCGTTTATGGGGTATGGTCCTTCCCTCCCGGCGCACATTAGCCAGGGCTTCCACACTCGTCCTCGCCGCTTCCAGAGCTGACGACTCCGCTCCTTCCGAGATGTCTGTCGAAAACGCTCTGAAACTACTCGGTGTCTCCGAAGGGGCTTCCTTTGACGACATCCTTCGCGCCAAGAATTCTATCCTCTCTTCCTGTAAGGACGACCAGGAAACTGTGGCCCAGGTTTCTTTTCGTACACCCACGCCGAATTTTATCAATTCTTTTGTGAATGAATTGGAATAGTACCAGTTCCAGATATCTTCAATTTTGTCCAACTGGTTCTCCTCATGGGTTTTTTCCATACTTTATTTATTTCTTTTTCCTGCTTATTATTTTCTTTAGGGTGTGCCTTAGAGTAAGTAAAATATCCACATGGTTTCGCGTATTTATGTTTTGGGTTTGGTTACAAGAACTCAAGAAGACACAGTGATCTGTTTGAGCCTTGGACTCACTGGAAGAACTAGAATTTCATTCTTGGTTGGTGAATTTACGTTCTGGGTTGCTTATTGAAAGACCAATTTTAGGTTGGGGTGAGAATTGAGAAATATAATTATTCTTTCTGGGGCAAGGAGTTTTGAGACATGGGTTGCTCACTTTAAAAGCTGGAGTCTGGAGGTCTGTTTGATCTTTTGACCTATTCATCTATAGAGTACTGTAGTTGCTTCTAGCTATAATTGAAGAATCTCTTTAGTTGCTATGTGTCTTTGGAAATATGGTTTGACGATTTCTTGACTTGTCTCCAAACCACTCCAGTTTCCATTCCTTCCCAAAGACTACCGACAAATATTTGAAAAAAAAAACGGGCTGCCTTTCTTTTGATGAAAAAAGTGCCATTACCCAAGAATGGCTCCGGCTATCTGGGATCTTGGAAGCGATTGCAGTTATCTATAGTCATGTGCATCACTTCTTATGTAACTAACAGAAACGTACTTCCCAGTGGGCAATTTCTAACTTGAGAGATATTATTTACCAGTAGCATTACTGGTATTGTAGGCATTGCTTGGACATTGTTCTAGACTTTTAGTTTACATAGTGAATAGGTGACAAGCGTCAGAACATGGGTTCAAGTCTGACAGTTGCCACTTTATGCAAGAGAAAGGGGAAAAGACAAAAAACAAAATTTAGGTCCATATCCAGTCCACCTTTCCAAGACCCCAGATAGCTAGGACCAAGTTGGGTAATGGCTTTTTTAATAGTTAATAGGTTTTGGCATCCACTAAATTTGTTCTATTTACTTTTTTTAAATCATGTTTAGAGGTTTAACCGTATGGTCTAAACTCTAAACAGGAAGAGGCCAGGTTGAGTTTGATGCACTGGAATTTATATTAGGGAAAATTCCCAATTAGTACATTGTACTTTGGGTCTAGTGCCACTTTGGTCCTCGAACTTTAAAATGTGACAATTTAGTACTCGAACTTTCAAGGATTTGGGACTGTTCATTTTTTATCAATGTTTGGATGGTTGATAAAGAGAATTAGATGACACTTGAAGGGCATTTGTGTCTTTTCAAATGCCACTTAACAGTTAGTTAACGGACTGGTTAACAACAGGTACTATATTGACACATTTTGAAAATTCGGATACTAAATTGTCGCATTTTAAAGTTCAGGAACTGAAGTGGCACTAGGCGCAAAGTACAATGTACTAATCGGGAATTTTCCCTTTATATTAATAGAAAAGCTTCTCATTGAATTTCTCTTGTTGAATGACCAAGCTAGTGATGGGAGTAAAATCTTGCACAACCACCAAAACATGCACCATGATGCAATTGGTTTCTAGTCCATAATGTCCAATAGATGATCGTTTCATTCAAGGAAATTCTGTGGTTGTTGTGTTTTAGGTGGAGGCTGCATATGACATGTTGCTTATGCAGAGCTTAACACGGCGTCGGGCAGGAAAGGTTGTAAATAGCGGCATACGTTATGCTGATGTGAAACCTGTAAATGCTATGCCTCAATGGTTACAAGCTACAGTCAAGAATGTCCCAGTTTCAGTTGAAACACCATCTACAGGCAGCTTGGCTATACAAGCAGGGGTATATGGAGCATTAATGGGCTTAGCATATGCGAATGGAGCCTCAACATCAGTAGGGTCATACTCTGGGGCTAATGTTCCTGGGATCATCTTAGCTACAAGCTTTGGAGCTTCATTATACTTCTTGACAAAAAAGAATATTAACCTTGGTATGGTTCCATTTTAGTGTTAATTTTAGATTTCTTACACCGATTTTTTTTAGGATTTGAAGGAATTAATACCTGCATGGATTATCTGATTTAACATTAACTCTTAGTCTTAGTTTAACAAGTAAAAGATTAGCAAAATGAACCCATACCTTTTGGGTCTATATGTGCATGTTTCTGTGCAGAAGTGCTTATCTCTGTGAGTGCTTGCATGCATTGGTTTTGTGATTGTGTTAACAAGCTAGTAGGTTACCAGAATGGTCCACCTTAAAGATGAACTTATAAGAAATAGTCATGGCCCTGTGCTCTCAGAACAACTTCCTATATTAGATACAAAGTTTGTATGCTTCGAAAAATTCCACTTGTTTCACACTTCCCAGATATTTCAGCTGTTGCTGAATTTGATTTGTAGCTCTTATTCTTATAAATCTTTTATTACTAATAGAAAAGTTCTATTTCTAAATTGATAACTTGTTTCACACTTATGGGTTTGTATTAGTTTTGAAGCAGTTGGAATTTGTTTTGGGTCAGCTTTTGAGTCTAAATTGAAATTGTATGTTATATGTTGGCTTCTTTGGTTAAAGATATAGAGATCAAGGGAATGTGGAGCAGATAAAGACCATTTTGAAAACTCAGCTTTAAATAAGTTGCAATAAGACCATAAATGCATATATGTCCATACAGTAGAAATTTTGTATAATACATGTTATCATGTTATTAAGTTTATGACCCATGAATTGGAACTTTGGAAGCATGGAATATGGATCAAAGTATTGTTGTATTGATACACTCACATTGATATATATATATATATATATAATATTTTCAGTCCAATCTTTCAGGAACAAATGTAAGGTGGGGTTCTAATGTTTAAATCTATAGAGCCCCCCTAAATCCTTGTACTTGGCGTTTCAGTGACCCTGAAAACCGATACACATTGATATTTTGAACCATATTTGGAAGAAAGCTTTTGAGCCAACATGGAGGAATGAGATGGGAGAATAAGAAAACAATTTGCTTGATGCTAGGGAGATCAACCATTATGTAGACAATTGTGGTTAAGTTTCAAGAGAAGAGAAATATCTTGATATGATTTTATTGACTTATAAGTTAATTGGTAAGGTCCCCAGAGATAATCCAGTGGGTTTCAATTTTAAGTGTTGTAACAAACAAATTGAAATGATTAAGGGCATATACTATGGAGTTAGATAGACAAAAAAAAGGCACACACCATAGAACAATGACTAATCTGAGAAGACCCGCCCAGAGACAAGATTTCCTTTCATAGTAATTATTCACCAAAGATTTGCTTCCATAGTAATTATGAAAAAAGTAATTATTCACCAAAGGTTGGGATTAATCCAATGTCACACTCTGGATGTCAATTCATTAACTGGGCATCTATAGGTAGCCATTTAACCAATCAAAAAAATAAAAATCTACAGGCAGCTATGTGGTTATATTGTTCAGGACCTAGACCAAGTGTAAAATCAAACAGAGCTCTTTTAGCTGAGCCAAAAAAATTCAATAAGGATTAGAGAAACCCTGACTATGGTAATAATTGTTTGACCATAGAATATAAAAATTCTATCAGTTTTACAAGATTCGATCCTTGTCATTATTGAACCTATGCAGTCTAAGTTGCAGTGCAGTAATCATGTAAACAGGGTGGAATTTGAAATTTCGACAAAGTATTTGACCTTTTTGTTAGGTACTTGTTCATGGTGAATATTTCATTAATAAGTATGAACTATGAAGCAGCAGGTAGAAAAACTATGCAAATGGTAGCAATTATTTAACTTTAGAATGTAATGTTTTGTCAGTTTATATGGACTTATCCTTGCCCTATCGAACCTATGCAGCAATGTTTAGTAAAACTGCAATGCAGGATTCATATTAGAGGGTTAAATTTGAATTTTCAATGAAGCATTTGATTTTTTTGATACATCACCAGTCATGGTGAGTTTTTCATTAATTCATATAAAATTACAAGAGCTTTGCAGAAAGAAAGAACACCAACTATACCTAGGACCACATTCAATTGGTTACAAGATGATCTGTATTTCAAAATCACCTAATTAATGTTTAGTAGTTCAATTTTCTACCTCTAGTATAGAAATTGAATTAATCAAGTTGCACACACTAAACATACTGGCTACTTGGTCCACAACTTCTCTGGCTACAAAGTCGTCCGTCGTCCCGCAAAATAGTGTCCTGAATTGTTTATAGGGTGCCCTTACTGGTCCTTTTTCTACTTCTGTTTTGATGCTGAAAGCTCATTATGATGAAAGATCATTCCACATGCATTTTATTATATACGTAAAAGGTCTATTTGTAATTTTGCCAATTATTTCTGAACATATAGAACCTTTTGGGAAGACTCAGCAATCACATGCCTTGGTAGTTTTTGCCAGTAATCCACTCTAGAAGCAATAAAATCCCCCAGGTAGGAATTTTAGGACCAGGAGAGTACATAATGAAGTTGTCACCTCTAAGTGTTTTCTGCACATGTTAAGAGAGGTCATGTTCACCAAGACATGGTTTCTATAGATAAGAATAAATTTCTGCAGTTTAAGTACTCTTAAATCTTAACAACCCATAGTATAACAAATTTTCTGCCGCAATCATATTTGTCTGCCAGTTGAAAGAATTTCCTATTGGAATGGTTTCAGCCTGAGTTATCTCTTCTGCAGTGATGAAATTGTGGATTCCAAAATTCTATTTATCCCATGCCTGCAACAAAGTGGGGAGGCTGGATTTCTTGTGTTTTTTTTTTAATAGTAAATAAAAGAAATTTCATTAAAATTGAAAGGTATAATATTGACCAGGGTGATGATCTTGCACCCCGCTACAATATCATTGGTTCTTGTTTGTTGGGGATCAGAAATATTCTTTTCCAGGAGATAATCTGGTGCACCTTGATAAAAGGATTGAATTCTGCATCAATGGCTGAAATTGTCACAGATGTGGAATGATAAGGCGTCAAATAGCATGCCCCACCAAATGAATAGATTTAGATTTTTGCCTTTGCTTTCATGAAGCCTGGATGAATGTATCTGAGAGGTATTTCACCATGTCTTTTACAGGGAAGGCCACTGCAATAACTATTGGGGGCCTTGTCATTGGTGCAGCCGTGGGCTCAGCAGTTGAATACTGGTTGCAGGTAGACATTGTCCCATTTCTTGGCATACATTCTCCTGCCGTAGTAGTAAGCGAATTCATACTTTTCTCACAGCTTTTGACCTCCTTGTACCTAAGATAGTCTTTAGAGCAGTAATCATCTTATCTTGAAACTCTGATGTTTGTAAGTATTATTGCAACTGCCGGGCGGTGTATTCTTTGGCCCAATCCTATAAATGTTGCTCTTTCTTACCATGTATGATTATCATGGGAAATACAAAAATGCAACAAGGCTTGCATCATTAACAGATTTTGCTCATAAAATGCTGGCAAATATTTATAGCTATTACGTCATTTTTGTTCATTTTAGCAGATACCTTTTGGACTTGCATGGCGGGAAAAACAGCTTTTTTTGCTGTGATCCATTCGAGAAATTGAATCTTCAATTCGATCGTTTGACGAAGGAAAGACCTATTATATTACGCTAAGGAGACTGATCAAGAAGTAGGTGCATACATACACAACCAGACAAAAACATCACTTGTGGGATTAACTCGGGAAGTTATGAATTAAAACCTGGCCACACTTGCGAAAACGAGACAAATTCAAGTAGATTAAAATCCACTCCGGCACTTGGGAAGTTATTCATATTCGTTGTTCTTGTATATGCATGATATTTTCATTTTCAAGGATTTAGTTGATAAACCAATACATACTGTAACTGTAGTGAATGAAACTCAACGATTGGACCTGACCTGAGCTGCTCTGTGAACTGTGAAGCCCAGTTGCCTCCCAGATGTTTTTTTTTTTTATCAGTTTGCTTTTACCACTTGTCTCTCGTTGCTTCCACCTAGAAGTCCGTTTTCCAAGTGTCACAAAAGACAAAAAAATCAATTTATATTATATATAGTAATAAAAAATAGGTAATCAACAACGTTTTCCTGGGCTCAGAGCATAGGAATTTTAGCCTGTGTTTGGTTTGAAGGAAAAAGATGGCAAAAGGGAAAGGTAAGAAAGCCCATATAAACCAAAACCAAACACAGCTTTAGGTTTAGGCAGAGACTGATTGCCTCCCTGAGAGGGTTACGCCCAGTTTCTAAACCAAGCAAGCCTCCCCTACACGCTCCGCCTGATTTCTAAACCACTCGCAGAATCAATCACAAGCAAGTTTATGTACCACAAATTTGAAATTTCAGTCTCTTGGCATACCATTCTCTTGCTTTTGGAGCAAGCAAAATGCTCACAAATGCACATAATAGTCATCCCCTTTGTTAACGATGGGTATGATTCGAGGGATTGAGAGCCAAACGCCGATACCTAAACAAAAACTAGTGAGGAGAGAGTCGAGGGGAAATATCGATGACTTGCAGTCAAACTACCCTTGTTAGCCATCATAGTCATCTGCTGCAACACCAAACCAAGTCTTACATAGGGATCGTTCACTTTAATTCCTTTGACACAGCTTGTCACTTATTCTGAGCAAGAGGGATGCTAGACATCAAGATGTTACATCTAATAAAACAAAACTGTGAGCAGGAACAGAGTCTATTGACAAAAAATAATCAAAACAGGGCTACTTCCTAGAGCCTGTCATAAATAAATGTCTCAGCGAGCTGCTTCGACAAAAGCTAATATACAATTTCACAACTTGATTCCCATCGTTACATACCATTTACTTCAACTTGAGAAGAACCTTCAATGTAGGATGGGTTCCCACCCTTCCCATTTGCCTTTTCACTGAATGTCACAAGCTCATCGTACATCTTTAGGGATGCCTTGGAGAATTCTGCAAGTGTCTCGAAAACTGAAGAAAATCCAGTCTGAAACCCATTTAGCGTGATCCGCTGTGTTTCCTGCATGCAATTATGGTGTTTTGACTTCTCCATCTCCAGTCTCTTCCTAAACATATCTAATAGGTTCCTCCTCTCTGCCAAGTACTCAATCCGTTGCTGAACGTCTGGCTCAATTTTGTGTTCTGAAAGCTTGGACTCGAGAATCCTGGTCTCTACCTTCTGGAATCCAAGAACCCTCCGGTCAAGTTCTTTAGCAAGGTTGTCAACCTTCCTCTTCTGTTGTTGCTCCTCCCCTTGCTGAACCCACAAAGCTCGAATGTCTTTTCTAAAGCTCTTCAGGGCATATGTTACTGTCTTATCGGGCAATTTCTCAAGGGAGTTTAACCAACTATGACAAATCACGAGCAATGGAGGTCCACTAGCTCGATATGGTGGTATTGAAGACCTGCCCCTGGAATAGAATTCAACTTCAGGGACAATAAACTTGGACAGCCACCCATCTAGAGCTTCCACATAGGCTCTTTGTGCAGTAATGTACCCAGAAAAACACTCAAGCCAATTCTGAATTTCAGCCTCGAGCTGAAGGGTAGCAAGACGATGTGAATCATTGCAAAACTTTCCATAAGCAGGGCAGGTAAAGGATCTCACTTCAAACATTATGCGGTTCTGGGTTTCATGAGATTCCAACATAATCTTCCAGGTTTTCATTAAACTGCAAAAGCCCAGGTGGGGGTTACATATAAGACCAAACAAGGGGGAGAGGAGGGGGGGGGGGGGTTACAAGTTTTGCAAGCAACAAGTCTGTACCGTTTAATGCCTTACCCTTGTAGCAGTTCAACCAGCTGTGGCTGCAGTTCTTCATCTCTTAATTTCTGAATTCTGTTTGAAATTGACTCAGCACTCTTAATGGCAATCAAAATTCTAGTATATAAATCTTTTACTGTAGCTCTGGTTTTGTCCAATGAACGAACATCATCTCCCCTACCATCCTGGTTCCGCAGTTGTGAGCATTTTCGCTCATAAAGTTTCCGTGTGCTGTCTCCAGCCTACAAGGCAGGAAAAAAATTGTAAAAGGAGGTATTAGGTCTCGATGCAGTACTAAATTATTATTGATAAGAGAAAGAAATTTGCTGAGTTATTGCATATCTGAAGGGATCTCATGTCAAAGGTTTGACAGGATGGCCTTAGACATTATGTCTTATCTTATGTCAATGGACCAGATATTGGTTCAATCCGACCCAGTCCAATATGAACCCATTACAAATGGACCAGGTCCTATCCAATCCAATAAATACTTTGGTCCAACCCAAAGCCAGTCCATTGACAGTTTGACACCCCTAATTATGCCCTCGGCCAAAATTTGTTTCTGACCAACAGGTGTGTAATTTTGGAAGATTTCAAACAGCCAATCATGTCAACTAACCATTTTCTCGTGCAACATACTGCATACTTAAAATGTTGCATCCTACAGCTCTTCCATGCTGAATGACTAAAATCAGGCCAATCATTGAACTAGATTTCTAGGTAGTGTAACTGAAGGATACTAGCATTGAAAATTATATGGCAACACCATGAAATTATGATATAGAATGACCTACCGGAAAGTTCAATCATAAATCTCAAGGTTTTTTCATAGAGAACAGCATGATCCAGTGTTAAACCGAGACTCTAAAAAGGACAAGGGGAATACCAAAAAAATCTAAACTAAATAGGGAGAAATGATTCGGAGTTTGTGTATTGTGCACATGAACATGTAAATAAGAACATTTAACAGGGGATTTGGTTCAATAATATAACAGCAGATTTCAGACAACAAACCCAATGGTGGAAAAGAATGGCATTGGCTCTAGAAGCAAAGCATGAAAGTTGAAGTGGATGTAGAAGTAATTGAAATTTGTTTACCTTAACTTCTTCGTACAACTTCTTTTCCCAAGCGTATAACCTTCCTAGCGTCAGTGAATGGCTCCCTGATTCCATTCCTCCATAATCATCAAAGAGGTCGTTCTTAAATTCTGTCCATGTGGAGGAACCTTTGGAACTGGACGCGAGGAAACTCTTACAAGATGAAGATTGAGACGAAGTAGACCTGTGCCACGTTATGGCTTGGATGATTTTTGTGGAGTTCTCTGCATTTAATTGGTATAAATAGGTTAGTTACGGGCATAGTTGGATTTACCATTACGTAGAAATTGATAAATATGAACCAACGCAAGTAATGGTAGAATAAGTCATAGAGATATATCTAGTTTAACAAATTAAGCTTCCCTGAAATCAGAGAGGAATACCCAGATAAGAGATAACAAAAAATACATAGAGGAAGTTGAACCCCTGTAAACTGAATGTGCAACTTTTTACGGTTTTACCTGGGAGGACACCACAAAGTAAAGAAATAGCTGAAAAGGAGAAGCTGAGTTTCTCTTTGTTTTAATCACGGGATCCCCAATCAATCAGATTTTATTGTAAGGTACAAAATTAAATAAAAAGTATAAATAAAAAAATAAAACAAACTCCTCCGCAAATTTGCAGCAGAAAAAAAAAAATTAAGTAGACCCACATACGAATCTAAGGAGAAACATAGAAAAATGAACACTTGTGTACAAAGAACCCACCTTTAATCTCCTCAAGACCAGATTGCAGATGAACTCTATTGGCCTCCAGCATCCTGGAGACATCCTTGCCAGAGTCATACGCCCTTATGAAGTGGTCCTCCACATCCTTCAATGCTTCCAATAATTCCCTACCCCTTTCAGGGGTATCGATCACAGTGAGCCCCTTCTGCTCTCCACCGTTCAAATTAGCACTGCCCACTACATCTACAACCTCTGCTCCACTTTCTTCATGTTTCTCATCTTCCGCAACCATCACTGCATTCTGCTCTCCTCTTTCTCTTTCCTCGTCTTCTTCCAGCTCTGGTATCCCTTCCTCCTCCCTCACCACCTTCAAGTCTTCATCGGAGCTCCGACTGAATCCACCAATCACCTCTGCTCTCACTCCGTCGAACGGATTAAAGAAGTCCCACCCGAAATCCCTCTGTGGGGACGGTGGTGGGGGCATTTCTGAGTAAAAATACTGGCAAACCTCATGTTCTTCTTCTTGTTCTTCTCTTCCCGCTTCCTCCTCCCTCCTCGTCTCCGAAGAGTCTGAACAACTGGAAGAATCCGATGACTGACAGGCAGCGGCTTCTTCTGTTGATTCTGATGGTGCCTGCTGGAGAAACATGGGGTTGGAGATTACGTTATGGGTGGCGGTAGAGGGTGAGGAAGGACAAGGGGGAGGGAAGGTGATGAGGAACGGCGAAGGTGGAGAGGAATGACGAGCAACAAAAAGCCTTATCGCCGCTGCAACGGCGTAGAGAGAGTGAAGGTATCTGCAATGCGCATCGGCGAGGGTGTAGCGGCGCTCCACCGCTGATTTCAGGAGGCGTTTCCTTTCTCTACAGAGGGTGACTACTTCTTCTTCCCCCTCTAGCTTAGAGGCTACACAACCCATTCTTCTGTTGCTAAATTAAAAGTGGGTTTTGCTAAAATGGCAGTGCTGGGTGCTAGCTTTAGGATAAAGCAGCCAGCATGGTTCTTTTAGAGAAACCCATCTGCTTGCTTAATAAAACAGAGTTGGGTTTCTACTGCCGTGGAGGTTGTATTGGTCTTAAGAGAGGTTTCAGACACAGAAAGAAACGCAGGTACTTTCAGGTCAAGACATCTCATTTCTCGGTAAAATAGACAGGGATGTCTGGCTTGATGAGAAAAACAAGTGGAGGACTGGATAGTTCCAGTTTTGGCAGATGGAGGGGGAAGGAAGATCGTAGTTTGGGAGAAATGGTTTCAGAAGAGGCCCGATAATGAGAGAACAGTCTTCATATATAGAAAATAGCTTTGTCTTCTTTTGCTCTTCTCTGGTTCTACTTCTTATGTTGAAAGAATGGTGATGTTGGATAGCAGAGAGGTTTTGTAGGAAGGGAGCAGCTGGGAGTAAGAGAAAAGGCAGAATCCAGGTAATAAAGTCTGGGGTCAAGTCCTGCTTCCATCTTCACTAATCTCTAGCCAATGAACCACCTGGCTATGGTATCCGAAGATTAGAAAGGCAAACCATTTTCTTCTATTTGATGTATTGGAGCAATGCATTTCTGCTATCTAATGGAGGTTCTGCTAAATTTGGCAGCTATTTTAGAGAGAGAGGGAGAGAGGGTTTTGGTCTGGGGGACCACGGGGACAGTGAGAGAAAAGAGGAGTCAAAGGTGGTAAGAAGGTTAGAGTCAGAGAGACTCTGAGAGAGAGAGAGGGTAGTCTTTGTTTTTAGTGTTTTGTATTTCTAAGTAGTGACAATTAATAATTAATGACAATAATGATAAAAAGTTATAAAATAACCGGGACAGTGGTTTTGTTGGTCTGTTTGTTATTTCACTGATTTGTGTGAAATGTGGGTTTAGTGGGGCTCTGGGGACAAAAAGACATAATTATCCTTTCCTCTTTCTGAAAGGACAATTTCATCCCTAACATTGAGGAAATGTGCTTTCTATGCAAGAAGCAATCCCTAGCCCTTGTAAACATCAAATCAGATACTTGGCTGGAGACCTTCAAAGAATCTCTGAAGGACAGCAAGATAAGGGTAAGGATTTGGTGGATTTTTGGTGTGGGGGGTGCATGACTGGGGGTTTTCCAGACAAAGACTGTAATTTTTTTTTTCTTTTCTGTAAATAATACATACGTACGTATGCGGTACATCCCGGTATTGCTTAACCATTATCTTCTGCGACTCTGCGAGGGAGGTTAGTGTTGGCTACTTGCTGCAACTCTGGAACGCCTGTGTTGCCTTTTATCAACCACCATCAGTTGGTTGGAAACACGGTGCTCAATGCATATTTTCAACCAATAAACGGTGATGAAGTCATGGAGGAGCTGTGGCCCTAACAAATATTCTATTGCAAATGCATATAAACCTGCCTCTAGAGTATGAAGCCCTTCTCTCTCTCTCTCTCTCTCTCTCTGCACCCGCTTCAAACATTTGGCATGCATGTGGAGTAGTCCGGCAGAGAAGCGCCATTAACTCAAGAGATCTCTTTGCTAAACAGATGCGAGTCTGCGGCAACTGAATCTTGATCTTCTCTATAGAAGCAGAGAGGATCAAGATCTTATAGTTTTACGGATCCCATTAGGGAAATACCAATTTCAAAAATACTTTTTAAGGAAATGCCAGTTGAACCTTTATTCAGACTCAAGAGTGTTCAGACATCAGGGTTCAACCATCTAACTGCATGTGTTTGTACTTGCCAGCCAAATTAGCTTAATGGTGGTCTAGGCCACCATACAGGTCAAGTAACCCTAGACCTAGACCCAAGTTCATGCTGCAACCAATTGACAGAACTGTGCAGACCTGGACGGTAGACTAGACTAGCAAAGGTAAATTTTGTTGGGTATGAGCATATGTGAGAGACTCTGGATGGGAGGATGGGTATGTTGTTAGTCGTTCAAATCAATTGATTGTTTAGTACAACAGATTAGTTGGTGTGGAAAAAGCATTTTGAACCAAAGTAGACATGTGAGTGTCATCTTCTTTTGCTTGCTTCTGCTTTGTTGCTGTTACTGTTACTCTGTTAGTGTTCTCTCAGGCCAGGCGCAAAGGAGCAGCAAGGGGCTTGATGGAAGAAAGGAGGAACCTTTCGTGGATATTGAAACTTGTGCCTTTTAAGAATAAACAAGTAAATAAAGGAACAGTTTTAGAGGAATGGGTCTTTATGGGTGGCGTGAATATGCTCTGGCACATAAGAAAAAACAGTCTTTCCCCCTCGTAAATCCCTCGCCACCAATCTCTCTCTCCCTCCTACCTCGCGCACTTATTCGCCCAGTTTAGTGTCCTAAACCCTAATTTGCTCGTGGATTAATAGAGTAGAGCATTAGAATTTAGAAGGGATTAATATCAGTTACCTGTTACGCAACGGAGTCTCAATTACAGCAAACATGTCGCAGAAAGCATTAAAGGGACATCAGGTGGAAATGGGTTTGTTGTCGATGCTTGTCGCACTCACCAAAACAATCATCGCTTTGCTTGTATTAACATTTTGGGCTGTATGTATGAATTATGAATTATGAACATACAAAGGCCCGTGGATCCAGGCCCTTCAAAATAAGGCCCAAAACTCCAGTTCCAGATTTGGTGCTAAGAAGAATCTTATGTCCTGACTCCTGAGTGGCTGAGAAACAATGTATCTAACAATTGTAAAGACTAAAGAGCACCCAAACGCTCTTGACTGAGAAGTCTTTTGGCCAAAGCCATTGAAAAACGCTTTTTATACTGTATGTACCGTGTAAAATGATAAGAGAATTTTGGGGTTCGCATAGTAGCACCTTTCACATAGCATAAAGACTCTTTTTAGTTTTTACTTCCCAAAAAAAAAGCAACTCTTTTCAGTTTTCAACATTATTTGTCAAGAAAAAAAAAACAAGTTGCTTTGAAGGAGAAAAACGAATTACTTTTGCCGTATTACGCCAACTTTGTGTTGTTTTGTCTCATTAACAAACCATGTTTTGTGCCTCTATACAATTGTGCTTCTCGAACCAAAAGTGCAATGTACATGTGTATTTATGTAAATGGTGGGGCAAAGCTTGAATTGGGCATGTGCTACCCAAAGACTAAGGTCCCATTTGGTTTATGGGAACAGGGATCTGAATTGGAATCAGAATCTAACTGTTTACTTGAGCAGAATTGGAATCCCATTCTCATTCCCGGTGGAATGAAATTCCTCCGTTTGAGGGAATGGCCATTCCCTCTCACTTTGGGAATGAAATTTCATTCCAGCTGATTCCAATTCCAGTTTGAATCAAGCAAACTATGGGAATAGATAATTCCGATTCCAATTCTGACTGCAAACAAAATGGACCCTAAGATTGGGCCCCTTCTGAAAAATAAGAAAGCCCAAGGTTTTGGGTTCAAGTCCAGCCCGAAGGCTGAACATCCAAACCCAACACATTTAAACTTGTGGTCTGGGTCAATCCAAACTCAGGGTTGGGCTGCCCAAATGCACCCCTGTACTATTGAAATAAAAATACATCATAAATTGTCAATAGGTACCTGATAGTCAGGCAACTGGTCCGGAATATGAATCATCATTCCTGCTGGAATGGGATTCCTCAAATTGAGGGAATGGAAATTCCCTGCCCTATCCCTTAGGAATAAAATCTCATTCCTGCTGATTCTAATTCTCATTCTCATTCCTTTATGAACCAAACAAATTATGGGATTGGACCATTCTGATTCCAATTTTGAAAGATTTAGATTGCAAACCAAACGGACCCTAATAATAAATGGGTAGAGAGATTTTAAGAATTTATCGAGGGAAGAAAACCATATTTAGTTAGAGAAACAATTTATTCGCTTTAAATTTGTTTCTTCTATCTATTCTATCTTCTTGCCAAAGTTGAAGTTACTATAATTTTGTGCTGGCAGCACCATGTCATTCTTGGGCAGTTGGGCCTGAGGCAGAAACTTGAAGGACGGTGACTCCAATGGCCCACGTTCAACGAGTGCTTTCTGTTCGGCAGGAGCTGCCGTGGTGGAATGAGTGCCATTTGGAAGATTAAGCAGGACATAATCAGCTTTAACAGACAGGGCGCATATGCGCTTTTTAGTTTTTGCTGTATTGATTTCAACTCCAGAAAGCAAAAGCAGTTCTTTCAGTTAATTTCGCAAAGTAAACCAACATGTTATCTCTCTATCTCCACCCTAGCCCATGGATAAATATTTTTGAGGAAGAAGAGGTTATTCGAATTGATGAGGAAACAAGTGAAAACTGAAAACCCTGCCCGTGCCTGTCTAACATTCGCTCAAAAACTCGTACCATCTCTTTCTCCAAACGGCATAGAGAATGGGTAGGAAATCTGGGTTCCTCATTCTCACCTCAAGAAAGTTAGGATTAGTATAGGAGAAAACAAGTTTCCATTTTCCGAGCCGGTAAGGTAAGGTTGGTTTTATCTATCATCTTCTCACCTGAGGGTTTTCTCATGTTTAGTTAATCGATATGTCACCTGTTGTTGCATAGAATAGGAGCCTTTAATAGGTATGTCCATTGTCCACTCCAGAATAAACAACATACTATCTGGATTGACGCGCTTCACCAACGGACTGGATAAGAGTCAAGCGGTCACGATCTTCTGGCAACTCGTAGTAAAGTGGCAAGCCTAGGCTAGGACATAGGAGGCAGGCCCGCTGACCCTTCCAGATTCGGGCTCCCCACTAAGGCACCAACAGGTTTTAGTCTCGGATGCCCAACCCGATGTATGAAATATGAAATATGAATCACTTGGGACTTGGGTACAGAAAAAAAACACAGTACGCAAACCCCATCGTCCCGAATAATGGAATTACCCAAACCCGGCTACCAAAGTACCAAGTCATTCAATCTATGATAGCTACAACTTGCAAGGGGAAAAAATTAAAATGAAGAAACAGAAAGGAAGAAATTGCTTTGAGCTGTTCACATATAATTTGTCGTCAATGACACTCCGTCAACGGTTGCTGTAGAACATCATCCACGGAGCTATAACAAAATAAATTCAATTTCTACCAGAATAGACTTTCAGTAACAAACAGGCCCAAGGGATGGGGAAAAGGAAAAGATGAACTTCGATTGCCAAGGAAGATGTTTCACACAATTTACAGAAGCCAGATTCGAAAGAAGACAAGTAGGAGGATCTGTTCCAAGGAAATAAATTCTTTCCTTCCCCACCTTTTTTTTCTTTTGAAGCTCCGAAACTAAATTCATTTACCTGTCCCCACAGTTAAATGTTATAGTGTACACTAAAGAATTCAATGCCTCCTACTCTCTTTCTCTCTCTTGAATGCTACCTGACAGTCACAGAGGATTCAAGTAGGGTCACATATTAGTACAACAAAGAGAATAAAAGAGATGGCTTCATCATGTGGTACCAAGTTCCACAGGCGTGGCACAAGGGGCAAGAGTGTTTGCAGGTAGGTTGATCCCACCCCCTCTCACAGACAGCGTGGGACCTTTGACTGTACTTGCCCTGCTCACAAGATTTGAGTCGAGAAAAACAACGATGACTGTTATGTCGTCGTGGAAATGCCGGCGAACTCCACGGTCTATCTTCTTCAGGTCTGAGTATCTCATTTCTCTTTTCTTTGCTGCTTCCTGCAGTGCAGCTTTCACAAGCCTCCGAGCACTTCCCTGCATGAGCATAAGAACTTTTATACCAGTAAGAATAAATCTCAGATCATGTATTTCCACCTAACCAGGCAAAAATATATTGTTACATTTTCCTGGCTATAGCACCGAACCGAAGGGGGTGGTCCATTTTAATTTATACAGTACAGAGACTTGAAGTCAGTTGGGCACATGTGTGACATGTTATAAAAGACACCTAGACAGGAATCAGGTGGAGTGGACTAGTAAAAAAACATGCAGCAGTAAAAAAGCTCAATACACCCAAGAGGACAGTGAATAGACAAACCCTTTAATAATAGGTCCACCCACAACAAAAGCATTAGTTTCTATTTTCCCTTAAATATAAGTCGTCAACTCCAGTGGCTAATTAAAAGGTTGCCCCCAAAACGTTTTTTATTGGTTACTATAATGTTGTTCCAAACTAATGTGAGCAAATTTTCAAACAAATCTCTTACGTTATTAGCAAAAATGAAAATTTAAACAAGATACATCATCGAGGTGCCCAGGATTCTGGATTTTATTTCATGCTAAAATGGCTAATTCCACTGACGTCAAGGTACACATAAGGCTATCTGATCCATCATCCAGATCCAGGTACCCAGGATTCTAGATTTTATTTCATGTTAAAATGACTAATTCCACTGATGTCAAGGTACATTTTACAGACAATCTACTAGATGATGGAAATTAATCTCTTAGGTTATAGAAATAATGATTCCCAGGTAAGGGTCTGTCCAGATAACACTTACACTGCGTGGATGATTTTGAACAATATTGACTGCTTCTTGATTGCTAAGGTGCTCCCATAGACCATCAGATGCAAATATAAGAAATTGATCATGTGGCTGCAATTGATGCACTGAAATTGATGGTTCGGAGCTCAGTATTGGTCTCCTGAAGGGTTCACGCAAGCGAAACTTAGAATACAGAGGTTCCCTATTGAACTCAGCCTTCTTCAAGTACACATCGCCAATAGATCTAGAAACCTGCCAGATGGGAAAAAACATCAGAGAGAAATCATTTGAAGGTCATAAATCCTGTTACACTACCGAAAGGAAACAGAAATGAAATATTAACCTTAATTCTAAATAAGTTTTCAGTATCTACAAAAACCTCAATTAAATCTAGTAAAAATGAAAATAGACATTCTAAGCAGCAACATTTGGAAGCGCCAGCCCTAATTGCCAGTTACATAGGTTATGAAATTCATACTTATCAGTGGCATCCCAATTTATTAACCTTAAATCCATTATCTTTATTAAAAATAGGCTTACCAGAAGCCTAAGATAGTAAAAAAATAAAGTTTACAAATGTCAGCCCCCCATAGAAGATTCCCAGAATGCATCTTCCCTATTGGCTGTTTCCCTTACTAAAAGAATCTTCAGATGTGTTTGTTGATGCTCATATTAGAAATCAAAGTTCTGGCCTCTTATTGTGTGGAAATGAACCGTTGAACCTCCTATCTATTGGCAAATTTCTGAACCAGAAAGAATTGTTCAAAATCTCTGTCCCCAAAATGCACCACCAAAATATTTTTTGATTGGTAATGGGACACCAAAATATTGCCCCCAACTCTTTCAATAACCTGTCAGCACTTTCATTCCAAGTTTTCTTTCATTTCCACAATTTTATTTTAATGAATAACCAGCTCAAAGAGACTTGTTAATGCAAAAGATGAGAAAATTGCAATATTCTAGTTTACCAACAACTCTTTCAAGGAAAAACAACTTATCAAAGATGCATAAACAAAGCCAAAAACCAGATCCTAGGACTACATTATTCAGGCACAGAAGCACCCAATAACATAACATCTCTACCCAGCTACACTGTCTACACCTATCTCATTACCTATCTGAGTGAGGTATCCAATTGTGGGTACCTCATGCCAGTGCTCTATACTGTCTAACATATTTCACTGTACTTTTTAATTGGGGACATTGCATGGTGATGGTGAAATCTCAGGTTGACTAGTGTGAGAATGCAGATTTGAGCCTGAAAGTGACCAATTCATGCTAAAATGCAAAGTCTTCTATCTAGTAGAACACTTCCCAACTCCCAAGACCCTGGATAGTTGGAACCAGTATTGGGTAATGCCTTTGCTTTTTTTACATCATTCGAGTTTTACTGCTACATTAACTGCACCATGATTTCTAAATATTGGAATGTCGGACAGATATGATTATGGACATATTTTTACTTATTTTTAAATCATTTATGTAATTGAATCTTATGGACACATGGACTCATCTATTAAGAATGGAATTTAGTTAAAATATTTCCAGTGCACTTTTAAATTATGTGTAAATTGACACTTGTGAGCATGCCAACTTTGACGTGATTTCTAAAGATTGACATGCCAGACGGTTAAGGATACAAGGCACCATGCCATATCAAGATCTACCATTGCCATATGCCCATGTCCAAGTTGTTCAACTTCATCCATCCCAGTAATTTATCTTTCCAATGTATTTGTTCTTTTTTCTTTGATAACCTAAATCAGTGCATTTGTTCTATCATCAGAATAACTTGGCAAAATGTAACCTTTTTCAAGGCAATTTCAACATCTTCGCACACAATTGAGATAGTTCTACTGCTTCTTTCCCTCATAAGCCTCACAAAGACACAAACTATCCAAAACATCTACTTAAGGCTAAATTCATTTTTTATTGTCAGCACGATTTGACAAGGCAACCTTAGCAAATTACAAACTTCTACAAAGCTCAAGTTAATACGAATATGGTCAAAGACATAGGAAAACTCTCCATAAATAATACATCAAACTGTAAGATTGACAAACCACACTTTGTAATAATATAATCAAAGCAATGATTACGACCTAGAACAAGGAAAATCAGGAGAAAACATTGCAATTCGAGCACAAGTTCAATGAAGATAACTGGATACATTAGGCAGTATCTATGTAACTACACATGAAGCTGGAAATAAGAATACATAGTCTAGTTTATGGGCATTTAAATGGTTTAAGATCAAGTCAGTGATTTTGAAGTACAGAATAACCCAGAGATTATGTCTCCAAGATTTGTTTAGACAACAAGATAATATTCTCAGTTCAAAGTACAGCCTAGCTCTCAAAAAAGTTCTGGTCAAAGATACAATAAAGAGAAAAAGATGCTGATGACCCAGTAGCTGAGATGGTCAATTGGCATCTCTCCAAATATGGAGGCGCAGGCCTACATGACTGTAGGCTCTCTGTGAAAAGGTCAGTGGACCTCACATGCACCCTGTTCTGTCCCAATCCCCTTGATCCTCCTGTCATGTGTAATATGTAATACCAAAAATAAACAGAAAAAGATAAGCAGTAAAGAGATAGGGAATAGACTGGAAAACTACACGTCCAGATGTCCCTAACTCAGCTAAAAAAAATATTAGCCCTCTGCCACTTCATTACTTAACATTCCATAGTCCCATCTCTAGTATGTTGTGGGTCTTAAGAAACAACCATCAATACTAGGTCTCTAATCAGGTTGAATATAGATCAGATTCAGCTACATTTGAATCCAATCTGATTATTGAATTTCCAAATCTAAATCCAATCCAAAATATTGGACTCAATTCAGATTCAGGTTTAATATGACTGCACTTGTCATTAAAATAAAAAATAAAAAAAATAATTATTTTGAACTTACACATGAAATGTATATAATATGAAATATTATAATATATATGCATTACAAATAATTGGACTTGGATTTTTATTGGATTGGATGAGGCCAAATCTGCATCCTATCCAATAGGCAGAGTCTGTTGACAGCCTTAATCATTGCCATGTCACAACTTCAAAAAAGGACATCTTAAAGTTGGACAGTAACACCTACACGGTCAATAGTGGGCCACCTAAGCCAGTAACAACATAACTTGCATTTTTTTTTTTTTTTTTTGAAGAAGGTATAGTATGGATTTGTAATGACTAATGAAAGAACCCATGTACACCAAGAGACCATACAATATGAATATACAAAAAGTCAAGTAAATTGCATTTGATTAGTGCCAATTGCACAAAAAGAGTCTCCTTCAGGGGAAAAGAAGTACAGAGTATTCTCCTAAACAGTTTATGAACTCCAAGACATGAAAACATCATGCCTTGTATCTTCCTAACAACCAAATCTTCTGACTGTATTTTGCTTTCAAATATCTTAGCATTTCTTTTGACCAAATACCCTAAATGACAGAAAAAGGGGCTTCAATTGATTCCAGACAACATTCTGCAGCCCAAATATTCCTCTCACCCAGGTCCAGAAGCTCACTGAGAATTTGTAGTTGAAAAATACATGGTTCACCAAGCCATCTCCCAGTCATGAGGATTTCTTCCAAGGAAAAAAATTCCTTTACTACTGTTAGCAATAAAAAAGGCCATTACCCAATGTTGGTGCCAGGCTCCCAGCTATCTGGGGTCCTGGGAGGGGTTAGATAGGATATGATCCTACCTTTGGCATTTTTTTCACACGAAGTGACCACTCTCAAGACTTGAACCTGCGTTCTTACTCTTGACAACCCAAAGATTTTACAATTACACCAAGTAATGGCCCCTGTTAACAATTAAAACAAAAGAGATCCAAAACAAATTGGCAAGTAACTGTACAAAATCCCCAACGAAAACCAATCCTAGGCTAGATCAAATGTCAAATTACTTTTCTCACTTGACACTTACCATTGAAGGAGATCCTACATGCTTAACTAATTATGATAGGGATAAGCATCAGTTGTCTAACTTTTACTTGTGTACCCATTTTATGTCATTACTAGGATGTCCTTCAACAACTTGCTTATAAGCCAAACAACTCCTAGTAAATTTGAGCACAGGGAAAAGAAAAAGTTGTTTCCTTTGATTTGTTGGAGCCACTTTGAATCCTTGATAGACATGAACAATTTGATTAGGACTTAAAATACATATATATTACATTCTCATTGCAGATTTAAATATAAAAACTTGAATCTGCTAGCCCTGGTGGGAACATCACTGAATGCATATTTCTAAAATGTTATTCGATGTGAGAGCATAGTTCTCAGTATAAGATAGACCATAGTAATTCAATTAAAAAGAGTGGTAGATTGGATGCAGAAATCCACCTATCAACCTCACCCCTCCCACCCACCCCCCAATTCTCCAAATTGTGTAAGATCTTTCATAAACTCCTGCACTATTTTCCAAGCTTGACAGCATTCTGTCAAAACAGTCACACGTATGTGGAAAACCCATGCTGAAATTGTGGTACCAGCAATATGTGGTTGCTGAAATTGTAGACCAGGTGTTTAATCATTAATGTTCACAAATATAGTATATATCACATACTTATCAAAAAAATATAATATATATCACATATATATGCACACGCACACACACAAATATAGTATATATCACATACTTCATTGGTCCACCCACAATGCTATTTAAGAAATCATCACCTGTTCCCAAGATAATATCAGAGATCAATTTTCATGGTTGCTCACTGGTATGGTTTCACAGGCATTTCAATTTTCTAGTGACAAACGAGGGTAAACAAGGTGTTGGACAAGAATTTATACCAGAACTTTAAATACACAATACAGGCAACAGCCCTATTAGTAAGTGCCTAGGTAACGACAAGGGGAAAAGGGTTCCAATCATTCATGTATCAGACGCCTACTTAAAGGGAGCAAATAAAGTTAAAATCCCTTCAGTGCATAGCCTCAAGGGATCCCATTCTCTGAGTTCTGATGGGGTATTGCTTGAAGGTGATTCAAGGATTATTATTGTCCAGTATTGCTCATCTAGCTGCCCATGGAGTCTTCCTTCTTCACTTTATACCTTGGCTTGTTCTAGATTTGGCATCTCATATCCTTGGAAAGGTTGGGCTGGGTTGATTCTAATGCTCAGGAGTGATACTACAGATACGTTTAAAGGTGGATATGATCTTTTTTTCTGACCGTTGGCCAGGGTTTGGTATGTTCTTGGCATGTCCATTCCCTACTTGGATTCTAGGCTTTCTCCTACATCTTTCTCTGTTCCTTTCATTTCTAATTTGTAATTTCATTATTTACTTTTATCTAAAGAAAAGGTTGAACAGATTAACCTTTTTTTTTGCCATGGCTATTCTCTCCTTGAATACAAACTCCTCTTGCATCTTCATTGATCATTTCTAATAAAGTTTTCGGTATTTACTTTCTACCCAAAGAAAAGGTTAAACAGATTAATGAGATCTGGGAATAATTTTAAAAAGGTGACTGGTTAACTTACCTGTATGAGGCCCTTTACACGCCATACATTGTGCTTCAAAACTACAATCCGTGAGTCATCCGGGTGCAAAGAATGCAATTCCTGTCTCACAGACTCTATGCCCGCATTGTGCTCCGCTGAAAGCTGGACAGAGAGCACCTCCCCAGTTGCCTTGACAAGCCTCCCTAGAACAACACGAGAGTCTCCAAGGTTGGCAACATATAGGGTCCCTCCACATATCACACCGACCAGGCAGCAAGATCCAACAGCTGCAATCTGGGGTTTCATTGGCCACTGTTTAGTAACGACAGAGAGGAAACCTTCTTCTGTTGCCTGAAATGCCTTTCGTATTACATCTACTGACATGGACTGTTGCTCGGAAGTGAACCCTAAAAACAATCATTAATTCAAAAGGAAGCGTTAGAAAATAACCAAGTGATCTCCAAGTTCAAACCACTGAACAGAAACGCAACAGAATCCATTTGCATGTATGAAAAGTCAGCCTGTTGTCTGATGTTCCAATGGAGCCGGGTATCTTACGCTTTAGATGATGAAAGAGGTGATCGTTGATGTAGCGTGACGTCTCAGGGCCACCATGCCCATCGTATACACCGACAAAAGTCCCGTATGGCCCGGACTCGAGTGAGCTCAAAGGGCCCGACTCAATCTGACTTTGATCCTCAAGCAAATTGTTGGCCTGAACCACGGCCATGGAGAACTCGCCATTCAAGTGCTGCCCAGTGTCTTTATACCATAGAAGCCCATCTTGTCGACCCACAGCATCCGAGCCCGTATGGACATAACGATCCGACGATGGCCGCCAACAGGCCCTCAGAAGGTTCATCAACCCCGATAACATACCTCATCTCATCCAAACCAGCCTCCAATTTCTCCACATCTACGAAATATGTAACACGAATCCAAACCCCACTAGATAAAGAAAGCCACCTGCCTTCTCCTCCACTGCACAAGGAAGCACAACCACAAGCATAAATCAAAAGAAAAGCCACAGAATTAAAACAAAACCAACACAAATTGAAGAAGCCGAAAGTAATTGAGGGGAGAAAGGAAAAGGTAAAACCTGCCTTTCTTGGTTTGCTTCAGTTAAACCTCTCGCTAATACAAAGCGAAAAAGGTCTGGAATCTTAAACCCACATATGTTTCTCTTCGAAACAGAAGAACTAAGACAAATAAAATCTAAATAACCGCAGAAATTGAAATATATATATATATATATATATATAACTATAAAAAAAAAACAGCAAGCAGCTGTGGAATAACAAGAAGTCAAGATACACCTTTCCAAATCGACAAGGTCTTAATACTCGAATCAAAAACCCATCTCAATTTTCACACTTTGAGAAAAACCGCAAAATCAAGAAAGCCGAAAAAGAAAACCCTTAATCCGGAAAATTACACATTTTCCCAAAAAAAAGAAGCAGTACAATAAGAAGAAACGGACCTTATTATTAGGCTTTTCTCCTTTCTTGTTCCAGGACAGTTACTGGGTTCTACAGCTGGAGACGATGGAGATCTGAAAAGAGAGAGCAGTCCATGTGATTCCGAGAGCGTTAGATCTGTAGATCCATCAAATCAGATAGAAATAGATGAGGCCTCTCCCTTTCGTTTTCTTTTCTCGCTCTCTCTTTTTTATCTCTCCCTCTTGTGGATGAAGGAGTAGGCAGTGGAGAAGATTGAACAAGAGAAGAAAAAAACAAGGAAAAATGAGTTTTCAATCAGCCGAAGTGCCGATTGGGCGAACTGAAACTCTCAGCAGACAATCCCATAAAAACCAACAAGGGAGAGCTCAAAGCCAGCAAAGCAGAGGGGCAGCTATGGGCTCCACTCCACACAACGAGAGAGAGAGAGAGAGAGGTTTTCTCTTCTTTCTTTTTCCTTTTTGCAATTTTACACCAATCAACTTGTTTGGCTGCAGTGCAACCCGAGTAGCAACGGTCCGCTCTCGCTCAAGGTGGGCCTTTTTCAGTGCTTGGACATTTTGAACTCTGCAGTGCAGAGTGCAGAGGGTGCCGACCCCTTTTTATTTCCGTGGATTCTAAAATGGCAATGACGTAAAACGGTAAAAAGGTATAAGTAAAAAACAGTGAAAGCGTTAAAATGGTACTTGCTAATGTGCGCCATGAGCACCTTATTGGGTAGTAACTAGCAAGTGAAACTCACGTATCAGATGAGACGACCCCACACCCCAACCCTGCGTGATGTTTGTCACATCCCAATCATCTTATTTATCCATGGCCCCGTCTCCCATTAGATTCTCTCTCTCTCTCCGCCCAGATAATTCTAGATGAGTGGCTCTAACACACCGCAACAATTACCAGGACTTTTGTTTTGGTGAAGAGAAGAGAACAATTACTATAACTCAGAAGCAGCTGATCACTGGCGAGTTGTTCCGGTTTAACCATTTCGGTTCAACCATCCGACCAAACTCGATTTAGGTGGGGAAAGATGCAATAATTAGGCAAACCCAATCCAATCTTGATTCTTGAAGCCTGGTCTGGACTTGACAATGACATGTTTGCACCTGGGCACACTGCAAACGAGATGGAAACCAGTCATCTAAACCACTATATACACCTCATCCAAATAATGAATGGGAACCCTTAAATTGGGGAATATATTTCATTTACCATTTCTTTTATCACAATCTACACATTTCAGGGGATTTGGACCCACCGGCCATGCTGGTGAGAGCCTACAGACTCACACCGATGTATAGTAAACACTGGTAGTGGTATCTTTATTTGTGATCGGTTGGTTATACAGCCGCCTATATGTTGTAACAGTAGGACCAACAAATTCAAGCTTGAGATTTTAATCCTATATCTTTACGTACAGAACACGTCGTGGGGGTGGATTTGAGTCGAGCCCAATTGGTTATTTGAGTTAGGTTCATCACAATAATGTCAGATTCAACTTCGATTCGAGCTAGATATTTTTAAGCTCGGACTCAAAAGCTCGCAAGTTCAAGTTTAACTGTGAACTAAACTTCCTACAAAAAAAAATTAAATATATATAATTTATTTTTATTTTATATACAAAAAATAAAAAATTATAAAAGTAAAAATATTTATATATATATATATATATAATAAAGATTATTTATTTTATATTAAGTTCGATTAAACTTACGAGCCAAGTTTTATTGAACTTGAACTCAACTCAATTAACAAACAAGCCTATATATGAAGCTCAAGCTCAATTTAAAATTAATTCAAACTTGAATAGCTCATCAAAAGCTCAATTCTTTTTCATCCTTAATTGAGAACATTTCACTGAGAGATATTCCTAATACGCAACTATAATGCCCTGTGGGTAAAGATCCGAGCCCCTTATTTGAGTGGTGCCAAATAACTTTGTTGATCATTAGTCACAAGCAATATTTCATCTATGGTGTGTATGTAATATTAATTCATTTTGATGATAAATATATCTTATTAAATATAAAAATATACATGTAAACCAATAAAACAACAGTCAACCAGGTTTAAATTCATCAATTACAATCGACGAATCCCTTCAATGACAGACGAGTGAAGCAGGAAAGAAAACATTGAAAGCCATGACTGAATGTCTTCAATGGCAGTGGACCCATGTCACCCTATTCTGATGGGATGGATTGATAGGGCTGAGCATGCCTAATGAAAGAACTATTCCTTCTTAATGCTGGCACCGCCCTTGATTGGATTGATTCAGAACTTGCTCACATCTGAGGCTAAACAGTGCATGACAGTAAAGTTTCTAAAGACTACTGTGATGATCACAGCAAGTTTCTAAAATGCGCCATGCGGATGAAGTAAGACCTTCCATTTCGTCCACAAATGTTTTCATTTTCTTTTATCTCCAACTGCTATAATTGACAAACTATAGGCTTCTTCTACTTTCAACACATCTCATGCTACCTTCTTCCTGTCCCTTATTTATTATCTCAACAAATCGTCGTTCCTCGTCACATCTGCAACAATTTCAATTTATAAAGTGTTGCATAAAAAGGAAAAAACCGTCCAGATTCTCCCATTGAAATAAAGCACCTCAACCATTGATCGGTTACCATTTTTCTATGGATGATGATTTGGTGAAATCCACACTCATCTTTGCGCAAAATTACTCAAATTCATACACTCGACCAACTTTACCTATATTTATAAGGTCAAAATCTATCATGACAATCACATGTTAAAACTATTCAAATGGTAAAAGTAAGATAATCTCAACCAACCAGTGTTTCAAAATCTGCCCCAAAGGTTGAACTGCTTTCATTATGGATTACTGGTTTAACCGTTTAACTCAATAAATCCGACTATAATACCGGAAAATTTTACAGCTAATCAAAAGATATCATAAAAGAGGTGACCGATCAGATGGTATTCATCAAAATTCATAGATTTTCCCTGATGTGATTATTATCAAAAATTTCAAAGCAAAATGAAAAACTAGGCAATTCTGATTCATTAAAAGGATCAGAAAGGTGAACAGTTTTACTGTTCGGGTTGATGGGTCATTGACTCATCAATAATGTCTTTGTAAACAATGAATCAGAGGTTGAACCCAGCCCAAAAGCCTGAGTCTAACACAACTTAAAGTTTTCAAATCAGGTATCCAACTTGTACTCCTAAACAGAAAAAATAAAAACAAAAGGCAAAAACACTCCGAATTGGCTCGATCAATGATGGATTAAAAACAGCCCATCCCAACCACATATTTCATTCAATGCATCAATTCTTGTTCTTGTCGACAAGAATTGAATCATCAGTCACAGTGATTTTGCCAACCCCCTAACTGATTGTAGATGTAATACCAGACTGAGGATCGATATTTCATGTCTAAGTGAGTGAGCGAAAATATCTTAATAATCGCCCCATGTGCAGAAAAAGGCTGTATTCATCGCCCATGTGATTATGCCCTTGTATGTATTAATTCTTAGTTACTAGATATAGAGCTAAAAGCAACTGGTATTATGTAATCAGTATATATGCATACTATCACGAGGCACTGGATGTGATGGGGAGAATCAATGGAGCAGCTCATAAAATCTAAGAATTTTATGACTGAACATGTTTCTCTACACTACAATCCTTGCTTTTCAGCCATTCAAATTAAAAAGGAATCATTGCTGCAACTCATCTGGTTTGTCCAGTTAAACCAATATCCAACTCGTCATGGGCCCCCACCAATTAAACAGTTTAGGGTTAAAAATGAATACGCACACTTTATCGGGACTGGGGTTGCTGCCTAGCCAAACTACCATGACTTCTCTATACTATCTTTAGTACCCACTGCCATACTGAAACAATAAATTGAAGCTGGATTTGCTCCTCGCATCGATCTTATTATTGCAGCCGTACATTGGGGATATTTCTTTAGGGGTGGTCATGAGCGGAATTTTTTATGAGTTATTCGATTTTGACTTATGAAAAGTTTGATCTGTATCGGTTTAAATTGAGGTTTGAGCCGAGCTTAAACCCAATGAAATTTGGCTCATAAAATTCACAAGCTTAATTGAATTTTTACATACATACATATTATATATATAAAAAATAAAAAAAATATTATACATATATAATATTTTTATTTTTTATGTTTATAATAATAAATAGTTTTATAATTCTTAATTTTTTATATGTCAAATAAAATAATTATTTCTTATTTTAATAAAACATTTGAATCATAATGGAACTCGAGTTGATATCAAACTTACAAGCTTTTGACTCAAACCAGATTCGAGTTCAAGTCTTTAGCTCGAATCAACCTCAAGCCTCATATTCTAATGCACAGCTGCAATGAGATTGATATAAGGAACACACTGAGGAATAGAGTAAATCCAGATATTCTATTAAATTATGGTTTGGTAGCATTATTTTTTTCTTTTCCTTTTTTTTTTATCTATATCTTTAACTGCATTTGATAATTTTGATGTCGTAAACTTGTTACAAGAGTCATGATAAAACTACAACCAAGTCAATTTTGGTTTTGGTGAGTGACCTAACTCCTGTTTCTTGGTTTCCTGTTTGGTAATACCTCGGCTTTGGTATATAACGATCAGATGAGATCATATACAGCTTTTTCTTTCCCTCTTTTTCTATTATATATTGCTTACAAGCACCCAGTTCATGGTTGTGGTTGGACTTTGGGTGATTCATTAAAGAAAAACAGAATAATCAAACCCAGATGAAGCCTACCTCAAATTAAACGATTTGCATGTGTTTTCTAATTAGGAATCGCCAATACTTGGTTAAGGCCTACCTCAAAATGGTTTACAAGGGTATTTTCTAATTGATCCGGCCGGTATTCTTTGATTATAAAATCAACAGATGCAACAAAACATAAATGGTCCATCCATCTAAGCTTAAAGAGTTTGCCCTTTGAAATTTGTTTTCTATGTTCATTGTTAATCAAACACTCTTGACTTGGAATGACTAGACTTGTATTGTAGAATTGGTTTACGCATTTTCTTTCTTTTTCTTTTCTTGTGGATGGATTTGGGGGGGGGGGGGATATTCTGTTTCGTCCATGTCCAAGATCAATTTAGGAATTGAAAATGCAGGGAGATGATATGTGATGTGTGAGCAGATGGGGTGGGCCCCAAACATCGCAGTCAACCTCCTTGATAATCAGTTCAGATTCTGATGTGAAGATAATAGAAAGAATGAAACCGATGTATGAGTAGATAATAGAAATGATTAAGACACTAATTTTGGTTGTGATGTGAAGTTTTTATCTCCATTATTTGATGGGATTTTGCAAAATGGATAGGAAGTCAAAAGTCACATATGATATGAGCAATCGTTGATTAAAGAGACCGAGCCTCAAATATGTAGAAAAACAAGTGTTTCATTGCAACAGCCAGAGAGAGAGAGAGATAAGAAGAGATGAATGGCATCATCAGTTGAGATTGTTTTTCAAGTTTCAACCAAACCCTCAACATGTCCACACCCACCAATCACGCTCTTACCTTTATAGAAAATTAGAAGGGCGTGTGGTGGATACGTTCCTCTCTACAATATAATAGCGTTTGCCGTTTAATTTTGATAAAACATAATTTTCAATAGCCACAAGCCCACAACAACAACAACGTTTAATAACCTTATTGGTAGCACTAATTTGGTTTGTTTTAAATCATTCATACTGCGCCAGTTTCGTATTAAATTATTTTACTATCTGGAGTATCTGAAACTGCCAAATTCTATCTCATTGAATTCATATTTTTACAAGGTTTCTAGAAGATTTTATAAAAAATGTTTTCCCCAGTTTGAAACTATTCCAAATGGCTCATTCAGAAAGGATTTATGGCCAAAATATCGGGTCCCCCCAAAATGGGAATATATCCATCCTACTCTCATGTGATTCACAGGGCTCAATAAACAATGGATATTTTACAATTAAACTCAGGCCCATCATTCAGTTGAGGCCCAAATATAGCCTGCTCACTACTCAGGCAGTCCGCAGTTTATATCAATAATGAATCTCATTCACGGTTGATGGAATGATGGGTCCTACACTCCTCTACTACTACAAAAACAATATCACAAGTTTTTCAAGTATCTTTCGATATCCTCTTTAGAAGATGTACAGTGATTCAGTGAAGTGTTTCTTTCTCTCTCTCCCTTCACCAATCACCACCAAATAATTTCAATAAATAAAAAAACAAAGTTCCACGAATCCCCCCTCCATCTCCCATTCCAAAAGGCCCATTGCAGGATTCCTGCGGTTGTGCTTGTACAGTGGGCCGACACATTGATCAGTCGCCTCTCCCTGCTGAAAATTTTCACCTATTGCTTTTGTCTGAGAGTCAAAGGACTCCGAATCCTCTACAGAAACAGGGAGATACTCGGCCAGCTTCATTTGGACGTAATGGTTAGAAGGGCAAGATCATTTGATGAATTTGACGTTTAAGCTACACTAATGATTGGGAGGGTCTGAATAAAAAATTTGATGTTAGGATTGGATTGCGGAGGATGATGGATTCTCTTACTCTAATGAAACCCATAACTCTCTAACTACCCGATGCAAAGCATTTAGACGCAATACAAAGCTTTTTTTTTTTTTTTTCTTCTTTTTCTGGATTGAATGGGTAGAGTGTCAAATCGATTCGATTTTAAGCCAAAATAGTCTCCCCATGTCAGCTTGTTTTTAGCTGGGTAGAAGCACAAGGTGTCCCAACAGAGGTCCTCACTCCTCAGTCCCGTATCAAGTACAACAAGAATGGTTGCTTTCGCTGTACTGTGTGTGTGGAAGGGAGGACACGTATCAAATACGCCACTGAACATGATGCCTTATCGGCTTCATGGGTCCGGATTCCTGAATCCTGATCCTCCCCCCAAAGCTTCCAAAATTGGGGCTGGTTTGTTCAATGAATGAAGGAAGCTTCTTCGTTGCCCAGCTGGGCCTCAGATTCCAACACGATAATGTTTGAAGTTTGGTGCATTGGCCTACGAGTACGAACCCAACCCAAGTGTCAAGAGACTCGAAACTCAAACACTAATGTGTTCTTTCAACATACTAATTGAAACAAAACATTCCAGCAATTTTAGGCCTTTACAAGTACAACCCATTTCAACTCTCTCTAACCGAGAGTAATGGTTCTTGGGCCCATGTGTTTGTCTACCCATACCTATATACTTCAGGTCTGTCTCTCTTGTTGAGTCCGGCTTCAAGTCATTCTTTTTTTTTTTCCTCAAAAAGAAGAAACGCTAAATATCATAACAAATAATACAAATAAAAGAGAATTGAATTAAAGCTCTTCTAGACATGAAGATGGTCTACCCACAGCAAATCCCCAAACCCACGAACTAAATATCCATTGGGTTCATGGTTTGTCAGTTCGGTTTGTACCTTTGTTAGCTTTTTTCTCTTTCTTTTCATTTTTTCTTTGTTTGTCTGTGTGGATAAACAATAAGTCGGATGGATGACCATTAGACCATATAATTGAACAAGCATTAGCACCAACCTTACCTGTATCTCTATTTATTATGTTTATTGATTCATCTTCTCTTTCCAAGTTTAGACAAGAGGGTTTCTCTTTCAAACACGTTTACGTGGCTAGCTTTCCACTCAGAGAAAAGGGTTTAAATAGGTTTTAGTTCAAAATAAAAAGTATATAAAGGGGCATGGGTCCCATTTTAACTAATTCATGTTTGAAAGTTGGCTCATATCCTTTAACAACAAATCAAACCTGAATTTGATTTCCTGGTTCAAATAAAATATTGAGTGTTAGAGGCTTTCTAAGATGTTATGGGTATGGGTCCCATTCTTCTAGATAAGTTTGGTCTTGGTCATTTAATTAGATAATACCTAATTTAGTGTCCTATATCAAGTAGAAAAGCTTAACATAAATGCTTCAAGACTCACAACTTTGGATAGTGGATCAAGTATAAATATCCCCATGTTGAGTATGGGGTCATTAACTAGTTTAAATTTGAAAATAAATAACCGATCAAACCCCATTTTGGGGGTCCGGATGTAGTAGGCATGTTAGGTAAGCATAATGAGTGAATACATAATAGTTGTGTGACACATATCTTAGTTAATGTGCCTTTCATTCAAACATTTTGGTTCCATTAAATGGAAATTATTCATTATTTTATTATTTTTGTCAAAATAATTAAAAATAAAAGGAAAACATAAATGAGTCCTAATTCCCAATACGTTTAGGTTTTCATTTTTTATTGTTTCTATTTTTAATTATTTTGACAAAGATAATAAAATAATGGATAATTTCCGTCTAATAAAGCGAAAACATTTGGATGAAAGGCACATTAACTAGGGCATGTGTCACAGTTATTACATGCTCACTCATTGTGTTTACCTAACGTGCCTACTACATCCGGACCCCATTTTGGATGGTTTTTCCATAAGGCTAAATTTAGAAGGATTATAAATACAAATATATAGAATATAAAACCTTATATTTTGTATTAATTTTATATATTTGCACTGTATATATTTACATTTATACTCTTTGTAAACTGAGTCTAAGAGGTTAAGACAAACCACTCTATACAATTACACTCATTGGTCCTCCGTTGATACATTCCTAATTAGTATGCGCTCCATACTTCATACCTACACAAACTTTGAGCATTGAAAATTAACCTAACTCCAAACTCCAACATACTTTTTATTTGTTGGAAGGAAAAATGATATATTCAAATGCTATGCTTGGTTGGGTGAAAAAAAAAAAAAACGAGTAAATAAAAGAAGCAGTGTTCAATCAGATGCTGTGACTGGGTTGGGTGAAAAAAAAAAGAGTAAAGAAAATAATTGTTTCCTAGAATGATTTTTCTCATTTTTATTAAATACATCATCATCCAAAGCCTTATCCCATTAGACAAATTAACTACATGAATCATGTTTAATGTCATATCCATTGACGAATAGATAAATCAGAATCCATGTCTAATGCCATATTCCATTTATTTTTAGTAAATATATGAAATACGAATTTCCATTGTTTGTGGTAAAGATCGGTAAATGCATACTGACAATTGATCAAACAGGCAAGAAATCGGAAGAAAAAGGCTTCAAAATTCATAGCCCAGATATGCTAGAAGCACGATGTGTAACAACAGCTAGTACACCAGTTCATAAGAGACCAGATCGGTTCTTCACAGAATGCACCTCACACTGACCTCATAAGAACATCCCACCATGTATCAGGAACATCTCTCATATTTATATGTTATTATTCATGGGAGATGTTTTCAATGCACGGTGGAATGTGCCTATAAGGTTGGTGTGAGGAGCAGATCCAGTCTCAATTCATAAATATGGATACACCATAACACCAGTGTTGTATGACTCAGACCAGATTAGACAAACAGGCTGTTTAAAACAGGAATTATGGAGATTGGATTTGCTCTTCACAAAGCACACCTCATACTAACCTTACAGTGCATTGTAATTGTGCATTAAGAACATCTCATGTACTTGATGTTAGAGGTGTTAATTTTGGACCATTTTGGATTGGTCCAATTCAATGTCTGGACCATTCAATCTGTTCAAATTCATTTTGATTTAAATTGGTTTCAACCTAAGCCTGGTCCATTAACACCTATATTCAGATATTGACTTAAATCCAATCCAATGTAATACAAATTTATTACAGACTGACGAGATCCAATCCAATCTAATAAATATTTTAGATCGAATTGATTCAATCCAATATGTATTGTTGGTCCATACAATCCGTCTAAATTAATTTTGGACTGGATGGGTCCAATCCAAAATCAGTCAATTGACACCCTTACCGGATGTTATTATTTATGAAAAGGCTACTAATAAACAGCTGAAATTCACTAGGAGGCTGGTATAAGGTACTCTACAACTTTGTAGAGTATATACAAAGAGATCCCCTACCAACAAAACACAATACCCTAAAAGTGGGATCTATCATGTATGAAATGTAGGGTGTTAGATGATGTTGACGGGTGATTCAGACTCTGGTTAAATGACGATTTAACCATGAGCAAATCCCATTAGTTTTCCCGTCCCGGTTAAATGACGATTTCGTCGGATTCTTATGGACTGAATGGGCAAACCTCCCAGTTAACCGATGAATGAAACCGGGACCCGTGGGGCATTCCAGCTTTTAATCCGGTTCGAATCTTACAGCAATGGATTCACCAGTCATCTGTACTGTTTCTAGTTTCTACCATATCCCCAGACTCATCCGGGTTTGGAAAGTTGAGAAGAAAAAAATGAAGAGTCAAAAGGACTGGAAAATGGCTTTTTTTTGGAGGAATTCCATTTCCTGCAAACCAAAGAAAAACGCCATTTTCAGTGAAAAATGGCTAAATTTTGAAACCAGGACAGGGACAAGGTTTCCATCCTGAGAAAACAACTAATTAAACATGAGAACCGGTCTACTCCTCACTACTGGCGCCTCATTGACGCCTTACACGCACATGTATTGAAAACATCTTCCGTATTTAATAATATTCACGAAAAATGTTTCCAATACACGGTGGATGCGTCCATTTGTGAGGAGCAGATCCCGTCACGTTAAACATAGGGCTGGTCAAACCCGGTTTTGATATAACAGGCTACATTTTGAACAACGCGTCATGATAGTGTTCGGTCTTGATTGCACGGAGTAGGTATAATATTGACAGATCAGCAATCCGTACAATTAACGGATGTACTGCCAACTGACATGTTTATTCGTCATGATTGGTCAAGTAGATGAAGACCATTGTACACGTGTGGTAGATCCAGAGCCTTGTGTACCGTCCCCTGCCTCTCATTCTTCGGTCTCTAGTCGTCAAGTGTTCAAGTTTCAAAGTCTGTGGTAGAAGTGAAAAATTCCATGTCAAAAAATAAAAACAGCATTTCATTCCTCAACCAAATGTAAATCTTATGGTTGCCCCCGAGCAAATATTACGTCTTACCCAAGGTTCGAAACCGGGTTTACCACGTGGCAATTGTTAGACTGGAATATAATATTATAATAGGTTACCCAATAGACGCATGGCTTGTAAAGCTTCCCCACCAGAGAAGCACGACATTTGCGAATTGCGGTTGTACCGCACACTCTGGTTTCAAACATTTCATACCATTGACATAGACCGTATACTCAGTTTAAAGTTTTAATCCCTCTAATGAGAAATTCGCCCGTTTAATTTTAAAACAATCTTATCAAAACTAAGGTCCAACCAAAATAATTGTAACGAATCATTCAAATAACGAGAAAGGTTACAGGTTACGACTATGGAAAGAGAGTCCACCGATGAAAATTTGACCAAATTTGGATGTTTCTTCATGTAATGTCCAACTGTTGCATTAAAATAACCTCATACGGCCAAAAGAATGAATGAAATACATACATGTATAAAAAAAAATGCATAAATCAAACAATTGTTGTTTTATCCATGGTTTTCAAAACCAGGCCTGACCGAATGGTTGGACCAGAAAAATTAGGAACCGATCATTTGATTGGTTTCATTTTTTTCTAAAACTGGAATTTTGCCAAAAAACGTTGATTTGGTCAACAAATCATTGATTTGGGCAGTTTAACTGTTCCACCATTTTGATTGTTTTTTAATTTTTAATTTTTTTTGTCAGAATAGGCCATCTATTCAGTTCAAACGGTCAAGCCATTCAACCCAGAAACTGAACCCGTGACCGATTCATTGTCCAAATCGATTTGAAAAACCTTGGTTTTATCTGACCTCTAGAGTGGCATTCTATTTATCTAGGAGTAGTACAGTCTGATATATGTATCACATTATTGCTTTTTTTTTTTTTTCAACTCGAAAATTCGGCGGACACCTAAGATCCTTGCCAAAAGAGCAATAAGATTGCAGGGAGGATATAATACTCTCCCTCACAAATTCCAACTCTTCCCCTTACAAAGAAAATCCAAAAATAAGAAACAAGAAAAACAAATCCACTATTGGACATCAATACAAATACAGGCCAAACAAGCAAATAGAAAATAAATATGCCGATTTGTTTTTGAAAATAAGGCAATTCCTTGTCGAACACTCCTATAAGTACTGAAATAAAATCTAGGTCAAATGTTGAGTTGAAGAAGATAGACTTGAATACGGCTTCATGCAAAAGAGAAAAAAGAAAGAAAAAAAAAATCTTAGCACATAATTAAAACAAATAAATATGCATAAGTGCTTACACTCAGGAGACTTTTGATTTTGGGCAGATAGAGAGATGTAGGTTGTCAAAATAACGGGTCATAAGAAAATCAAGAAACTAAATTGTAGAAGCATTGACCAACTAATTCAAACATTTGAATAATTCCTGGGATTCCGATCGATGACGGATACCTAGTCAAGGTTTTGAATCCATGACGACGATGATCTTGTGGATTCATTTCAAAAATCTCCTCTTCTCTACCTAACCTAACTGAGGAATCGTCGTCTGCTTACTCCAATTCCATACCTTTGAATCATTGAAGAAAAACCGATCTCTCTTTTGGAGTCTGGAACCTAAAAAGAATTGGAAGGCAATCTATGCCCTATAAACAAAAACGCCTTACAGAGTTACAGGCTTAGCTAAAGTACATAGTTGAACTGCTAAACTTTGGGCAGGTTTTTGGGTTTACATCTTCCACAATGTAAAATTGTTTAAAGTCCAATATTTTTGCCTACCTAAATGCCAATGGGCCCTGTTACACAGTAATACCATTGTGTAAATGGTATACGCCCATAAAAGACGTGCGTGGGCTAATTCTGGGTATAAATGGGCCAAAGAAAATAACTGGGCCTGGCTACAGTCAACACACTTGCAAACACCCTCTATAGTTTCATTAATGTATTCAAACCTATTTTATAGTTTGTTTTTTATTAAAACACCCCTTACAGTTTGCAATCAATTTACTTAATCGACCTTCTATTAGATGAAAATAGAAAATGACAGTTTTAATATTTATTTAAATAAATTTAATCAAAAGAAACTAAAAATAAAAATACAATTTTTGCCCCTAATAAAACATGGACAACCACTATATTTTTTTCTATTTGGTCAATTTTGTTTTTATGCAAAAAGTGTTATGAGTGCTTTTGGAATAAACAACCATGGATGATGGATCCATACCCTTGAACATTTTTCACTCAGTTTAGGGGGTACTTTTGGAATAAACAACCATGGGTCCAAGCCCTTAAACATTTTCTCCAGTTACTTTAGCGTCTGTTTGGCATCGTTGCCGTTGCTCCAGAAAACGGTGCCACATCAGAAAAAACAATGCTCCAGAATACGGGTGTTTGGAACCTTTTACCATAAAAAACGGTGTTCCAAACCATGCCTTGAAAATCGGGAAGGAATGGCTTGGAGCAACGCCGAATTTGGCGTTTCTTGGAGCTGCAACTCATTACTGCCAACAGGGATGTGAGGTGGCAGTGATGTAGCACTGGATAATGGGTACCAGTGCTGAAAACGTTTCCTGGAGCATTGGTACCAGATAGAAAAGGTTGTTGTTGCTCCAGGAAACGTCCTACCTGGCAGCAACGATTCCAAAAAGACTCTGTTTTCTCAAAAAAATGGTGCTTCCAACCCATACATCAGCAGCACTGATGAGAAATCGGTGTTGTATCTGCAACACCAATGCCAAACATATACTTAGGTGATCATGTTACTATTTCTGGATGACAAAACAAATAGTTCTTAATGAAATGCCAATTAAATAAATAGGTTACAAACTATAAAGGGTACTTTAGTAAAACACAAACTAAATGATAAGTATAATAAATCTGTAAAACTATAAAGGGTGTTCTAGTAAATGGCCATTAACAATATATAAGTACGGTGGAGAGGTAAAAGAGGAAAATGACAGAGAGTCGAGAGATAAAATGTAACGTCCCCGTCATTCGTCGGAAGCATCCCCATCTGCATCAAATAAAGATAAAATTTGATGCATATAATGAATTAAGGAAAAATTCTAGGGAGAATGACCGATACCCCCAATGTCAAAATTTGTAAGTTCAATCCACGGTTGGGATAGGTGCCAGCTCGGAACGTGGATGCATAGTGTGGCTATAGGTCCATTTGAATGTTTATAGCCCTGCGGTGTAAATCAGAAATCTGCATTGGGCAGATCCATACTTTTTCGAAAATTCTATTGCATCGCATGGGTTAGCATGGATGGATGGTTTTGGTAGAAATTCCATCGCAGTAGCAAAAACATATGCGGTTAAAGAGAGAGATTCATTGGGCGGTGGAATTGTTAGCAGCGTTTAGGAAACCAGGCTGAACTGGCCGGTCGGATTGGTTAAATAGTGACCCTGAGCCCTGGTCAGTTCGATTATATCCCAATAACCGTATTTGTTAAAAATCCGGTGAAAACCAGTTGATTAGTCAGTTTATTCAGAAAACCAATGAATTCATAAGGCCGACTGAACCATTAAATAAGTGAAATTTTAATACCTGTTTGACAAGATTTGAACCTATGAACTTTTATTTTTATATATTTTTTAGGGTAAATTATAAAATCCTCCCCTCCATTGTAGTTTTGAAAATTCTTACAGTTACCTCTCTTCCTCGTTGTCCCATAAACAAAACGTTGGCCTAATGTATTAATTTGTTTTGAAAATAACCATTTTACCCTTATGTCAATTAATTCATATAGAAATTTAGTAAAATAATCCAAAAAAAATTACTTTTTAACTAAAAAAATCCCTAGGTCAAATTAAAGTGTAAAGTAATTTAATTTTGTAAACTCATTATGATTGAGTGAAGTCTAAAAGGGCAAATCTGACATTTTGATTATATTGAAAAATTCTCTAATAAGTAAGGATAATTTTGTAACTTCAACATCTCTATTATGGAGACTAATATTTTTTTTCTTGATAATGAACTAAGACAATGATGAAAGGAAGATAATTACAGGATTTTTCAAAACTGTAGGGGAAGTTTTTATGATTGTTAGAAACTTTAGGGGAGGCTTTTATATTTTATCCTATTTTTAATTACCATTTTTCCACCTCTTTACTTGTGTTATTTAATGTATTTATATATATATATATATATATATATATTACTTTATTACACGTATTTTAAAAACATATAAATTAAGAGGCTTGAACCCTTATCAATTGCTTTAAAAATTAAAGAATTTAGGGTAAATGTAAAAAACCTTCTCTGGGTTTTCTGACAATCATATAAATTTCCCCTAGGCTTTGACCCTAATAAAAACTTCCCTTATAGTTTTGAAGAAATATACAATTACCTCCCTTCTGTTAACTTTTCAGTAAAAGAGAAGTTAAAATTACAATAACGCCCTTCGTACTTCACTCTGCCTAACATACTTTATAGAATAGAGTTAGTTAATTCGAAAAAGTACAGACAGGTCCATTGCAGATTTTTTAATTCCACTGCAAGCCTATAAAAATTCAAAATATCAAATACCCCCACTCTATATATCAATGTCCGCCCGTAAATTGACATCATTGGACATAAGAATTCTGACACTGGGCTGAACCGTCATTCTCCCTACTTAATTCTGTTTTAGGGCCTGATGGACTTTAAGAAATCCATCAACTTTTGACAGATTTTTATCATGACAGATGAGGAGTATTGGCCCAATGCCATCTTTATCCAAAGTCTCTCCTTATCCATCTCTGTACTCCCCATCTATAGGAAAAGATCTAACTCTTGCTCTTCGTCTACCCATGATAGGACAACAAATGGCAAGGTACAGAGTGATCACATTGCTGCCAACTCCCTCAACATCAGAGATCGACTTCCATCAGGGCAAACCTGTACCTACACTGTTCCAATTTCTAATAGCCTTTTGCAGTCTTGCATTGAGAATATCTCCCCATGAAATAAAATATACAAATACCGAGTTATTCTCAATGCAAAAAAGTAAAAGTTGCTTGAACGAGTTTTGCACTGACTGAAGCCGAACTCTCAACATCAGTGCAGTCCCATTTCAATTTCTTTGCTTTTGCAGACAACCCAATAGTTTCATTCGAAATGCATATGCCTATAAGTGGGTCTCAAGTATTTCTCTCTAAACTCTGTAGCTATGGTCACATTTTTCAACGACCATTTCCATGGACAGCTGGAGGCTCTTTGGGATTCATTTGGGTGTGATCCATAAGAACTGGAGTCATCCAGAAAATTCATGGTATACATTTTCATCCGTCTCACATGTCTTTTCAGTTTTCAAGTATTTTTCTCCTTCTTGGAGCAGTTTTAATCCTCACGCCTGACTCTAAGTTGATGCCTATGATTGAAAACAAAAAATATATAAATCAGTTGATGCCTATGATGTTTTCGTCATTGATGTCTTGGATTCCACCAAACATCTTGCTTCCGATGACGAGGTGCTGTGTTCGCATTTCGAAAGCAATTTCATATTCGTCCCAACCACTTTTTACAGAAACACAGTAATTGGATACTTACCTAGTCCATAGAACAAGGATAACGGCATCCTTAAGAGTGAAATGGCTGGTGAGATTGAAACTCCTTGTCAACCATTTTCTACGTGGAACAATGAGCTAGTAGTCACGTACTCCAGTTATCCCAAAGTTCCCAATGAACAGCAATCTAACACTTTCAACACAACAATCCGAACAAAACAAAAATTGAAAACAGCTTAATTATATAAGTTATACATTCTGAGTCTTAAACACAACCTTTTTCTCTGAATCATAGAGTAGGATAGCCGGTAGCGTGTCAGAATGGGTTCTCCATGAGGTCCATCAGATTTGGCACCTGATTCAAGCTCTTCGTTAGGGAGAAAAGGACCAAACATTTAAACACAACCTTTTTCTCTGAATCATAGATTAGGATAGTGTGCCAGAATGGGTTCTCCATGAGGTCCATCAGATTTGGCACCTGATTTAAGTTCTTCGTTAGGGAGAAAAGGACCAAGCATGCCTAAGAAGTAGGGCTTTAATCAGATTGAATTCGGATTTAATGACTGCTACAAATTTTCTAAAATTTCAGAATTATTGAAAATTTATTTATTTTTAACCTTTATAATATAATAAATTAATATAAGTATAACATACTAAATGTATTATATACATAAATTCACATATAATATAATATATAAAATATATTTTTATAATTTTAAATATAATTATATAAAACTTATATATTAAAATTAATAAATGTTATATTTAATCGGATTCAGATTTTAATCAAATCGGATGGAATCAAATCTATATCTGATCCGATTATTAATCAGATGTAGATTGCCCGGTCCGATTACATATATACATAATCCGAATTCAAGATAATTAGATCGGATGTCAGATCAGGTTTCAGGTACCATTGACAGCCCTACTAAGAAGAGATTAGGAACGCACATCATACAACGGCAAGAGACAACCCTTAACTAAGGGGAGGTATTTAAGTAAATTTACATTTGAAAGACAGTTTAAAGGGTAAATCTGATATTTTGTAAAAACTAATGTAATATTTTTAACATTTTTTCAAAACTACAAGGGAGGTTTTTATGAAGACCAAAACTAGGGGGAGGTTTAAATAATTGTCAGAAAATGCAGGGGAGGTTTTTACATTTAAGCTAAAAATTTATCATCCATCTACCATACTTAATTATATTAAAAATTATAAAATATACTGTATATAGTATATATATATCTTTGCTCGAATTGAACCTCTCCCTTTCCAATTATATACCCGGTGGCCCCGGTCTGGTTAGCATTGGTTGTTACTCCCCCTCAAAAAATATGTTGGCTATGAGCATTCAGATCCAATGGAATGGCCTACAAAGAGCCGACACGATTGCTCTGTTGGAAATTGGAATGAACTTTCAGGCATCTGTTCTTTAATTGACAAATGAGTGAAACAATCACAGCATAGTATTCGTAAACGACAAAAGAAATTTTCAAAATCCAAATGACTAGCGCAGCAGGAAGGTTAAAAACAAAAAACAAAAACTCAACCGCCGGTTATAATTCCCTCTCATCAGTACATTTTCCAAGCTTTCTAACTACAAAACATATATTGATATTGCCCCCACCAGTGGTCGAGTTACAAAACTCACTCAAATAACCAGCACCGTAGCTTCGTATGATAAAGCTTTGAGGAACAAACGCCTTAGACCTAGTTTAACAAATGTTTTCTGAAGTGCCTCACCATCTAGCACTCGCATGGCTTATAGAACCAGGATCAAGATCAAGTAGGAACTTAAGAACACACTCAACTAAATAACAACTTCCAAAGAAGCAGCATTTGCCTTGCAAAAGCCCCTTTTGCAACCTTGAAAACATTTTAACAGTGTCATGTTCATCGCCTGCGCATACCTCGTCCACGACCACGGAAAGCTGCTCCACCATGCCCTCGACCACCCATTGCACTTGCAGCAGCCTCTCCTTGTGCACTCTCTGACTGCATATTATCGACATTAATGAAAGCATTAACAGCTGGGCAGCTGACATTCAATCTATACTTGAGAAACCCCAACATAGAGGCCTTTTTATGAAAGAACTCCCTCCAAAAAAAGAAGCAGCAATCTTGATAGTAAGGATTTTGGTTGCATTGGTTAAGGTTATGATGTAAAAACTGATAAACATCTTGGGGATAGAAAACTAAAAACAAATTCTTCAAAACTAAGATGTTTTTCTTCGTAAGACAGTTTACATTACCTTGGGGTTTTTCACAGTTTCATCAACACTTAGAATAAGGCAAGCTGCCTCAGTTGCAGCATTTATAGCATTTATCTGCAATAGATGAAGTATATGGTCATAACAAGAGGAGAGGCAATAATCGATAAAGGAAAAAGAAAATAACTGCCATAGAGAAACTTAAGTAACTATCAATAAATAAAACAATCAAATGGGAATACCTTCACGACTGCGGGCTCCCAGACGAAGTTATCAAATGAATCCGCAATTCCACCAGTGTTGATATCTACCCCATAATGTGCACCTTCACCTGCGAAAAGTATTGTAAGCATCATTTGACATCTACACAAGTAACAATTATAGTCTTACATATAGCCAACCATAGCAAATTTGATGATGTTCAAAAGCACTGTTACAATTGCATCCATAAAAAACAAACAAAACTGGAACGTTACAGACATCTGATCAGTGTGATTTGAACTTCCAGGTTGCTCCTATTCAATGCTCATGTAGCCAACCCCATATATTTGTTATGAAGCTTTGCTGAGATGATGTTGATTTTAAGCATCCTGAAAACAGGAAGTAGAAACTAACCAGATGGAAGAGCATGTTTCTGTCTGAGTTTGTTCAGCACATCAGTTGCATCAAAGCCAGCATTGTCACAAAGCTGCCGTGGAATAACCTACAAAAAGTGGATGACATGAATACCACAATATGCAGTTATCTACAACCATCTCAGCCAGGTAGTCAGAAACCATTATTGCATGTCCAGCTTTATTAACAAGTATACAATGTTTTGAGCCTATTTAGTAACAATTAGTGAAACTTCCCCCAAGCATACACCAGGAAAATCTGGAATGTTACTCATTTATAAACCAAAATTGTACCATACAAAAGTCTCATATCTTCCCAATCAAAATAAGTTTTCACCATTTTTGTACTGGATATTTTCCACATCATCAGAATAAATAGGGTATTTAAAGGCAGCAGCCTGCCTAGAAACTAAAATCACTCAAAATGTATACTTTCCCTATCAAATACAGAAATCAGAATAAATAGGGTATTTAAAGACAGCAACCCGCCTAGAATTACAAATAACTCAAAATAGGGTTATCATCTAAATGCCAATAAAAGCTCATTTCTTAAAGTGTTGACCTAACTATATCGGAGTTTACAATGATTCTGGTGACACTCTTTCTTTCTTTTTTTCTGATCAATAAGTGATACTCTATTCTTTACTGATGCAGCTGTGCAGTGTGCAGTCATTACTACGAAATTATGCAATTTGGGATGCATGCAAAAATACCCACTGGAATATATATAGAACTGAAAACATATCATGGTAATGATGCTAATGTCAACTTTTATGTGTGAACCACAATGATTTTAGAAGCTTATTTGATTTTCAGCAAGATCAATTATTAAAAATAAATGCGCATTACATCCATGAATAGGGAAATAAAAGATATATCTAGATCAAGCATTAACGCACATTCAAATACCAAAGTAGGCTGTAGGCCACAAGAGGGATATTTATCAGCCGTCCATGGCTTTCTAAGTGCCCAATTAGGGAGGGCTTTCAGAATGTGGCTTTTGGCTTTGAGAGGTGAGGCCCACCCAGAAAGTCCATAGGTAATATTTGCTAAATGCAGGTTCACCAGCTCCCTTAGCATTGCCCCAAGAAGCAACTGTGTATGTTGTGTGTCGACCATGTGTTGAGTTTAACTTAATTTGGGTAATAGGCGATCAAGACTACAATCAGCCTTGAACCCTAATAGATTTCAGATTAGGAAAGGTAGAAGAAAAGTAAAAGAGAAAGAAAGAAAAGAGAGGAGAAGAACTGGAGAACACAAAGGTTTGAAAGAAGGGACATATTCTTATTGACCTGCCGCCACCACTCTCTTAGTATTTATAGGTTATGTTCAGTACATAGAGGAAAAGGATAGATCTGCCCTTAGTACTTACATGATAAATAAAGCAAATAAAAAACTGAAAAAAATAACAACTGAAATAACAAACTGACCACCAACTAACACTAACATGACTGAAACAAATAATTACACATACTGTCCTACAAACACAGTGGAGACCACAGCTGTGAGGCCCACATCAGTGTTCTCTACACTCCCCCTCAAGTTGGGAATAGATATTTATCATTCCCAACTTGGATAGGTCTGCCTCTAACTTCTTCCTTGGTACAACCTTGGTGAGGATATCTGCGAGCAGCATGTTGGATGTGATATACGGGAGACACTTCTTGTGATGAGACCCTCTCTCGCACAAAATGTCGATCAACTTCAATATGCTTAGTTTTGTCATGCTGCACCGGATTGTGGGCTATATTAATAGCCGTCTGATTATCACAATACAGCATCAAGGGCTTCTCATAATCAATACCCAACTCTTCAAGTAGTGATCTCAGCCATAGGATTTCAGCCACTCCGTTAGCCATTGACCTGTTGTATTCAGCTTCAGCACTAGAACGGGAAACAACACTATTTCTTACTCCTCCAAAGGTAGACCTCCTGTCATCAGCACTCCTAGCCCAATCGGCATTTGTATAGACCTCCACCTTCATGTAATTATTGTTCTTGAACAGTATACTTCTACCTGGGTATTTCTTAAAGTACACTAATATTCTCTCTGCCGCAAGAAGATGAGTAATTCTAGGGGAATGCATGTACTGGCTGACAACACTAACTGCATAATTGATATCTGGCCGAGTGAGGCAGAGATATAGGAGCTTTCCAACCAACCGTTGGAACATAACTTTGTCTTCAAGAAGCTCCTCGCCCTCTGTACTAATCTTGTGATTCTGTTCAATGGGTGTATCAGTAGACTTAACACCTAACTTTCCAGTTTCCACCAACAGATCTAGAACATGATTTCTCTGAGAGATAAAGATCCCTAGTTTAAATCTAGCAACCTCAATACCCAAAAAGTACCGTAGTGCACCAAGATCTTTCACCTCAAACTCTTGATGAAGGAGCTGTTTGAGGGACTCAATCTCACTACTATTATTTCCTGTCACTACAATATCATCCACATATACAGCAAGCAGGGTCAGAGAGGAGTCCACCCTTTTAATGAACAATGTATGATCTGACTGGGCCTGTACATAACCGAATTTTCCAAGGGCTAGTCTGAATCTAGCAAACCAGGCTCTAGGTGACTGCTTCAAACCATACAATGCCTTGTTCAGTCGGCAAACCTTCTTACCTGTCTTTGTATCATAGAATCCAGGAGGCAACTGCATGTAGACCTCTTCCTGTAAGTCTCCATTCAGAAAAGCATTTTTAACATCCATCTGGAACAAGGGCCAAGAATGACTTGCTGCAAGGGATAATAGAACTTGGATGGTGGTCATCTTGGCTACTGGGGCAAAGGTCTCCAAGTAGTCTATACCATAAGTCTAGGTGAACCCCTTTGCAACCAGCCGGACTTTGTACCTTTCAATGGAGCCATCAACATTATGCTTCACAGTAAATACCCATCTACATCCAACTGGTTTCTTTCCTTTGGGTAGGTCAACTAGCTCCCAAGTATTATTTTTCAACAGGGCATCCATTTCAACTTGCATTGCATCTTTCCACTCTAGAACTGATAAGGCTTCTTGCACTATTCTTGGAATAGGGACATTGGCAATGGAAGTGAGATAGGACCGGTAAGAGGGAGATAGGCAACCATAGGATAAAAATTGGGAAATGCAATGAGTTGTAGATGTGGTGCAATGTCGTTTCCCTTTACGAACGACAATAGGGAGGTCAAGGTCATCTGCAGGAGGAGAAGTGGCAATAGTGGAAGGTGTCTCAGTGGGCCCTGGGACTGTAATACCTGGATCTGGAGCCGCAGAAGGAATTGGAGCTGGCCTGGACTGCCGATGACTGGGATCAACCTGCCTGCATCGCCTGTAATAGACTCTCAACTCCTGATCCTTTTGACCACCCTCACCATTACAACCTTCATCACCCAATGGAATAGGAAAAGGAATAGCCCCACTCCCACTGCGCTCCCCCTAAGGAAAGAGACCCAAATCCCCACTCTCACTGCTCTCCCCCTGAGGAGAAACCCTAGGATAATAGGGTGTCTCCTCAAAGAAGGTGACATCCATGGAGACAAACTTCTTCCCTGAAACAGGATCATAGCAGCAATAACCCTTTTGAGTTTGTGCATAACCGAGGAAAATGCATTTAAAGGCCTTAGGTTCAAACTTGGAATGATGGGGCCCGAGAAGCTGAACGAAACAGGTACAACCAAAGGTTTTAAGGGGAACGGTAAACAACTCCTCGTCTGAGTATAGAAGGGAAAAAGGGGTTTTCATATCAAGAACCCGGGAAGGAACCCGATTAATGAGATATACCGCCACAAGGATAGCATCGCCCCAGAAGCGAATAGGTACATTGGAGGTAAAGATAATGCTTCTAGCCACCTCCAAGATGTGCCTATTCTTCCTTTCGGCAACCCCATTCTGCTGTGGTGTATGAGGGCAAGTGCGCTCTGGTGAATAATTCCAGGACTAAGGAGGTAAGAGGTCAATGGCTTAGCAAAGTATTCCTTTGCATTATTCTAAGAACTTTGATTTTGGCCCCAAACTGGGTTAGAATCATCTGATGAAAGTTTTGGGTCAGAGCGGGAACCTCATCTCGAGAACGCATAAGATAGACCCAAGAAAAACGGGTATGGTCATCAACAAACAACAGAAAATATTTGTACCCACGCATAGAAGGGATGTGATATGGCCCCCAAACATCAGTATGCACAATATCAAAAGAATTATTACTCCTTTTATTACTCAAAGAATAAGATGTTCTACAATGTTTGGCAAACTCACAACTCTCACATCTCAACTTTGACAACTCAACAGACTCAAATAAAGCAGAAAACAGACTCTTCAAGGACCGGAAAGACAAATGACCTAATCAATTATGCCAAAGCATAACCGGACTCACAAACTGAGAAACAAAGGACTTCTTATCCACTGGCTCTTCCCAACGAGAACTCTCTCCGAGTAGATAGATCCCATTTGTCTCACGGCCAGTCCCAATCACCTTCCTCGTCTCCAAATCCTGAAAAACACATTGATCAGGGAAAAATGTTACTGAACAATTCATATGTTTGGTAATACTACTGACTGAAAGTAGGTTAGTATCAAGCTTAGGAACATGCAAGACAGAAGATAAAGAGATAGTATCCAATAACTTGATGTCACCCTTGCCAGAAATGGGAACAAGTGAGCCATCAGCAATGGATACTCTATCTCTACCAGAAGACAAGTGATAAGTAGTGAAAAATGATGGCAAGCTAGTCATATGGTCGGATGCACCTGAATCTATTACCCAACAGTGTTCAGTATTACCTGGAGCTAAAGCATGGTAGGCTGAGGCTCGAGTACCTAAATGTGCAAATGCAGATGTGGCAGGGGCTGATGGTGACTGAGATGGCTGAGTTGAACTCCCAACTTCCTGTTCCAACTGTATTAAGGCAGCCCGAACCGCGGCTAAGGTCTCTAGGGGTGTGCCTTTTGTGCCTGACGAGGATGTTGAATCAGTATTCACAACCACATGAGCATTACCCTTCTTATTTCTCAGTTTTGTTGGGACCAAATGAGGATGCAGCTTCCAACAATTATCTTTTGTGTGCTTAGGTTTCTTGCAATGTTCACATACCAGGTCCCGTTTATCTTCCTTCTTCCTGTCCCTTTCTGGATCACCCCCTGATTTAGGTTTAACAGCTGCCAGGGCTGGGGAAAGGGGCTGAGGTTGCATCATGACTTTCCTCCTGGTCTCTTCACTATGCACCAGGGAGTATGCTTGAGAGAGGGTCACACTATCTCTGGTTAATATCTGTTGCCTCACAATGTCATAATCTAAATTCATGCCAGCCAGAAATTCAAATACCCTATTTGTCTCGACTTGCTTTCTGTGAGTCAGTGCATCTCCCACTCAAGAGTCTCTGGATGATCAATCTCATGCCACAGGGATTTCAAGGTAGAGAGGTAGACAAAAACTGGTTTCTCTCCTTGTTTAAGACTATTCACTTCACACTTCAGTTCATAGGCTCTGGCAACATTAAGGGGTTGGGAATAGGTTTCTTTCATAACATCCCATATCTCCTTGGTTGTCTTTGCCCACAAGTAATTTCGGTTGATATGTGACGGAATAGAATTACACAGCCATGTCATAACCAAGTAATTCTCTTGAACCCACTTGGTATACATTGGGTCCTCCTTGGAAGGTTCTTTCACATCTCCCAAGAGGTAGCCTAATTTTCCCCTTCCCCCAATAACCATCATGGCTGATTGGGTCCATTCCAAGTAGTTTGACCCGTCAAATCTCACAGTTGTAATCTGAAACCCAGTTTCAGATATACTACCATAACTGTTGTTCCCAAAACTACCTTCTCCCTGATTTTTAAACTCCATTTTGGTCAAGAATCAGTAGTTACAAACTGTTAGGGTTACTACAACAAAAAACAGCACTTGGACAGTCGATCACAATCAGAAATCAGTATGGAATCAATGCAGGTCTGATATGAAACCAATCTGTAATCACGGTATATGCATGAAACTAGTGCAGGTCTGATCTGAAACCAATCGGAAATCACAATATATGCATGAAACCAATGTAAATCTGATCTGAAACCAATCAGCAATCACAGTACCAAGTCCGTACAAGTTTTTCGCCCCCTAAAAGAGCTCGAAACCAAAAAATAGGTCTGAAACCAGCTTAGAGAGCAATCTGAGATGCTGGAACAAAAATAGGGTTTTAATCGTAGGTCTGAAATAAGTGCTCAGTCGCACTTTCCAAGCAGTCCGTATAGTTAGGTCTTGTCGTAGGGTCAATGTGAAACCCTAAAACTGATCACCTCTGAGAGAAAACCCTAAAACAAGCACTTTCCAAGAAGATAAAAGAGTTCAGCCCAACAGTCAGGCTTGCCGCAAGGTTAATGCCAAACCCTAGAATAGAGAGAAAACCCTAAAACAATTCGGCCACTCCTTCTAGATAGGTCCAACCTATCTTGACTGATAGCAATCTCTAGAAAATAAATAAGACTTACCCAGAGAATGTTGTTCGCTACCTTCCATGGTTGCCTGAACCCTAGCCTTCTCTGATTCTTCCTGATTACCAACACTCTACAAGCCGTGGCAAGCCTTCAACAGCTGCTAAACTCTTCTGGTAACCTCCAAGAATCAGCCAACGAACACTTCTTCATAAACTTCCAGCCCTAGATAGTTCTCATGTGGTCGGTTGGACTAGACTCACATGAGAAACCCTAGATAGGCTCTGATACCAAGTAGGCGATCAAGACTACAATCAGCCTTGAACCCTAATAGATTTCAGATTAGGAAAGGTAGAAGAAAAGTAAGAGAAAGAAAGAAAAGAGAGGAGAAGAACTGGAGAACACAAAGGTTTGAAAGAAGGGACAGATTCTTATTGACCTGCCGCTGCCACTCTCTTAGTATTTATTGGTTATGTTCAGTACATAGGGGAAAAAGATAGATCTGCCCTTAGTACTTACATGATAAATAAAGCAAATAAATAACTGAAATAACAAACTGACCACCAACTAAAACTAACATGACTGAAACAAATAATTACACATACTGTCCTACGAACACAATGGGGACCACAGCTGTGGGGCCCACATCAGTGTTCTCTACATGGATCAAAGAGCTGTAAAGGTTTACATCATTTCACCATACGTGGAGATAGATGAGTGGTTACTAACATGCATAGTCGTGTTTCTATGGGTAAGGGTTCATTTGAATAGTGGGCAGGGTTATTGGACTTAACGCAAATCACATAGAGTGAGTAGTTCAGTAGTTGCTATTAATAAGGAGAGTTAATTTCTACTAGGAGAGTCAGTTAAGGTGAACATTTATCGATTTTTGTATTTAATCAATTATTCCAAGTGGCAAGGTAGCTTGTTATTGAAGCAAGGTGCCAACCAGCTGGTTGTAGAAGAGACTTGGGATCAAATCCCACCTGCACCTGGGTTGGGGGATAGGCTACCCCCCCCCAAGTTGTGTAGCCCTTCAAAAAGAAATTAAAAAAGGTATCTTGTTATTTACCAATTTCAGTCCAATACAACTCTTTTTAGTTTGGATGCTTTTGGGTTTCCTCAAACTAATCCAATCTACATGACTTCCTTTCTCTACACCAATATATGAAACAGTGTATTAGTGAAAAAGGAGAGTTAGATACAAGGAAACAAAAGGCCAATTCAGTTGAGAGAATTTGGTGTTTGATTGAAGTGTTGATTGAAGAATTGAAGGCACAAGAGAGTGAGAATTTTCAGGATTGTGTGGGAGAAGTGAATAGTGTTGAGGCAAATGATAAGGGGGATTAGTTGAAGGAAGAATATGGTAGAATTTGTATAAATGATGGGACTCTAGGTTAAAAAAAAAAAACAATAAGGTAATTATGAGGAAGAGTGGTGGGGAAGGAAAGAAAAGACAAAGAAAGATGAGTGAGGTAGAACAGTTGAAATTGGATGTCTATTGTGGCACGGATTTAGTGGAAGAGGGGAAAGGAGGAGGAAGGTAAGGTAGTCCAAGGAAAGGTTTTAAAATATAGGACAAATGAATAACATTAGTTTGAATGTGAGAGGTTTAGGGAGTGCCAGAAAAAAAAATGATATAAAGGAGGCAATTAGATTAGAAAAAAAAACAGGTGTTGTCATTCTCCAAGAAACTTGGCTCAGGCTGATTTAGATAGGACATGGGTTAGAAGCCTGTGGAGTGCTAAGGGAATAAGTTGGCCCTTGACTCCATCTTGGGGTGCATCAAGAAGGATAGCAACCCTTTGGAAGAATAGGTTTTCAATTTCAACCAAATTGAAGCAATTGGATGATGGATTTGAATGGGTGTTGACCAATGTCTATGGTCCTAATGACTATGGGAAGAACTCACTGACATTAGGAATAGAAGGGGTCTTTCAGAATGAGGACCACGCTATAGCTATGTCTTCTAGTCCGGTTGGAGAAGGGGTTTCACTAAGGGCAAAAGAGCTTAATGATAAGAAATTGATCATTGAAGGTGACTCAAAAGTGGTGATAGGATGGCTATTAAATGAAGAGTGAGCAATGTGGAACTACAGAAATGATGAAATCAAGAAGTTTATATGGCTCAGTAGTAGCTTCCAAGGGAAGATTCAATGGATGCAAAAATCAGCCACTTCTTTGGTTGATGCTTTAGCAAAACAAGGGATTAACAGAAATCAAATGTTTTTGGGCTAAACTGTACTTCTTTGGGCAAGGGTGAGGAGGTAGGGTGGTCTACCTCTTGTATTGACTGATGTACAACTTCTTTTTGGGTCGAAACTGGATGTACAACTTGTCCACATTTGTTTATTATTAATAAAATTATTTCTTGGTAGGGGTGAACATTGTTCTGTTAAAACCGAAAAACCAAATTGGTATGCGCTCCATACTTTATTATCTCTATGGTTTCAGTTTTTTGGTTCGGTTATTTTGGTTTTGGTTTTCAAGTATGGAAATTCGGTTAACTGAAACCCCAAATTAACCAAACTTTATTATCTCTATAATATATATATATATATATTTTTTTTATTAGTGACTTGTCAGATTTATTAAAACAAAGCCAAAGATAGTACAATTTAGGGAGAGGCATGAAATGCTACCTCCCCTTTAAGGAGGGGAGATGGAAGAAACCATCAACCCTTTAGTTAAAGAACATAACAAAGGAAAAAGAAAATTACAGAGAAGCCCAATAATGAAACCCAAGTAGCCCCTTGTTTAGCAAGATAATCAACCAAGGTATTAGCCGATCTACCCAACCACTGAACTCTAACTGTCATGCCCCTCAATAGCCATTTGATTAAGTTTTGCACTCCAAGTTGATAAGCAATCTGTACCCCCTGTGCCGCAGCTAGGAGTTCAACCTTCCCAGAGTCTCCTATTCCCATCGGTCCCGAAAAAAAAGGCAATGATGTTGTTGTTCTCATCTCTCAGTACATCACCAATCCCAGACAGTCCCGGGTTACCCTGACTACTTCCATCAAAGTTCAGCTTAACAAACCCTCCATCAGCGGAGTCCAAGTTACTTTAACTCTAGGCTTTCTAGAGGAAGTGAGGGCAACTGCAGACCAAAGAGCTTTAAGAATTTCAGCCACAAAATAGTCCTTGTAACAATACACTCTTTGACCTCAAGAGTGCTTATTTCCTTCTCCTGAAAAATTCTGGAATTTCTCTCTTCCCAAATAGTCCAAAGGAGAGCTGCTCTTATACACTTCAACATGATTCTCCCTCTTCTTGTGGTCCACACAAAGGTAGAAGGGGAAAACAACACATTTACCTCAGCTGGCAAGTTCCACCTGCACTCAAACAAATCAAATACCCAATTCCAAATGGCTGCAGCAAAAGGACAAGAAATCAATAAGTGGTAACAGTCCTCATTTTGCGCTTTGCACAAAATACACCAGTTCTTCTACAAGTTATTCATCGTATTGATTTTACCATAGTAAGCTTCCCAACAAAACACAACTATTTTTCGGGGAATAGGCCTAAACCAAACTTCCTTAACTGGGAAAGCCCGAGGAGAGGAGCTGGAGCAAAGGGAATTAAAGAAAGATGCACAAGTAAACGACCCTTTCGGAGTCAAAGTCCAAATCCTCCTATTAAAAATGAGTGGGTCCAGACAAACAAAATCAAATAACAATAAGAGCTCAGAAACTAATAAGGATTCCTCGTCCCTCAACCCTCTACGGAAGTCGAGATCTCAATTTGTATCTCTATAATATATATATTAACATATAATATAATACATATATAAATATGTAAAAAATATATTATATTGCATTATATTATATATTAAAATATAATTTATTATATATATATGTAATATATAATACATATATAATATCTATAATATATTAAAATATATATAATGATGAAATTCGGTTTTAACCGAAATAACCAAAAACCGAACCGAAAATTTTGGTTTTGGTTATTTCAGTTTCGGTTCAATTTTTCATTTAAAATTTTGGTTTTAAAAGTTTCAGTTTATTCAGTTCAGTTTTTAACCAAATAAACCGTTTGCTCACCCCTATTCTTGGTTACTGATAAAAAAATATTTTTGGAGAGCCAAATTTGATCATCGTACAGCCACTTCGAAGGATCTTCCAACAACCCTCTTCCAGTAGCTTCTTCAAAAGCAGATTAAGCAAAGTTGAGCCTTCCCAAATACACAATAAGTTATTCAAAAGCTCAACCTTGCAGTATGCATGCAATAGCATGAGAAACAATTGCAACTCACAGAGTCTGTGAATACTTGATGAAAATATTCTCACATTTGAATAGACTTGAAATTCTCTACCAAGCCATTACAAATCATACATACCAAGTTACACCACAAAACCTACCTCAAGTGCCTTAGCATAGGAGTTTATAAAAAGCTGAGACTTGCCAGCTATTGTCCGTGCATGCTGCCTCAAGTACCGGCTTATTTCCATCTGTCACAAGAAGAAAAGATTGAGCCAGAAAATGCTTAAAAGCATCCACAGAGTTGCAGAATCATGTGCCTCATAAGTGATGTTGCATACATCTATTGCACCACCACCAGCAACAACAGTAGAGTTCTTCAGAGCCCTTCTGACTATCATTATTGCATCATGTAGACTCCGTTCAGCTTCCTCAATGAACTGAAAATGATTTAAATCAGACCTTGATTTAAGCTAAACACTGCACTGCAATGTGCTGTTTAAAGAAAACAACAGACCTGATCAGCTCCACCACGAAGAACAATAGTTGCTGTCTGACCAGATGGACATCCACTAAATATATTAAATCTCTCATTCCCAACTTGTCTTTCCTCAAAGATCTCACACGTCCCTAGAACCTTCACAGTTAATTCTGACATTTCAGCTTAAATAAACAGAAGATAAATAAAGTGCTTGATGACCTAGAAGACCAAATTGCCTGATCAAAAGCTCATAGAAGAAGAATGTCATGCATAGTAGTGACTACGACAACAGTGTTTAAGTAAAGAAGGCACAAGGCAGATACCTCATCAATAATGTTGTTGACAGAAGTTTGTACAGTTCCACCAGTTGCTGCAGCAACACATTGCAGATCCTCCTCGGTTACACGACCAGCACAGAAAATATCTCGGTCTGCAAAATACTGCACAGAAAACTATAGAGATTATTCACCTGGCATGATACCTAATTTTTACACATCTTTAGCATATTTCAAACTCATATAACATGTTACCTACATCATCAGCAATCAAAGTAGAATGGAATAGCAGAACAGGGTTCGTGTAGCTGACCCCCATATGGTTGGGACAAGGCCACAAGGGTTATGATGATTATAATCATCAGCAACCAAAAACTTACAAATAAAAATAAATAATTGGAGAGAGAATTGAGATAGAAAAGTAAAGGTGAAAATAAATGCATCGATTATTAAATTTAGCTCTACAAATACCACAAAAATTCACAACATTTATGTGCACATGTTGTCAAAAACTTGGGAAAAAAACAATAGATTTAACTTTTAAAAAAAAAAAGGCCATGTTGAATATATAAACGAAAATAACATTAGACTTCCAAGTAGATGCCGTTAACCTGACAGCTTTTCAGAAAATTGTTACCTGTGTTGCTAAATCACCAATTGCCAGCCTTGAGAGGACAATTTTAGCCCCACTCTGAACACATTTGTCCAACTTGTCATAGATTATATTCCATTCAGCATCAACAATTGATTGATATTGTAAGGGATCCGAAAGCCTGCAAAATGCAACAACAAATCAGGACTAATTAGGAAGAAACAGCTTCTCAGTTCAAATGTAAAACTAGAAGAATCAAACTCCCACCTTATCTCTGCATTTTCTTTCTCCGACTTTAATTCCAACTCAATGTTCAATAAAAGTATTTTTGGATTTAGAAATTTCTTGGGTTGCTGCTCAAAACCAGCATAAGAAAATGTCTTCTTGAAGGCAACACCATTTACAAGAAAAGAGTCTCGCATATTCCCCCCTGGAACCTATGGTAGAAAAAAAAATGATATATATGACTTTTTTTTATCAGTAATATATATGACTTCAAACAAACATTTTTTTCCAGAAGTCCTATAATTACAAGACAATAGATGAACATTCAAATGCATAGAATCCATTTATCATCTTGAACCAAAATGGACCACTCAGATCATATGGCCATACCTTAAAAAAAAATCTGTTGAAAGGTAATGCAATCAAGTTACCAGAAAATTTGAATAGTAGAGAACAAAAAGGAACATATAAACAGGTCAAACCAGCACTACGTATGTTGGAATCAAACAGAACATACACTATAGCTTCGCACTAAATGATTTTCTCAGAGCATTGCTCTCATGAAATCTTAATGGAAAAAACCACATTGTGATGATTGTTGGAGCAATTTTAGTTGTAAGCATCAAATATACTGATTGGAAGCTAATATTTCTTGACAATGTTTTGGCCAAAACAGCTATAACACAGGAAAGTACATAATGATTTCTCTCTCCACCTACATTGAGTGGACAAGCCCTGGATTATCAGAGTCCATACTTTCTTAAGTTAGCCATATCAAAGTTTAGACCAACTCTAACAGTCTGACTTCCATTGTAAATCAAAATAAAAGTATCAATAAATTGAAAATTACAAAGAGTAAATAATATAAAACCTAATAAACTTCCAAGGTTAGGAAAAGTCCCATATGCAGAAGGCATAGAACTGCAATGGATGATGGCACTGTCCACTTGGCTGGTCTAGAGGCTTCGCAAACAAATAAATACTCCAGTTTAACCATGGTCCTCCACATAAAAAAAAAAAAGCCTTATGTTAACAGCATGAGCAAGAAGGGCTGCATAGCTAAGAGGAAAGGATACCATGCATGTCAAATGGACAATATTTGCTTGGCCAATCTACAGATTTCAAACCTTGGGGTTGACCACTGTAGAATAGACTGCTACATCTAGATCTCACAAGGGGGCTATTGTTTTGTGCAGGTGGTAAAATCTTGTGCTACCAAGCATAAGAATGTATTATGCACTTGACAAATACACTAAAAGCCCTTGGACTATGTATAGAGCCAAGATGTTAAACCATTAATAAGACCATTACATACCACCACACTTTGCAGCCAATATGCCTGCAGCTTTTCACCCTAGGCAACTGGTGGCAGGTAGTCCTCTCACGTGGCCCTTTTAGTTATTCAAACCTGAGATATGGGGTAGGCTCCAATACCAATTGTCATGTACTTGACCAATACAACAGAAGCCCTAGAATATTGAACACATACAACCAAGTCATTTAACCATTAAGACCATAACAGAACGTAGGCTCAAGTCTTAAGTACATCCACTTTGTGCAAAACTGAAAACGGAATGCCAAAGAAATAGGTCTGTTTCTTGTCCACCCTTCCCAAGATCCCAGATAACTGGGACTAACATGAGGTAATGGCCTTACCTAGATACGACGAGTACATGTGACAAAACAGACTTTGGAAATGGACTTTATAGCAGAACTATAGGTGGATAGCACAGAAAGTGAACGGGTTTTGAAGTATCCATATAACAAAGAGCTCAGTTAAGATATCTGAGAAATATACTGGGCAGTTGAGTGGAGAACAGATACTAAAGTTGATGTGGAGATCTCTTGGGCATAGAATGTCATGACTTATCGAAGATGTTTTGTTACTCTCCTAGAAGTACACTATGTGCTGAGGAATATGTCCACATACAAAATCGGAGGTGACATATAACAAATGACATGACAAGTCAATCACCGCCTGTATCTGCTTAAATGTTTCTACAATGTGATTTCATCCAATAGAGTTTGAAAGATTTAAGTACAATATGTGCCAAGGAATGACAAGTCAATCACTGCCTGTATTTAATTCAGTTTCAAATGCATAACAGCTGCACTAATGGGTTGAATGCTGAATGATGAAAAGATTCCACGTGAAAAATCCATTCAAACAAGGGGTATTAGAATTACAACCTGTTGACAATAAAGAGGGAGCAAGTTCAATCCCTAGCTCAACTGGTGTTTTTTTTTTTTTTGAAAGATTTAAGGGGGCCAAGTTCAGCTGTTTTTTTTTGATGAATAATAATAAGTTTATTGATTCAGAAGCAAATTAGAGTGAGTTCATACATCATCCCAACGAGAGGCGCGAGCTGCAGCCCCTCCTTGAAACTTACAAGTGAAATAGGAAAGAAAAACAAGAATCACAACTGAGCCCAAAATAATTCTTCCCTATTTACCCCTTGCTTAACTAACACATCTGACAAGGTATTTGCTGGTCTCCCCACCCACTGTACAGTGACCAACATATTCCTTGTCAACCAACTAAATTTCTTCATTTCATTCTTGTATCGCCACATAGCCTCCTCAGAATTTTTCAACCAACCCACCACCACTTTGGAATCCCCCTCAATTATTAAGTGTTGTACCCCCAGCTGGTTTGCAAATTGGACCCCTTGTACAACAGCTAAAAGTTCTGCCCTTATGGAATTCCCAATTCCCAAAGGACTTGAGTAGAACAACAAAATCTCTCCCTTCTCATTTCTCAAAGCACCCCCCACTCCAGATAATCCTGGATTACCCATGCTGCTTCCATCAAAGTTCAACTTAATTGAGCCTTCGGGTGGAGGAGACCAGCTTGTAATTGATTTGGCCTTTAAAGATGAACACCTTGCTACTGTTGACCAATTTCTCCAAATGTCATTAAAGGAGAATTGATGGAAGATTTCCAAGGTCTTCAGCCAATGTAATGCCCTGTTTAACACACACTCTTTCAAATCTTGGCTGTTCCTTTCCTTATCTTGAAAAATTCTGAGATTCCTTTCTTCCCAAAGAGTCCAAGTCAAGGCAGCACGAGCACATCTCCACATAATTCTCCCTATTTTTGTAGGCCAATAAAAGGTAGAATGGTTGAAGAGCATGTGAACTTCTGCTGGTAGACTCCAACTACCCCCAAACAACGATAGTAGCCAAGCCCAAAGGTCCGCAGAAAAGGGACAAGATACCAATAGATGGTAACAATCCTCACCGTGAGCTCTACAGAGGATACACCAATTAGGAGAAATACAGAGAAAAGGTCTTCTCTTTTGTAGGTTGTCTAAAGTGTTTACTTTCCCATGGAAAACTTCCCAACAAAAAGCCATAATTCCTGGGGGAACTGGCCTACACCAAATTTCTTTTGACGAAAAGGGGTGGTGAGTAGGAAGTTGAGAGATGGACTTGAAAAAAGAAGCACAAGTGAAGGTTCCATTGGGTCTAGGAGTCCAAACCCTCTTATCTGGCTTGGAGGAATCCAAACAAACCTGATTAAGACACCCAAGCAACAAAGAAGGAGACTCAATTTCAGCATCCCTAAGTCCTCTATGAAACCCAAAATCCCAAGTAGGATCTAAGGGTGTTCCCAAAGGTGAGACAAATTTTGAGACCACCTCTATTTTGTACAAAGAAATAGAAAAAAGCGAAGAGAACAAATCCTTTAACGGTGAGTCTCCTACCCAAATATCCTCTCAAAAAAGGATAGAGTTGCTAGAACAAACTTCATACCAGATAAAATTGAGGAATTGAGGAAGGGTGTTGTGAATAGCCTTCCAAGGTGCTGCTAGGTTAGCTTGCCTCGATACACCAGCATCCCATCCATTCTCTGACCTCCCATGAATGCTTCCCACCACCTCATGCCACAATCTCTCTCTTTCCAAAGGCCATCTCCACAACCATTTCCCTAACAGAGCTTGATTCTTTCTAGTTACCCTCCCAATTCCCAAAACCCCCTCTTCTTTACTTCTGCACACAATTTCCCAATTAACAAAGTGATCCTTTCTCTCTTGTCCCGGCTCCAATAAGAAGTCTCTCATTAACTTCTCCAGCTTCCTAGCTTCCCTAACTGGTATCCTAAAGACAGACAAATAATAGGTAGGTAAGTGAGCCAAGGTAGCTCTTATTAGGGTAATTCTTCCTCCTAAAAAGATATAGTTCCTCTTCCATGAGACTAATCTCTTCTCAAACTTTTCTAACACTGGGGTCCAAAATCTACTCTCCCTAGGATTTGCCCCTAAAGGAAGCCCTAAATATGACATAGGCCAAGTAGAGGTGGAACACTCAAGACACTCCGCAATAGCCTCGACCTCCCCTACCTCCAAATTTATACCTGCTACGCAACTCTTTTCCAAATTTATTCTCGAATTAGAGACATTTCAAATCCTTTCATTAGCTCCTTTAGGTTTGCTACCTTTTCACTAAGACCTCCTTCACAAAAAATCATTAGGTCGTCTGCAAACTGAAGGTGGGTGACGGGGACTTGGTGTCTCCCTATTCTCCAACCCCTAATGGCATCTTCACTGTCAGCCTTAGTAATGATCCTACTAATCACATCAGCTACTAAGGTAAAAACGAAGGGTGAAAGTGGATCCCCTTGCCTGACACCCCTGCAAGCTGGAAAAAAGTCCCTCACCACACCATTTACCAGAATAGGGTAGTGATAAGTATTGATACACCCAAAAATCCAACTACACCACTTGTCCTCAAATCCACAGTTTCGCATAACCTCTAATAGAAACTCCCAGTCCACCAAATCATAAGCCTTTTCAAGATCCAAATTACAAATGAATCCTTTCCTACTAGACCTTTTCATTTCCTCCACACACTCATTCGCAATTAACATCTGATCTGTTATTTGTCGCCCTTGAATGAAAGCCCCCTGAGTTTCACTAATGATGGTAGGGAGGACTGTTTTGATCCTCAATGAGAGCACTTTAGCCAGAATTTTATAGATGCTTGTCACCAGACTAATAGGCCTATAATCTTTTGGGTGGTTGGCATCATTCTTCTTAGGTATCAAGGCCAAAAAGGTGGCATTAATTCCAGAGCTTATAGTGTGATTGTCTGCAAATTCCTTAAAGACTTCAGCTAGATCCTCTTTCAACACCTCCCAACAGTCTTGATAAAAACCCATTGTAAAGCCATCTGGACCCGGAGCCTTGGATCTATCCATTAGAAAGACAGCTTTCTTAATCTCTTCTTCCTTGAAATCCCTTTCCAGCCACCTTGCCACTCCATCAATTCTTGGCCAATCCACCCTTTCCATGACTGTTCTCTCACTCAAAGTCCTTCTATAAATCAATTTGAAGTGGTCCACAAATTTTCTGGCTATGTCATCCTGGTTGGTAATCACCTCCTCTCCTATCTCTAGCTTGGTCACAAAATTCTTTCTTCGTCTCCCATTTGCCAAATCATGGAAGAATCTAGTGTTCCCATCGCCTTCCTTAATCCACTTGTGTCCAGATTTTTGTCTCCAACTAATTTCTTCCCTCAATGACACTTCTTCCAACTCCTTTTTTAATTGTCTCCTTAACGCTCTATCCTCCTCGGTCAGCCCATTGTGAGATTCCTTTACATCTTAATTCTCTATTCGAGAGATTAGGCCCAATTTTTGCTCCTCAATTCTACCAAACTGATCTCTATTCCACTCTTTTATTTTGGCTCTCAACCTTTTTAATTTCTTATGGAACTTGATCCCCTTCCATCTTACCCCCCTCTCCTCCTCACCCCGCCACTCCTTCACTTTTTTCACAAAATCTGGATGGGTAAGCCACATATTTTCGAATCTAAAAGGTTTGGGTCCTATAGGAAAAGACTCAGTTCCTATTTGGATAGGGCAGTGATCGGAGATGACCCTGGGTAATGCCCTAGCAACCAAGTTTTCCAAACTATTCTCCCAGGCAAGGTTAAAAAGGAATCTATCCAACTTCGAGCACAAAGGGGTTTCCTGAAGGTTGGACCAAGTGTAACTGGCTTGCAACAGAGGTATTTCCTTCAGTTCACAATCTTCAAAAAAACCATTAAATTTCCTCATGCTTGTTGAGATTACCTGTTGGGGATTACTGGTTTCATCAGAGAATCTAATAACGTTAAAATCCCCGCCCAGACACCAAGGACCATCCCATAGCCCCTTGATTGCATATAGTTCCTCCCACATCTCATTCCTCTCTCTATAGGAATTAGGGCCATAAACATTGGTTAAGACCCACACACACCCATTTTCTACATTCTTGCACTTAATGGAAACTGAGAACCTGCCTATCAATTCTTCCACTACTTCCACCACATCCTCCCTCCACGGTGTTACAATCCCCCCCCCCCCCCGAGGCTCCCCAAGAAGGAGACGAGCTCCAACCTAAACCTCTAGACCTCCAAAAACTCCTAACCCATCTCCCATCTAATTCCATCAGTTTGGATTCTTGTAACAGCACAATATCAGGTTTTTCCCTTTGGAGTAGGTCTTTGATTGCCCTTCTCTTCCTTGCACTCCCTAACCCTCTTACATTCCAGCTAATAATTTTCATCGATACAAAATAGCAAAGGAACCCAATAAGAGGCCATATTCTCCTCATTTTAGGCCCTTCCTCCTATCCCCTCTACCACTGAATTCTAAATCCCCCTCAATGTCTGAAATTAGCCTTTCCACTTCAGATCTTTTTTTCTTATTTGTTCCTCTTTTCCCCCCCTTCCCAATTTCTCCATCCTTTCCAGCCAATGTTTGAGAAAGAATTTTACCCTTCTCACACTTATTTTGGCTACAAAATCTTTCTACGAGTCCTTCCTTTTTAGTTTGTTCCTCCATCATTGTACAGATCAACTCCCAAATTCTACCCGCCTCCCCCTTACTACTTCCTTCCAACACCCTCTCTCCTCCTTCCACTATCACACCCTCTCTTGCATCAGAAACTCCTAGATGGGAAGCTGGGATATCTGTTACAGGCATAGCAAACAAGTCAATACCTAAAACAGAATTGACACCCATACCTAATAGAATGGGGGTAGGACTAGAATCACTAGAAATGACTTGCTGAGAGGCGGCAAATGGTTTTAAAGCCTTTCCCCTTTTTGGACAAGGTTGTGAAGTAAACATGGTGAAAGAATCACTTCCTGACGACCTACCCACTTGGAAAACCTTTCTCAGTGTTTCCAACACTAGAATACCCGCATCCATCCTCACGGCCGATTCTTGTCCCTCTCCACCAACATCTTGTAGTTCATTAGACTCAGGGCCAGTTCCCTCGACGAAGGGGGGAGGAGTTTTCACAGCTTTAGAACCAATTTCTTCACCATTCCCAGTCTTCCCGCCACCTGCCTCTTCAGTCTCTTCCTCTAAAAACAACAACTCTGTATGCAAACTTTCAGTTTCAAGAAAATCATTGTTGCTTTTCGGGGACAAACTTCCCAGACTTAGCATTTCGTCTCTATCAGAATCGTCATTGCTGTTTTGTTCACTCAACCAATCTTCAAGCCCTGTTTTGTTCTCATCACTAGGCTTCAGGTATCTCGGGTTGCGCCTATCTGGTGAGAGACGGTTCGCCAGGTTGGAAGGGACCCACTGTAGAGAGCCTCGAGACTGCGAGTCTTGAGACTTTTTTGCGCCTGATCTGTTCGGTCGAGAGGAAGGGTTCGGGGTTGAAGAAGATAGACGCTTTATCTCGTCTATCAGCTCATCCCTCCTCCCAATCACGTGCTTACTTAACGTGTCCCTCGGCCCATCTGTCTTATAATGGGCCTTGGGCTCAAGACTATAGAAGCCCAACTCCTTTACTTAAGAAGCCTTCTCCGGCCCACCATAAAAGGGATCCACTCGATTGGGCCCTTCTTTTCGTCCCACGTGACCACTTAAAGAGTCACACCCCCTGTTTTAATGGTCGAACCAACAACCTTCCCTGTCTGAGATTGCTGGTTCAGCCTTCTCCCTTTCGACACTAGAAGCTTTTTGTCTTTTTCCCCTAACACCACCTGCGCAAAGGATCTGCCATTTGTCATAACCTCTTCTTGCTTTCTCCAGGTTTGACCTTCCAACTGCCCCAAAGCTTTTTGGCTTCCCAGAATTTGTTGGCCCTTTTTAGTGAAACATCCCTTCCCATTTGAATTACCCAATCTCACAAGTCCACGTAGTGCTTCTTCTTCCTCCTCCTCCCCTACTACCAAACGAGCCTCCTTCCACAGCCCTGCTTCAATGGAGGAAGCTAACCACAGAGACAAAACTCCCCTCTGTTCGTACCTCTACCTTTCGTGGAATTTCTTCTGGCTTCACACCACTTAGCAGGATTGCTACTGAATAGAGATCGCCCCAGAAAGCACCTTTCAAGATTCCTCCACACAGCACAGCTATAGACTGCTATTTCTTGTTTCCATAGATGGAATGGCAAGCCTATTACACGCACCACCACACCATCTTCAACAAAAACATCCTTGGAGTTGGATGTTGGATTCCATTTGAAGACTGTGAATGATCCGAACTCAGCCTGAACATTGATAGCTAATATTTCCAAATCATTCTCTAATGGATCTAGGATGGCTTTACAGTTATCGAAGGGGGTTACTATGAAAACACTCTTCAACTTCAACCTAGTTGCCAGTAAGCCAGCTACCCTCCTCCAATCATTAACCTTTTCCTTGGCTTGTATCACAAACTTACTATCCCACTCCTCTCTCTCTCTAGACCTCCCACCATTCTGCAATGGCCTTTTGTTTTTGCCATGACCACTGGCCCTTGTTGTACCCTGTTGTTACTGAGATAAGCCTTCTCCTCCCTTATGGAGGCTTTTTTCTCATTTGCTACTCTTTGAGCTAAGAACTCTTTGAGCAACCAATCAACTTCCCCCCAGCCTTGGTTCTGTTTTCCTGCTGGTAGACACACCAGTTGCCTTTGTCCCTTACCAAAAAATTCAGCCAAAGCTATGAAGAACCCCTTTCTATTCCAATTACATTCAACAACATATCTTCTCCCTTCTAGTGTACTAAAATCCTGCTAGTTTATCTGCTTACCTTTTGAATAGGCTCCAGCTATGAACTTTCTTAGCCACTCGATCACTTCTAATCCTTCCAACAATATTGTACCCTTTTTCACTTCCCTTACCTTCAGGCTTACCTTCCCCTTGATTCTCATCTCTTCGAACAGGAGATTTTTTGCTTCTATCTTCAAGGATCTCCTCCACTGACCTGCCTGCACGAACTCCATTGGCACTAGAGTAGGATACATCAAAGACCCTATTTTTCTATACTTCTCACTATCTTCTAGATCTTTCCACTCCAGGGCCTCCAAAATGGTGTGTCAGTCTGCTTGTTCTAATGGCCAATAGCCCTCTGGCCAAGTTCAGCTGTTATCCATAGACCATAACCAGCATATCAGCTATGAACCAAGTTCACCACGATTTGTTATGGTAGATTTAGCAATGCAGCAGTGAGATCAATGATGCATTATCTTATTATTGGATGCATCCAAAGTAGAGTAACATTGAATTTTCTCTACACAAAGGCTGAAGTGTAGGGAAAAACTTTGGTGGTGAAATCAAGCCCAGTTGAGCAGTTTATCTAAGTGGTATTTGTAACTGCTGGAATAGGCAGGATGCATAAAGATTCCAAAGTTAAAACATCTTAGTCCTAGGATATAATTGGTACAGGAAAATTTTTTAGGCATAAACTAGCCATTCCCTTGCTTCAACATTCAGCAAATAAGCATGTGGTGAGTTACTGAAATGCTGTATGGGATCTTTGTGACTAGTGAGTGCAAAATACAATTCAACAGCCTGATCAACCTGATGCTGTATGGGATCTTTGTGACTCAGCACTATTCTTGCAACTAAACTTAGGTAGCCAACAAAAGAAAGAAGAGAAGAGAAGAGATGGGAATAAGATGAAAACCCTAGGCAATCACACCCCCAACTTGGCAGTAACACCAAATTCTGTAGAGAAACTTTCTTTGTTCATTAGCCAAAAATTGTTCTTCAACACCAAACATAAGCCCCTCTCAATCATGAAAAATTACAAAAATACCCTTTCTTTCCTAAAATATAAGAAAGTCAAATAAGTCCTGTCCAGCAGCAAACTCAAACACACAAAGAGCATCTTAAGGTGGATAGAAGCCTCTAGGATCTTCCCAAGTTGATCCACAGCTAACCCAACTCCCATATGGACCATGTCATCATAATGATGCCAAATAAGCATAGGAGCAGCTTTGGTTCTCTTTTGATATGCCTTAAGTTGATTCCCATCATCTCCACCCAACTTGGAAAAACTCAGCTCTGTCGAGTAAAAGGAAAAGTTCCTCTCATACATATCACAGTTTAAGTGTTGGAACTCATTGGCATGATCTAAGTGCAATCAGAATGAGGGTGACATTTCCATTTGACAAGAAACTTGTGATATCCCCATGTCGTGTTGAAACAATTTGATCATCAATAACATCCTCAATCTCTTCCTTAGAAATGGAAGCTGGTGGTAAGCGACCTACAGGTTTGTGCATATTGGTTGCATCACCATGATACAATGTTAAATCATCCACATTGAACACATTACCCATACCCATATCCTCTAGCAAATCAAGTACATAAGCATTAGAGATGATTTTCTTCTTGATTTTAAAAGGACTTGAGCTTCTTAAATGTAGTTTCTTGTAAACACCTTAGGGAAATGTTCAGGCCTTATCCATACCATTACCATGTCCCCTTCGTTAAAATCATTAAACCTGCATCGTAGGTCAGCATGGGACTTATAGGTGTCATTACTGATTGCAATCTTCCCCCTAACCTCATAAAGGATCTCCTTGATGTGATTAGCAAAATGTTCTGCATCAGCACTTGGTCTTGCCTCTGATGGGAAAGGAACTAGGTCTATAGGCTTCTTAGGCTGGATTTCCATCACTATCCCAAAGGGGTTGCAACCTGTACTTCTATTCATGGAGTTATTGTAACTTGTAAGCAAATTCAACTGCAGGCCAACACCAAATCCCACTGTGTAACAAGATCACTCACCAAAAAACATAGTAAATCTCCCAAACTTCTATTCACAACTCCAGTTTGCCCATCGATTTGAGGATGAAAAGATGAAGAGAACTTCAACTCAGTATTCAACATACGCCAAAGAATCCTCCAAAAGTAACTCATAAATTTGGCATCTCTGTTTGAAACAATAATAGGTCATGCAAACTTCCTCAAAGAATAATTGTGCAATGTGTAGAACATCAGATGTCTTGCTACAAGGAATGAAATGAGCCATTTTGGAGAAGATATCAACCACAACATAGATGGAACCATGCCCCCATAAAGTCTTAGGGAGGCCTAGCACAAAATACATGCTAAGGTCTTGCCAAGGAGAATATGGAACAGGGAGTAGAGTGTACAAACCAGCATTTTGCATCCTTTCCTTTGCTAATTGGCATACACAATGCTGCTCGATAACCTTAGTGACATCCCTTTTGAGTCCTTTTTTTTTTTTTGATCAATAACACTTTCATTAAATCATCAGTAGAAAATTTACAGGAGGAAGACAAACACACTTATCTTCCAAGAGCCACTAAGAGCCTCATAAAAGGAAGAAAAAAGAAGAAAAAGAGAAAAGAATACACTAAAGTTACAGCTTAGCCCAAAATAGTGAATCCCTTTCTGCCCCTTGTTTAGCTAAACCGTCAGCTAGGGAATTAGCCGATCTTTACATCCCTTTTGAGTTTTGTCCAAAAGAAACAAACTTCAACCATGGCAATAGTTTTGTCCCTTCCAAAATGACCCACTACACCCCCTGCATGTAATTCCCAAATTATCTCTTACCTATGTGAGGTATTGGGTAGACAAAGATGAGCCCCTTGGAAGAGAAAGCCATCATGTAATGAAAAGTATCAAGTATGGTATGATGATTATTGTCCTGACTACAAATCTGCATAGATAATGCTGAAATCTTGACATGTAGGGTAGTCCTTCTTGAACAAATCAAAGTCTACCACCTGTACAACCATAGTAGAGCGAATATAGACCACTCATCTAAGTGCATCAGTTGCTTTATTCTCCTTCCCAACCTTGTGTTTAATCACAGAATTGTATTCCTAGAAGAATGCAACTCATTTAGCATGTCATTGATTCAACCTCTTTTGAGAATTGATGCGCTTCAAGGCCTCATGATTCAAAAAGAGAACAAATTCTCTGGAATAAGATAATGTCGCCAATAATACAAGGTTTGCATTACAACATAGAGTTCCTTGTCATAGGTGTTGTATTCTTGCTTGGCTTCATTAAGTTTCACACCAAAAAAAAGCTAACAAGTGACCCTCTTGACTAAGAGTTCCTCCAATACCAACATGAGAGACATCACAAGTTATTTCACTATCAGTTGATACAACTAAACCAAGAAATACAACACCGGGCACCATAAAACACATCTTCAAGTTAACACAGAGCTTCTCCTAACAAAGAACCCTCATAACTTGCTCAAGGTGGGCAACATGTGTATCACTATCCTTGCTATATACTAGTATATCATCAAAGTAAATTACAATGAAACAACCGATAAAGGGTTGGAGTACCTGATTCATAGCCCGCATAAAAGTGCTAGGTGCATTAGAGAGACCAAAGAGCATAACCAACCACAAATACAAGCCATCCTTGGTCTTGAATGTTGTCTTCCATTCGTCACCGGTTGAATTATAATCTAATGGGACCTGCTCTTCAGATCTATCTATCTTGAAAAAGATTGTTGCACCAGCCATAATGTCAAGCATATCATCAAGCCTAGGAATGGGGAACCTATACTTAAGGGTGATCTTATTAATGGCTCAACTATCAACACACATACACCAAGAGCCATCCTTCTTTGGTGTCAAAAGTGCTGGAACTACACAAGGACCAACGCTTTCTTGGATTGAAACCTTGAGACAGTGACTCTTCAACTTGCCTTTTAAGTTCAACATATTCTATTGGGTTCATGCAATGTGCAAGCAAGTTGGGACGTTGAGAACTTGGAACAAAATCAATAGCATGTTGGATGTTGCGGATTGACGGAAACTCATTAGGAAGTTCTTCCAATGCCACATTAGAAAACCTGAGAGCAACTTGTGCACTTTTGGAGGTGCGTCTACAAGTGATACAAGTGTTGTTTTCTCCACTTCATTGGCTGCTACAGCATAGATGACTCTCGTCTCTTTGCTCTACCTCAAACTCTTTTGTGATCACGTGTAAGGCCTTCTTCAATTTAGCAGCACACTTCAATGCCTTTTCACCATAATTTCCAATTTGTTCTATTGACATTGGCCTTAAAATAACTTGTTGATTATTAAACATGAAGTCATAGGTGTTTAGCTTTCCACAATGTTATACATCTTGGTCATATATTCAAGGTCAAAGTAAAATGCGGATAACATCCATGGGAATAACATCGCACCAAATAGAGTATGAATAATGAAGAATGGGAAAAGAAACCAAGCATTGTTTAGTTACTGGAAGGGAGGTGTTGTCGATCCAAGCAACTTTTTATGGTTGAGGATGTGGTTCCATTAGCAACTTCAAGTGCTCAACAATTGATTCAGACACCACATTCATGCAGCTCCAACCATCAATAATAAGCTTTTTAGCTTGATTTCCACATCTAAACAATGCTTGAAAAATAGTAGTTTGCCTCCAATCCTCTTTCTTTTGAACAGAAAGCATTCATCTCACCATGTTCACAAGGGAAGCATCTACACAAGTATCCTACAAATCAGCACCGCCATAGTTTCCAAAATCATCTCCCTTAGGTGAGTCATACCCATAATCTTGTGGATCATGGGCCTGTGGTTTAAGAAGCCTCTCTTCATATTGCCCAATAGCAACATTCAAAGCCTTTCTTGTTGGACACTCATAAACCATATGGCTATGTCCTTGACAACGAAAACAACATAGCCTCTTATCCTCCTGTGTTAACAACTACCATAGGTGTCTTTCCTTTAAGATCATATGGTTCATTAAGTATAGGCTCTAGAGCCATTTGGTTGATTAGTAGTGCCATATGGAGGTGTTGACCGCATGGTTTTAGACAAATTAACAAGTCTTCTAGCTGTCATCTCTCTAGTTTGAGAAGTAAATTTCTTAATAGGAGGCTACCGTATGCTCTTCTCAATTTTCAAGGCTATTTGGAAGGCTTCATCCACATTATAAAAACGATGAACAACCATATGGTTCCTTATTTCAGCCCCCAATCCGTTTTTGAAATGTGAAAGTGTTTGGCACAGATCTTTAATTCCTCTACATGAAAACTTTCAGCTCTTCAAATTTGTTCATATACTCCACCACCAGCGTGCTTCCTTACTCTAAATTGTTAAGTTGATAAAAGAGATCATCTTGGTAATCATAAGGCAAATATTTTTGCTTCCTCTCCTCCCAATGGATGATGGGTGGTAGTCCAACATCTCTTAAATCATGATAGTGAACCTAACCTTCCACTCATCTGACATATCATACGAATCAAAGTACCTTTCTAAAATGGAAAGCCAATCAAAAAAAGCTTGAAGATCAATCTTACCATGAAAATCCAGAACTTCAATTCATACCTTCTTGTTGATATCTCCAGCTGTCTCATAGGCATCATATCTCTCAAGTTGATCTTGCTCTAGTACTTCATGTGCCATCTCCAAAAGAGGTGATTGAGGCCTCTCGTACAACTACATTGCTCATGGGTGTGGCCTTGGTGAAACCAAAATCCTCTCTCTCCTTGTTTCAGCTTCAACCAAGAGTTCCCCACCATTCCTTGGGGCACTAGAAAAAACCTCTCAAATGGTACTTGTAGCATTAACTTGTGGTTGTTGAGAACCTTGTTATAACTCCTTGACTTGAGCTTCCAATGCATCAACCCCTTCCATGATGAAGTAAATGAAATTGTCCAGTTGTCTATCAATCAATCTCCTTCTAAAGTTATTTCCATTATGAGTTGTCATAGCGTTGATCCCTGCTCTAATACCAAACTGATGCAAGATCTTTGTGACTTAGCACTATTCTTGCAACTAAACTTAGGTTTATATGTGTATCATAGAAACAAAAAACTAACAAAAGAAAGAAGAGACAAGAAGATATGGGAATAAGATGAAAACCCTAGGCAATCACAATCCCAACCAGTGGTTCCCCAACATTTCTTGGGGCACTAGAAAAAGCCTCTCTAATGGTACTTGTGCCATTAACTTGTGGTTGTTGAGAACTTTGTTGTAACTCCTTAACTTGAGCTTCCAATGCATCAACCCCTTCCATGATCATGTAAATGAAATCATCCAGTTATCTATCAATCAATCTCCTTCTAAAGTTCTCCCCACTACGAGTTGTCATAGTGTTGATCCTTGCTCTAATACCAAACTGATGCAAGATCTTTATGACTCAGCACTATTCTTGCAACTAAACTTAGGTCTAGACGTATAGCATAGAAACAAAAAGCTAACAAAATAAAGAAGAGAAAAGAAGATATGGGAATAAGATGAAAACCCTAGGCAATCACAACCCCAACTTGGCAATAGCACCAAATTCTGTAGAGGAACTTTCTTTGTTCATTAGCCAAAATTGTTCTCCAAATGAGCCTTACAAGCTTAACAAGGAAGAAACTCCATCACCCCCTCCCTCCCCTAGTTAGCTTGCCTAACAAGCTACTTACAAAAAGAAGCTAGATTACGCTAAACCTGCTCCAAACAATAATAAACATAAAGGCAAACAAAGGGAAATTACTAGGCTAAGACCTGTCCCCAAACATACCCCCCACACACACACAAAATTACAAAAACACCCTTACTTTCCAAAAATGTAAGAAAGTCAAATAAGTCATGTCCAACAACAAACTCAACCACACAAAGAACCTCTTAATGTGGATTGAAGAATTTAGGATTTTCCCAAGTTGATCCACTACTAACCCAGCTCCCATGTAGGCCCCACATCATCATAATGATGCCAAAAAAGCACAGGAGCAGCTTTGGTTCTCTTATGATATGCCTTAAGTTGTTTCCCATCACAATCTAGGTCTTGGGATGTTGTTAATGGTGATTAGGTGATGAGAATTTTCTAAATGATTGTAAGCCATCTGAAAATTTTGACCTTCCCCCTTTTCCCTCTTTATCTCACAACTTATGGGCAAACAAAGGTTACCAAATTTTACTGGAGAGAGTTTTTAATGCATATTCCTTCATTCAAACAAATATAAACAAGACCTCTATTCTCATCGAATCAATTCAACATAAAGAAAAATGGAATAAAGCATTTGTTTGAAAGAAATGCTACTGACATGGGTAGGGCATGAATCACGAATGATAAAATGACAAGCTTTGAAAAAAAAAAGTAATAATAATAATGAAAATTACCTTTAAAGAGCACTACATAAAGTTTCAAGTATCAAAAAGGGCAAAATTAGAATCTCAAGCTCAATCTGACAATAAAAGGTAAGCTAGATAAAATGTAAAGAAGATCAAAACTTAAGGACATAAATAACATGTCACATACAAGTAAAAAGAAGAGATAGGGTACCAACAAAAGATATAACAACTGATGAATCATACCAAAAAAGGGAAAAATTAGAATTCCAAGCTCAATTTAAAAGTAAAGGTAATCCAGATAAAATGTAAAGAATATCACAACTTAAGGATGTAAATAACAAGTCACATACAAGTAAAGAGAAGAGACAAGGCACCAACATAAGATATAACGACTGATGAATCATACCAAAAAAATTAAGCAAATTGCTAATGAAGGTGATATAGCCTTAGGAAATCCAAATCATGAAGATGAAAGAAATAGCAAGTAAATTTGAATACCTAGGGAGAAAAAGGGATACCTTTTTTATTCCAATTAAATTTAATCTATCATCATTGCCAATAGCAATGACAGCCTCCACAACCATGGATGCAAAAAACTCCTTTTCACCACCAATGAGCTTCGATGAAAGTGTAGTAGCAGCACATTTAGCTAATAAGCTTTTCTTTTCTTCCAGGCTTTTTCCCTCTATGCTTATAGCAAGTTCTTTGATCTTGTCAATTGCCTGATTCAAATGTTTTTAAGCTCAGGAAAATGCTAACTTTTAGCTTCAAAAGGAACCCAGTCAAAGGGAAGAAAACATCAAAATACCATAGAGCATGCAGTCCTATAACTCCTAATGAGATTCTGAGAATGGACTCCATCCTCTATGAAAGGCTTGGCCTCTTTCAGAAACTCCGCTGCAAGAAGGACAACAGTAGTGGTTCCATCACCAACCTGCACATCCACTCAAAAATTGAACTATGTACCATTTTGGTATTAATTTAAAAAGAAAAAAAAAAAAAAAACAAAAACAAAACAAAACACACACGCACATACTGAGTGATATAACCGGGAAGCTTCATGAATCCAAATTATAGATTCTTTGTGATGTGTGATATGCTTTTTTCATCAAAACATGATATAAATATGTGTTTGCATGTCTGTGTGTATTTTCTAGTACGAACTTTGGATTTTCCAAAATCTTCAATCAACAATCAGAACTTGCAGTCCTGAAACCCGGTTATCTTGCAGTAACATCATCATGAAGGTGCTGAGAGATAATCAATTACGACCCCAAAGTGCCCCACAACCAAATCAAGCACCATTTTGAATGAAACTCGCATCCTTGAAACGCCTGGAAGAATCTAAAAGGTCGATAGAATGACTTATGCATGGTCAACCTTTTGGCTGACAGCGTGGACTTCATGAATAACAGCTTCGCTTGGCGGGACTGAGCCATTTACCAGCATGGTGAACCTCAATAAGGTAGGTGTCGTGTCACCACGGGACTGTGCATTTATAAGACCCTTACCATTTCAAACGTGAGCTAGCAGCTCGTTGATCCTAGATCTGCTGTGAGAACGAAAAAGGGAGAGCAATCCTGTGTGACATAAGCTCACTAAACTGGTGATGTTTAAATGGCAGTAACAGACAACTGGATCAAATTCGACATGCACCAACCATCCACCTCAGAAGAGTAACAAAATTTAAAAACTGAATACATGAAATGGCAATTATTTTTGATTGATAGGTATACCTCTGAGTCTTGAGACTTGGCAATATCGACAAGAATCTTCGCGGCTGGGTGTACGATGTCCAGCAGTTTCATGATAGTAGCTCCGTCGTTAGAAATGGTGGTAGTACCCTTGTCATCGTGGATCAGCTTATCCATCCCTCGCGGACCCAGCGTCGTTCGTACTGAATCTGCCACCACTGTACACGCATTGATGTTGCTCACTAGTTGTGGCTTCCCTTGCGATGTATCAGTCCCTTCTTTCAACAAAATTATCTGCGGTTGCTGTGTTTTTTACAAAACAATATATACAAGCTCACGTGTAAGCACCGAGAATAGATACAGATGGAGTAATAAGAAACGAGCATTTAGGGTCCTATGTTGGAATCGAGACGGAACAGATTTTTTTTCCCCCTTTAGAGAAAATGTAAATGAACTTACCAGCATCGCCGCCATTGAAGGTGAAGCTAGGGATCGAATACCACGGAGGCAGAGAGATGGAGTGTAGAGTTAGGGGTTTCAGTTGCAGTTGCAGAGCCCTGGTCGGAACTCGGAAGTATGGAGTACTGGGTTTTTTCAATTTTATTTAAAAAGGGCTTTTAACCAGAAGGCAGCGAAGGCTCTGGGCTTTCAAGTTTCAACGAAAGAAATGGATATGGCCATATGGCTATTTGTGCTGAGATGGACCGGAATCTACCCGGACAGGCGGACAGTGGACACCGACCCGAATTAAAATAGAGGCATGACCGCATAAGTAGACCTGTCATGTGGGCCGTGCCGTGAAGGCGTGAACGAATTGAAGGCGGACGGACGCCATCCGTGTCGCCGTGTCGAGCCTCGGGCCTCGGCGGGCTGTGCTTGGGCAGCCCATGTCAGGTCCGGCATGGTCCGTGGCTCGGTTTCTAGTTGGGCCGGGCCGGTCCATACGAACCGGACCCGGTCGGGCCTATTTTTCTTAAACTAAGAAACAATAGGAAAAAAACAACATATAATAGCAGAAAAATTAACATGAATAATAGACAATAAGTTGGAAAATTTTACTTCATTTCAATTTTAATGTGTACAAATAATATAAAATACATTGAAAAAATAATACAATGGAGTTTAATTAATGAAATGATAAAATTAAAGACAAAAATTACAATGGGATCGGATTATTTGAAAATGTACAAATAACTCACAAATAAAATTGGAAATATTACAAATAATTCTTAAATCCAAGTAATGTGGGTCGTGCTTTGGGGGATTGGTCCCCTCGACAGCCTAGGCCCGGCAAGCCCGCCACCATCTCGGCCCACATTATAGCTCTAGGCATGAGTTTTTGGTAATAGGCTACAGTCGCTACATGTTTAATATATGAGAGTGCTCACACTGAACCATGGTTTTTCTTCAAACCAAACCAGTCTTTTAGTTTTTGGAAAATTCCAAATCAAAACCAATTGATTAATTGTTTGATCAGTTAATTTTTTGATTGATTTGATTCTTTAATTTTTTTTCATATTTATAATATATTGTATAAATAAATATGTAATATATTATATATTATAAATAGCTAATTATTAATGTAAGATATATATATATATATACACGCCAATCGATTTGATTAATCACCAATTTTTTCAAATTGTTTAACTAGAACTAAACTGAACTGATACCTTTGTTTTTTTCAGAAATATCAAACAGACCAATTCGGTTAATTGGATTTTTTTTTGTTGGATTTCATTCGTTCAATTCGGTTCTTGATAAGTAGCCCTTTACACAATACAAGTAGTCATCCGCCCCTCCCCCAACTAGATTGATCATTTTTTGCCTAGCCATGCCCGAAAGTTCAACGCTTGGGCCAAGGTTTGTGTTTAGGCCCGATTTAGGTCTATGAGTTCTTACGGTTTAATTAACCAACTATGGGCCTGTTTTACCAAACCAACCTGGTACCATCAGTTCTTGTAAAACCATGAAACGAAACCAACCGGTTGATCAATTCAGTTATTGATCAATTTGGTTCTTCGATTTATTGATGTTTGTAATATACATTATAAATAAATACATATAATATATTAGATTGTAAATAGTAAATAATAGTATATATAATAAATATATATAATGTATATATATATATTTATTGATAATATATATAATACAAAAATATATATGAAAAACACATATGTAATATACATAAATATATATACACTGGTTGTTGTGGTTAATCATCGGTTTTTTTATAATGGTTAATCAAAACTGAACTGATATCTTCGTTTGTTTTAATACCGAACCAAAAGCAGATTAATCGGTTTAATTAACCAAACATTTTCATTCGGTTTGCCTTTTCATTTTTTCAGTTTTTTATGAGTACCCCTGTTCAAGCCTAGACCCACACCAGGCCCCCAATTTTCCAGGCCAAACTTAGGTCTAATATTATATAATATGAAAACGTTATTTGATACACGAATTATACATGTCATGTCATAATAATTATTTATAAAACATACAATGTAACGTATATTTTATATTATATAGTATAAAATAAATTTTGCATGTAATATAAAATGTTATGTATTTATTGTTTTTATGAAAAAAAAAGGTATAGGCTTGAAATCAAGCCCGAAACTTGAACCCACGCCATAGCTCTTATCACAAGTGCCAAAAAAGCCCTCAAACCCAACCTAGTTTGACCTGGCCATGATCACCCCTACCCCAAACTCTTAAACCCCAACTGAGATGAAGGCAAGATTTGATCACAAATTTGACTACAATCAGCTAGAAACTTTACCAACAATGTGGTAAGCTAGATTGGGTTGGCCAACACTTCAATGCCCAAGCCCCAACCCAACACATATTATATATTAGATTGATATATATATATATAAGATATGAGATAAAACATGATAAACAGGTTTATGTGTCCCAGTGTCCTGGGAGAATTGGACACTGGATCACATAAACAGGTCCATCCGCCCACCTGCTTAGCATCTGAAACACTCCATGCCTCTATCCCCATAACATGATTGAACATACATAACTGATGATAAACATACAATCATGCATGCATGCATGTATGAGAAAACATGATGAACATGAATGCAGAGTTTATTGGCATCATGACCATATACACGAGAAAACAAATTATATCATTAATTATTTGACTTCCATAGATATGATTTCCTGACTAAAAATATTGGGTGGTTTTATTGATTAAAAAAGACCAAGATTTACAACCAAATAGTCTTGTTTGGGATTGAAGTAAAAAACAGTGACAACAATTTTGGTGATAAAATAGGAAATATTATGTATGCATTATTACATTATTTTGTTTTTATAAAAAATAATAGAGTACAAAATCCAACTTGTGAACTCATGCATGGTGTCCTATTACATACATAAGACATATAAATATGAAACGTATTGAAATGGATATATATATATATATATACATTAGAGAGAGATAACACACTTGCAATTTCTATAGAAAACATGTTATGCAATCTAAAAAGCATATATAAATCATTGTAGATAGCATGGTTTTCAAAACCGGATCGGACCAGGCGGTCGGACTGGAAAAACTGAGAATCGGTCACCTGATCGGTTCCATTTTTTTCCAAAACTGCTTTTCCCCCCAAAATCATTGATTTTGATCAGCAAACCGCTAAACTAGTCGGTTAATCGTTCGAACAATTTTGACCGTTTTTAAATTTCTTCAATTTTTTTAATTTTATTATCAAAATGAACTAACTATTCGAGTCGAACAATCCGATCATTCGAACCGATAACCGAACCCTGACCGGTTCGATCACCAGGTCAGTTTTAAAAACCATGGGAGATATCCTCATCTTGCACTAATATACACACAAATGTACATATATAAATCCATGGAGACGTCTTCATCAGTTTGGCGTGGGGCAGTTGACCCAAATCACTGAGAACATACCTGTCTCAAAGATTATAACTTTCTTTATGATTCACTTCTCAATAGACGCGTTATTTCAATAAATAAAAAAAAAAAAAAACTAATTTATAGTAAGTTATAATGACCATATTAAAGATAATTTCAAAACTAGTCTACATGCCTACGTGCTGCATTTTCTTTGACTTCTTCAGACTGCCTATACTTTGCTTACTGGCCTTGCTTAATATGGAATTTTATGAAATGCAGAATTATTTGCACTAGCATAAATGCATGGGAGTGCAAATGTTAAAAAAAAGAAAATTCTTGTTTAATTTTGTTTTGGATTTTATTTTATTCTGTTTCATATTTTAATTTATTTTATTTGTACTGCAATCAAACAAAATAAGCTAACATTTGAAATAAAAATAATTAAAATTTACATTAAAATCATTTGCATTACTATGGTTTTGTATCAGTACAAATTTATTTACACTGCAACCAAACATAGCCCAAAGGTTTTTACGTTAACTGCCAACTTGACACAAATCGCCTCCTTTATTGGGTTTGGGACCAATAGTGGACAAGCAACTGCCAACACATGTAGAGCCTAGCCCGTGCAAATTATGAAAAAAGGGGAATGAGAAAGGGGAGTGGATGAATGGATGAATATCAATTTAAAAATTAAGTGATAATGAGCAACCATCGAATCGATGAGGAGAAAAAGAATTCATAGTCTAAAAATATGTAAGAATATCCAGCATGACTATCAATTTTAAAAATCAAATGCATGTTAATCAATTAAGACAATAATAGATGAATCAGAAAGGCTCGAGTTCATGAATTGCTTCCATACAACAATAAGTTTGTGCTTCTATTAAATTTCACATTAGACTGATTGGTCTAAACATCAACAAGAATGATACAAGTCTATTGAGATAATATCACTAACTTCCAAAATCAAATGTTGTAAAAGCTTTCATACTGCACAGGGTTACGATGCAATGATAGAAAGAAATTTCTTCGAATCATTAATGCTATTCAATATATGGTTTCAATATGAATTTGATATAAATCAATTTATGAATAGGTATATCAAATTTAGTCCGATCAATTTGTTGTCTTAAGATCTAGATATAAAACCTCTGAAACAAATTGAGTTAATTTGGATAGTGTGATATAAACATATGAATATATTTATTGAAGATTCCAGATCAAATCTACGCCATGCATATATGATATTTTACATTCAAATCAACGACTGGAAGAAGAATGCACCTATTCGGTCGAAAGAAAAACGCTAAAAAATGAAAAAAAAAATCTCTGTAATATCCCACCAGATAAATATGAACCATTGAAGAAAGTAAGAGAGATCGCACACTAGAGAGATTGTTTTGACAGAGAAGGGCTACCAGAGAGTGAGAGAAACCTGGTTCTAGGTCTCTAGAGAGTAACTGCCAGAAAGCAAGAGAAACCTGCTTAATTCTAGGTCTCTACAGAGAATAACTGCTAGAGAGCAAGGTAAACTTGGTTCTAGATTTCTAATGGGAAAGGCTGCTTTGAACATCTGAACAAGGATTTCAGCCTTAAGGTTTTGGTTGCTCAATTAGGGGTTTCAGACTTCGAGCCTTCAATGGGTTTCAAATTTCAGACTTCGAGCCTCCAACTCAATTCAAAAGGAATATACAACTTATTTTAGATTGGTCCATGGCGCGTTCAAATTCGATTTTATAAGTGTTGGATTAGATCTGATTCAAAATTGGTCAATTGACACCCTTAGCCTTAGTGCCAAATACTTATCCGGTTTTATTTTAGTGTATCACACACTTCACTCTTTACTAGTTACTAATAGAACATAGGGAAAAGTTGGTCAATCCCCTAACTAAGAGGAGCCCTTGAATACACGTTGAAATATCTCTGTACTATATGCTTTTTATTCAGGCTCAGTTTGGAAAAAATAGAAATGTAAATTATATAATACAAATACATACAAAATAATAAAAAATATAAGATTTTACACTCTACATATTTACAATGCAACAGAGCTAGCTGCAAGTGCCGTGAAGTGGATGTGAGGACCATGTAAATCTGAATTCCCCTTGTATGGTGTAGTTTGCATTGATAATTAGAGTCCACGTTCTGTGCACCGGTGGGTTCACTGGATGCGTGGACCCACCAATCTTAATTGACCACATCGCCCATTCCCAAGATTCAGAACGTCAACACATTTTTCATCGTTAGCATGGGCTAGCCGGTTCAACCAGCCACAAAAAGACATAACTCAAAAATACTCAGCCCGCATTCCTCCCTTATTCTCCCTCCCATTTTGCAGAGTTTCGTTACTTTTCTTCCACCGAATCCTACTCATACACCGGCGACCATATCACAACAGACGGTGATCCGAACCAACGGCCATCAGTGGCGAGAGCTCCGACAGTACGTTTTCTGGCCTCCTCTGCTCTGAAAATCTTCATGGGAAGATGCCTGTGGATGGATTTCTTTCCATCAGGAATGACTGACTGTACAAGGCAGACAATGGATTCCCATTGGGTTCTCTGAATTGAGTCGCCTATGAACATTAGTCTTTTGTTTCTCAAAACCTCCAGCAGCTTCTTGGCATCAAACCTGAGAAATCCAATGGTCCAATCAATGGGCCTACCAAGAAAAACAGCCACTAGACATGAATCAGGATGACTTTTACATACATGGAAGCCAGAAATGTTAGGTGTGGACTATGGATCAGTAAAAAGTGTCGAGTGAGTAGTCCTGTATGATTGTAATAGAATTCTTGCTGGTGTAAATGCTTGTTACCTTGGTAGTTTGCGCTTGTAAGGCTCCCATCTCCAATTCTAATTAAGAGAATCAGGCCTCCCATTCAGTATACAAGGATGGGACACATTGTCCAACACCCATCTCCCATCAAACACATTGCACCAGCCCACAATGGATTCATGGCCAGAATTATCAGTCGATGATCCCTACTCTTCACTTTCGGATGGTAGAATCTCCAGAGAAGTTGATTGGAGAGAACGGGCGTTTGCATTGTTTCTCCAATAGAAGTTCTCTGATACTAGCCTCACGGTTCCAAATAAGAGAAGAGAAACCAAAGCAAAGGGGTAGATGGACAAAATCCGGTGATCAGATGAGGGCTGGGTGGCATTATGGGTGGGAGGAATGAGATGAGTTTTTTGCATTCAATCACCATTTGAGAAAAGTTGTTGTTGTTTGGTTTACAAGTGTATATTGATTATTGAATTTTAAGCATTTGAGAAATTCTGGATGCAACCACCGATTGGTAACTTGGTAAGGACAAGTTAGAATATGAGATCTTCCATTGTTGGAGAAGAACTGAATGATAAATAGAATGATGAATTCGCACACCATGTTGTGATGTGATCACTGATCCGACTATCTGAATGCTGGCAGCACAGACCTTGCCCTTCACGGAATGAGCCCTTGAATCCCAAGAATGATAAAATGCATACACTGAACAGGGTTTTGGAACTTTGGGCTTTGGAAGAAGAAGAAGAAGAGGCCAAAAATTGTATCGTCGGGGCTCTCGCCGCCGATGGCCGCTGGTTCGAGTCACCTTCCGCTGTGGTAGTAGGGTTTGGTAGAGGAAAAGCAACAAAAACTCTACAAAATGGGAGAGAGAATGAGGGAAGTGTTTTTGAGTTGTATTTTGAATTTTTTGTGGCCGGTTGAACCGGCTAGCCCATGCTAACGGTGACACGTTAACGTTGGTCGATTGAGATTGGGGATAGGTGACAGTATAATCCACAAATACCCCCCTCCCCTTTTTTTTTTGCAGCCGGACTCCAATTTTTTTAGTTTGTTTTATGGCAAACGGACCATACATTAACCACGGTGTGACGGTATATAAGCAGTTCATAGGGGTACTTTTGCCTTTTCGTGCATTTTATTTCTCAATCGGCTTAAGCAGTTATGGTTTTAACTTTTAAAGGCGGTTGGGGTATCGTGTCTGGTTTATTCCGGCCCGAAAACGTCTTCCTCGATATATGAAGAAGACGATGACATACCCTAGAATCTCCCGTTAGTCTCAGAAGCCTAGAAATCCTTTGCTTAAGCGTTTCGAAGACGAGTGGTCATCTCCCAGAAGGTTCAGTCCGTTGTTGCAACCATGGAGACTGCAAACCCAGATTCACCGGAGGAAGTGAGGAACTGGCTTGAATTGCCTGCGGATGTTTTGTCTCTAATATTTATGAAACTTGGTGCCATTGAAGTCCTTGCTCGAGCTCAAGCTGTATGTTCTTCTTGGAGGAAGTTCTCTAAAGCGCCTCAGCTTTGGAGACGCATAGATATGCGGGAAATGTGGGATTACTTCGAGACCGAGTATGATCTAGAGAGAATGGCATTGCATGCTATAGATAGAAGCGATGGGCAATTGGTCGAATTCTCAGCGGAACATTTTGCAACTGACAAAGTTTTAGAGCGCATCATCGAGAAGTAAGATAACCCCATCCTCGTGTCGTCTGATGGTTTTCTTTCCTTTTTGCTTGTTTTTTAAATACCCCTCCGATGTTCGAAATCCTGCTTAAAAATTGCGTTGTTATTAATTATAAAAAAAATTGCGTTATTTTATTTTCGTCATGTATCGATAAAAAAAAAACTCTGAAATAACGTGAAAAGTTTTTAAACGGATTCTGCTAAATGCAAACTGCAAAGTTTCGTGTTGACTAAAGTTGTGATTGTGGATCACATTTTGTGGACAAAACAACATATTAGACTTCTATTGTATTTCTTTCTGAATTTTGTCCTTATGTTACGGTAATAAAGAACGCAGTTTCGAGGAGTGTGAAAGAAGAACCCGAAGACATGAAAAGCAATGGTATAACGGTCAAAGAGTAAGCGGTTTGGAAATAAATGCCATTAGATTTATATTTATCGGAAGGTTATTTATAATTTAAAACGTTCAACGATGTTCAATTAAAGCTTGTAATTTGTAAACAACGCTATAGGAGCCTCTTCTTGTTGCATACAACATAAGCATTTAAGCTTATTATTTGCAGTTTAAGACAGTTTAAAATATTTAAAATTGCGTACTAATGGTGCAACGCTAAAAGTGTTTGGAAGCAGCAGCCAGGTTTGTTGTTTCTGCAGCAGTATTTATGCAGCATAAATTATAGCTTTACGATATAATTATTGGCTTATTGCATTCTGTAATTTCATATAATTCCCCTTGCACTTATGTTTATTTGTATATTTTAAATGTTTACCATTGCTTTCTAATGATGCAAGGCTAAAAGCATTTGGAAACATCCGTCAGGTTTGTTGTTTCTGCAGTGTAAATTTTAGCTTTATACTAGAATTATTTGCATTCTGTAATTTCATATAATGCCCTTTGCACTTAAATTTATTCATTGAATGATGGTAATTGGTTATGCCATTTTGCACCAGTGTGTGTTTTTGGATCAGACATCCATGGATGATGGCTAAACTCCTCATGCAAATTATTGTGGAAGTAAAAAGGAACTGCTTTTTGGGAAAGAGTATCAAGGTCATAACAAGTTCTTACTCTGGTTTAATGGCTATTGAGGGGCATGACAATTAGAGTTCAGTGATTGGGTAGATCGGCTAATGCCTTGGCTGATTATCTTGCTAAACAAGGGGCTACTTGGGTTTCATTGTATATGGCTTCTCTGTAATTTTCTTTTTCCTTTGTTATGTTCTTTAACTAAAGGGTTGATGGTTTCTTCCATCTCCCCTCCTTAAAGGGGAGGTAGCATCTCGTGCCTCTCCCTAAATTGTACTATCTTTGACTTTGATTTAATAAACTTGACAATTCACTGATAAAAAAAAATCAGTCATTGCATAAGTAGAATTAGAGTGAGTTTTCTTTGAATTGGAATAGGATATGACAGCTTAGTTTGAGTCTTAGGATTATTGAGTCTAATAGTTTGATTCCTAAGACTATTATGAGTCTAACAGTTTGACTCCTAGGTTTATTATGAGTTTATAGTCTATAAATATGTACGGACGTTTTACACAAAGAGCAATGAAGTTTATGAGTTTTCTTCAGGTTATGCCAACTATGGTGAGTGATTCCCATGCCCTAGAGTGATTCTAGGCACCCTGTGAGTGATTTCCAGGTATTTTCTCTCTTCTTTCTCTCCTTATTTTCTCTCTTATTCCTTCAAGAAGCTATTACAGCCATCAACGGTCATAAAATTCTGATCAAAGAAGACCATTTCAACATTCTCCAAGGACTAGAACTGAGCTGATCCTACATCATGGTTGTAGGGGGTCTCCAAGTCCATGATTGTTCTATCCTATCATTGAGCCAAAGGTGCCACTTCCTACCAAGGTCTCCAAGTCCGCTCCGAGCTCACTTTGCTTGCTCTCCGCTTCGACAAGACCCCCTCCCCCCTTTTAACTAGTGCTATGCATCTTCATTCTTCTTAATATAAAAGATTTTTATTAAAAATAAAGAAAAATGAGATCCTTCTTCCTCTTCTTCCTCCTCATTCCTTTGCCCTTAAGGAGGCTTATGCCTCCTTGTGTTCAAGAGGCTTACACCTCTTACATTTTGAACTACGCCTCACACTTTTAGGTAGTGGAATGTCTCGCATCACGCCTCCGCGTTTTAAAACATTGGTTTGGATTACTACATGGACTAACATTTGCTAAGCAATTTAGATTCCACAACTTGGAGGTGGAAGATGGCTCTCAGGTGGTTATTTCTTGGACAAGATGCAGTACCCAAATCCCATGGATCTATAGGCACACAATTCGAGAAACTGAAAGTATTACAAGGGAGTTGAACGTTGCTTTTAAATGGCTGAGGAGAATAACAAATGGGGTGGCAGATACTCTAGTTAAACAAGGGGCTATTAGGCATCAATTGTTTTTTGGGCAAAGCTGTAAAATTGTAGTTTGGGGTGGAGAAATCTCCCACCCTATTGTAAACTTCAATTTTGACTTTAATAAAAGCTTCTCTTAATGATAAAAAAATGTTGCATTTAGAAAGGAAAAATAAGAACCGAGTGAACTACTAGTTATCTTCTTATTGTACTCTCAAATAAGAACTGGGTGAATTCAGTTACCTTTCTCTCATAAAAAAAACCTACTTATTGTACAATAACTACTTGTTGTACTAGTTATCTACTTATTGTATTCTCGTTTCATTGAAGATGTCTATGACTGGAACATAAAGCACTATGTAACTTTTTTTTTTATTTTAAGAAAAGGATACTTATTGAAAAAAAGGAAGGGGAAGGATGTACAAGAGGAGATACAACAATACCAAAATGGACCAAAAGCCAAAAACAACTCTCCTAGAATTTACAAAGGCATTGAGAAGTCGCTGTGCAAAAAATCCCTCCCCACCCCTGACTTGGCCAATTCATCAACGACACAATTCGATTATCTAGGAATCCATTTAACATGGCAAATCATACTAGACATGATTTCCAAGATCTCATTAAAACTGTAGTTGAATCTTCCAAGGGCCCTCCTTTAAATTTTTCATTTTTTTTTATCAGTACTGATGAGGGATTGATGATGCGCGATTTGGTGCTCCCTGCTGGCGGACAGCTCAGACGTCGAACTGAGTAGGTCGCCTGGCTGAGTTGCAAGAGAGAGATCAGAGTTTTTGGGTTGCTTTACACGGGGTGGGCACTCTGATGCTTAAGTCAACAAATTGAGAATGCGATTGCAAGAATGCAAGAGAACTAGAGTGCTTGAGTGCTAAATCGCGCGTGCCTTTTCAGAGGAAGGGGACACCTTTATATAGGCAAGCTGCCGTGAGGCTCACGAAGCGCGTCTGAGATCTCCGGTCTGTCTGGTTCGGAGGTGGTTTCATGCACGGAGGTGGACTCCGTGTAAGCAGGTAATGCTTATCCAATTGCGCCCGAAGTGGGCGGAGTGATAACCGGCTCTTCCGACGTGGTGTTGTGATCTCAGGGAAGTTGGAGACGATAGCCCACTTAAGGAGGAGGTTGCCCGACGCGTTAGGCAGGTCGCTAGCTGAACTCAGGTCAGGTTGGTGAAAGCGGGTTGCCTCTCATGCCGACTTGATGTCTTGTCGGGCCCATTCGCAGTTCGGTCTGCCGAGGGTCGTCAGGCAGGTCCGAGGTGTCCGAGGCGCATCCGTGGCTTACTTGCATGTTGCTGAGATGTTGTTTGACTGTTTTGAGGTACCATGTGTCCTCATGTCACTGGAGGGCCAAATCGCCCCTCATCAGTTGCCCCCACTCCCGAGTCGATGCTGGTTCGGCGAAGGGAGTAGCTTGCAGTCAGTCTTTGGTCCATGGTGACTCGACTTAAGCTTTACAACTAAGCCCAAAAGCACTGTGCCCTGTTAGCCCCTTGCTTTGCTAGTTGATCTACAATATTATTAGCCAACCTTGGGACCCACTGAAATTCCACCTGCCTATTACTTCACAATCTTCTGGCCTTTTTGATCTCATTCTGAAAGTACCATGGGGCTTTTTCAGACTGTTTCAGCCAACTGATGATTATTTTTGAATCTCCTTCTACTACCAATTTATTGACTCCCATTTCAACAGCTTTTTGTATCACAAATGCCATAGCATTCCACTCTGCTGTTATGGAGTCCCCTGGGCTGAGAGGGCAGGAATGCCCCTGGGCTGAAAGCACCACAGGGCTTTTTCAGATTGCTTCAGCCAACTGATGATTACTTTTGAATCTCCTTCGACTACCAATTTATTGACTCAACAGCTTTTTGTATCCCAAATGCATAGCATTTCACTCTTCTGTTATGGAGGCCCCTGGGCTGAGAGAGCAGGAATACTCCTTGAAACTTTTCATTCAGCAGATAACATTCTTGGAGTCTCCTTCCACTGCAGACGTCAAGCCCAAACAAGTCCACTACAAAACTACAAGGCAGAAGGCAAAGGTATCTGCTTCAGCAGCATCTACTACACCAATTAGCCCACTAAAGGCTCAGATCAAGTCCCCATTAGATTTAATAATTTACCCCCAATACCAGCTTGACCCCTGTAATTTAATGAGCTTCTACAACTGCCATCAAACTGAAGTATAAACTCCATAGGGGGTCTAGGAGGTCTCCCATGGAAGTGCATCTAAGAGTTAAGTAACAGAAGAATTATCCCTAGTCTTCTAAGGAAGAGTTTTTTTTTTCCTTCAAAAGACCCTTTTATTCCACTTCTCCTGGATACACCACATTATAGTATGCACTACCACCTTCCTATACAAGATACCTCTGTTGCGTGGTATATAACCTAGCCATTGCTCAAGGAAGTTCCCAATAGAATATTGGGAGAGGGGGGGGGACCTAAATACCAATATTCCCTCTCTCTTCCTTAAAGTACTGGTATAACTTCATTCATTATATTGTAGTGAGTTTTGGGGGTCAATATGCTGTTAGTTCTTCGGATGATCATAATTAGGGCTTAGCAAAAGTTTTTTTGAAAAGTGGAGTGGGTGTCAAACCATTAAGGAGCTATGCCTTCTTCTTTTAAAGTTATTTGATTACTGTACCGTGTATGGTTCTCCCATTTAACTGGTTGGTTCAATTCCAAAACACCCAACTTTAGCGTTTCATTTACCCCCTATCTTTATTTAACAACCCACCTTTACCTCTAACAATGAACAAGTAATTGTTTCCATCAATATCAGATTGTTTGTGATGGCTATGTTTTCTGGCCCAATTGGAATAGGGGACTCATTGAGGGCTGAGATTTTAGCAGCTCTGGAAAGGATTCAAAGGGCTAAGGACTTGAACATAAACAAGCTGATCTTAGAAGGAGACTCTGAAACTGTAGTGAATTGGTTAAAAGGAGAAGACTCAAGACTATGGAGCTACAGCAATGAAAAGAGGAAATACAACTGGCTGACAAAAGATATGGAAGTTCAATGCACTTGGATAAAGAGAAGTGCAAACTCTTTTGCAGATGGGTTAGCTAGACAAGGGGTGAATAGGAGCTCTGTTTTTTGGGCTCAACTGTAATTCTTTCTGTTTTTTGGCTTTAGTGGCATTTGTAGGGAGTTAAGTTACTTTAGCTCCCGTTGAATGTTTTTTAGCATTTAATCAATTAATGTAATCTCTATTATTGATTAGAGAGAGAGAGGGAATCCTTGAATCCTTCAACCTCAAGGCATGAAGATGAAACTGTATGGCTGTGTTTGGTTTGATAGAAAATAAGAGAGATAGAAAGTTTTGAGAAAGTTCTTAAGGAATCTTACAAAATTTGTGAAATCTCAACTTCCTACTTTCTCTTATTTTTCTATTAAATAAGCATAGCCCAAGGGAAAATATGGATATAAGTGGCCAACAAAATTGGTACTCAGAACTCTCTCTCTCTCTCTCTCATGTAATGACTATGTAGTACACCAATTTGCTGGTTGTTCACCTTTTACCTCACAATACTTGCACTCTTCTGGTCTTTTGGCAAGGAATATATTATTGTGATTTTGTTACCTTTTTTACTCTTTCAGATCAAGTCCTTTGATATGCCTTCGATTAGTGTCTTGCTATCATGTTAGCGACGAGGAATTGATGGAGGTAGCCAAGAAATTGCCCCTATTGGAGGAGCTTCAACTGTCCTATTGCTCATTTTCAAAGGAAGCAATTGAATTCATAGGACGCATGTGCCCTCATCTAAAATCCTTTAGACTGAATCACCAGGGGTATAGGTGCTCCCATATAGATTCTGATGAGGAAGGGCTTGATGAGGAAGCGTTTGCTATAGCAAAAAGCATGCCTGAATTGCGCCACCTCCATCTTTTTGGAAATATGATGACCAATGTTGGTCTGCAAGCCATTATTGATGGTTGTCCCCATCTTGAATCTCTTGACCTGCGTCAGTGCTTCAATGTCGATCTAAGCGGATATTTGGGAAAGAGGTGTGCAGAAAGAATCAGACATTTGAGACATCCTAATGACTCCACTGATGACTATGAATTCAATGCAGAAATTCATAATGATCCATCTTTTGCTGATGATTATGCGTCTGGAAGCGGAGGTTTTGATGATGATTATGACGACTACACCAGATATCATGATGTCAACTTCCCTGACTATGAAGATTTAGACTTCGGGTTTTTTGGTTTCTGAAGTTTTTTTTTTTTTGGATAGAAAAGAGTGGTTTTATGATACTCATATTTTAGATTTGATTTAAGTGTTATGTTACCGAAAATCTATATTTTTGGGTGGTGGGAGTGTAGATCAGCCAGTTTCTAGCTTCTTTTCTCTCAAAGCAAGAAAGCAAGTCAAGCTACAATTGTTATTATGACCATCTTCTAAGGTTTATTGTAGTCATTTGGTTTGATTCTGGGTTGTTTTCCGTGTTTTGCAGGCGGGTTTTCTGTCATCAAGGGCATGGGTGCCTAATATTTGCTTCTCAGAATGTGGAATATAATTGCCATCTCTTTTATTCTAAAAAAACTTGTTGGGTGATTGTTTTGATTTGTGAATATTCTTCTCTTCTCATGTGGATTGTGGGATGTCATGATTTGGGTTTATAGATCCCAATTTTTGGGATGTAGTAGTGGAAATGCAGGGAGAATTTATTTAACAAAAAAAACTTTCCTTACCAACAAATAAATTATTAATCATTTAATATTAACTAAATTATATAATTAAATTAATTAATAAATAAATACTTTAATAATTACTTATTTTAAATATTAAACTAATAAAATGTAAAAATACTAAATAATTAAAATAATTAACTAACTATGGATTTTAAATAATCAATATATAATTAATAATAAAATATTAAATAATAGAAAAGTATTATTAATTAATTAATAATTAATTAAGTAATGAATAAATAAATAAGAGTTTTATTATTAATCTAATTAATGATTCAATAAAAATAATTAAATAGTAAAAATGTTAAATACTTAAAAAATTATTAATAAGAAATAAATTATTAATTAATTTATAGTAAATATTAATAAAATAAAATTTAAAATATTAATTATTAATTAATAGTTAATTATATAATTATAAGTATTAATTAATTATAAAATTATTTCGTTAAAATATTTATAATTAATAATAGTAAAATATAAAATAATAAAATATTACTAATTAATTAATGATTGTTATTAAAGTTGATTTTTCCATTATTTTCCCTTTTGCAACCAAAACAATAGAAGGGCATGATACGGGAAAAACTTATAACTAATCATCTGGCATCATAAAACTATAAAGGTGGTAACGTGGTATTAGTCAAAATTCATGGGGAGTTTATTCGTCAAAATTATTGTAGTAATCATGCCTTTCTGGTATTATAAATACTAGTATAATGGCACATGCATATAAGGGGGCGTTCCTTTTTTTGGATTTTGAGAGGGGAAAAGTTGGTCAATGGGATTTTGATTCCTATTGACCAAAAATCCTATGTTATTTTTTTAGATTTATGTGGGGACCAAGGAAACTTTATTTTTCTAGGTATCACTTATTCGGGTAAGTGATACTTATTTCCTAGGTGGGTAAATAACTTTCCCACCTTGGGGGAAAGTTGCCAACACTTGAAAAGGGCAAAAATGCCCCTTGTAATAATGGATTTTTATGGATAAAATGGTCACTGCCTTATTTAAATAGGAAATAAAAGAACATAGGTAAATGCACTTACCTAGGTAAATCTTTCCTGGGAAACAAGTAACTTACTGAAATGCGAACGGGACCTAAAAGGTAAAGGGTAAAGATAAAAATTGATATTATGAACTCAAATTTAACTTTTATGCAAGGTTTTTTAAAACTGGTTGGGACAAAGAACCGTTCTAGGGTCCGGCTCCCGAGTCGAACGGTCCAATCGTTTGGACTGAACAGACAACCCACTTTGACAAAAAAGACTAAAAACCGTTGTCTGTGTCTATAGTTCAACAGTCCGACCCCCTGGGTCAATGGTGGCCTACTTTGACAAAAAAGGCCAAAAACCGTTGTTCGTGTCTATGGCTCAACAGTTTGACCCCCTGGGTCAATGGTTCACTAACCAAATCAATAGTTTTTGGTCAAAAAAGCAGTTTCGGGGTGAAACAGAACCGGTCAGGTGAGTATTTCTAGTTTTTTGGTCCGACCGTCTGGTCTAATCTGGTTTTGAAAATACTGCTTTTGCTTTTATGACTGCATAGATTCCCGAAAAAGTTCCTTAAAAGGGCCTGCTCTTAAATTTCATCCACCTTAGTTGCACATGCCAGTGGTTCTCAGGCCTGGGTATGAAACGGAGAAATCTGCTATTGAATTTGGCAAATGTTGTCGAGTTGCACTTGGTTTTAAGTTCCAACACTCCAACAGGTTTGTTGGGTTTGGATCAGTGTTAGTCGTGTTGAACGTCGAGTCCGGATTTCTTACCCATGACAACTCTACCACATAAGACATAACATCGCAGCCACACATGGAAACACCTCATTCTCTTATATGTTATTATGCATGAGGAGATGTTTCCAATGCACAGAGGTAGTGTTTTATGGGTAGGCGTAGATAGAGTTCTTGTAGGTAGGAGATCGGGAGTCTTGCACATCGCCCATCTTTTATAGACGGCTGGGATTTGTTGAAATAAAAACTGAAACCAGTCAAAAAGGCAAAATAATGCTGGGCCTAAGATCAGATCTTATCCCTTACAACCATATTGGGTGATTGCTCCAAGTGTAGCTGTAGGAAGACCGGATCTGCTCCTCACACAGGGCGCCTCACACGCACATCCTACAATGCATTGGGAACATCTCCCATACTTATAAGTTATTATTCACGGGAGATGTTCCCAATACAAGGTGGATGTACCTGTGAGGCGCCTCTATATGAGGAACAGATCCCGTTCCGGCTGTAAGACCGATATCTTAATTCTTAACCTTGACGGTTGGATTGGAGTACGAACAACCATGCAAAAGATGCTGTAATATTTTAATGTTGCATTCTTCATTTCCTTTTGTTTTGGTATTTGCGGGAATGGAGCGATCCAGCTAACACACCAACTGAGCCACTCCTCAGTTGGTAATGGTTCATTCTTTAAACGATGATAAATGAGTATAGATTGCATGATTCATGTGTACATGTACTTTCACTATTTAACTGCCATGTCATGTTTACATTGACAAAACATGTGTTGAGAAAGTCATAAAAACATAGTGTTTAAAAAAGGCCATTCTGCTGGTTTTGGAACCAGCAATAGCATACAAATAACGTATAGAATCGAGCTTCAAAATATGGATGCATCATGATACACTTTGGATACAAGTAAATACGGTGGAAAGATATGAATATGTTTGCATATATTAAGGAAATTGCATTATTAACATTACATTCAAGATTGAAATGACCATGAATAAGATTTAAATATATAAAAAATAAATACTTTAATGGTACATATGAAGAAATACATCACAATCAAATATAGTATGATACATAAATGTCATGGAATGTTATTGACAATGCATCAATTAATTAAGGGGATGTTTTACAACATTAATGTTTTTGTTTTCATTTGTTTTGGAATTGCTACATCAGCAAAATAATAAAGCTTTGTTCTGAATTAAACTCTGTTTTTGTTTTCAAAGGAAAAAACAAGTTGGTTTTGTTTCAAAAAAAGTACATGTTTTAAACCAACAAAATATTAGTTTTTAAAACAAAATCAAATTTTTTAGTATTGAAATTATATGATTTATGGAACATGATGTTGAATAATTAGATGAAAACATGTTTTTGAAACTAGATTCAAGAATATGTTTTCAAGAACATGCTTTTAGTTTCAGTTTTGAAAACAAAAAGCACATACAAAACCAAGAGCATGTTTCTTGCGTTTTTATTTTAAGAAACAACTTGTTTTCAAACAAAATGGTTTTGATTTGTTTTTGGAACAGGAAACAAGAAAAACAATTCACATTATAGAATGCCCCTTAAGAGTCCAATGCATATATTACATAAATTTTTACAAATTACCACATGCATATATTACATATATTACATTGTTATGTTATAGTATGTGAAAAATTTATGTTGTCGGAAGACATGATGCTGAAAGAACTTTGACCAAATCAACCCCCACCTCATTGGTATATATATATATATATATATATTTAAAAGATTCAAGAGAATGTCGAAGTCCAAAATACATATCATGTAAATTCATAAATTTTAATTACTAAAAAAATATCCTATTATCAATATTTTATTTTCATAATTTTTCTAAAATTAAAACAATTTTTATATAAATATGGATTAGTGGATTTGATAGATTGTTCATTTTATTAAGATTTATAAAATAGTACATTTAATTTTTATTTGAGCATTATTGTATATTATTATTTATTTGGATTATGTATGGCCCCCAAATTAAATAAAAGTTATGTTATTTTACTAATTAGCTGTAACTCATGGATTAAGGTATTGATATGATACTCTCAATACGGGGCGTATTGTATCCATATTTATGGTCATGGATACGGGATACACCATGATTAGATACGTATCTCACGAGTAATGTGTATCGACACAATACGCTTCCGTATTGGGCCATATCGTGTCGTATTGGTGGATATTGTTCGATACACACCGATACAGAGGCGTATTCGTGCCTAGTTTGACAAAACTATATATTTACTACTTTTGGATTGTTTTTCATCTTTAATAAAAATTAAAATTAGTATTATGAAAAATGAAATAAATAATTTAAGATTTAATTTTTTCAAAAATTTTAATAAAAACTAAAAATTATAAAAATAATATAATTCCTCTACCTTAGATTATTTATATATTTTTATTTTACACATAATTATATGTTAAAAATGAAAACATAGTTATTATTTGAAAAAAATAGAGTTATTATATAAAATACTAAACAAATAAATTTGTCCAACAAAATTAATGGAAAACAGAAAATTATAATTATAAAAACTGAAATGAATAATTTAAGATTTAATTCCCCAAAAAAATCAATAAAAACTGAAAATTATAAATAATTTATTTTATCTACCTAAAATGATTTGTTTTATTTTACAATTATATGTAAAATAAAAGCATTATATATTAAAAATGAAAACATATTTATTATTTAAAAAATAGTTGTTATTTAAATAAAAATAGTAAATTAATAAATATTCCCAAAAATTAATAAAAGTGAAAATTATAATTATAAAAATTGAAAGAGTGATAATTATTGTATGATGTTTGGATGTTCTAGAGTCCCGGTATTGTTTGTTGCAATATTTCTCTTCATATAACCTATTGAAGTATGCATTTCTCATGTGCTTATATTTTTTTTTTTGTAGATAATTCACTTTTGGCTTAAAATTATTAACGTATTTATGTGATTTGCATGCATTTTCTTAGTGTATCCAAGCATTTCTATATCTTTCGTTTGTATTCATACATTTCCAAAACGTATTCGTGTCTTTATCTGTATTCGATTTATCCGATATGATACCCAATACTAATACTTTGATCTTGATTATAAGATCATACGGTTGTCCTTGTGTGACTTGAGGGATTTATTGAATGCCGTTCAAATTAATTAGGTGGCAAATGCAACTCCATTTCCTTGAAAGGTATTATAGTTGGTTAGCAATTGGTGATGGCTGAATTGGTGGAATTTTGAGACTCAAGAATCAAGATCAAATTGGCTGAATTGTGTAGCCTCAAGAGCATACGAGTACCAAAAAAATAAGATTCAATCTAGATTTGACAATGGGACTGTAAAAATTGGGAACCTAAAGCCTTAACGGGTCCTGATTAAATGATAATTTGCATGGGTTAATTGCCCGGTTAATCAGTAAAATTGGGACTTATAAAGCATTCTGGTTTTTAGTCTGGTTCGAGTCTTATAACATTGGTTTTACCGTTTTAGTACCCAAACACAGGTCAAAGTAGGTATAAGCTGGGGAGCGTTATGTGATGGGACGATGGGATTGAACATTGTCGGAGGGCTTTGGCTTTAGCTGAGCTATGTTGAAGAAGCTACTAAAACTAGCTTTCATTTGATTTATAAGCTGAATTGAAGCATATTCCTGCTTTTTAGACTTTTCATATAGGACCCACCTTGCAAAGCTATCGCAAGAAGCCGCTTCCTGAAAATCTTCCCAAACTAAACGGTCACTGAATCAGCCATCTACCAGCAAAACTCAGACTTCAATAGATGAGGTCTGAGATAATTTTAAAGGCTTTCAGCTCGGACGGTAGGACCCTTTAATTCGTGGCCTGCGCCTGATAGAGATCAATGCTGCAAACTGCAATGACTGACTCTATATATGTAGAGTATCTACCAAGCACCGTTCCGTCTGCTTTTTACGTACGAGTGCCCTATTACGACGAAAGTTCAAAACATGTTCCTTCTAATATACGTCGACATGGCCCATGGGACCCACACTTGGGTGTCATGAAGTGGGGAATAAGGGTAACGGTCATTGAAAATCTCCTAATCTGGGGAAGTTCGATAGAAGCTTCTCCAAGTTGGAACTTCTCAACCGTGCACTTGAATTTAATAGGTTAGATATTGCCAGGCCCAGGCCCAGGCCCAGACCCCAGCAACGAAACAAACAATAAGGATAAAAGAGATGAGAACCCCTATCGACCTTACTTTATTTTATGTTTTCATTGAGAGTAGGGTCTATTTTATTTTTATCTCACTTTAATTTCTTTCAACTTCAAATATGTTGGGGCAATATTGGCAGGACCTAGGTGTCTTCCAAGTGACGAATGTCCAATAGGAGTAGCGTTTTCTTGGTACTTTCGGTTTTGGATTTTAGGAGGTAAGTTGTATTAATGCTGGGCCCAGCCTCAGCGTTTAATATACACTTGTCTCTTGAAAAAAAGGGAAAATCTATGATACGGGAAAGATATAATATGGAAAGAGTTTTGATCAATCAACATCTACCCATGAATTTTGATGAATAACACCTGATTTGCTAATATGTTCATGATTTCAGTTTATTAGTCAATTGTTTTTTGGATATTATATCTTTTCCATATCATAGTCGAACCTTTAAAAAACAACAGGAAACCAGTCTGATAAATGATAATCAAGTTGCTTAGGCCTTCTTTTAGCAGTTTTACTGGATTTGGGTATCATCTAGATGAGACAGTAATGGGCCATCAAAATTCACTTTTGGTTGTGATAGTTTATCTATCTGGCTTTTGTGAATTGCAAACAATAACATGACTATGCTCCCAAGTAATTTTCTTAATACTCCCAAGTAGTTCTATTTATTAGATGGGATGCGCCTAGGCCTAGCAAAGCCCAATCTAACACTGGTATGTGTGGTCTATAGCCATCTACTAAGGCTCAGTTTGGAAGGAGTACAAATACAAATATGTAGAGTGTAAAATCTTATTTTTGTATTATTTTGTATGTATTTGTTCGGTATATATTTGTATTTATACTCTTTCTAAACTGAGCCTAAGGAAATCTTAGTGTATAAATAATACTTACCTGATAACCGCTGTGGTTAATTAATTAATAAATAATAATAATAATAATATGTTATGCAGAAGACTATATCATAAGTTTTCAAACAGCTTATGAGCTCAAAAATGTCTGATCAGAGCAGAGGTAAGGTTTAAAGTATCATACACCTCTTTAGAGCAATTTTATTTGCACTAGTACAAAAGCATAGGAATACAAATGAAAAAAAATGTAAATTCTCATTTAATTTTATTTTGGGTTTTACTTTACTCTGTTTCATGGCTTAATTTACTTCATTTGTACTGCAATCAAACAAAATTAGTTAAAATTTGAAACAAAAATAGGTTAAAATTTACATTCAAATCATTTGCACTGCCATAATTTTCCATCAGTGCAAATTTATTCACATTGCAACCAAACACAACCTTATAAGCAATTATTTCCATACCCAAAAGATATGATACTATATACTGGATACGCCACATGTCAATACTTTGAAGTTTGAACCTTGAGGTTAAAGTAGAGTCTCTGCACTGTATGAACCGGTGCGACCTGCATGCATCTTGCCGTGAATCTAGATCTGCTCCTCACTGAGCGCATCTCACAAGAACCTCATAGCCTTATCCCACCGTGTATTAAAAAGTAGAAACATTACCCGCACTTTGTATTGTTATTTATGGGAGATGTTTTCAATACAAGTGGGACGGGGCTGTGAGATGCGCCCCCTGACCCACTCCATTAAAGCATTAATTAAGACATTAACCGACTAATCCACTAGGGTAGTAACTAGTAGTAGTAAGGCTTGGCGTGTAGCATCTCGCACCGAATCAAGAATCTTGACATGATAAGCTCATCGTTGATCGTACGGTTTAGACAAAAATAAGATATTTTTTCAATAATTTTTTATTAGACTTTGTACGCATCAAACTTCAGGCATTCAAGATCTCTTAGAGAGGGGTCATTTTTTTGAGATTTTAAGAGGGGAAAATTGGCCAATGGGGATTAGGGAACTCGTTCTTTCTTTTACTTTATGTGAAGATGAGGGAAAGTTTATCTTCATGGGTATCACTTACCTATGAAGGGACAAAATAATGAATTTTTTATGATTAAAATGGTTATTGCACTATTTACCTATAAAATAAAATAAAAACATGGATAAATACACTTATCCTAACAAAATTTATTCAGATAAATAATTTATCGAAAAGTGAACAAAATATGGCGAATCTTTGTTTATTATATTGTGACCACAAACCACATGTAGTTCTGAATTCTGAATCACTAAACGCTCTCATTTTGAGTTATTTTAAATATTTTTGTACTTGGATGTTTCTGTATAACAGATTTTTTTTAAATCATTTTAAGGAACTAATTTCAGATTAGGGAAAACAACAACTTAGTACTTACAAGTAGAACGCCCACGTTTATGTTCAACAATGAACATTCCAAAAGGATCAAAACACACACATGTGACACTATCACACTATTATGGTACACACACACATACCCCAACGGTCCAACCGGAAAACAAATCACTCGGTGTTTTTCACTTTTCAGCTTCCAGTTTCACACTGACCAAGTGACCAGTCCACCGACCGCTTAGAAGTGGTATTCTTGTAAATATATTGTCAAACGAGGTTTTGAAATGAAAGGTGCTTTTTCGGCTTTATCATCCGTAGGATCTTCAATGGGTCCAACTGTTTCAATTCCCTTGGGCCCCACCGCTCTTTCCTCCTCATGCTTCTCGTTCAGCCCTTTTACCTCTAGCCCTAAGGATGCTATACCTAGTTTGCAACCAGAGCTCCAAAACTCGAGCAGGTACGATTTGGCGTCATTCAGGGGTATTTACGTCATTAAATGCTGGAAGAGGACAATACAGTTGGGGCACATTGGTCTCTCCGTGGGAGTGGAGTATGGTTCCCTAGAATTTCTATTGTTTCTTTCTATATAAACGAGAGATGCTTCTTGTTAAAGCAACGGGGAAGCACTGGGAGAAACATGGAGGTTGAGAAACGGAAGCAGATAGTGTCAATGTTAATTTCAATTTCAGTCTTCGTCTGCATCATGTCAGTATGGAAGGTGGTGGATTGCCAGCTCCCGATTCCCACCAAGTTTGATGGATTCGTCTACAAGGGTCGAGGAGTTCACGATGATGCAATCCTCATTGAAGCTTTCCTCGACCCGGTCTGCCCGGTCAGCAGGGAGTCTTGGCCCCCTCTGAAGCAGGCTTTCGACCACTACGGTCATCGCCTTTCGCTCATTATTCACATCTTCCCATTGCCGTCAGTATTCTCTCTTTTTAATTTTTATCTCTGCTTTGCCTCTTTCGTAAATTCAACCGTTCGAAACCAGATTATATCTTACGGCATTTGCTTGATTGTCTATGTCTATGTGAATATCTCATCAGATTTTCTTGCGCTTTCAACAAATTTGAGTATTGCTACTTTACTTTTTTACTTCTTCCATCTTGTTCTCTTCTCTATACGAGTATTTACTCTGATTTTTGAGATTTTGTGCGAGATTAAAGCTGTTTGCTCTTTACTTGTTGCTGAAGATGGTCAATGGGTTTTCTTCACAGCATGTGTGTCGTGTGGACTATGGAGAAGCAAAATAATCATAACGTTTATTTTTATTTTACACCCATTCAAATTTATTGCATGAATTCGGGTATTTTGAACAGAATAATTGAGTTATTTTGAGTTGAGTTGAGTTGAGTTGTGTTTAGGATTATGAGATTTTCTAATCTGATCTGATGTCCGTTCCTAGTTCCTACCATGCAACATGGCCTATTTTTTAAATGATATATTTTTCTCTTCATTGAAATAAATGTGACAAATTTCCATGTGGAAATTGCAGTTACCATGACAGTTCTTTCTCTGCTAGCCGTGCACTACATATTGTAAATAGAGTGAATGCATCTGTCACATACGAAGCGTTGGAGACGTTGTTCCAGAATCAGGTTGGTGATTTTTTTTTAAATAAAGTTAATTATGTGTAGCAGCCATCTTAAATAACCAATTTTATGAAGCTTTTTCATTTTCGCTGTTGTAGTTCACTCCATATCTGACATGTTTTTGCATAAGATTTGTAAAAGCTATTTAAATTTTCTTTTCCATATACTTTGATTCATGTATTCCTTTTTTAAGTAGTCTAATAAATTCAACTTGATGGTTAAGATGATATAAACTAGATTCTGAAAATCCCCTTTCAGAGGCCTGATGGCCGTTGGTAAAACATCATTACACACCTCTGAATTCTGCAAATTCCTCTTAAAATTCTCAGAGGTGATATCCTTCTAAATCTTTATTCTCTAAAGCCCAGAATGACTGGATTTAGTAGGCACATCAAAGTAAGCACGTTAAACGAGCATTTGATAAATATTTGACAACTGTCAAAAGTGAGTATTGATCTTTTTCAAGGGTAGGGTGAGGGTATTTTAAGGGATACATGTCAAAAAAATTTTCAAGTGCTTATTGAACGTGCTTACAACTTCATGCCTACCTCATCCGAACCCCTAAATTCTAGGGGTGCAACCTGGGTGGGCCCAACCCTAACGCAGCGTAACCCGCATTTTTGTTGGGCCTTGGGCTTATAAATTCATGCTTTTAATTTTTTGGTTTGGACTTAGGAATTATTTTGTATGCATTTGTGTATTTGTACTTCTTCCAAGTTCCAAACTAAGCCTCAGTGAAACTTTGACAAGTATAAAAGTAAAACCTGGTGTTTGCTTATCTCAGGAAATATTTAATTTATTTTTCCTATATTATCTCTTTCTATTCCTATTTTTCCTCTCATACTTATATATACCATCTATTCTTTTTTTTTTCATTTTCTTTATTTAAATCTATAGTAACATTTCCTATTACGATTAGATTTCTATATACAGTTACACACCGAGTTCTATATGTATTTCCTTTCTGTCAAAACTGAAACAAAACTTAAAGAATTTTCTACAAAATTTAGAACATTGAATCCCTAGTGTCATAAAAAAAGTGCGAATGATATGGCTGCTATAATTTGCCTCCAGATGTATCTTGATGGTAACTGAAGATTAAACAAGGATTTAACTATAGAGGAGGGCCCAATGAAGGTAGAGGCTTTGGTTTTCTTTGACAGCACTAGAGTGAACTTTCTTTTTTCAACCGAGTATTTTCTTTTTTCAATTGATCCAAAATTGTTGGACATGCATTAATTGGATTGTTTTTTTATCATATATAAGTCTGGTATTCCACCACTGTCAACCCTGTGTGAACAATTTGGAAAATACAGAGTGAAGTAGAACCATCCAAGTTTACCACATAAACAATTAGACATCATTATCATTTTCCATAAAAATGAAATATGGTTTCTGATCATTGAAATTCAAAGGTTCACACTGGTTCTATGCATATAGAATGCAGGCATTAAAAAGGAGAGATTTTACAATTAAGAAACCTTTGGAAGTCTAAACAGTCTGTATGAATTTCTTGAGTTCATGAATACTGAACTTGGTGAATATGGATCTTTTAACAGGAGAAGTTTTATAATAAGGAAGTCTATAAGAAGTCTAAACAATCTACTGATCATCTTATTGCGAAGCTAGTGGCAAAAGTTCTTGGAAACAACTCGTTATCTGTAATCGAATCTGGGTTTGAGGACAAACAAACAGAGCTCGCTGCAAGGTTTTCCTTCAAAGTAAGATCTTGAACTTTACTTTCAGTAGATCACTAATTGGTCTCCCACCCTACCCACAGACCACATGATAAACAATCTGAGTGTCTGACCATGCCAGTTAATGAGAACCAGTTTCATTGTAATCTGAAGTACATATCATTTGCTTTTCATTAACTTTTCAGTTTCATATTTTTATCATTTTAGTCCTTTTAAATACAAGCTTTTGTTTTGCAGTATGGATGTTCAAGAGGGGTGATAGTGACACCTTCTTTCTTTGTTAATGGGTTTCAATTGCCTAACGCTGGCTCAGCTGTTGATTTTGAAGGATGGAGGAACATCATTGATCCACTAGTTGAAGTACGGGGCCAGAGGGAGGATATTCCTCATTACTTCCAATGAAGGGTACCCCTTTGTTGTAGGATTTTCATGAAGGATAAGTATAAATAGTTTCAATTAGATCATCACTAATAGTGTCCATGTGAATGATACAACTAGAGTATAGGCTAATGTTAGTTGCTTATTGCTAGGTAGTTTATCAACTTTTTGCACTTTGAGTTTCAGGACTTGGTTCTAATGGAAGTAGAGTTAATTTGTACAAGTCTACAAAAGCTCAGAGAACATTGTACATTGGAGAAAGCTTATGAAAGTTTTTGGCTATCCAGTAGCTTAGTATGTTTTTATTGTATTCATTTGATGACCTAGTGCCATTACATGGGAGTCCTGGCATTCTTACTGATTATATGTGTAATTATGTATTACTCATTTTCCTATTCACTTTTAAGCCCCAAAGCACAAATCCTAAACTTTGGCTTAAAAAGCACAAATACAAACATTAATGCATATATACATATTGTTAAGAACTAAGAAAGAGAAGAGACAGATATTGAGGAGAAAAGAAATTATCTTCTTCAAACTGAGAACAACATTGGCTATTTAAATAGCCTTACATAACAAACTGAACAAGAATTAAGCAATCCATGTCTAACAACTCCTAGAAACATGGTAAGACTAAAACAAACAAATAATGACACCCTTAAGAATAGGGATTTATTGGACTAGGCAGTAACAAACCAACTCAACATTTCCTCCCTTAAACTGATTGCCATAAGCATCAATTTTTATCATTTTCAGAACAAATTCCTAATGATGCTCGCAGCTTCAAGAAAACATCTAGCTTGAGTGACTTTGTCATTATATCAACTAATTGATCTTGTGTGCTGCAATAAACTAATTCCGCAGTACCAGCCTTTGTGAGCTCTCGAAGGAAATGAAAACGCACATCTATATGCTTACTACGACCATGCATTATTGGATTTTTTGAAAGCTTGATTGCAGAACTACTATCACAATTAATAATAGTTGTCTTGCCTTGATTCAGACCCAATTTTTCCAGCACTCTTTTCAGCCATACTGTTTGGCAAGCACACGAAGCTGCAGCGATAAATTCAGCCTCAGTGGTAGATAGACTTACTACTGGTTGCTTTTTTGATAGCCAAGATACTACTCTTGAACTCAATAAAAATACACAACCTGAAGTGCTTTTTCTATCTTCCAAATCTCTAGCATAATCACTATCTGTGTAAACAATAAGTTCATTGTTTCCTCCCTTCTTATAGAAGATTCCAAAGTCAAGTGTTCCCTTCAAATATCTCAGCACCCTTTTTGCCACTTGTAAATGAAGCTTAGTAGGATTCTCCATAATACCTACTTATAAGACCAACTACGAACATCACATCTAGTCGAGTAGCAGTTAAATACATGAGACTACCCACCATTTGTTTAAAGTGAGTCTTGTCTACCTTAGCTCCACCTGCATCTTTCACCAGCTTACAACCTGGAACAATATGATTGTGAACTGAATTGCTTCTATCCATTCCAAACCTTTGCAGCACCTCTGACGCATACTTTTTCTGATTAATAAACACACCATTTGATTTCTGCAACACTTCGAGACCAAGAAAATACCTCATTTTGCCAAGATCAGTCATGTCGAACTCATGCTTCATGGAATCTTTAAATTCTAAGACCATCAATTCATCATTTCCAGTAAAGATGAGATCATCAACATACAAACTGATAATCAAAACTTTACCTTCTTTTCCTGTCTTGATGAACAAAGTACGCTTGCAGTCACATCTTTCAGAACCTTCTTTCATGAAATATGCTTCTATACGACTGTACCAAGCACGAAGTGCTTGCTTAAGCCCATAAAGTGCCTTTTTTAATTTATAAACATTGTGTTCATGTCCTTTTTGCACATAACCACAAGGTTGTTCCACAAAAACCTCTTCTTTTAACTCACCGTAGAGAAACGTAGACTTTACATCTAGCTGATAGATAGCCCATCCTCTTTGAGCTGCAAGAGCCACCACCAAACGAATTGTTTCCATACGTGCCACAGGTGCAAATACTTCTGTATAATCTATTCCATACTGCTGAGAATATCCCTTCACTACAAACCTTGCCTTGTACTTGTCTACTTCTCCATTTTCATTAAATTTTGTTTTATAAACCCATTTCACTCCAACTTTCTTTCCGCCTTCAGGTAACTCCATTAATTCCCACGTGCCATTCCTCTTTATTGCTTCCATTTTCGCATCCATGGCTTTCCTCTATTTCTCGCTTTTTAATGCATCTTCAAAACGAATAGGATCAACAGCTGCAAACATGGCCAATTGAGTTTCATTGTCTTCTTCAGAGAGTCCTTCTCCTGTTTCATAGTCTCGCATCCAAATTGGTGGTCTCCTATTCCTTCCTTCATTCGAGCTAAGTGAACTTTCGACCAAAGAATCAGGGAAAAGATTCTCCTCTTCTTCTTCTACATTAGCATCAATATCAGACTCACTTCTCTCTTCATTGTCATAAAAAATGGCCGCTTCCTCCTCTCGATCACCCCATTCCAAATCGCACCCAATTGCTTATTCATACTTCTTGTCCCAGTCCCAGCTCTTGTCTTCTTCGAACACAACATCCCTACTTATTATGATCCTTTGTGAAGTAGGATCATAAAGTCGGTAAGCCTTTGATTCCTCACTAACTCCCAGCAAAACACAACTCAAGCTTTTATCATCTAATTTTGTTCTTTTACTATCAGGTACATGAACATGAGAGATACATCCAAAAACTCTGAAATACACAACCGAAGGTTTGATTCCACTCCAAGATTCTTCTGGAGTTTTATTTCTTACGGCAAATGTTGGACTTCGATTCAAGATATTTACTGTCCAATTGACTGCTTCAGGGCATAAGGTTTTGGGAATTTTCTTTTCTGAAAGCATACTACGTACCATATTCATAATGGTTTTGTTCTTTTGTTCCGCGGCTCCGTTTTGTTACGGCGTGCATGCGGCTGTCAACTGTCTTTGTATACCATTTACATCACAAAACTTATTGAATTCTTGTGACATAAACTCTCCTCCTCGATTAGTACGTAAGCCTCTAATGGATGTGTTTGTCTCATTTTCAACATAAACCTTAAATCTTTTGAAAGCATCAAAGGCTTCTGATTTTTCTGTCAAAAAGAAAACCCATGTTTTTCTACTAAAATCACCTGTAAATGTGAGCAAATACCTTTTCTTGCTGTTGGAGATGGGCTTGATCGGTCCACAAATATCAGCATGTACTAACTGGAGAATTTGTGAAGCTCTCCAGGTGCTCTTCTTTGGAAATGAATCTCTTTGTTGCTTTCCTGTCAAACAGTCATTGCATAGCCTTGAAGGAGACTTAAGTTGAGGTAAATCATTTACCATTTTCTTTTGCTGAAGAGTTTTCAAGCTCATAAAACTCATGTGTCCATATCTGCAATGCCAAAGCTGCACCAAATCCTCAGTGATTGTGTTGAAACAAGCAGATTTTAAAGGTTGAGATATAGCATGTAGAACAAACATTCTATTTACAGACATCTTCGTATCCATGATCAAGCCTCTCTCATGATGAAACACCTTACACCTTCCATGTTGAAACAGAATAGCAAGCCCTTTTTCTTGCAATTGCCCAATGCTCAACAGGTTGTTCTTCAGCTCTGGTACATAGAATATTCATGTGATAATATGTGCTATTCCATTCACCTGCAGCTTGACGTTACCCTTTCCCATTACAGCCATGCTTGAGTTGTTGCTTAGCTTCACTGAATCTCTGAAATTCACATTCAGATTTGAGAAGTATTATTTCTTCCCACACATATGATTGCTGCATCCGGAGTCAAGGAACCACAAATCTTCGTTGCTGGCTTTGTTCATATCCACATGTGCCATCAACAACATCTCTTCTTGAGTTTCTACATAATTGGCCTCCTTCTCCTTGCTTGGACATTCCCATTGAAAATGCCCAAGTTTGTGACAGTTGTAACATTCCACTGTGGTTTTGTCAAAGTTTTGTTTGCCTCTTCCCCGTCCTCTTCCTCTAGAACTTCCACGGCCTCGACCCCTTCCTCCTGATTGATCTCCGTGAGTGATCTTCAAAGCATGTTCTTCTTCAACATGAGCACTCATACGTTGTTCATGCACAAGCAGGCTACTTTGCAACTCAATGGAACATACAACATAATCAAATTTGGGAGTCATAGATCTCAAAATCTTTTCAACAACAGGAACATCTCCTTTGTTCTCACCATTTGCTTTCATCTTATTGGCTATGGTAAGAGTCCGAGCAAAATACTCGTTCACCGATTCTTCTGCCTTCATGTGGAGAATTTCAAATTCCTTCCGAAGTGCTTGCAACTGTGCACGCTTGACTCGAGTTGTTCCTTGATATTTTGTTTCATGAAATCCCATATGTTCTTTGTTGTATCCTTGTTAAGGATCGTTTCCAAGATTGAACGATCTAATGCTTGAAATAGATAGTTCTTCGCCTTCAAATCTTTCAGCTTCTGATCTTCAATGTTCTTTCTCTGTGCATCTGTGAGAACAACACCTTCTGTTGCTGCAGGAATTCCATTCTCTATTAAGCCCCAATATTCCTTTGAACACAAGAAGTTCTCCATGAGCATTGCCCAATGATCATAATGCCCATTGAATCACGGGATTGTTGGTTGCACAAATGAACTTTCTGTCGTCATACTTTTGAAGACTGTTGCTTCAAACTTTAATCAGGCCCCTTGGAGCTCTGATACCAAATGTTAAGAACTAAGAAAGAGAAGAGACAAATATTGAGGAGAAAATAAATTATCTTCTTCAAACTGAGAACAACATTGGCTATTTAAATAGCCTTACATAACAAACTGAACAAGAATTAAGCAACCATGTCTAACAACTCCTAGAAACATGGTAAGACTAAAACAAACAAATAATGACACCCTTAAGAATAGGGATTTATTGGACTAGGCAGTAACAAACCAACTCAACACATATATGGTACATATACATTGAGAAGTACGTTTTAAGCAGGAGCTTATCCAAAAATGCAACCAGCAACCTTGACAACGTATATATATATATATATATATACACAATAAAATGGAATGGAAGCTATTTTTATATGTTTTTACTAGGATACGCTCCTTGACAAAGCCATGTATGACAGAAAAATCAATGTGCCTATGCCCCATGAATGTACAGGTCAGATATGGGCACACAGAGGCCCAAACCAAGCCCATATTACCCCTAACACAATGTGCATGACTCACAATTAGTCAAGCTAGCATAAAGTCAGGTTTACGGTCTTCGGCCGTTTGGCATCAATTCATGGTGAAAGTGGGGGACATTCACATCAAATGGAGCCTCTCAGGCTGGGCGGAAACAGACAAGTTCAGACTGTGTAAAGTTTGTGGTTCTGGACCATGGAGGATTAAATCCAACATCTCCCACATATTGCCTGTTTGGCCCAATGGGTCTACAAATACATTTTCATCCAAGCCTGGACGTCGATCATACCTGCAGCACATGATTTTGACCTTTTTTATGCGACATGGGCATGGCACTGGATGGTAGTTTGTGATTTGGAAAATGAAAACAAGTTGTCAATTGATAAACAAAGATAGATTTTAGTTTTGATGTTGTCATAGATTGAATGTCTCAGTAGCCTAAGCCCGATGCCCAGCCAGGTCAGCAATGGCCAGGCCCATTACCAATAGAGAGCAGCTCATGCCTCAGAGTGCTGTTGCATTTGCACCCCCGTCAAAACTTGGCTCGGGGCCTCGGGCTTTGTCCTGGTCCAGCCATTAGCATCGCTACTCAATACCAAATCATCTTCTTTAACTTGGCCCGACTGAGTTTATATAGTTCAAACCACGGTCTGTTCTGGTTTATCAAACTTCTACCCTATAAGGCCGGAGTGAAATTAAATTGAAGGGGGGAAAATAAGTTGATAAAATAGAGGTACTTAAGTGGACCAAATGATTTGTAGGGAAGGTAAGAGAGTCAATAGTAGAGCATTGAGGGATATTCAGATCCCAAGTCCCACCCCAGCCGATGTCCAAGCTCACCCACACAATTACTTCTTCTCCCCTACTCAACCGGAGCCTAAGATCCAATGCTTCATCACTAGTTGCTAACTTACCATTTTTTGGGTTCCTTTTCCTGTTTCTTCTTCAATTATGTGGCTGGTTTTTTTTTCTAAGACAATTTAGTTTCACTTCTCACCACTTGAATTTGGAAATATAAATAAGAGGGATCAAATTACTCAGAGATCAACAATTACTTGTGATGGAAAGGACATAATAACAGATGAAAATGCAACGTTTCGCAGTGAAAAGCAACCTCGTTGATTCGAACTCCGATAACAAGAAGCTAAAGCTTGCAACTGGAGAACAACCGCTCTGTCCTAAGCCTCGAAGGCTGGGAGATGCTGTGCCGGAGCTTCTCAAGCCTCCTAGATGTCATAAACACAGGTAAGGAGGTCCCTCCCTCAATTTAATAATCTTTCTTTTTTAGCTGGAGATGTGGGTTTCAAATTCAGCAACCACCCACGACTAGTATTCGATAGATGGTCTCTGTAAAATTAAAAGATTTTGTCGTTTTTCGTCCAAAAAAAAAACAAAAAAGAAACTAAAAGCAATTTAGTTAATTAATTAATTTAATTTTGTTGTATGAAATTAGTCAATCCAATGGTGAAGGGAGGAGCGAATTTCTCAACATGATTGCTTCCAAGGTGAGAGTTGGGATGCAGAGGCTGTTAATTTCCATCAAATGATAGGTTGTATGGTTTTACTTTTATAGCAAAAGAAGTTAATTTCGATGCAGAATAACGATGGACAAGAATCCACGTGCACCGGATGCTCTCTATCGTGTTACTGTGGATCTCCTCCGACTAGAACCGGCAACCCATTGGTTCATGATGTTCAATTCATCCATCAGATGGAGCTGCTCTCACCATTGATGCGAACAAAGCTGTCTGACAGGTTCGGGCTCAGCTCTGCGTCTCCGATTTGAGCCGGGCTCCAAAGTTGGAACGAGAGGGCATCTGTAGAAACAGATATTCAAATGGTGGTTTCTAAAACAAAACCATTCCGACGGATTTTGTAGGGTTTATAGTATGTATCCTGCCTGCTTTAATTTTCTGCCTCTGCTTGTACATATTGTAAGAGAGTCGGTGCTCCTTGTACAGTTTTTGTTGATCAGACATTCAGACCAAGCTCTGCATGTACTGATTTGAGGAGACGGGTGGTGTATGACTGTGTGTACCATGGGACTATGTGATACTTAGACATTTCAACAATAAAAAGGCCATTACTACAGCTATTTGGGGGCTTTGGAGGTCCAGATTGGATCAACAACTGACGTGTTTATTCTTGATTACGAGGGGTGGAGTGGATGTGGATGTGGATTGTGGACCTAGCATTTGGTTTTCTGGCCATAAATTGACCATTTTCATTTTGGAGCCCACATCCTCACGCTTGTCGACCCAATAACCAAGTAATTGCCCCTAAAATAATAATAATAACGGATAAATACGGATAAACCTAATGCAGATTTTTTATTTTCACTGTAGAGTTATAAATATTCAAAATGTCAAAATCCCCCTCTTTACACCAATGTCTGCCCATGAATTAGAATCAATTCCGAATTGGCATTCACCCAAAATGTATTTTGGACTTAAAAATTTTGACCCTGTGCTAAACCATCATTCTCCCAAATAATAATAGGGTGTAACTAAATACTGAAACTTCTCTTTTTTATATTTATTTTCACTGTAGAGTTATAAATATTCAAAATGTCAAAATGCCCCTCTTTACACCAATGTCTGCCCATGAATTAGAATCAATTCTGAATTGGCACTCACCCAAAATGTATTTTGGACTTAAAAATTTTGACCCTGTGCTAATCCATCATTCTCCCAAATAATAATAGGGTGTAACTAAATACTGAAACTTCTCTTCTTTATATATATATATATATATATTTATATATAACTAAATACTCAAAGTTGCCCCTTCTCGAACTTCATAAACCTATCCATGCAATCAATATATATATATATATATAACTAAATCGAAGCTTGCTGAGTTGCTGGAACAATTACACTGCCTGATTTTGCTACGTTTGGTGCAAATTTTAAATATTCTTTGAACATTTAAAGAATAGTAAAGGGTAAAAACATCTTTTCATTGATTATGTTAAATTTAAGGGCATCTTATTCCAATATTTCTATGAGGAGATTTAAGTATTTACCATAAACCCCAGGGAAGTTTAGGACAAGTTTGAGAGTGCTTATTAAAAAATAAGTGTTTAAAAATAAAATCTTATTCTAATAAGCACTTATGAGTGTTTAGTGGAAAATACTTATTTTAAACAGAGTAGTATAGGCATTTTAAAATGATGTGGGCCCTATTTGAGAACACTTTAAAAAAATTAAAAGAAGTACTTCTTTTAAGACATGGGGCTACACATTAAGTGGTTTTTAAGTAGTTATGGGTGTTTGGTAAAAAAGTGGGGAAGAAATATTTTTTTTTAAAGAAGTATTTCTTTGAAAAATGACTTCAAATTGATTTTTTTTTAAGTATTTATTGACTCAAAAAGAAAGGGATGAACTAGTCCCTGATATTTTTTTATAATGCCTAAAATACCTCGTGAGGGTTATACCTCCTCCTCCATTTAGTCGAACCTCAAACCCTAGCAGCAATGCACCAGTTACAAGTTCACCGGCGACAATCACTACCCATGTCATGGCAGCTCAAGCTTTTTCCACTTTCTTCTTTCGTCTTTCTTCTTCTCTTATTCAATGGGTTCTTCTTTGTTTTGTCTGCACCAAATCGTTTTTTCTCGTTTGTCGTTATAATTTCTCCGCCTCCCTGTTTCATGTACATATTTATTTTCGGAAAAGGCACCATTTTATCCTTATTCGGTGATTTTCGAACGTAATTGTGTTGATTATCGTGTTTATACATCTCTGTTCAAGCTTCATAGAAAAAGGTATGGAAGCTCTTCGTGATTTTTTCGCTTCATGAATTTAATGCGATCTCTTTGTGTCGACTTGTTTTGTTCAATGCTGTTCTAGTTTCCTAATTTGCTCAGACTTTGTTCTATGGGGTCTTTATTTTTCTTATTGAAAAGAGAACTTAGCATTGTCAATTCGTTTACTCGTAGCGAAGAAAAAAATAATAATTCGTTTAAAGTGAAACCTCCCTCTGTTCAAATTGATTCCTCTCATGGTTTCTTTATTATGGTCATGTCTGAGGCTATTCGGTTTCATTTTTGTGCATTGAGTAGTCATAGTATCTCTATACCCGATTAATTTTGGTAATCCAATTGAAGAGCATCTCTATATGTTTCTTTTAGATTTTTTTGGTTGCTTATTTAAACCAGAGGTTCATGCAAATTAATCTTGCGTTTTAATTTGGTTTATAAGATTGGAATGCTCTAGTAGCATATACAGAATCGAATGGAGAAAATTGTTTTTTTGTTGTTGCCACCGTTACAACAGCTGGAACTGTGCTTCAATCGTGTACTCTTCCTTATCCACTGACCATATTATTTCTCTTCCCCCCCAGCAACAGTCTCATCACACAATGCCTCAGTTGCAATGGTACAGGTTAATGACACTAATCCTCTGGTGAGGCCTCGGCAATTTTCATCTGTTTTAGTTTATTCTCCAGTTTCTCCGAATTCTACCACTGGTTTAATCCAATCACCACCAGGAGGGGTAGATAAGAAGGAAGTATTATCAAGTACTATGATAATTTATTTATTATTATTATTAATTAGATCCATATGATCTTATGTGGGCTCTCAGTTGAAATGTATAGTATAATATGTGAAAAGTATTATATAAATGTATGAGTGAAGTGAGGGTTAAAATTGTCATTTGAATAAATATAAGCACTTATAAAACCTCTACGTTGGCTCTCAATTGAAATGTATAGTATAACATGTGAAAAGTATTGTATATATGTATGAGTGAAGTAAGGGCTAAAATTGTCATTTGCATAAATATAAACACTTATGGGGAAAGTAGCTTTCCAAACATTTCCACCCCAATAAATACTCAAAAACATAATAAGTGATTTGAAAAGTGGGTTACCAAACAGCCTAAAGGTCTTACTTCTTTTAACAAGTACTTAATCATCAAAGTGGTGGGCTAAGATAAGCTAAAAGGAAATACACACTTATTGAATAAGTACTTAAAAATAAACATAAAATTTGGACTTCTCAAATAAGTATTTATTCTCAAAATAAGCACTTATTTCAAGCTTATTTCTCAAATACAAATAAGTTCTCATTGGTGTGGTCCCAGCCGAATAAGCAGTTATTTTAAAGCACTCTCAAACTTAGCTTTAGTCTTGTATCATTAATAATAATAATAATAATAATAATAATAATAATAATAATAATAATAATAATAACGATAATGACATCACTAATCACTATTCTTATGTTATTAGAAAGATGTAAATCGCGGAAAATAGGCAATGTCCTTAAGGCCATGTTTGGTCTGTTTCTCTCCTATCTTGTATCTTATGTTTTATGAAAATCATGAAAATAATATTGTTATTATCAAAAGAAAATTTTCTCGCTAATGATTGAGCGGTCGAAAGGGTCATTCAGCATTACTCTCAAAGTGGAGATATGAGCTCAACCCTGCCAAACTGCAATTTCTCCACCGTATTGGCTATTGGATCTTAGGTGCACCTTGCTATGATTCCACCCCCTACCCTACTAACATCCATAAATTGAGTTGAACTCTGATAAATTGGCCCAATTATTGTGATACCAATAGAAAAATAAAAGGAAAACGGAATCTTGTGTGTAGAGCTAGGGTTGCAAATAAGTCATATCAGATCCAATCCAATACCAATACCAATATGTTAAGATGCAGATTCGGATCTCTCTTTTGATCTTAATAAATTGGATCGGATCAAAAAGGCTGATCCCTTATTTAACGAATCGAATTTGGATATTGGCTTATCTAATCCGCTGTGACCCGATCTGATTCATTAATTATGAAATATTATATAGTATATATTATTTATATATTGTATATGTATATTCTATATATTATTTATATAACTATATATTATAGATTTTATATTTTATATTTGAATATATTATTATATTATATAAATAATATAATTATTTATATAATATTACATATATAAATAATTCATATTACATCATCAAGTTTTTTATTATAATTCTAATGAATCAAATGTCCAATAATATATTCGAATTATGCTCTTGAAAATCCGGCGGATTCTTATCAGATTCAGATCAGTCATTTTTTCTTAACGGCTCAGATCGGATACACCCTTACTGAAACCGGTCCGATCCATTTGCGGCCCTATGTAGAGCCACCAGTATAGTATTGTGGTGAGATCCACTTGAAATGCTATAATCTTGAAGTTATGGATGATTATGGGTCGAGCCAGGGATGCCAGGCCCAAGTGGGCCACCAGGCTTGGCCGTATTAAGTACTTGAACTCTAGTTTTTAATTTTTAAATTTTGATTTAATATTGGGTATAAAACAAAAACCCCCTTGAAGTTTGTAACAATCATAAAATCTCTCCTCGAGTTTCACTTTAACAAACCCCCCCACTTCCCGAACTTTTGAAAAACTCAACATAAACCTCCCCTCCATCGCTATCCCAGACGGAAAATGTTTGATTGATGCATTAGTTTTCTTAAATGCCCATTTTATCATTTTTTGTATATGATGTCAGATAAAATGAAATAAACTTTAAATTGAGTAACCCATTTGCCGCCCTTTTTTCTCCCTGAAACTCCATCGAGTTCAAACTCATGCCGCTCCTTTTTCGCCTTGAAACTCAATCGAATTCAGACTCATGCTGCCCTTTTTTCTACCTGAAATTTCACTAAGTTTAGACATATGCCATGGAAACGGTATGCAAACCCATGATGGTAAAAGCAAGTAGTTCTTACTGTTGATAAATCAATTTGGTAGAGAGCACTCCACTTTTTTTTACCTCAACCATGTCTACTAGTTCATTGGAACTTCACACTAGAATAGTCATGAAGAAAGAACTTCACACTCATGCATACACAAAATGTTTTACATCTATCACAATTTCCAATAAATACCAAAAGAATTCAGAGGGTATCTTTAGACGAGGAGGAGAACATGATGGAGTACTTTGATTTCTCATATTCTACAGTTGGCATCCCATGTAGTAAACAAACTGTAAAAATATACAAGGTGCTATAAAACCATCCAGCCAGAGCCTTCCATTCTTATTCTAATATAAGCTCTCACAGATTGTATAAAAAGCAAGAGATCAAGGGAAAACCTGACCTTTATCAAAGCCTCATAAACTTCATTAGGAACAAGAAATCCATGCCCTCCTTCTAGGTCTAAAAAAGCTTGCCGAACCTTAAGAAGAAACTTGTTAAAATGAACAAATTCTTCAATGCTCATTGTTCCATTTCGATAAAAATCATACATTCTGATCATCTATGGGCAACATGTAGAGAGGGAATTCTAGGTTTCCAACTACTAGAGCTCTCTTGAGCTGAGGGGCAATGATGCTCCTTGTCTTGTCTGAATCAACCAATTTAAACCACAACTCCTTTAGAATCGTCATGTTCTCCATTTTGCGTGGAAAGAGGATTGCATTGTGCACCATTCTCCTTGAATGTTTGACAATTTAATTGTACATAATAACCTGATAGACTTTTCTTTTGAGGCAAGAAAATAACCTGTGGTTTTATTGGAAATTCAACTCCCCTGGTTCTGTATAACCCAGGTTTAAATACAAGAAGTCACTCAACCAACTCTCCTAAACTCCAGCAACCGTCTATCCTATACTTTAGCAATATTCTTAGCCTAGTCAACAGCAGCTCACGCAACCAATAGTGAGATATTCCCTCACTCGTTTATTTGATTCCTACTCATTTATTTGACTCATTCTTAAGCCTAACAGCTAGCAGATATATATGGCCACGCGTCCTGCACTTCATGCAACGTAGTCCTGATAACGTGGATTCTTGGCATGGTTCCTTGCTGACCTTCTCCACGTATCATTTCCCCCCCCCCCCCCCTTGAAGTGGAACCTTGTCCTCAAGGTTTAGATTAATGAACTGACTTTTTAACTGTTGTGTATTCTCCCAGGTTGCCTCTTCCCTTGGAAGATTCTTCCATTGCACCAAGCTTTCTTCCACGAAGCCCGACCCTTTTCGAACCCAGCGTGTATCCAGTATAGCCTCTGGTACCGCTATTACCTCACCTTCATCATTCGTTGGTGGTAAGTCAAATCCAACAGAGGTGTCCTCTCCCACAAATTTCTTGAGCATTGAGACGTGGAAGACAGGATGGATACGGGCACCCTCCGGCAGCTCGAGCTTGTATGCAACGCTCGCAATCTTCTCCTTCACTCGGTACGGGCCGAAATACTTGCTAGCGAGTTTGTGGTGGGCTCTTTTATAAGCAGTGTGCTGACGATATGGCTGGAGCTTAAGCAATACAAAATCGCCTTCTTGATAAACAACCTCCCTTCTCTTTGAGTCCGCTATTTGCTTCATGCGATTAATAGCCGCCTGCAGGTGAGACTTTAGTTGTTTGAGGATGTTGTCCCTTGTCTCCAATGCTTTGTCGACCTCATGGACAGGTGATGTGCCGGTTGAGTAATGCATAATTGCCGGTGGAGTCCTCCCATATAGTGCTTGGAAGGGAGTCATGCCGATTGAGCTATGGTACGTAGTGTTGTACCAGAATTCGGCCCACGGCAGGTAATTGCTCCATCTCTTCTGTTGTTGGGATACAAAGCAGCGCAAGTACTACTCCAAAGAGCAGTTGACCACTTCGGATTGTCCATCCATTTGGGGGTGGTAGGACGTACTCATATGCAGCTTGGACCATGACAGCTTGAAAAACTCACGCCAAAAATGGCTAACAAAGATGGGATCTCTATCACTGATAATAGATTTTGGCATCCCGTGAAGTTTAACCACTCCTTCTATAAATCTGACAGCAATTGTTTTGGCCGTGTGTGGGTGAGATAGAGGCAATAAATGAGCGAACTTGCTTAGGCGATCTACGACGACCATGATTGTGCTTTTCCCTTGTGAGGGTGGAAGTCCCTCCACGAAGTCCATGGTTATGTCGTCCCATACCTGACATGGAATGGGTAGTGGTTGCATGAGTCTGGCTGGGGAGAGGGTCTCTGATTTATTTTTCTAGCACACTGCACAAGCGGCGACATATTTTTGAATTGATTGGTGCATAGACGACCAATAGAACTGTTGCACCAATCGCTTGTACGTCCGCAATACCCCAGAGTGACCTCCATAGGGAGTGTCGTGGAATTCATGGAGGAGTTTTGGTACGATTGGAGACTCCGACGAAACAACTACCCTGTTCTTATAGTAGATCAGCTCGTTGCGCCAACTGTATGGAGCTCCAGGTTTGTTTGTAGCTTGTTGTATCTCTCTTGATCTCGTCCCATAGAGAGGCATGAGAAGTATATAATGTATGGAGGCTGGGACTTCCTAACCTCCTTGACAAAGCATCTGCGGCTGAGTTCTCTTTCCCCGGTTTGTACGAGATTTCATAATCATATCCTAGCAGCTTGGAAACCCATTTTTGTTGTTCAGGCGTGGTGATGCGCTGTTCCAGCAAGTACTTAAGGCTTCGTTGATCTGTTTGGATATAGAATTTGCATCCCATAAGGTATGGTCGCCATGTTTTGATTGCTTGTACGGTGGCGAGCATTTCCTTAGCATAAATGGACCAAGCCTGCTTTGCAACTCCTAAGGCTCGGCTCATATAGGCTATGGGCATTCCCTTGTTGGCTTAGGACTGCTCTGATGCCTTCCCCTGATGCATCCGTCTCTATGACAAATGGTTCGTCGAAGTTGGGCATGGCTAAGGTTGGAGTCGACGACATGGCTTGTTTTAAGGCTTCAAATGCATCTTTGGCCTCCTTGCCCCATGTGAACTGGCCTTTCTTGAGCAGATTGGTGAGAGGCAGAGCTATCATTCTGTAGTTTCTTACGAACTTCTGGTAGTAGCCTGTGAGACCTAGGAAACCACGCAGTTCAGACACATTAGTAGGTTCAGGTCATTCTATCATAGCTCTTACCTTTCCAGGATCCACGTGCACCCCTTGTACAGAGACAATGTGACCCAAGTGTTCGATCTCTTGTTGACCAAAGGCGCACTTGCGAAGTTTAACAAAAAATCGATGGTGTCCCAACACTTTGAAAACTTTTCGAACATGCATAAGATGTGTTTCCCACTCCGAGCTATAGATGAGAATGTCGTCGAAGAAAACCAGCACGAATTTTCTTAAGAATGGCCGAAAGATTGAGTTCATGAGGGATTGAAAAGTTGAGGGGGCATTGCATAATCCGAAAGGCATGACCAAGTATTCATAATGGCCATTGTGCGTGCGGAAGGCTGTCTTGTGAGTGTCAGCGGGGTGGACTCGCACCTGGTGATAACCCGATACTAGATCAAGCTTAGTAAAGTAAGTTGCTATGTATAGCTCGTCTAGCATGTCCTCCACTGTTGGGATTGGGAATCTGTCTTTGATAGTAATGGCATTGAGGGCCCGGTAATCAGTGCAGAACCGCCGCGTCCCATCTTTTTTCTTTACCAACAAGACGGGTGAAGAAAAGGGGCTGGTGCTAGTCTTGATTATTCCCATGTTGAGCATGTCTTGTACTTGTTTCTCTATCTCGGTCTTTTGAAAATGAACATACCTATAGGGTCGTACATTAACCGGCTCGGTCCCTTCTTTGAGGATGATTCGGTGGTCAATTTCTCATGAAGGAGGTAGCTGCTTTGGTTCTTGGCACACGTCCTCAAATTCTTGCAGTAATGACCACATCTCTATAGGGACCCCTTCCTTTGCAGTCATCCATAAGCACACGGCAAACAAAGAATTCCCTTGTTTTGCTTCCTTTGATATGGCTCTGAGTTTGGCAGGTTGGATCGGCTTATATTGATTCCTTCTAGGTGATGGGGGCTTCCTTCCCATGTGAAATCCATCGTCATCCTTTTCCAGTCACACATGACCGTGCCTAGCTGCTCGAGCCATTGGACCCCTAGCACCATATCTAACCCGATTAGTGGTAAAGAGTAAAGAGTTAGAGTGAATGGGGTACCTTGTAGCCACACTTTGACATTCTCGAACCTCCCTTGACATTTGAGGGGTGCACCGTTGGCCACCTTCACCTTAAAAGGTTCGGTTGGGATTGTCAGAAGTTGCAGTAACTCCGCTACCCGATCATTAATAAAATTGTGTGTCGATCCACTGTCAATGAGCACAACTAAATCGTGGGAGCCGATTATAGCTACAACTCTCATGGTGCGAGCAGGGGACCAGCCCGTGAGAGCATGTAGCGAAATCTCAAGGCCTTCCGGTTCCTCCTCATCCTCCTCCAAGCTTCCTTCTAACAGCAGCAGTTGTGGACCCTTACACTTGTGTCCCATGACGAATTTCTTGTCACAGTTGAAGCAGAGTCCTTGTGCACGTCGTCATTGCATCTCTTCCCACGATAACCGCTTCATCGGTAACGCTGGCTTAGGGTTGGTCGAAGTCGAACTCATCACAGTAGCCGCAGCCGCATGGAACCTAGTCACCTTCTTTTGCCGACTGATTTGTTCATCCCTCATCCTGGCTAGGCTAATGGCCTCTTTGAGTGACTTTGGTTTAAACATTCTGATCCCGTCCGCAATGTCCGTCTTGATGCCGCCCATAAACGTCCCCACCAGAGCCTTTTGAATCCAGCCACGGACTTTGTTACCTAGTCTTTCAAACTCTTGCTGGTAGTCCCGCAGAGAGCCTGTCTGTCGAATCTTGGACAAGGCTTCATCGAAATCCTCGCAGTCCGTTGGTCCAAATCGCGACCACAGCTCCTCTACAAAAACGTCCCAAGTAATTTCTCTTCTTTCTTCTTGGTAAGCTCGATACAACCACTGCCACCACTAGTCCGCTTCCCTTTCAAGATGGAAGGAGGCCAAGGGTACTTTCTGTGGCTGTGTAGTGCCTTGATACCTGAAGAATTGCTCCGCCTTATTGAGCCACTCAGTTGGATCTTCTCCCGCAAACCTGGGGAATTCCAGTCTTGCAAGTTTTGAAGAGAACATGGGGCGGTCTCCTCCTGTGTGCTCACGACCTCGGTCACTTGATGAAGATCTGCTTCGCTCAGTGACTTGGTTAAACTTAGGTTCCGGTTGTATCACAACCGCTTCCGTGAGATTGCTGATTGCAGCCTCCAGTCGTTGTAGCTTCTCACCAAATCCCAGCTCCAGGCGGTTGAAGCTTTCCTGCAAACTGTCCACACTGGTCTCCAGACTCTCTATACGCTCTTTGTGGCTTCCCATCGTCAACCTCGCTCTGATACCAATTGATAGACTTTTCTTTTGAGGCAAGAAAATAGCCTGTGGTTTTATTGGAAATTCAACTCTCCTGGTTCTGTATAACCCAGGTTTAAATACAAGAAGTCACTCAACCAACTCTCCTAAACTCCAGCAACCGTCTATCTTATACTTTAGCAATATTCTTAGCCTAGTCAACAGCAACTGACGCAACCAATAGTGAGATATTCCCTCACTCGTTTATTTGATTCCTACTCATTTATTTGACTCATTCTTAAGCCTAACAGCTAGCAAATATACATGGCCATGCATCCTGCACTTCATGCAACGTAGTCCTGATAACGTGGATTCTTGGCATGGTTCTTTGCTGACCTTCTCCACGTATCATAACCACCCCAATTTCACTTGCATTCACTTGAATTCAAGACATTATTTATCTAGTAAAATAAATACTTGGATGCATCTCTTATTCAGATATGAAAAGTTAATATAACACCCATGCAGTACTTTTGGAGGCTGCTAAAACCGACAGCAAAGGAAAATTTTTCTTGCACAGAGAGATTATAAGGCATGCCAGGCTGCATCAAGGAGATATCCATCAAGAAGCTTTGCCAAGCTAGGGGCATTTGAATTTAAATCATATGTGAAAGGCCAAAAAAAACTCTCAAAACATTCACTAACAGTTGGATCTTGTTTGTTCAACGCTTCAACAGTGTTTTGAAAGCTTAATTCACTTGGGGTTGGACGGGCTTAGCACTGTTGCTGTCACCAATAGTTGAAGATCAGAATTTGAATTCGTGGGGAATTTGAGAACTTTCTCTATTTGATTGCCATCTTTTCGAGTTTGTTAGAGATGAAGAGACACCAAGTTTGCCCTTTTACTTTCTTATCCCCAGCTTCTTGCTCAAATGCGTGTTCTAATGGTTCTTCACTTGATTGTCGGTTTGACCTAGCACTCAGCCAGCGATTAGAGACCATTTATAAAATAAGCACCGAATGTTGTGAGTTTACCTATTTTACACCAAAAGAAACATCGAAGTCCATGATTTTGCCACTGGCAAAAAGGTAAAATGGGCATTTAAAAAAATTAATACATCAATCAAACATTTTCCATTTAGGATAGTGATGGAGGGGAGGTTTATGTTGAGTTTTTCAATAGTTCATGGGAGGTTTTTGTTAAAATGAAATTCAAGGAAAGGTTTTTATGATTGTGAAAACTTCAAGGGAGATTTTTGTATTTTACCCTTAATATTATAATCAAAATTATAAGAAATATATATTATTTAGATATTTATGTATATAATACATACAAACATATATATTGCTTTGCCTAGGATTTACACACTTGGTGTGGGTCCTGGCTGAGTCAAATGATCACCCCTATTTGAAGTGCATTTGAAAGACGTATAAAATGCTTAATTAGCATTGCTCAATATTAAGTTTAACATTCTCTTATTCTCAATATGTAGTATTTTCAATGTATTTTTTTAATACCTTATCTCATTGATTAGATTTAAAGATCAAAATATTTGGACAACCATCATTTATAAAAAAAAAAAAAAAATGGCATCATATAAAATGTGAAGCCAACGCAAGTATCAAGACGGCATTCTCCAGGAAATATCACTGGCAAATGCAAAACCCTTTTGAGCATTCACGCGCTGTTCCATCTCTCTCTCTCTTTGAAAAAAGTAACAATAACGTAATTGAAGAAAAGGAAGTTGCCAATAAAAAAGTAGCCTTCCTTTTCGTTTACCTGCCAAGGGAATTGACGGGAGAAGACGACTTTTACCATGTATCAATCGATCGAATCTGGAGAATATATAGCTCTTTAGCCACAAGCCACAACAGGGGGCGTAAAATGAGCGAATTACATTTACTTTACAAACAGTGCCATTTCAGTTTTCAGAATCTTCAACGACACGATATGTCAATGTCCGGATTCATCTGGATCCTCTATTCCATTGACCAGACTCCAGAGCAAATATCCTTAGAAATTTTCTAGTTCTGCAACCTTCTATTTTTCTTTTGTTTTCTATTAAACCAAACACAGATTTAAATTTAAGGTTAATATTTAATAAATAACCTTCAAGAGTTAAATTCTATATCCTTAAAAATTTTCATCATTTAATTATTTTAACAAGTAAAAAAACAAAGCACAAAGTGTTTAAATTCAACAACTTCTCCCCAAGTCAATTTTTAATGGCACCGTGGATTGAAATTTGATTTACTTGCGTCGGACGCTAGTCGTAGAGCTATTAATAAAAGTTCAAAGTTGAAAAATTTGGAGATTAATTAATAAAAAAACAAGCACGAAGCAACTTCGTTTTAAGGCCCACAGCCATGACAGATTTAATTGAGGCCCAGGCCCACATAACATTAGAGTTCTTTGGATTATAGGTGGAACTTCAGACCACCGTCCACATATTTTACTTGAAAATCACATTTTTAGAGCTGAATTTTTATCCAGTCAACCTCCAAGTGGGATCCATTGAATTGGACCATGTCTAATATTTGGCACGGGCTGATGGGCAGTGGGTCCCGAACGCAAGACCGCATTTTGGCGTGTCTTTCGCACTTAAACATCAACACTTCCACAGAGTACAGAAAGCTTCCTATATCTAGTGAGCAACGCGTATATACGCCCTCGGTCCTTCTCTTGACCATCGGACGATCAGAAAAACAAGGCCTCGTTTGGTATGTCTTTTTTCATATGGTTATGAAAAGGTTTAACTGTTAAAACATGATGTTTCGAAAAAAATGCATGAAGCCCATTTTTAAGTTAATCTCGAATTTTTTTAACTTTTATATTATATATTTATATTGAAAAAAACACGTCTTAACTAAATGGTTCAAACAGCTAAGAGCTAATATCTTAATACAAAAATTCACGTCCTAGCATCTTTTAAGTATGTGTTTGGTATTGTTTATATTTATTGAATAAATGTTTGTACTTTATTTATTGATAAAGTACAACCGAAAAATGCAATAATTGCACCCTTTTTATAACAATTGAGCGCCATTAAACGCTACTTCTTGTAACAGTGAATAAACGCCTGGATGAGGCCACTTCAACATAAAAAGTGAATAAACGCCTGGATAATGCCATTTCAACATAACAGTGAATAAACGCTTGACTGTTTGTGAAAGCTTCAAAAGTAATTTCTATAAATGACTGGCATGCACATAAATCAAAATTCAATTTTTACATTTTTGATATATGCAAAAAAGCAAAAAAAAAATGATGAGATAACATCAATAAACGATACCAAACATCACCTAAAAAAGGCTTACAAAGAAAATGAACCCGAGGTCTCTAAATCTCTAGTCTCTACCTGGAGTGCCCTAATGTCATCAACGCGCAAGCCACAACAACTTCCAACGTCTTTCCAACTAACGCGTAACCTATTAAGATACTTCTTTATCCTATTCCTTGCGTTGCGTGCCATCTGGACACAGTTCTACTTCTACACCGTCCATTTCATGTAAGAGTAAAACTGTCTCTCTCTTAATTCTCCCGTGTGGATCAGTTGCCAAGTGTCAAGAACAAATTTGCATAGGCGCCTCACAGATCGCATCCCACTCGCAATAAGTCGACTGGAATCTACTCCTCACACTAGGCACTTCGCAACGACATCATAGCCACATCCCACGATACATTGAAAACATCTTACATAAATAATAACATATAAATACTGAAAATGTTTTCAATATACGGTGGTATGTACCTGTGAAATCGGTGTGAGGCGCCCTGAGGAGCAGATTAGGTCTCCCATCCCAGCGTGTACACTTGTTAGGCGCGTAATGTATCGTACATAGGTGGCACAAAAACGTTGACGTGCCTAGCTAGCAAATCCGAACCAACGGGCGTTGGTTGGTTGAGCGAACCGTATATTCAAGAACGTTGATGGAAATGGAATACACACTTGAGGGGAAAAAAAGAAAATGTATAGAGATAGATATAAATATATTAAAAATGGAAAGTCGTGTGAAAGTGGAGCCTGGCTTGCCAACTAACCATACCTACAACTGCCACGCTTTCGTCTTCACATTCATAGCGGACCTTGAATGGACTGGTGAGCTACAAAAGTCGTCGACCATCCTTCAACAGTTCAACTCCCTGTGTTGTTTCTTCTCCAGGTGCGAACGAGTTTCATTTCTTCATCTCTTCTATTACTTAAAGTCTTCTACCCTATAGTTTACTAGGGTTTCTTTCTTTCCTTCCTCTCCTTCGTCGGATGTCTGCTTTCCAGGGTTCTTGAAGACTTATTTAGTAGTTTCTTTCCCGACAAGGCTCCCCTAAGCCATGGCTTCTTTCTCTACCTGTAAATTTTTATTGTTGTTGTTGTTGTTTTTGTTGATCTTCGCGCTCGGTTCGCAGACTTGTCATGGCTTCGGGACCTTCGGCTTCGATATTCATCACAGGTTCTCCGATGCCGTCAAAGAAATTCTCCCCGTCGACGACTTGCCAGAGACGGGAAGTCTCGAGTACTACTCCGCCTTGACCCATCGAGACCGCTTCATTAGAGGTCGTGGACTTGCTAGCAACGATAATCAATCTCTCACTTTCGTCAACGGGAACACCACCTTTCGTATAAGTTCCTTGGGATTGTATGCCTTCTCCATCCCCTTATTCAGTTTGTTTTCTCTGCTTAATCCACAATTCTCAGTCCCTTTGATGCGTTGATAATTTAGTAATAGTTTGGTCGTCTAAGCCTCCAAGTTCTTTTTTTTTTTAATTAAGAAAATTTGCTTATTGGTTCTTTAATGTGTTTTGGAATTCCAGTTTGCATTATGCCAATGTTTCATTGGGGACGCCGAGTTTGTCATATCTGGTCGCACTTGACACGGGGAGTGATCTGTTTTGGGTTCCATGTGATTGTGTCAGCTGCGTTGATGAATTGATCTTCAGATCGTCCGGAACTGTATGTTGTTCTATCTTCCTGCTACTTCTGTTCCATCGATATATTACAGACCGATGACTTTTTTAGGGAGAGGTAGACAATTTAGAAATGGGGATAAAGCTGGATTGTTCTAATAAGTTTTTGACTTGTCTGAAAACCGGATAAAGTTTCATCAGTTCCTCTTGTTCGAATACCTGATACTGTTTCTTCACTTCACAAGCCTTTCCCCTGATTTCTGGATAAGATTTATTCTGCTCAAGGATGACATTTGTGTTTATGATCTTAAGTAAATCATGGTTTACCTTGGCCCAAGTATTTAACAAACTTCGAAAACAAAATTTAATGTGTATTAAACTAATTTTTATAGAGATACTGGATTTGTTTATATTCAATTCCAATGTTTGAGTACTTATCTCCCATCCAAGGCTAAAGCCATCGCCCGTACTATCAATTGTATGAACTGCCATGGCAGAATGCTTTTATTCTCTTTTAGTCATATGATATCCCTGTTTGGGAGTGTTTATTTGATAAATAAGTGCACATCTTAATAAGCACTTAAGAGTGTTTGGTGAAAAAGAATATTTCAAACGGGGTAGGATAGGTATTTTCAAAATGACATGGTGGACCAAGATGGGCCAAAAAGGAAATAAGCGCTTAAAAATAAGTTCAAAATGTGGGCTTCTTGAATAAGTGTGGTCCCGACCCAAAATAAGTGCTTATTCAAATAAGCACTCCCAAACATGGGCAAAGTCCCATACAACTGGATATTCACAGAATTAAGCACCTTAATAATGGAGTGTATACATCTTTGAGGGCTTGATACCATGTACATGGTGATTATTTCTCCATATGTGGCTTTGGGTAGCCATGAAGATATGCTTGGATGCATCAATTTTTGCATTTCAAAATAGTGTACATCTAAATAATGGGACAGGTCACATGTAGAAACCAATGAAATGAAATAAATTCTTTGAGAAGTAGTTCTATGTTCTTTCAATGTGATTGGTCTCTATATTTTATTTTATTTTATTTTATTTTTATGGGAAGTGGTAAATTTGCCTAATACACTGCATTCAATCTCAATTTCTCACAAGAGCACCAAATAATTCACAGCCAGTAAACAGTTTTATTTATTATAATTCTGCATTGAAAGCTAGCTCTAATGCTGGTTTTCCTTTTTCCAACTAGATTCACAACCAATAAGAATAGTGCCAAATAGATTCTACTCTTTAAAATTCACTATTCTGTAACCACAGTGCTGTCTTCCCTAATTAACTTGTATGACAACAGGTGCTAAAGTTCAACATTTACAGCCCAAATACATCAACAACAAGCAAAAGCATTTCCTGCAACAGCGGTTTGTGTGAAAACGCAAGGGGGTGCTCTGGAACACCAAACAGTTGTCCTTATGAAGTTGTGTATCTTTCTAACGGTACTTCATCTGCTGGCTATTTGGTGGAAGATGTTTTGCACTTGACAACAGACAATACCCATCCAGAAGTTGTTGATGCACGGATCACATTTGGGTAGGTTAATGTTCCCATTTGTTCACTACTGTCTGCTGAAAAGTTCCTATTGGGATTCACCTTCATTTTTTAATGGGATGGTTTGTCTATCTTTCTTTAAAATACCTTAAGGTCCATTGCTTGGTGTAATGGTAAAATCTTGGGTGGACAAGTGTGGGAACATGGGTTCAGGTCTGAGAGCGGCCACTTAGTATGAAAATGCCAAAGGTTATGCCCATATCCAGTCCACACTTCCCAAGGCCCTGGTAGCCGGGGTGGTGTTCCTTTTTGGTTTCCATACTTTAGGAACTTATCTAGTTTTAGACATCCCTTCCTCACCTTTTTTCCACTGTTATCCTGTCTGTCTTATACTCTTTTTGCTAGTTACCAATGTCTGTCTGATAGTGTCACTTGGATCGTGCAGTTGTGGTCAGGTTCAAACAGGGTCTTTCTCGGATGGTGCAGCACCCAATGGATTATTTGGGCTTGGTATGGATAAATTATCAGTTCCTAGCGTTTTATCAAGTGCAGACCTTATTGCAAATTCTTTTTCCATGTGTTTTGGACCTGATGGGATTGGAAGAATCAGTTTTGGAGACAAAGGTAGCACAGATCAAGAAGAAACTCCATTCAATATTCACCAATCACAGTGAGTGGTCTTTTATTTGTTTGCATTGTGCTCATGGCATATGCCATACACTTCATTTAAATATTAGCATTCATTAGATAACATGATGGCCATACTGACTTCTCATGGAATTTATTGCCAGCCCAACATATAATATCAGTATGACTCAATTAATCATTGGGAAAGATGCTATCAATATCAATTTTAGTGCAATTTTTGACTCTGGTACTTCATTTACATACTTGAATGATCCAGCTTACACACATCTTACTAAAAGTGTAAGTATTCCAAATAATGAGTTTTATCATTAAGCCCATGGCCCCTAGCTTAGTTACATAAATGCAACTTTTGCTCTTGCACAGTTTGATGCTCAGGTCCAAGATAAGCGGCATCAATCTGATTCACAAACGCCATTTGACTACTGTTATGATACTAGGTAAATCATCCAGACTCTTTGCCTGAATATTTAACTGGTATCCATATTGTACAACCCGAATCTTGACTCTCTCAATCAATATGTAGTTTGGATGTTACAAGTATCACACCATCGACAAATATTGCAATACCAAATGTAACTCTAACCATGAAAGGTGGAAGCCAGTTTCCTGTTTTCAAACCCATAGTTCTTGTCTCATCCCAGGTAAGGCATCATTTGCCGTTACAACACTACCATATGTTGTAGGCTTGTAGCTAACTCATAAAATACTTATAATTTCATTCTCATGATGTGCAGAATATGGTTTATTATTGTTTGGGTGTTGTAAAGAGCTCAGATGTGAATATCATTGGTCGTAAGTATTCCTGTTGTAAATCATGCTCACATACTTGCTATAAATATTCTAAAGATTGCTTAAGGATGAAAACCAGGAGTTTGGTTGTAAATGTTGATTCCAGATATTGCTTAGATGTGAATAATATCATTGGACCACTGAGTACTGACAGGATCAGAGCAAGATGGTGGCCAAGGGGGTGACCCCCCCCAAAAAAAAAAAATTCCCTCAAAAGGGGGAGGAAAAAAAACATTTTATGCAAAACTCTATATGTGCTATATTACAAGCTAACCACTAAATATTTTCTTATTAATTACAAGCTAGCTCTTCAAAATTTTTTTGGTTATCACTAGCTCCCTCCCAACAGGACATCAATGAAATGGTGTGAAGTTCCCTGTCATGCTGGTTATGCTTTGTTAAATGAGAATCCTTTTTGGTTATGTGATTCATTGGTAGTGCAAAGTGTTAAATATAGACTTATAATGAATTGTTTTATACAATTTTGATCATGAAGATGGATTATATGCCATTATGACAGCAAAAGTAGTACATTTGCATTGGGAGTTTTTAAACTTTGTTATTTAGAAAAACATTGGAGAAGGAGAAATATTGAAATCTCAAGTGCCCAAGTCACCTGTTACCTAGGCATCCTGATAACGTTTCACCATTGATCTGTTTTTGGCAATGTTATTGCTGGTCTTATCCATGCTGTTTTGTTGCCAACTGTGTCACCCTAGTTGAACTTTCACTGAACCTCATGCTTCACCACTCCTATAATAGTATAAACTTTTATTTTGTCACAGATAATTATTAGTTGCTTGATATGCTTTTCTGCTTCATATTAGTAGTTGGCTGGTTTTTTTGAGTTTGTACTTCCAAGCACTTCAATATCTTGCACCAATATTTCCATTAAGAACTGTTCATAGCCTTACATAGTTTTTTTTTTTTTTGATAATCAACAAGAAGCCTTGCATAGTAATATTGATCTTAATGCAGAAAATTTTGTGTACTTTCAAGCACTTTAATATCTTATACCAATGTTTCCATTAGGAACTGTTCATAGCCTTACACAGGAATATTGATCTTCATGCAGAAAATTTCATGACTGGGTACCGTGTAGTATTTGACCGTGAGAAGTTGGTTTTAGGTTGGAGAAAGTCCAATTGTAAGTATTGTTCTGTTGTTGCAGTATCATTTCTCTGTGCCTAAATGTGGATGTTTGTACAGTTCTAACTAATAACAATATATAATTACATTGTCCCCCAGGTTACGATGTTGAGGAATCCAACACCTCACTAGCAAATACTCGAAACTCTACTGTAGTGCCTCCTGCTATTGCTGTTGAACCAGGTAGCTTCACTCCTGAAGCCACAAGAAACACTGGAATTGGTGCAAATACTTCAGGGGCATCACCACCTATATGGAGCGGAGCTTTATTTCTGAGCCTCTTCAGTTGTGCTTTCTTGTTTCATCTTCCATCCTTTCCCATTCTTTAATCATTCTTTCATTAGGCTATACTCAGATTATTTCATTGTATGTTTTTAGGCGAGGCAGTGTACCATATTTATTTATAGGTCTCCCCAAAGTTCCAATTTCAAACCAGTATAGGGGCATTTCTGGTTGTCATGCCCTTTTCTTTCTGGGTAGAATTGTGATTCGAGGAGTATTGGTTCATTGAATCACTTTCCTTCCCGCCAGATTGTTTTGAAGTATTTGTTGTAAATATGATTAATAATGAGTTCCTTGTATTTATAAAACAAGTTTCACGTGAGTAAGTATTGGACTGTTTTAAGTGTTGAATTTGAATGTCGCAGGTCTATAATTGTCTGCTTTTTTCCCTTTCATTCTTCATGGTGGTTGCTCCATTTTCTTTGCTGAAACCTGAATATCTGCCCGTTAGAATAGGTTATGACAAAAACAATTCAGTTGGCTTTGCAACATGGAATATGCTTGATCTGAAACATACGTCGAAGCAGACTATAGGTCTCTGCGGATCAGTGCGTGGTTAGAAATCCCAAAGCCACTTGTTCACTGTTGACTTTTTAGCCGTCCTTGTGTAATGTTAGCTTTTTGGTCGGCTATGTATTTTATCACACTATCAGGGTCTGCTTGGTTTGCAATCCGGATCTGAATTCGAATCAGAATCAAAATCTTTCAGAATCGGAATGGAAATGGTTTTATTCCCATTCTGTGTGGTTCAGACAGGAAGTGGAATCAGCTGGGGTGGGATTTCATTCCCGGGGAAGGGAATGGTCATTCCACCATGAATGGAAATGGGATTTCGATTCTGTCTAGTCAAATAGTTGAAATCAGACTCCCATTTCAATTCTGATTTCAGACTCCCACTTAACTAGCCAAGTGGAAAAGGGATAAACGGTGCTTGGCTGATGGGTTGATTGGCATGCAAGATGTTTGGCACCAATGTGTTTCACAAGACTCGCATTTCACAGGCATTCCCAATTTACAATCGTTTTGGTTTGCCTGTTTGTTGAAAAAACACCCAAAAATATATATCATGTTTGGTGGGGATGCATACTGACGGTGACTTTTGACTTGTTTTTCATAATAACTAGCACAAAGATTTCTCATGAGAAGGCAAGCACACAGGACTTCCACACTGGATGATATGAAAGTTCCACCCATAGCCACTCAAATGGTTAACTAAACAATATACCATTGAGAAGTATCACAATATTTGAAGACAACCGAAGTAACAAAAGAATTCTTTCGGCCAATTTTCAAAACCCCCGTATAAAAACTTCTCATTATATTTTTTTTGGGACAATGAATTGGTTGCATATTGAGATGCATCTTAATCGGGAAGGGTTAAAATCACAATTCATTTGATGTATTTCATAATTAATATAAAGGGTAAATCTCTTAAACTATCTCTATTATTCATGAAATTGACAAACTGTACTCTTACTTCTTAGATATTGTCTTGCTGTACCCTTTAGTTTTCTAACAATTGTCATCATCAGCAAGTACTAATAGAAGGAAATAAAACGTCAAATTTGCACTTCACAACTTATCAAAATTTTAAAATAAAACTCAACTGACTGTATAGAAGGATTCATTCGTGATTTCCAATGTTAAATCTCGTCCAGATGCCACCGTTGTTGTTCTTCCACACCGTAGGTTGTTTACAAAAATTTGTATAGACCTCGGCTCTCAGCTTTGTGCAAAGTACCCATCCTCTCCCACCGCCACCAGCTTTCACTTTTATCGCCTCTGCCATGACAAATAGCAGCCTTCACATTCGTGCTCTCTCTCTGGAAAGCTTCTACTCTTATATTGTTTGAAAAGCTTCTTTATCAACCATCATCCATCTTCATATTTTCTTCTACTTCTTTAACTGGCTCAAAAAGCAATCTGCTCCAGAGCTCACACGCCCTGTGTGAAGAGCAGATCCCACCTTGTTTATGGACCAGGCTCGGGCTTGGCTTTTGGAAAAATTTGAATGGAAGTCGAGCCCAAACCCGGCCTGTGAGGAGGTCCTTGTGTGGCTGGATTATGGTATTCTCCGCCGGTTTCTCCCCTAACAACTCTTCACCTCTTCTATTTCCCTTCCTTTACCCTCTGCTCTCCCCACTGGTTACCATCAACCTCTACCACCATTAGCCTGCGTTGTCGTCCTTGCAACCAACTGACGCCTCTCTCTTTCTCTCTCTCGGTATCTCCTGTTTTGCTGGTTTTCTTCTGCAACAACCCCACCATTAGAGAGAAGCCGTAGAGAAGATGTCTTTAGCCAAGTTCCCGATACCTCAGCTTTCTCTTTATGTTATTTGACAAGTTTCTCTTAGCTTGAGCCACATTAATTGCAACCCAATGTCTTTTCTCCCACTCTTCTAACCATGTACAGCTGCTTTTGATTCTACATTACATCCAAAAGTAGATATTACAGTGTTTGAGATTTTGCTGAAGAAGGGAAGTCGACGAGACTAGTTGGGCCCAATTCAATTCATTTACACCTCCACACTCCAGTACACCACCCACAGCCTCTTGACGAAGAGGAAAGATGCCAGGCTTCACCAAAATGTTGATTCAGCAGCGGCGTCTCCGTCACCTATCAAACGTCGTCTCGTATATAATTTCTCTCTGATGTCGGCCCTGGCTTCATAGTTTCTCTCTGATGTTGGGATACAGAATCAGGAAAGGAACTGAAAGCAAGTTCTTCATCCCTTCCGTTCTCTCTCCCTTGTTTCGTCCATAGTTTCTCTCTGACGTCGGCCCTGGCTTCATATTCTCGTTAAATAAGGAAAAACGTATATATTCAAATCATAAATGTTCTTTCGCTGCTTTGATTGATCGGGTCAATAAAGTGAAGTTTTACGATGCAAATCCTCGAGTGCTTCATGCATTCACGAATTCCGATGTTGAATTCGTCGTGGACTCAGAACAGAACAGAAGCTTCATTTTTCTTGGGAGGCTTAGCTTCTCACCAAACTTTTGCCGTTGGTAAGTTGCAGTGGCCGCCATCACCAGCGACAAGAATACCAAAATCACCTTCACATGTGAATGAAGTGTGATATAAGAGAAATTTTAAACAAAAAATTTACCCTAATATAAATTGCTTGTTTAGAAAAGAAGTATGGAAACTGATGATCGATTAAACAACGAACCTTCCAGCACCTCAAGAAATTGGCAATACATTGAAATAATACTTTTGTTTTGACTAATCATTAACTAATACCCGGATCGGACAAAGTGACTGTACAAAATTGGTGACATGAGCAGAGAGCTTCCTCTCCCTCAAACTGATTGAACTGATTTTATAATTTTCACTTTAGATTAGATTGAAAGGCACTGTGCACATGTTCAGAGAAAGTGATATAGTGAAGTTGCTATATTGTAGAAGCCATTGGATGTTGAGCGAAGGAGAAAAAGGCAAAAAATCAATGAAGAAAACAACTAATGGTTACTATTAATTCTCTAGAGAGAGACATGCACCTTCTCCAAACAAAACTAGCTAAAACTAATAAGAGTTATTTCATCAACATAGAAAAATAATAAGTTTCTTTAAATTCTTGATTGTTAATCCATGTGTTTTGAGGGAAGGGGTGGGGGCATAAGTTCACTTAACACTATATTCCATCACTTTGGATACAAGTAAAATAAACACTAAATAAATTAGTAAAAAAATAGGTGGAGATACTTTTTTTCCTTGATAATGTAGAAGTATAACACTATTTTAGCACTTCGGTCATCTTAGATGTCAAACTTGTTTATGAGCCACGATCAGCTCCAAATAGAAAAGCGAAGAAACAGTAGATTATGATGAATCAATTTTTTGTGCTAATTACATCGTTATTCGGTCTACTTCCAAGTGGTCGATGATTCAGAGGCCGAAGTGGAGAATTTTGCTGGCTGAGGACCTAAATGTCGAGTTGAGCAGGCCGAGTTGGGAGTGGACTAGGTGCCGAGCTGACCAGAGGATCGAGGGCCGAGCTGCATATTAGGTGCCGAGCTAACCAGAGGGTCGGGCTGCATATTAGGTGTCGAGTTGACCGGTGGTGAGCTGGATTGATTGTTGAGCTTCATAATTCTTTAGACCTGCAAGGAATCAATGTCAGAGAACCTGGGGTGGCTAACCCAGCGAGGTCGCTCCGATGCTTAAGTCAATACTCTCATAGTAGACTGCGAGTTAAAAATCACAAAGTATGAGAGCTAGAATATGCTTACTTCCCCCCCCCCCCCTATGCCATTGGGGTTGGTGTCTTTATATAGGCATTGTTTGGCCTGGGCTTCATGCACCACATCCGAGATTTCTGCGAGGTCGTCTAAGTGGTTCGAGATTCCCGGAGGCAACCACCATGCACGTTGACCACCCTCTGGAACGTTTGGTATGCGGGCCAACTTCCAAGGATCATCGGAGTGTTGGGATATGCATGCCAAATTTATCGACGAGCACACTTCGCAAATCACCACCTGGACCTCAATCAAGCCAACACACCCTCGAAGGAGGTCGCTCCTTGCGTCGAGGTCACTTCGGCTAGTGATGAGGTGTTGTAGGTCGGCCCTGGACGAGGTGCTTCTAGCCGACCTAAATTGTGGTCCAAGTCAGCACCTGTGCCAAGTCACCAGGTCGCTAGTTCGGCGCCTGTGCCAGGTCGCCAGGTCGCTAGTTCGGCGCCTATGCTAGGTCACCAGTTCGGGACACCATCATCTTGGCTAAGTTGTTGCCTAAGTGGTTTCGGGTGTCACCTAGTTGTTCCGATATGCCACGTGTCACAATGTCATTCGAGGGCCAAATCCACCCTCATCAATTGCCCCCCACTCCCGAGCTGAAAGTAACTCGGCAAAGGGAGTAGATTGCTCCTTTTGGCCTGGAATGACTAATTCGATGAGCTCGTGATGCGTTTAGATTACACTAGCAAGTGCACTAGCCGATCAAGTAATATACTGATGAGTAGAGTATCATTCCCACAGGGATTAATCCAACAACTACTAGTACTAGATCTGCCTTATGTTATCTGACAGTCCGAAATCTAAAGACTGATTTCCTAATTAACGAGCTATCCCAGGTATTCTCGGATTAGACCACCTTAAGGAATTAGAGAAAGTGTTTCACAAAAATGCTAGCAAAACCGATTCAACAATTATATCATTAAGCTATCCAACCGAAGTTGATTTCAGCTATGGGTTGGCTATTTCCTAATTGCATGAATAGCCTCTTTCGAGCACATACCCATCTATCTACAAGCAACAACTCTTATATTTCTATCAAGAATTTAATTGCTATAGATGCATTAAAGACAAGGAAATCGAAGGAAGTCAATTATTGATGAATGAATGCCAAACGAATCATGCAAGTTATCTATAAGATACATTTAATCCGTTTTCGTGATCAGTTGATTTGATTTCCTAAACCCTTTTTCAACGATTTAAGTAATACAAGAAATAAGAGTAGTTCGGCCAAAATTACTCTTATTATCGAAAACCCTAATCAAGAAATCCCAAGACTGAATCACTATCAATCGGATTAGCTTAAAAGATTAATTACAGATCTGAATTAACACCAATAGTAGAAAGAAAGAAAGATTCAAACAAAGAAAAACCCTAGTTGAACCTAGGTTACCGAAATCGTTGAATTAAAGAAGAAGACAACTCAGAAGTTTTGCATCAATCTTCGATCTCCTTCCAATTCTCCTTCGGCAGCCTTGTGGTCCTTCTCCTAGCACTTCTCTTTTTCCTTCTTGTGTCAAGGGGTCGAACCCTAATTTCTTATTTTTCTTTTTCTTTTATACTCTTTCTTTCAACTTTTGGTTAAGAGTCCTACTCCCCTTCGAACTTTGCTAAAGCTAGCCGCCTCTTGGAGCCTCCCATAAGGCTGCGGCTGGGCCTCTCTTCTTGATGGGCCGAAGTGCTCCCCTTGCCGCCATATCAACATGCCTTTATGCTCTCTTAACCTTAAACTGTCTCAAATTCCTAGTTTCCTGATATTCCGCTCAATTAGAGTAAAAACCGTTAAGAATCATCATCAAAACCATGTATAAAGCAATAAAAACAATGTGTAGCATGCACACACATCAGCTCGTAAGCGTCGATCCAATTTGCTTCTCAAGTCGGAAGAGTCCAAGTGTTTGCAGCCTTGTGCAGGACCTTGCCATATTAATTTTCGGGACCCGAGAGAGAATTCATCTACTCGATGAGAGGTGGAGCAAGTACCCTGAGGACATCTACCTTATTAGGAATGTGACCATCAAGATGTTCTGCGATCTAGCTAAGTACCTCAATAGTGAATCTCATCATGTCGTCCTTAAGAGGGGGTTCTGTGTGACTGCTCTATCAGGTCGCTCCACCTAGGTAGACTTCGACGCAGCGTCCTTCAAGCTAGTCCCAGCAGTGAGTTTGATGCGGAGCTTGCAACCGAGGTGGAGGTCGGCTATGAAGAAATCAAGTTTGCATCCATCATGGTGTTGAGAGCAAACTAGTATTTCCTTTGTTTTCTCATGCTGGATGCGAACTGCTTTATATTTCGTCCATGCAAAGAGGTAACTGGGTCTCACGTGGTGCTGGGGTCTTTTGTCAGCTCAGTACTTTAGCCCTTAGGCTCTAAGAGTGACTCGCAGTCCACTCTCCTTACCCTTGATTTTGCCCATGCTGAAGAGGCGACTAGGTCTTATGTGGCGCCGAGGTCTTTTATCTATTCGGCACTTTAGCCCTTAGGCCCTGGGAGTGACTCGCAGTCCACTCTCCTTACCCTTGATTTTGCCCATGCCAAAGAGGTGAATGGGTCTTATGTGGTGCCGAGGTCTTTTATCAGTTCGACACTTTAGAGTTACGTTGCGCTGCATCCGCCTCGTTAGTGACGCCGATCACCCACTCCTACAAAAAGCTACTGGGAGCTCGACCTACGGGAGCAACACTACTGACTTTAGGTCACCAGCTCGTGCGGGAGCCCTTGAAGGCTCGATCAGCAAGGGCGTCCATGCAGTTCGTTGGCTGCCAACTCCCGCGGAAGCCACAAAAAGCTCATCTTGTAGAGGGTACCTCGCGAAAAGGATTAATAAGGCTTTATCCAAGTTGAAATAAAGTCGGCAGAGCTGCTTAGTCTGTTGGCCATCAACTTCCTGCTTAGTCTTTGAGTTCATCAAAAATGGAAATTAGAAAGTGAGAGCTTTAGTTTCTAAAATGTGAGAACTTAGCTTTCTGGAAGATAGCCTTTCAGAAGATGATAACTTACCTTTTTGTAGCGTTTCCCACTGACGGCGCCAATTGATGTTGCGCGATCTGACTACTCCTTGTTGGAGGATGATCTAGCTTCAAGTCGGATGGCGCGCTAATTGATGAATCAATTTTTTGTGCTAAGTACCTCGTCATTCGATCTGCTTCCAAGTGGCCGATGACTCAGAGGCCGAATTGGAGAATTTTGCTGGGTGAGGACTTGGATGCCGAGCTGGGAGTGGACTAGGTGCCGAGCTGCATATTAGGTGTCGAGCTGCATATTAGGTGTCGAGCTGACCAGAGGGCCGAGTTGCATATTAGGCGTCGAGATGACCAGAGGGCCGAGCTACATATTAGGCATCGAGCTGACCAAAGGGCCGAGTTGCATATTAGGTGCTGAGCTGACCAAAGGGCCGAGCTGCATATTAGGTGTTGAACTGACCAGAGGGCCAAGTTGCATATTAGGTGCAGAGCTGGATTGATTGTTGAGCATCGTAATTCTTTAGACCTGCAAAGAATCAATGTCGGAGGACCCGGGGTGGCTAACCCAACGAGGTCGCTCCGATGCTTAAGTCAATACTCTCATAGTAGACTGCGAGTTAAAAATCACAAAGTATGAGAGCTAGAATATGCTTACTTGCCCCCCCCCCCTATGCCATTGGGGTTGGTGTCTTTATATAGGCATTGTTTGGCCTGGGCTTCATGCACCGCATCCGAGATTTCTGCGAGGTCGTTTAAGTGGTTCGAGATTCCCGGAGGCAACTTTCATGCACGTTGACCACCCTCTGGAACGTTCGGTACGTGGGCCAACTTCCAAGGACCGTCGGAGTGTTGGGATATGCATGCCGAATTTATCGACGAGCACGTTTCGCAAATCACCACCTGGACCTCAATCAGGCCGACACGCCCTCGAGGGAGGTCGCTCCTTGCGTCAAAGTCACTTTGGCTAGTGATGAGGTGCTGCAGGTCGGCCCTGGACGAGGTGCTTCTAGCCAACTTGAATTGTGGTCTAGGTCGCCAGGTCAGCGCGTGTACCAGGTCGCTAGTTCGGCACCTATGCCAAGTCGCCAGGTCAGCGCCTGTACCAGGTTACCAAATTGGCGCCTGTGCCAGTTGCCAGTTCGGCGCCTATGCCAGGTCGCCAGTTTGGGACACCATCATCTTGGCTATGTTGTTGCCTAAGTGGTTCCGGGTGTCACCTAGTTGTTCCGAGATGCCACGTGTCACAATGTCATTGGAGGGCCAAATCCACCCTCATCAGATTACTTCTTTGATGATGGCGCAATAGATGCGAATAAGGTTTTTCTTGCTGTAATTTTTTCCTTTAGTGGCATATAGGCAAAAAAACTGAACCACCGAAAAAACCGATCGAAACCGAACTGAAATATCGGTTAATCGAATCGGTTGGTTCGGTTTTGATTAACCATTTAAAAAAACCAGCAGTTAATCGAACCGACCAATATATATACAATAATATATATTTATATAGTATTATATATATTATATTAATATTATATATTACATTTTGTTTTGCTTTTGAAAATCTAATAAATGTGAAATGAGATTTTTCAATTCACATTTATTAGATTTTCAGTTCGCTAGTCTGCCGAACAACCATTTTTGGCTTTTCCCTTTCTTTCCCTCTCTTTGAGCTCTCTCGACTCTCACTCTCTGTCTCTCTTAGACTCCCACTCTCTGGTCTCTCCCATTCCCAGTTATTCCCCAATGAACCGATGGGCAATGTCCTTCAGTGCTCTGCCTCCGATCAAATCGTTGACAGCCTCCGACGATCCCTCTTGCTTCGATGACATTGGCAAATGGTGATCCTTCCTACTTCCACAACAACCTGACACCTTTCCCTCTCTCTATATGAGCTCTCTCTCTTTCGGATTCTCACTCTCTTAGACTCCCACTCTCCCTGTTCTCTTCGTTCTTCCCCAACGGGCTGACACCGACAGCCTTCAACACTTCGCCCTCTGATGTCGAAAGCGATTCCTCCTGCTTCGGCGACATTCTCTCAGACTCCCACTCTCCCTGTCTTGTAGTTCCCTTTTTTTTTTTTATATTTTGAGGGCATAAAAAAACCGAAAAACCGAACCACGATTAACCGATCGGCCGGTTAACTGATTGCATCGATTTGGTTAAATGTAAAAATTAAACAAATTGATTCGGTCCAGAAAATCACCCCATGATTCGGTTAAGTGAACCGTGAACACCCCTAATGGCATAGCACAAAGTTCTTTGTTGGTAAAGTGACAAATGTATTTTCCAACATCCAACGGGAAGCAATGGAGGCACGCACGACAATTAAGTTTTGTGTGTGTGTTTAAGATAAAATGGGCAATGAAAAGAAAAATGAATAAAGTTCATGTGGATATTTTGGTTCTATGGCCAGGTGTATTCGTTGTAAAGGCTCACTTTGTAAGAGTATAAATATAAATATGTATAGTATAAATGCATATAAAATATTATAAAATACAAGGTTTTGCACTATACATATTTGTATTTGTACTCATTTCAAACTAAGCCAAAGTGAAAGTTGAAGGGGTAATTGTCACGTAAGGGGTCTTTGTAATTTACCCATGTACTTTGGGGTCAGTGACAATTACCCCCTTGAACTTCCATTTGCCAAAAAAAAAGAAAAACCATAAACTTTTACTTTGTGACAAATACCTCATCTATTAGAGTAAAATTAAGATATTTAAAAAAATTTAAATCCCCAAACTATTATTTTCTTAATTATTTGAATGATCTATGATTCGATTAGTTTTATAAATATAATATTGAAACCCTCTTAGTTGCTCTAATAAATCTTTGCAATTTTTATTAGATTTAATATTCAAATGATATGATAGAGGTTTCTTTTTGATAAATATAAATTTAAAATTTCGTTTGGTTTTCTTGATTTATTGGAGAAAGGAGTGGATAGCTTTTTATATTTTAGGATGAAGAGATACTTTAATGACAATGAAATAAACCATAATTTAAAGAAACTTGTTTTTGTATAATACTGAATGATTTCTGTTACTTTAGCTAGTTTGGAGAAAATGAAAGATATTTTTGGATCAATTGAGAAAAGGGCAAGAAAATGAAGATAAGAAAAGTTTAAGTGGATGTTTCGGTAATTTAACACATTCAATCTTCTCACTAAACTGCTATGAGGTATTTGTTGCAAAGTGAAAGTTGAAGAGGCTTTGTCACAAAAGAAAGTTAAAAGGGTAAACATAATTGATCCTACCCTATAATATAAGGGTCTTTGTAATTTACAACTAAAAAAAAGGTCCAATGAGCTTTTTCCTTTTTTCCCCTCGCCCCACTGACCCGATTAGAGACCCTAGCCGGCCTAGCGTCAACTGCCGATCGGCTCAGTTGTAGCGGAGACCGGGGATCGAATCCAGGTCTGATCCGAGGCCCATTGCATATCACGTGATGGTGAGAAGTGAGAACTATCGCTAGGTTTTACTTGTTTGGATTTGTCCCACTAAAATTAAGAAGCCCATCTTTCCGTTCGCTCGGTGAATCGTGTTCATGTTCATCTGCTTCGGCCTTTGTCACTCTGAGCTAAACTCTACTTCAGTATTTGCTCTCCCCTGGCCCTAGACAGGTGAACCTTGCAAACTCACAGTCACAGACACTTTGCTCTGCTTCCTTATAACCAGTGTTCCATCATCTCGCTCCTTTCTTTTAATTGTCTCTTGTTTCATTCTCATTTCTAGGGTTTCTTAATTTATTTTTTAATTTGTCTCTTGACCCCTTAGTTCAAGTTCATATTTGATTTTTTCCCCTTTGTGTTTTTCATGTTCCAATTCCAGTTTCTACTTTTTTCTTTTTCCTTTTGATGAATTTATCGTCTGCTGCAGATTCTTAACAACTTTTAGGGTTTTGGACAAGGTCGTTTAACGGCCTTGTTTTATTCGAAGATCATAGAATGGAGTTCGACGAGTATGATTATTTAGAAAAAACAGTTGAGAATCCGGAAGGGCCAAAGGACAAGGAAATAGTGAATGGTGACGACCGGGCGGTTAAATCAGGAGAAAAAGATCGGAGCCGAAGCTCTAAGCATCGGAGCGACGATAACAATGATGATCTGGATAGCCGTTCGAAGCGGGCAAGATCCGGAGACGACACCCGTGATCGCGACAGGCACAGAGACAGAGGTTCCTCACGTCACCGTTCGTCTCCTGACCACCGCTCTAGGGATGGGGAGCGGAGCGAGAAGGAACGACATAGAAACAGCAGGGAAGACAGGGATAGGGAGGAGAGGAGTGGCAAGGAAAGAGACCGGGACCGAGACCGAGACCGAGACCGCGATAGGGTAAGAGAGCGTGATCGTGAAAGCGAACGAGATAGGGAGAAAGAACGTGAACGATCACGTAGGAGCAGGAGCCACTCGGAAAGGCACCGCATTGACCGTGATAGGGATGCAGAGCGCGAGAGAGACAGAGAGTTCAGGGAAAGAGAAAAGGAGAGGGAGTCGAGAGAAAGGGATCGAGATAGCAGGTACTCTTTTGGTCCCTTCATACTGGTGAGGATATTCTCGAATGTAACTGCTGAATTATGCACGTTGTGTAATATTATGGCATTTGTTTGTCCATTAAATGTTCAAATGGAGGCATTTGGAAGCTTCTAGCAAATTGTTCTCGATCTTGAAAGTTTCTTAGCGTAGCTCACACTATCTGTACATGAGAAGTTGGTGGGTTTGATCATGTATGATGCATTTTTAGTGTCCAATACTGTGTATTTGAGGAATTCATGCATATATTGATGCTTGAGAATGGTCTAAAAGTATCTTGAGATGGTGCACTTGTAGCCTTGAGCAGAGCTTTTGATCCAAGGACAATAATATTAATATCAATGTCTTGGGGGAAGCTTACAACTTCTTTAAGCCATAATGTGGGTGAGGCTTAAACTTCACAAGCCCTCATTTGATTTTAGCATTAAAATAAATAAACTTGAGAAGAGTTGAGAATTAAAAGACAAGAGCTACATAAAGGGCATATATGTGCATGTGCATTTTACATGCCTCAATTAAGATTTCCTTCTTCCTTCGTTTACATACTTGAAAATAATGATGCTACCACCAATTTCTAATGATCTGTAACAGAATCTAGATATATATTTTTTTTCTTCTAGGAAACGGCTACAAATAAGAAGTTGGATTTTTTAGGGGGGGTGGTGGTGGTGGTGGTGGGGATATTAAAACCTAAATTACAGATCAGCAACTGCAAACTCTCAACCCTTCCTAGACAAACATTCAGTATGAAGTACAACATTACAAGTGTTTAAACATTAAAAAGACCCAAGTTTATGACTATAGTGAATTATATATTTAGGTATCAATCTAGACAAATAATCTTTCAAGACCACTTTCTTGTGAGGCACACTCAAGATCTAGGGATGAGCTTGTAAAGGTGAGCCTTGAGACATTTTGCTTGGAGCTTTTTATGCATTAAAGTTGAGTTTCATGGCATTTTCCTTGAATAGAAATAAATTTAGGAGCACTTTGAGATGTAAGATATGAACTTTAGTGATAAGTTCTTTAGTGCATAAAGTGTTTTTTGTTAAAGGTGTGATATTTTGCTCTTAGTGGCATTGTGTCCTCCTTTAGATGTTATGATTTGCCTCTCTTTCCTTTTGTCCATACTATTTTAATGTGTATTAATACGAATGAAAAAGTGCCAATTTAAAGCACCAATGCAAGGATGGAATGGTAGATAAAAATCGCACCAATCTTCTCCCCATTCTATATCAATGTTTTTTTTTTTTTTTTTTTTTTCAAAGGGTGGCAGATGATTACTTTCTTCCTCTTCAGCCAGATCTTATACATCCCCACTTTGGTCTCCCTTGATCCATGATGTGGTTAAGCCAAATTTTGATGGATGCAGCTTGGGAAATCCAGGCTGGTCAGGAATTGGGGGAATTATCAGAAATTGTCTTGGTGTCACAATGGTCACATCTTCTGGACCTATAGGCTAATGAGATTTTATAAGAGTGGATAATTGGTAGAAGTGGATTTGAATGTGGTGGTGGGTTGGCTTGAAAACGGCACTATAGGGTATTGGAAATATAGACATGTTATGAGGGGATTAATATCTTTGGCAAGGGGGTTAAGTGCAACGTTTAATTGCATTTGAAGATCAGCTAACAGTATGATTGATGGTTTGACAAGGCAAGAGGTAAATAGAAATCATTTGTTTTTGGGACCTTTAAAAATATCATTTGTTTTGGGGGACAACCCCCAGGGGAGTGTCTGTAAATAAAATGATAGCATGATACAATGGAATGGTTAGCACATGCTAGCCTATGTTAAGGTTTTCTTGGCACATTATGTTTGTTTGCGCATCATTCTTTTTTCATAATCAACAATAATTAATGGTTAGCACATGCTAGCCTATGTTAAGGTTTTCTTGGCACATTATGTTTATTTACGCATCATTCTTTTTTCATAATCAACAATAATTCTGATTGTTACCAATCAGAAAAGAACGATAACCGAACATGCAACACAATGAATATCAACACTTTCACTCTATAATCTCTTGCCTGTGCATAAAACAAGGGTTCTGTCATAGAGTTGCAAAAGAAGTGGGGAGATACAAGATGGAAAAAGAACTTTGCTAGTTTTCCATCTCCATACCCACCACTATTTCTACCACCTTGGAGGTGCTGTTGCAGTATTAGAGATCTGAGGGAGGAGGACATTAAAAGAGGACCTTTTAAAAAGGAAAAAGAAGAAAATGCCAAAAATAAGGGGGCAACATAAGAACTAGCTTGCATTCCTTGTAATGTAGCAAGCCCATATATCCTTTGATACTTAGGTGGTAGATAACTATCTCAATGATTGTGTTTTATCATTTTCCTGTGCAAAAGAATCATGTGATTGGTTAAATAAAGAGGGAGAAGAGGTGGAAAACCTTGCTAGCTTGTTGGGTTGTGAGGTAGGGGATTGGTCGCTACTGTATTTGGGTTTCCGTTTGGGGGGAACCCAAACTCTGAAAGCTTCTAGTACCCAATTTTGGAAAGATTCTCAAAGAGGCTTGTAGGGTGGAAGAGAAATTACATTTCTTTAGGAGGAAGAATAAACTTAGTAAAGTCAACCTTGACTAACCTACTAGTTTATTTCTTATCCACTTTAAAATCCCTACAAGAGTGGAAAATCAATTGGAGAAAATAATGAGAGATTTCCTATGGGAGTCGAAGGACACAAAGAAGGATCATTTGGTGAAATGGGAGGTGGTGTCTAGAAGTAGGGACAGTGGGGGCCTTTGTATAGGAAATCTTAGACTTAGAAACCTGGTTTTTTTGGGGAAATGGTTATGGAGATTGCCTTTAGAATATGATAAACTCATAAAGTAATTTTGAGTATCCATGGCATGGAAGATAATGGTTAGGATGCTACTCTTGACCCTAGGGCATTGCGGTCGTCTTCTTGGAAAACAAACCATAGTATATTGGTATATTGCCTTCCTTTTGTACATCAGGTATGATGCTTGTGCAAGTACTAAAGTGCTCTTTTGGGAAGACGTTTGGTTTAGGGATACCTCCCTTAAAGATAGATTTCCAGTTATTTATTCTCTCTCCCAAAATAAAGGGTGAGTAATATCCTTTATCTATGGGAATGATAATTCTTGGGATTTGGGTTTGAGGAGAGGGTTAAGGCCTTAAGGGAATTTGAAATGGGGATGGTGGATGACCTTATATCTCTTCTCAGTTTCGTGTTTCTAGATCATGCTTATTTGGACAGTAGGATTTGCCAGTTTGGTTAGTGTCCCCTTCTTGTTCCTTTACTTTGTTCCTCCTTCACTGCTCTTCTTTAGTCTTCTAATTTGGCATGTCCCTTTCCAATGAAGGAAGTCTGGCATAACCCTTTACCCCCCCAAATAAGGGTTTTCTGTTGGGAGGTAATGCTCCAAAAAATTAACACTTTAGACAAGCTTCAAAGAAGAAGGTCAAATTGCTGCTTGTCACCTCATGTTTGTAGCTTATGCTTAAGTTTTGGTGAGACAATTACACACCTACTATTGTCTTGTCCTTTTGCTTCTTTTGTTTGGAATTGGTTATCAAACTCTCTTTGGTTGTAGGTGGACTCCTCCCCCGGATGTGGCAAGCTTTTTTGACCCAAGTTTTTTAGACTATCGAAGAATAGGGGAAGAGTGATGTGGGGAACCACAAGAGCAGCTATCCTTTGGTCAATTTGGGAAGAAAGAAATGATACAAATTTTCAAGGGATTGGAAGATCTAAGGAGCAAGTATTGCTTGCATAACTATTAAGGTCATACATTGGTTGAAACCGACTTAGCTATTTAAAGACTACTTAGTTGAGGACATCTCTAGAGGATGGTTTGTAGTGGAAAATTCTACAAGTACAAAGAATGTGATCCAGGAGCAATGGATTCCTTCAATGGAACAAAGAGTGAAGTCCAATTTTGACGGAATCTCCTTGGGTAACCTAGGTCTAGGTCCTAGGTGCACAGGCCCAAGTCCTAGGCGCCTCAGCCCAGGCGTGTGCCTTTTTAAAATTCAGCATTTTTTGCTTTTTTTGAGCCTAACGGCTGGGCCAGGGGCTTCGCTCCCCCGGCCATGCCCCTCGAGGCAAGCCCGAACAAATCCATGTTAGGGTCTTAAATTCTTATTTCTCACATAAAAATAATGATTTTATAACTTCAATTGTCTTTTAAGAAGATATTTCATTGGAATGAATGAATGAACAACATTAGCCAATAAAATATCTTCTTAAAAGGCAATTAGAGTTATAAAATCATTATTTTTTTATGTGAGAAATAAGAATTTAAGACCCTAACATGGGCTTGTTTGGGCTTGCTTCAAGGGGTGTGGTACAAAGGCGACTCATAGAATCAAGAATGCAATATACATTAGCTACTTGAAGTATTGCAATTGAGGAAAAAGAGATTGTGGGTTTTACATGCTTGAAAATGCTTTTATTTTTAAATTTTCATTTGAATACGCTTTACATGTTATGTTTATGTATTTTAATTTTTGATAATAGGTTTTTTAAAACATTTATTTTAAAATTAAAATTTATATTTTTCTATTAATATTATGTTTAATATTTTTTGAATTTTCTGACTTTTTTTTTAACTTTTTAGCATTTTTTTTTTGCATATTTGCGTCTTGCTTCAGAAAGGCATGCGCCTCACCTTGCGCCTCAGGCGCAAATTGGCCCTTGCGCTTTTTTTGCGCCTTGTGCTTTTAAAACACTGGGCACTATTCAAAGTCTTGAGACTAGCTAAGCAATGGGGACTTTACAATCTTGAGTTTGAAGGAGACTCTAAACTGCTAATAGGCTGGCTGCAAATAAAGAGTTTGAGAGTTTGGACATACAGACAGCAAATGAGGGAAATTTCTTGCTTAGCAAAGGAAGCTGGGGCAACCTTCAATGGACCAAGAGGTTAGCTAATGGTTTAGCTGACACCTTGGCAAAGCAAGGGACCCTTAGAAACAATTTAATTTGGGCTATGTTGTAATGTTTTAGAAAACTTTGGGTCAACACTTGTTGCAGGTGGTTGACAGGTGTACTCTTTAAACTTCTGTATTAATGAAAGTTAACTGTTTCCAATAAAAAAGAATCATGTGGTTGGTTGGTTAAATGACTGACATCATTGGAGGAAGCTATTATGTTTTCATAATTTCCTGCATGATATGTGCGTTACTTTTTTCATATATATATATTTTGATAAGTATTACTTTTTTCATATTACCCTCGCTATTTTCTCTCTTTCCAAATAGTCCACTGGAAAGCAAAAGTTGTTAAATTCAAAAGCAAAATTTTGTTTTTCACTTAATATTATTTATTTGACCTTTTTTGGCACCTTGGTTTGATAATTCATAACAAGGGAGGGATAGAGGAGGATGTGGCCCATATAATTAGAGCAAGATGGGCAAAATTGGAGGGGGTGCATCTGGAGTCCTATGTGATAGGCAAATACCACTTCAATTAAAAAGGAAATTTGTATAAAGCAGTCGTATGCCCAGCAATACTGTATGGAACTGAGTGTTGGGCAATCAGGGAACAACATGTCCAACAAATGACTGGAAAAAATGTGTGTGCTGAGATGGATGAGTGGAAAAACTATGAAGTAGGGCCAGAAGTTCAGTCACGTGCATAGAAGATCATCTTACAGCACTCTTAAGAATATAGTTATCTGTTACAAGTTGAAGAGGTGGGAAATGATTTAAGTGTTCACAATTTATAATGAATATGACATTAAACAGAAAAGAATGGGAAAACTGGATTCATGTAGTTGAGTCTATATAGTTAGGATAAGGCTTAGATGATGACTTACTTGTTTTGAGAAAACCAAGTACTACCTCATTACAATAATTTGACTTATTTTCATTAATTAAAAATGATCAATGGAAATGGTATGTTTTTTTCTTTTTTTTTTTTATTTCATGAAGGAATATCCATCGATGTATTGACCACATTCATTACTATGTTTGAAAAGTAAATTAAAAAAACAAATAGCAAATACAAAACTTATATAATCTAGCACTTTGCTTATGCCCATGGGAAAAGGCAATCATAAGTGTCCATTAAAACCAAAGAAGATTATGGTGATACATACAGTAAAATGCTAGTAACAAGATGACAACTCTCTTCTGCCCTAAAAGAATGCTCCCACACTGCAAACAACCCCTAAACAGATATCAAACCTACAATTACAATTTTCTCATACTTTACCTTTCTAAAAAAATGCTATGATCAATGTCACAGGTCTCTCAAGTTGTTGCTGCCCAATGTAATTGAAACAAGAGAATCCAAATTACTAGATGCTTTTCTGTCCTTGAAATTTTTTTCATTCTTCTCTTATCTATACCTTTTCTTTTTGGATTCTTTAATGTCCAAATTCTGGTATATATTTAGTAAATTTCTGTTCATGGTCTATTTTCCATCCAAGTTGATACAGACACCATATGAGATGAACCAAGTATCACTAGCACTTCTTTTGCCTCCTCCTGGCTGGAGGCCCTTTAAAATCTATCAGTTTTCTTGTTAAAAATCTTTTCACTTGAAATCTTTTTTTTTTTTTTTTTTTTTTTAAATCTCAACGAAATTATTATTTTTTTCTTGCACTTATTCTGGCAAAAGTGATGCTCAAGTTTCATATTGTTACTTGTGCTGTTTATCAGTGCTGGAAATTTTGAATATTGAAAAGTAGATTGTGAAATTCGCAGATATGCTAGAGCAATCTTCAGATGGTCTTTCTGGAAACTGAGCCAGGCTCAGGAATTCAGGTCATGGGTCTTAAAATTTCTTTTTTCCTTAACTTATCACAGTTTAGAAGCTTGTGTTGCAAGATTGGAGTCTTAAGCATTTCGAGGTTTTTGACAAGGAGTCGGTGATGTATGTTATGATTTGGTTATCATCCAGCTCAGAACACAACAGCTTAATTATATTTATTCTGTTGCAGAAATGCGGGTGAGGGAGTAAAGGGCTCTGCTTTACAGAAATACTGCGTCCTCTGATGGTTGTGTGGAAAATTGGTGTTCAATTGGCTGCCAGATCTTTGATAAAACTTGTGCTCGATAAAATATTATAAATGACTATTACTTCTATTGATAATTGTTCACAAAGATATAGGATTTTGGGCTGCCTGTAGCTCAACTAAGGTCCTTTGGCAGCTGTCAAATTTCATTATTTGTAGGTTCTGTGCCATACGCAAGTCAAGATTTTCAGCATGCAACTGATAGGCGAGTTGTTTTCTGAAGTCCTTACTTATTTGGGGGCATTTTTAGGTTCTTGCTATGCTAGGTTCCTTGGCAATTCCATTTGCCTTTCATTTTCTCCACTATATCCATTTTACATATTTTTCTCTTGACTCTGTTTTATTCCTTTGTTCTCACACTTTTTATCTCTAAAAATTTTGCTGCATACAAAATGGCTAGTAGCTTCTTACATGTGCTTGCTTGGTTTCTCCTTGGTGTGTTTCCTTCTTTTAACTATATCTTGACTATTAAACATTTTGGTCTAGTAGAACCAGTCAAATACATGTTTATATCCATGGTGATCAAAATGATGATGTGATTGTGCTATGCTCATTAGTCAACATATAGTTAGACCATAACAATATAGTTTCCGTCTCTCTCTGTTTTCCTGGAATATCTCTTGTTTTACTGCAACACAGCTCATGCTCCAAACTGATGGCAGATGTGATAAACTAGAGTTTTTTGCTCAGTATTGTAGTTGGCATAATCTGGTGTTAATAACTGTCATATGTTTGCTGTTTTCAGACTTCTTAGTCAAACAGGGAAAAGGTGGGAAATAACTGTTACTTCTTCATTGATTTATTCTAGATTTTACACTTACAGTAGTTAGATACCAGAATCTTGATATTTCAGTTACTGATATTAATTAATGTTCATGTTCAGGTTAGTTGTTTATATATTCTGCAAGTCAGAAACTATTCATTTACATTTGTTACATAGGTCATGTCACCATAAGTTGTGATGTGCTGTCAGAGAAAGAAACATGCCGCTGTTACAGGAATTTTCGTTTTGAAAATATTCTGTATCTTGTCATATGGAATGCTTTGTTTATTTGGAGGTTGCTTTATGGATGACCTTATCATCTTGCTTTAGTTTTTGTGAAAATGATGTACTTTTTAGATGATAAATATACAGAGCAGTGATTCATCATGTCTGGTTGATATTTGAGATTTCTATGTTGCAGGCGATATAAAGAGAAAAAGGAGGAAGTGGCAGAGCCAGAGGCTGATCCTGAACGAGATCAAAGGACTGTATTTGCTTATCAGGTCACAAAATTTCCTTTTATGGTGTCATTTTCAATATTTTATTCACCAAATCCCCCCCCCCCCCCAAGGCATGAATTGTTGCTAATTGCTATTTTCAGTGATTTGAGCAGATTTGTTTGAAGGCAGATGAAAGGGATGTATATGAATTCTTTTCAAGGGCCGGCAAGGTCTATCTCTCTCTCATACACAAAAATTCTTATCTGGCCATATTTATTACCTTTTTTTCTGTTTTTCTTGCACCCTATTCTTTTGAGTTTTGAGTGCATTTTGTTGTTGCATTATGCTATATTTGAATGTCTTCTATTGGGTTACTTATCAATCCCCACCCCCATGAAAAAGGAATATTCTCTTGAACATGTTTGCCTTTTCAAGAAAGTGGCCCAGGACAATCAGGTCCACACATAAAAGGAGTTTCTGATAAAAAGAACCACAGAAAGCATAGAACCAGGCAATTTAAATGCTAGGTTTATTTGGCAATTCTAGGACTATTCGATAAACACTAACCAGCAGACTGGATGAGACCTACCAACTGTAGGGAAGCTCTGGTTCTAAAAACATGCAAAAAGTTGTAAATCTTTAATGGGGAATGGATCAGTAAATGAATGAATAAAATGCCCAGTTTGACTGTCAATAGAGGGATAAATGCAATACACTATTTAATGTACATATCATGCATGTTTATTTATTGCAATTTTCTACACATTCCCTAGACTATTTTTTTATTGGTAACTATAAAGACAATTTTATTAATAATCAGGGATAAAGTACAACACTGTCCCTAGACTATTTCCAATCAACCTATAAAATGCCTATGGCCAAGGGGTCAAACCATTACCAATATTGGTCCCTCGTATCCAGCATCTTGAAAGAGGTGGCCTTGATACAGGTCTTGCTTTGGCTTTTTCTTGCATGAAGTGGCTGCTCTCAGACTTGAACCTGCATTATCACAGTTAGTCCTGTAAGTGGAGTGAGTTTGAAGCAAATCAAGCAAGATTCGAATTTGACTAGAGATATGGTGATTTGATGTCTGATGGGTATTTAAAAATTATAACTGAATTTGAATTTATTTATATAATCGAACATTGACAAATTGATACTAAAATCACTCTTTCCTGTTCTAATAGAATTAGAAAAATGAAGGACTAAAACTGGATGTACCAAATCCTTCACTTTACTTTGGTTTCCCATATTATTTTGCATGTTGCTTCTATTATGAAAGTTGTGTATTATTAAGATCGAGATGCAATATTTCATTATTTTTACTTCTCATTGTGTTATTTCGTGTCTTCCATGAAGCATTCTTTTATTGGTTCTTTTTGTGCTTTTTTTTTTTTGCATTTAGTGAGTTTAATGGTGCACTTAAAACGTGACAGGCAATCATATAGGCTGCCTTTCATGGTGCCAATGATTAAACTATAAAGTTATCTTGTCAGGAGATTGTCTTTTGTAAGTTGAACATTTTGTATATGTTATCATAGTTGTCCATCTATTATCTTGTTAACAACACTATGTTTACCGTTTTCAGGTGCGGGATGTGCGTCTCATAATGGATCGCAATTCAAGGCGTTCAAAGGGAGTTGGGTAATTTTTTCTTCTCCATTGTTATGTGATATTTTTGAAAATTTCATTTAAAAGAATTGTTAATTGTGGGCCTTATTAATTTAATTTTGATCACACAGTTATAAGTTTATAAGAATGACATATGAACCTGGAATGCTTTGTGGGATTCCATGTCATAGAAAATCTGCAAATGAATGTTTTTTTTTTTAATTTATGGCTTGGTTTATATTAATAATAACTTAGTATGTATACATATATTCTAGGTAAGCTGAACCTTTTCTTCAGACAAATATGGGTTGATGTAGCTCATTGTTAGAAATGAATTTTATGTAACAGTGAGGTTGGCATTTGGTTCACTCATCTGTATTTTTTTCCTTTCTTTTTAAGGCTTGATTGCATGTAGAACAAAGGAAACGAGTTATTACAAAAAAAACCTTGTTTCTTGATTAGAATATTTCATAAAGTTCATGATAGAAAGTTTTCAGTGCCTGTGGTTGGGTTTGATTTGTTGACTCGTTGAAGTGTTGATGCCAAATTTCATCATCATCATCATCCATGCTTTATCTTTTTTTTTGATGAATGATAATAAATTTATTAATTCAAAAGCAGATTTAGAGTGAGTTCATACAACATCCCAAGGAGAGGTGCGAGCTACAGCCCCTCCTTGAATCTTACAAGTAAACTAGGAAAGAAAAGCAAGAATCACAACTGAGCCCAAAACAATTCTTCCCTATTTACACCTTGCTTAGCTAACACATCTGACAAAGTATTTGCTGATCTCCCTACCCACTGTACAGTGACCAACATATTCCTTGTCAACCAACTAAATTTCTTCATTTCATTCTTGTAATGCCACATGGCCTCTTCAGGATTTTTCAACCAACCCACCACCACTTTGGAATCCCCCTCGATTGTTAGGTGTTGTACCCCTAGCTGGTTTGCAAATTGCACCCCTTGTACAACAGCTAAAAGTTCTTTCCTGATGGAGTCCCCAATTCCCAAGGGACCTGAGTAGAGCAACAAAATCTCTCCCTTCTCATTTCTCGAAGCACCCCCCATTCCGGATAATCCTGGATTACCCATGCTACTTCCATCAAAATTCAACTTCAGTGAGCCTTCGGATGGAGGAGACCAGCTTGTAATTGATTTGTCCTTTAGGGATGAACACCTCACTACTGCTGACCAATTTCTCCAAAGGTCATTAAAGGAGAATTGATTGAAGATTTATAAGGTCTTCAGCCAAGGTATTGCCCTATTTAACACAGTCTTTCAATTTCTGACTGCTCCTTTCTTTTTCTTGAAAAATTCTAACATTCCTTTCTTCCCAAAGAGTCCAAATCAAGGCAGCACAAGCACATCTCCACATAATTCTCCCTATTTTTGTAGGCCAATAAAAGGTAGAATTGTTGAAGAGCATGTGAACTTCTTCTGGTAGACTCCAACTACTCCCAAACAACGAAAGTAGCCAAGCCCAAAGGTCTGCAGAAAAGGGACAAGATATTAATAGGTGGTAACAATCCTCACCGTGAGCTCTACAGAGGATACACCAATTAGGAGAAATACAGAGGAAAGGTCTTCTCTTTTGTAGGTTATCTAGAGTGTTTACTTTCCCATGGAATACTTCCCAACAAAACGCCATAATTTTTTGGGGAACTGGCCTGCACCAAATTTCTTTTGACGGAAAGGGTTGGTGAGTAGAAAGTTGAGAGATAGACTTGAAGAAAGAAGCACAAGTGAAGCTTCCATTGGGTCTAGGAGTCCATACCCTCTTATCTGGCTTGGAGGGATCCAAACAAACCTGATTAAGACAACCAAGCAAGACAGACAGAGATTCAATTTCATCATCCCTAAGTCCTCTACGAAACCCAAAATCTCAAGTAGGATCTAAGGGTGCTTTCAAAGGTGAGACAAATTTCGAGACCACCTCTTTTTTGTACAAGGAAACAGAAAATAGCGAAGGGAACAGATCTTTTAAAGGTGTGTCTCCTATCCAAATATCCTCCCAAAAATGAACAGTGTTGCCAGAACAAACTTCATACCTGATAAAATTGAGAAATTGAGGAAGGGTGTTGTGAATGGCCCTCCAAGGTGCTGCTAGGTTAGCTTGCCTTGATACATCAGCATCCCATCCATTCTCTGACCTCCCATGAATGCTTCCCACCACCTCATGCCACAATCTCTCTCTTTCCAATGGTCATCGCCACAATCATTTCCCTAACAGAGCTTGATTTTTTCTAGTTACCCTCTCAAGTCCCAAACCCCCCTCTTCTTTACTTCTGCACATAATTTCTAACCAAGTGATCCTTTTTTTCTTGTCCCGACTCCCATAAGAAATCTCTCATCAACTTCTCTAGTTTCCTAGCTTCCCTAACTGGTATCCTAAAAACAGACAAAAAATAGGTAGGTAAGTTAGCCAAGGTAGCTCTTATTAGGGTAATTCTCCCTCTTAAAGAGACTTAATTCCTCTTCCATGAGGCTAATCTCTTCTCAAACTTTTCTATCACTGGGGTCCAAAATCTACTCTCCCTAGGATTTGCCCCCAAAGGAAGCCCTAAGTATGACATAGGCCAAGCAGAGGTGGAACACTCAAGACACTCCGCAATAGCCTCGACCTCCCCTACCACCAAATTTATACCCGCTATGCAACTCTTTTCCAAATTTATTCTCAAATTAGAAATACTTTCAAATCCTTTGATTAGCTCCTTTAGGTTTGCTAACTTTTCGCTAAAAGCTCATTCACAAAAGATCATTAGGTCATCTGCAAACTGAAGGTGGGTGATGGGGACTTGGTGTCTCCCTATTCTCCAACCCCTAATGGCATCTTAGCTGTCAGCCTTAGTAATGATCCTACTAATTACATCAGCTACTGAGGTAAAAAGGAAGGGTGAGAGTGGATCCCCTTGCCTGACACCCCTGCAAGCTGGAAAAAAGTCCCTCACCACACCATTTACCAGAATAGGGTAGTGATAAGTACTGATACACCCAAAAATCCAACTACACCACTTGTCCCCAAATCCACAGTTTCGCATAACCTCTAATAGAAACTCCCAGTCCACCAAATCATAGGCCTTTTCAAGATCCAATTTACAAATGAAACCTCTCTTCCTAGACCTTTTCGTTTCCTCCACACACTCATTCGCAATTAAGATCTGATCTGTTATTTGTCACCCTTGAATGGAAGCCCCCTGGGTTTCACTAATGATAGAAGGGAGGATTGTTTTAATCCTCAACGAGAGCACTTTAGCCAAAATTTTATAGATGCTTGTCACCAAACTAATAGGCTTATAATCTTTTGGATGGTTGTCATCATTCTTCTTAGGTATCAAGGCCAAAAAGGTTGCATTAGTTATAGGGCTTATAATGTGATTGTCTGCAAATTCCTTAAATTCTTCAACTAAATCCTCTTTCGACACCTCCCAACAGTCTTGATAAAAACCCATTGTAAAGCCATTTGGACCTGGAGCCTTGGATCTATCCTTTAGAAAGACAACTTTCTTAATCTCTTCTTCCTCTAAACCCCTTTCCAGCCACCTTGCCACTCCATCATCAATTCTTGGCCATTCCACCCCTTTCACGACTGCTCTCTCACTCAAAGGTCTTCTATAAATTGATTTGAAGTGGTCCACAAATTTTCTGGCTATGTCATCCTGGTTGGTAATCACCTCCTCTCCTATCTTTTGCTTGGTCACAAGATTCTTTCTTCGTCTCCCAGTTTCCAAATCATGGAAAAATCTAGTGTTCCAATCGCCTTCCTTAATCCACTTGTGTCTAGATTTTTGTCTCCAACTGATTTCTTCCCTCAGTAACACTTCTTCCAAATCCTTTTTCAATTGTCTCCTTAACACTCTGTCCTCCTCAGTCAACCCATTTTGAGATTCCTTTACATCTAAGTTTTCTATTCGAGAGATTAGGCACAATTTTTGCTCCTCAATTCTACCAAAATGATCTCTATTCCACTCTTTTATTTTGGCTCTCAACCTTTTTAAATTCTTATGAAACTTGATCCCCTTCCATCTTACCCCCCTCTCCTCTTCACCCCACCATTCCTTCACTTTTTTCACAGAATCTGGATGGGTAAGCCACATATTTTCGAATCTAAAAGGTTTGGGTCTTGTAGGAAAAAACTCGGTACCTATCTGGATAGGACAGTGATCGGAGTGACCCTGGGTAACGCTCTAGCAACCAAGTTTTCCAAACTATTCTCCCAGGCAAGGTTAAATAAGAACCTGTCCAACTTCGAACACAAAGGGGTTTCCTGAAGGTTGGACCAAGTGTAACTGGCTTGCAGCAGAGGCGTTTCCTTCAATACGCATTCTTCAATAAAACCATTAAATTTCCTCATGCTTGTTGTAATTACCTGTTGGGGATTACTGGTTTCATCAGAGAATCTAATGACATTAAAATCCCCGCCTAGGCACCAAGGGCCATTACCATAGCCCCTTGATTGCATATAGTTCCTCCCCCATCTCATTCCTCTCTATAGGAATTAGGGCCACACCCATCCTCTACATCCTTACACTTAATGGAAACTGAGAATCTGCCTATCAATTCTTCCACTACTTCCACCACATCCTCCCTCCACAGTGTTACGATCCCCCCCGAGGCTCCCCAAGAAGGAGACGAGCTCCAACCTAAACCTCTAGGCCTCCAAAAACTCCTCACCCATCTCCCATCTAATTTTATCATTTTGGATTCTTGTAACAACACAATACGGGTTTTCCCCTTCGGAGTAGGTCTTCGATCACCCTTCTCTTTCTTGCACTCCCTAACCCTCTTACATTCCAGCTAATAATTTTCATCGAGACAAAATAGCAAAAACACCCATGAAAAGGCCATAATCTCCTCATTTTAGGCCCTTCCTCCTATCCCCTCTACCACTAAATCCTGAATCTCCCTCAATGTCTGAGATTAGCCTTTCCACTTCAGATCTTTTTTTCTTCTTTGTTCCTCTCCCCCCCCCCCTTCCTAATACAACAATCATCCTCTTTCTTTTCTCCACCCTTTCCAGCCAATGTTTGAGGAAGAATTTTACCCTGCTCACACTTATTTTGGCTACAACATCTCTCTGAGAATTCTTCCTTTTTTTAGTTCCTCCATCATTGTACAGATCAACTCCCAAATTCTGTTCGCCTCCCCCTTACTACTTCCTTCCATCACCCTCTCTCTTGCATCAGAACCTCCTGGATGGGAAGCTGGCATATCTGTTACAGGCATCGCACACAAGTCAGTACTTAAAAAAGAATTGACACCCATACCTGGTAGGACGGGGGTAGGACTAGAATCACTGGAATTTAGTTGCTAACAGGCGACAAATGGTTGTAAGGCCTAAAAAAGAATTGACACCCATTAGCTGGCATCATCCATGCTTTATCCCAACTATATGTTGTCACTTGTCAGCTACATTAATCCTGTTTCGCCAATCCGCTCTATTTAAAATCATTTTGGTCTTCCCCCAACTCTTCTAGCCCCTTCCACTTGTAACAAATCACTTCTTCTAACTGGACCTGTTGGTGGTCTTCTATGCACGTGATCAAACCATCTTAGCCTACACTCTCAGTCTCTCTCTCTCTCTCTCTCACACACATTTTATTACTTATTGGAGCTACTCCTAGGTTTCTATGGATGGCTTCATTCCTGATCGTATGCTTTCTAGTTTTTCCACTCATCCATATTAGCATTCACATTTCTGCCACTCATTTTCTGGACATGTTGTTTCTTGGCTGCCCAACACCCTGCTCTAGACAGCTAGCACTACAACTGTTTTATAGAATTTTCCTTTCAATTTACGTGATATTCTCCTATCATACAATAGTCCAGAGGTGCCCCACCATTTGTCCCTTGTTATGAATTATTGAACCAAGGTACTGGAAATGGTCACATTGAGTTATTTCTTGCTTTCCATAAGTGTATGCTGGTTTACACTACTATTATTACTAAATTTACATGTCATATACTTTGTTGATGCCAAATTTCTTTTTTTTTGTTATTTTTGAAAAGTAACTGTGCAGCTTTATTGATTAATGAAAATAATAGTAAATATGTACAAGAGTAACTCCCAAAACATTTGTTCCCCATTCACCCTTTGCATGGCCAAGCTGTTTGCTGATTTGTAAACTCATTTGGATATACCCACCTCTCCCATTCATTGCTTGGCTTCGCTCATGAGTTACTGCCACAGAACTCAGCCAATTTTCTTTAACCAACTCGCCACTACCTTTTTACCAAATTTGCTGGTTTCAGGATTTAGCTATATTTAAATACATTTTGCCATAAGTGAAAAAATGTAAATTTTATGTGTTGTGCCTGAGTAGTGATCCTTTATACCAAGGTTCTAAATATCAATACAGACCGGTATGCTGGTTGGGTTGTATCGGCCTGTATAGAGCTGCGGTTTTTTTTTTTTTAAACTTGTTCAAGGGGTCGGTTTAAAACCCATCTACACCCTGAACCAGCTCAGATCCCAAAACTCCCACTTTAAGGGCGTATCGGGGGTTGCTGATACGTGCTATGTATCGACAGATACACCCTAATACATTTTGATACTTTGAACCTTGCTTTATGCATTTACTGTTCACTTCTCTCTCACATGGCGTGTCTCTTGGATATTGTTTATAAAACTTGGTTATAACTAATAGTTGAGCCCTCCCATCCATCATTAGTCAAGCCCAAGGGGCCTTCATTCAAGGACATCAGATAATTGATCAGATTTTGATTGCAAATGAGTGCGTGGAGGAAATGAAGAGATCTAGGAAAAGAGGTTTTGTTTGCAAGCTCTGGACCTAGAGAAAGCCTTTGATTCGGTGGATTGGCAGTTTCTGTTAAAGGTGATTAGGAATTGTGGGTTTAGGGAAAGGTGGTGCAGTTGGATGATGGGTTGTGTCAGTAATTGTCATTTTTCCATCCTAGTAAACGGAGTGGTTAGGGTCTTCTTTCCAGCCTGTAGGGGCATTAGGCAAGGGGTTCCTCTTTCACCTTTTCTCTTTACCTTGGTAGCTGATGCTTTTAGTTGAATTATCACTAGGGCTGATAGGAAAGGGGTCATAAGGGATTGGAGAATAGGCAGAAACCAAGTTCCAGTTACCCATCTTCAGTTTGAAGATGATTTAATGATATTTTTTTATGGAGGCTTTAGTGAGAAGGTGGGAAACTTAAAGGAGTTGATTAAGACCTTCAAAGAAATTTCCAACTTGAAAATCAACTTAGAAAAGAGCTGCATGGCGGGGATTAATTTGGAGAATGAGGAGATTGAGGCTAATGCACATTGCCTTGAATGCTCTACTTCCTCTTGGCCTATGTCCTACTTTGGGCTTCCATTAGGGGCAAATCCTAGGGAGCGTAGGTTTTGGACTCCAGTCATAGAGAAGTTTGAGAAGAGGTTAGCGGTGTGGAAGAAAAACTACATCTCGTTGGGTGGAAGGATAACATTGATAAGAGCTACTCTTACAAACCTACCTACTTATTACCGCTCGGTCTTTAGGATACCGCCTAGGGAAGCGAAGAAATTAGAAAAATTGATGAGAGACTTCCTTTGTGAGCCAGGAGAGGTTGTGGGTAGAAGCAAAGTGGGAGGGGGATTAGGTTTAGGAAATTTGATTAACAGGAATTTGGCTTTTCTAGGGAAGTGGTTATGGAGATGGCCTTTGGAGGAAGAGAGGCTTTGGCATGAAGTGGTGAAGAGTATTCATGGATGCTCAGAGAATGGATGAGATGTTGGTGCATCAAGAAGGTCTAACATGGCAACTCCTTGGAAGGCAATCCACAAAATTCTCCCAAAGTTTCCTAATTGTGTCAGGTATGATAATTGTTCCGGGACTTCTGTTCGTTTTTTGGAAGACACTTAGGTTGGGGATCTCCCTCTTAAAGATCTTTTTGCTTCCTTGTTTTCTGTTTCTTGGTTTAAAAATGAGGCAATTTCAAAGTTCCTTCCTTCTCCGTTAAATCCGTCGGCCTTGTCTTGGGATTGGGGTTTTCATCGAGGGTTAAGGGATGAGGAAGCTGTTTGCTTGGCTAATTTGCTTTGCCTCCTTGAAAAAGTGTGGTTGGATCCTTCTTTGCCAGACAAGAGGATTTGGGCCCCTCACCCCAAAGGGTTATTTTCCTGTGGTTCCTTGTTTAAGTCACTTTGTATTACCTCCCCTCAACGGGCTTTCCCTTCCAAAGAAGTCTGGTGTAGGCCGGTCCCCCCTAAGGTAATGACTTTCTTGGGAAGTGTGCCATGGGAAAGGCAACACCATGGATAACCTACAAAAGAGAAGACCCTTTATTTGTATCTCTCCTAACTAGTGTACCCTTTGCAGATCTCATGGTGAGGACTGGTATCATTTATTTCTATCCTGTGATGTCACTGCAGAGCTTTGGCATGGCTTTTCTCTCTATTTCGGTGTAGGTGGGAGATGCCAACAGATTTAAGTTTGCTGTTCAATTCATCTACCTTCTCATGGCCCCATAAAAGAGGAAGAAGAATGGAGGTGTGCAAGAGCAACATTGATCTGGACAGTGTGGGAAGAAAGGAATTCAAGATTATTCCAAGAGAAGGGAAGAAGCAGCCAAGCATTGAAGGATTGCATTTTAAACATGGCAATACATTGGTTAAAATCTATGAAACTATTTCATTCCTTCTCTTTTAATGACCTATGGAGGAACTGGACAGCAGTAGCAAGCTGCTCTTCCATAAAGGACAGGGTTTCTACAATCTGGGGCCCCCCCTCCACAAGGTTTTCTGAAACTGAAATTTGATGGGAGCAGCCAGGGCAACCCAAGGCCCCCTGGGCTAGGAGGAGTTTTAAGAAATGAGGCTGGAGAGGTTATCCTTCTCTACTCTGGCCCGTTGGGAGTAGGGAATTCTGTTAGGGCAGAATTGTTAGCCGCCATACAAGGAGGCCTTCTTGCAAAAGAATTGGTGTGGAGAAGATGCTGATTGAGGAGGGTCTAAGATAGTAGTGGGGTGGTTAAATAATTCATAGGTTGCATGGATTTACAAGAATGAGCTAAAGAAGTATAAATGGCTGACAAGAAACATGTCTGTTACAGTACAGTGGGTGGGAAGATCGGCGAACGCTCTCGCTGATACTTTTGGCAAAATAAGGGACAAATAGGGAAACATTGTTTTGGGCTTAATTGCAATCTTGGATTAGCACTCATGTACTCCTTGTTATAGTTTTATAGTTTTGTTTTTCTGGTTTCCAGTGTTGGAGAGGTGGCATGCCAGCATCTCGTGCCTCTCCAAGGGACTGTATCTTTCTCTTGATCTTAATGAAATGTGATATTATTTATCAAAAAAAAAAAAACTAATAGTTGAGCCCTACTTGAGTAAAATTTGTTTCTTGTACATTTGTGCATAGAAATGGATATTATAGACTTTCTGCAATATCTGCTTTTTCATATTTAGATGAGCTTTTGATGTTTAATTTTGGATTACATGTTGCATATAGGTACTTGATCTTTGACTGGCCTTTTTTCAGGTATATTGAATTTTATGATGCAATGTCTGTCCCTATGGCAATAGCACTCTCGGGTCAACCACTTCTTGGTCAACCAGTGATGGTTAAGCCATCAGAGGCTGAGAAGAATCTGGTCCAGTCAAATACAACTGTAGTTGGAGGAGTGGGTGGTCTTATTGGACCCTATTCAGGAGGAGCTAGAAGGTTGTATGTTGGCAATCTGCATTTCAATATCACAGAAGACCAACTTCGTCAGGTAATAAGATCTGGAATGGTACTTTCTAGATTTCAGATTCATAGTGCTTGATGATCAAGCTCAGATAATTTTGTCTTTCTTGCTTTTTCCTTGGTGGAAGAATGTCTTTTATTTGTTGAGCATGATACCATGGCTATTGTTTACCTTCACCACTATTTTAACTTCAGGAATGCATGTTAATTTGGTGTGTCAAAGTTCCAAAACATGCTAGCACAACTTAATTTGACCAATATATGCAAGGCACATGATACAAGATAGAATACCTTGTTGGCAAGGTGCCAACCAGCTGGTTGGTAAGGTCTACTGCTGGTTGCAGCGGAGACTTGGGATTGAATCCCAACTGCACCTGGGTTGGGGGGGGGGTTATGGGTTGGGGGATGGGCTACCCCCTGTTGTGTAGCCCTTCAAAAGAAATAAAAAAAGGTAGAATACCTTGTTGATGACTTGCATTTTCCCATGTATATAAAACCCACCTTTTGCCAGTGGAGAGAATTCTCTATGCATACCGCATGTCATTTCCTAATGATTTGCAGATTGGATCTATTACTGAATTTCTTTTTATTGATGGATTTCCTAGTGCAATCAAACTAATTTTGTATTGAGCTAGACTGCTATAGGAGAATAAGATACAGGTTCTGTAGACTCCGAAAAGATGGAGGGGCCTTCTTAGCTCTATGAATGACAGTGACACTAAGTTGGTGTTCTCGGAACCTAGCAGAACTAAGAGTTTAGTTTGGATGTCAAGGATGTCATCTCTTTGAGAGGACAGCTAAACCCCCATGAATTCAAATACCCATTTTAATCCACTGGATAACTCATTTTCTAATGCCAGTAGACACCTAGTGCCTTTATCAAGATCTAGCCGGTTGGTGGCTAAAAGGTGATTGCTTAGAAACTAAAAAGGGCTAAAGGAACTAGTCAATGGGGTAACTACTCAAAATATTGATGTATGTATCTTCATTTATTTATTAATCACCATATGTATCTTCATTTATGTAGAGATACAATAACAGGAGACCAAATCTGGAATGACCTGGCCTTCCTTTCTTCCTGTTACCCCCCCTCTTCTCAAAAAAATGAAAGAAAGAAAAGAAAAGAAAAGAAAGAAAGAGATGATTTTCAGCTGGCTAACTGTCTGAGTCAATGATTCAACCCTTGATGTCATACCAGCTATCTGGGGTGGGCTGGATAGTGGATACGGTCCTAGCCTTTGGCATTATATTGATGTCACCAATATAAGAATTTCAAAAATAAAATAATACAAAAATGGTAACCCATGGAATGAGTCAGATGGGTCAATGGTGCCACTGTCTGGGTTGGGTTGTTGACTGATTTGTGTTTTGTAACTTAGCAGGCTAGAGGTTAACCTGAACTGGGATTGTGACTAGGTTACCAGTCTGACTGGCCGTGTGGATTTTAGATCATCTCTAGATTGTTGCTCTAATATAACCGTCACATAACTATTGTCCTTTTGGCTCTCAAGTGGGCTACAATAAATATGGTATATATTTAAAATCTAATGCAGAAATGTATTTGAGAGTTCCTGACAATATTATTTGGACTGGAAATATGTTACATTTCTGAAATAATCTCTATCACTTGCTTTATGCATGAAATAAAATTTAAGAGCTGTTAATATGATTTATCTTTATTGTTTAATATTTAACTGTATGTGGATATAATACGCAGCATTTTTATGACATTTAGAGATGCATGGACTTTATATAGAGTTTCAGTTGGAATGCAAGGCCTTGTTTTAGGCTGCTCTTTCAGTTGTTACATTTCTTAAATAACTTGCTTTGTGCATAAAATAAATTTAGGAGCTTGTAATATGATTTAATATTTAGCTTTCACCTCCTATGTATCTCATATGAACTACCTTGCAATGTTTCTGAATGGAGGAGCCAAAATGGCTTGGTATCACTTGGAATACCTTTAACCGTATGTGGATATATTACACAGCATTTTTATAACATTTAGAGATGCTTGGGCTTGTTTATAGTCTTCTCTTTCAGTGAGAGGACTATAAACAAAAGCCCCCATGTGGAGGGAATGTTCAGTATAAGCTTTACTCATCATATACAAAAAATGAAGCTCTTGAAAAGGGGGTAGAAGACCAATTATTTGGTTCCATTGATCACAAACATGGGGGGAAATAGGCTTCAGACCTCTTTCTTTATGGACACCCACTTGAACAAAAGTCTTTCTGCCCTATCATCCATCACTCATCACCGCTTCCAACCGAGTAGCATACCCCTGAAAATGCAATTGTTCCTTCCTCCAAATCACCCAGCAGATGACTATCAGGGATGCTAGCCAAAGCAGTCTCCCACTCCTAGTGAAACCATCTCCAGCCTATGCAGAGAACAGAGTGCCAATATCACTTGGAGGAGCCCAAGCCTTGCTAAAAGTCTTAATAAAATACGATCACACAGCTATGTAAAAGGGGAAATGAAGTAATAGATGGCTGACCATGATTGACCAAAAGCATGCCTCTGGCCATCAGGTTTGTATTTTGTTCAGAATGGCAGCCCATATGATGAAGCTCACCTTGGATGGGACTCCAGCTTTCCAATCCACTTCCAAGGGCTACAGAGACATGGATTTACCATGAAAACCCCATCCTTGTGCCCTTGTCCATCAACTCCTATCAATCCCACCAGGATTTGGAGAAGTGGAATTGATTCGCTGTAGTAATGAGCTTAACTCCTCAGCTTTTCATTCCTGAATACTACTTCTAAGACTTGGGGTCCATACCACCTGATTTTCCAGCATATTGTAACTGCTTTGTACCCCAACATCTTTGTCACCTGACAACTGATAAATGTGGGGCAAGGAAGTTGCCAAGGATGAAGAACCACACCATACGTTTATCATCCCAGAAACAGATCTTTTCCCCATTTCTGACTTTAAATGAACACCATGAAGAAAAGGAAGCCAGGTTCTTCATGATACATTTCCAGCAGGATTGGGATACTGGGCTTGTCATCTGACCAGTGTTCTCAAAGTGCAAGGCACAAAAAAGGCGCAGGGGTCAATTTGCGCCTGAGGTGCAAGGCGCAAGGCGAGGTGCGCGCCTTTTTAAAGCAACGCGCAATATTATAAAAAAATGCTAAAAAATAATAAAAAATGTCGGAAAATTCAAAAAAAATAAAAAAACCAATATTGAAGAGGCCTCAAAACCACCAATTCCACTCGCCCAGTAAACAGTACCCATAACATTGAAGAGGCCTCAAAACCAATACTGCCCTTCGGTCATTGGTCATGAAAAAGTACATTGAGATTTCTTGTGTTGAAGTGGGGTAACCATGGCCTGGTAGATGACTTGATATTGGTGAACTTGATTGCCAATTTTCTTTTTCATATTTATATTTTCATCTTTTGGTGGAATGTGATAAATTGGGCATGGATTGCCTATATCATTGCTATTGCTGTTGAATCTCGATTTCCTTAGCTCCTTTTGACTACAATAGGAATGTGCAGTTTGTATACATTTTTTTCTTGATAAGTTTCAAATTTATTAACTAGAACGAAAATGTCTCTAATTTCATATGATGGAGCATTTGTTTATGTAGCAAACCCGGTTTCCCTTTTTAACTAAAAGGGTGCTTTGCGTTTCTTCCACAAACATTGCCCCACTTCCCAAAGATGGGTATCACTGTCATTTACCTGGGTAATATATCATTGACTTGCACTATCTCTCAACAGGATTAAAAAACAGTTTGGATGTTTTTTGTTGACCTCATCTCACTTATATGGACCTTTCCATTGATATGATAATTATGCAATAGCAGAAACTGAAGAATTACTAAGGATTTTTCAGATGCTTTAATCCTGCTTATTCTAAATATATGTGCGGATGAATTTGCTGAATGTTCATGTGTATTTCCAGGTTTTTGAACCATTTGGTGCTGTGGAGTTGGTGCAGTTGCCCCTTGATCCGGAAACTGGGCAATGCAAAGGTTTTGGCTTTGTCCAAGTGAGTCTGACAGTCATAAAGAGTAATTCGTACCGTTGAAAATTATATTCTAATGTTTTTTAACTGTGTTGTTTCAGTTTGCACGTCTTGAAGATGCTAGAGCTGCTCAGAGTTTAAATGGACAATTAGACATTGCTGGCCGTATAATCAAGGTAACCTGCTATATTTTTCATCTATTCCTATTTGGCTGTGGTTGAAACAGATGGAAGCAACAGTATATTCTGCTAGTTATCCCACCAAGAGAAGGGAAATTTTTCATTACTTGTCAAAAATTTCATTACATTATATGTCATAAAGTGATTCCATGCCCTGGTTATCCTCATTTCAGAAATTCCTTAGCTGGTCCAGCCTTAGCTAATGCATCATCCAGGTTATTTGCACTTCTAGGGATCCACTTGAAAGAGGTATTCAAATTTCAACCTAGCAGATGAGCCTGAGGGTGGGCCTTGGTGCAATGGTTGGGTTTCCATTGTGACCTGGGTGACCAGGCTTCAAATATTGGAAACATCATCTTTGTGTGTGCAGGGGTAAGGCTGCAAACATCTGTCCCTCTCCAGTCCCTGCATTGGTTGAGCCTCATGCACTGGGCTGCCTAGATGTGCCTGTCTCACTAAAGGTGTAAATGTCCAGGGTATATCCTCTCTATCCTCCATCCAGGATATGATTGTCTGGCAGCCCCCTTCTGTTATCAATCTTGGTCCATCCCTTCATTACAGTCAACTTCATCCCTTATATTAAAGCCCAGCTCAGCTTCTAGGGATCTGTTTATTCTATTGGCCCTGAAAAGCTCATAGGAATGCTACTACTACTTCAGTCCTTTATTTCACCTCCAATTACTGAAGCTTCCGGATTTCACAATACCCATCAAAGTTTAGCTTCAGGGTTCTTTTTGCCGGTGCTTCCCATTATTCCCTTCTAATGGGCCAGTCAAAGATACTGTTTTTAAATTCATCGCTAATCATCACCCAATGTGCAATACTAAATTCATCACTAAATCACCCCATGGTTCCCACAAAAACGTAGCTCTTGTACCCTTTCCTGTGGATCTTCTCCCTTTTTGTACGACGGACTGCAAACCTATTCTGAAACATTCCATGGCAATATCTGGAGCTGACCACACACCTACGAGGCTTGAGCAAAATAATTCCACACCTGAGTAGCATAATGACAACTTAAGAGAAGATGGTTAATATTTTCTCCACTCCTCAAGCATAGAATACATACTTAAGGGGAAGACACCAATTTTTTCTTTTTCTTTGAAGCCTCTTTTAGGTGTTAATGATTTGATTTACTGCTTCCTAACATCAAAACTTCACTTTTGGTGGGATTGGACCTTGACAAACAGCTTTAAAAGGGGAGGGGTTTATGGGAGTTTGGCAACACAAAGATAAGGAAGAAACAGAGAACAGGCCATTAGGGTTATGCACCTATAGACCACTTGTAAAATACAAGGTTATCTTTGTCAACGGATCTTCTGAATAGGTTCAGTGAAATGTGTGAGAAGAGTCATCTACTGCATAAGCCTCACTAAAATTGTTATTTGTAAATTTATAATTGACATATCTTGTTTTTTATTTGTTTGTTTGTTTGTAGGTATCTGCTGTTTCTGATCAAGTTGGGATGCAAGATGTTGGGGGAAATGCTGGTGATTTTGACGATGACGATGGCGGAGGCTTGGTATGCAATATTGCCCTTATTTTGTAGCCATTTCCTTGCAGAGTTCACATCTGTGCCCCACAGAGGGTGGCGCCCCACAGCACATCTCAGCATTGCACTGGGGACATCTCCCGTACTTGTCATTGGGAGATGTTCTCAATACATGGTTGAGATGTGCTGTGGGTGCAGATGTGAATTCTTTTTTTTGATGAATAGATGTGAATTCTTCTTTGCACTGTTAAATACTTTTCAATGGCTAGTGTCTAGTGTCTAGTGTCTAGTGTCTACTGCATCTGTTGTCTTGATTCCATGCCAGCTAGCATAAGATATTTTTCTGGGTTTGCAGTCTCTGAATGCTCGCTCCAGGGCTCTTCTAATGCAAAAGCTGGATCGGAGTGGCACAGCATCAAGGTTGCTTCTACTGGGTTTTCGTATTTAAATGTATTTGTTTATTATAGCTTCATTTAACCTCTGCTTCATTTGTCCGCAGCATTGCTGGTTCAATTAGCACACCTGTTGTGAATGGCGCTAGCCTTACTCTACCAGGAACATCAGTTCTTGGTGCTGCACCTGTGGTTGCTCCCCTTGTTTCTCCCCTTGGACAGGCATCTGTGCCCACATTTTCTGGATTGGCAGGTGCATCCCTTCCAGTTCCAGCTGTAACTGCGCCTGCAATAGATACTTTGGGCGCACCGAGTGAATGCCTGTTACTGAAAAATATGTTTGACCCAAAAGTTGAGGTTGGTTCCCATGTAGTTTTCTTTGCTCACTGGGCTTGTCTCTGTTACTATGCATGCTAAAATAGTTTGCTGTGCTGCAGACAGAACCAGATTTTGATTTGGATATCAAAGAGGATGTCCAAGATGAATGTTCAAAGTTCGGAACTGTAAAGCATATCTATGTGGACAAGTAAGTAGTTTTGCATCATAAACTCTTAATCCAACGGAATTGAAATGTTTCTTGGTTATTTTGATTAAACCCAATATATGGACCATCCTTTTGATGCCTGAATGTTTGTTTCTACATTTATATTTTATATGATCTGATCATTCTGCTTGTGGTTCAATAACAGGAATAGTGCTGGCTATGTATATTTACGCTTTGAAAATGCTCAATCTGCTATGAATGCACAACGGTCACTCCATGGGAGGTGGTTTGCAGGAAAGATGATAACAGCAACGTTTATGGTCATTCTCTCTAGCTCATTGTTCTCTTTTTCGAAGTTGTATTTACTAAAGAGTTATGTTGATTATGCATTTGATTGTGTTTTTTTTTTTTCCTTTTTACATTTATACAGCTGCCCCAAAACTACGAGGCCAAATTCCCAGACAGTAGATAGATTTGCTTCATGATGTATCAAGTGGAAGTTTTACAAATAAAAGCATTCAACTCCTATGGATTAAATTTGTTGCTTCTTCAGTGTCAACTAAGGGTGGCTTGAAGTTATTTTATGTAACAATGGGAATGATCTTGGTCTCATATCTGTGGCTTGGTTTATAGCCCATTTTTGGAGGGTTCTGTGTTTTCTTTAGATCAACGGGAAGGATACGAGTATAGGAGAGCATACACTACAGAGAAATTGGTTACATATTTGTACTTAATTGTTAATACTAAATGTGTTTGACTAGTCTTCATTTATTGCACTTTTATTGAGGCTTGCCTATTGGTTTTTAAAATGCATATCGAGCAGTGTGAGATGCAGAAAACCTCCATCATCAGGTAATTCTAACTTCGGTCTGAATATCCTTAAATTACAATTTGCCGCATTGTCATGCATTCCCCTAGCCAGATTCATTCTTACATCTGGCGTGGTGCTCGTTAGTGTTACCGGGGATTGTTTGCTAAAATGTGTGCGTGTTTGATATTCAAAACCAAAACAGGGGTTCCGTCAATTAAAAGTTGAAACAATATAATTTTGCTATTGAGGCAGTTTCTGTTTTGAACAACAAAAGATTGCCCAATACCCCCTGCTAATGGAGTTTTATTTTCAAATATTTTCCTTACCTTTTATTCTTGCAGGATTTTCTCCTGAAAATTAAAAAGTCAAGAAATGCATTTTTACATGAAAGGCTTAAAATAGTTTAACTCCTATCACTATTTGTATTGGGATCTCCTAACAAAACCTGTCCCCACATGATATACGCCGCACTTCTCACCGTAAGATTGGGACCCATCATGTATGAGATGTGCGTATTCAGATCATGTTGAAAAGTTGTTTATTTTGGGGGGAAGGCTGGACTCAGTCTCACTAAGAAACTACTATTTAACAGAGTTCGGTTCTGCCAACTACTTTCAACACTTCCAACATAATCTGACTGCATATCTCATATGTAGACCTGTTCATGGGCTGGGTAGCCCGGCCCATTATAAATCAGGCTTGATCATAATTTTAGGCCCGCAGCTCAGGTTCAGGCCTAACGCACTAGGCCCGACTTTTTTGGGTTGGGCTCAGGCTTTCTCAAAAAAGCTTGGCCTAAACCTGAGCCTGACTTGATAATTGATACTATGTATTAAATAATAAAAATATATTTTATTTAATAGGGTTCCACTATGATATGGAAAAGATATGATATTTGAAAAATATCTGACCAGTTAGCCAGAACCGTAAATGTGATGGCCAATTAGGTGTTATTTATCAAAATTCATAGGTGGATTTTGATTGGTCAAAATTTTTCCGATATCATGTCTTTCCCGCATCATAGATTTTTCCTATTTAATGATATATACATATACAATATTGGTTCTTTGTTCTCTTTTTTCCAAATAATAGTGAGATGTTTATTATTTTTTAGTTTTGAAAGTTTTTAATTTAAATAAAACACGTCTATTGAACAAAAAAAGAAAAAAAAATCTATTCTCAAATTTCTAGCCGGGCCCAGGCTTCGGGCTTTATATGAGGCCCAGACTCGGGCTCAAGACCTAGGCCCGATGGTCGGGTCGGGCTCAAGCTCAGGCCTGAGTGTATTCTATTGATACTTATACAAGCCCGGCCCGGCCCGGCCCAGCCCATGAACAGGTCTACTCATATAGACCTGTTCATGGGCCGGGTAGCCCGATGAACTGGCCCAGACCGGCCTGTCCTATGTCAGGTTTGAACAAAACTTTAAGCCTGCATGCTCTAAATATCATATCCGACTTTTTCAACTTGGGCTCAGGCTTACCCAAATAAGTCCAGCCCAATAATATTAAATATATAGAAATATGATGTCTTAATAACATAATATATATTATATAATAGTAAAATTAATAGCAAAAAGTATTATATATATATTAAATTATTAATTGAATAAAATATTATATAATATATAATCTACTATTAATATTATATAATTAATATATTATAATATACATGTCAAAGTCAGGCTTCAGACCCGGGCTGGGATTTAGGCCCGATGGTTGGGCCTGGTGATTATCTGTTTATAAAGAGGCAAAGTCCAGCCTGAACCTGGCCCGACCCTACCCATGAACATGTACTCTCATACATGGTAGATAATTTTATGGTGACCCCAATCTCGTGATGTATGGTGTTAGATCATGTTTGAAGGATGTTGGTACTAGGTGTAATTGATCGATTTGACTTGAGCAGATTATATATAAATTAGTATTAAAAGTTATAAGCATATTAATATTAAGTATATTAAAAATATTGAAAATAATTTGATATAAAAATTAATGTTTATTTATATTATAAATATAAATATATTTAAAAATAGTATTTTATTATGAACCCGGTAGGCTTACAAACCACTTGAGCCGGGTATTGTGAAGCTTGAATTTGGCTCGACCAACTACTCGAGCCAAGCCTGACTCGATCTCAATTACTTTAAGCAAGTTGGAATATTTAGCAAGCCGAGCCCGAGATTTTTAACATTAACAACCATTAGAACCATGTTTATAATTTTCAACCACTTAATTGGTCTTCCATCAAGAATGTAATTTTTATTTGAAAATATGGTCATGTGAGCTCTTAAAACGAATAGAAATAAATACGAAAGCGCACCCAGGTCTTTTGTTTAAAAGGTTTCTTTGACACTCATATATAACATTCATGTCATGGGTAATACGGTAATACCAGCGTTCTTGTTTTCCATATCAAAAACATCATTTCTTACAGTAAGAAATACGGTTGATTCTTTTACCATGTCAAACTACAACTGTTGCCTATGCAAATGATCCAAAAAAGAGGGTGATTTACTCAAAAAATACATAGGAGGAAAAAAATACTCCTTTTAGCTTGTGTTCGCATTCTCGTTGCTTTCAAGTGACCCAGGCTCCTTTGGATGGTCGTTGTTAGCATTTAACGAGTATCTGTATCGATTTTGCATATTGAAGATGGTACAGTACAGTGAATTAAAATAGTGACTTATAGACAACCAGATACAAGCAAGTAAAGTGATTCGGCAAAAGTGTCAATCACAAATTCCAAACCAAAATCCAAACAGATAAAACTTTGCCAAAAGTCTGCCCCTGCGTGACACGTTAGTTCATCCAACAACGTAATGTATGCAGCACCGATTTCTATTATTACAGCTTAATTTTATTGTATAGAATTTAGGCAGCCAAATTATTTCTACAAAAATTTGAGATAAAACTTCAGCTTTACTTCAGTGCACCTCTAACCATGGCGAACTTTTCCTCTATGAGAATGGAGTCACGCATGATCACATTTGCACTTTCGAAACCTTGTGTTTGCACTCTCAAGTTCTTTGCTGATAAGCCTTGACAAAACCTGGTTCACTTCTAGGCTCTAGTGAGCATCACGTATCTTCTATAGCCAGGCACTAAATCCAATAAAATAGACAGCATCTAAAAGATGCTTGGTTATAGATTTTCCACCATATATTTTCACTTGCCCTCTAAAGGAAAGGAGTTTCGCTAGTTTCTGCGCTTTTTCTCTAGTGACCGAACCAATTCACTAAGCTCAGGTTTTTCTCTCTTCCTACACATGGAATCAGATTGCAATTTCTGCTCTTTCTTCGTCTTCTTATCCTTTGTTTGCATTTGAGTTTGTTGGGATTTTTTCTTCACTGATCGAACCAAGGATGAGAGTTCATGCTTTTCTTTCTTTAGTGACACATTATCAGAACGTGCTTGCTCGATAGACATGCTATCAGATGGCATTTGAGTTTGTTTTTCTTCCGGTCCTTTATCTGCTACATCTTCATGATCACCTTTTTTATTTTTCTGTGCCAATTGCCGAATGTAAGCTGCACTCCTGCAAGATCAGAATTCATTCCTCAGTAGTAGTCAAAAAACAAACTCTGAATGCAACTGAGATGCACAGGAAGCACTGGAATACAAACGGTTGTGCTTTGTATGGATCTCCATGAGCAAGGTTTAAAATATGAGCATGCATAAAAACAAAAAAAAAAAAAAAGAAATCAAGGAAAAAAAATGTGCATCATGTGTCTCGAATGATCAACACTGTTTTTCAGTGAAAAAATCACAGATGGACTTGTCAGGATGACCTTCAATACCATTAAGCACAGTACCATCCATTAATATCAGAACTTTAAACCTTGTCTAGGTGTACATTGCAATATTGCATGCACAAGAATTTCCCAGCCTTTATCAAGATAAGCATAATCAATCTATTGCATGCACTAAAACTATCACATCTATTGGATGCCCCCAATGATCCAATTATATCTTCTATACACAATTTTCTAGGAGTATCTAAACAAGGGGTTAGGTCCATATGCAAGTCATAGATACATTTAAGGCTGAAATTTTTTATCCCCAAGGTAATTGTTGCAAATGGAGATATCCAGCTATTCCCATAGCAACACTCTCCCTCAATTTTAAATTTTTACGTTCTACGAGGACTGTTAATTTTACATGCCTATAGAGTGTAGCCTTTACAACACCCTAAATGAGACACCCTCTGCAACCCTATAGAGCCATCCTCTCCATCCTTACCGAGGCAGATGCCACATTTAGGAGGTGTTGTAAGGGCTAAACACGTACAAGATTACCATCTCTTCAAGAGAATGAAATTATGGCCCTCCATGTTTCAAGACTCGGGACCTTTCCTGAACTGGAACAATCAATTTGGTGATGGATTGCTTCTTGAAATATACCTTTTAAACTGTGGGTCTGTTGGGTCCAAGGCAAAGAGAGGAGAAGTAAAAAGTTGTGAAAATCGTGGATCATCGTAGTCGACAGATGGTAGCTTTCCCTCCATTGGCACATCCTTCGCCTTTTTGCCCTTTTTGCCCTTGGCTTTTTTGGGTTTCAAATTATATCCCTTAAGATTATGCTCTGTTGTCTGATCATCAGCAAGCAATAACTCAAGCTCTGCTTGGCTTACTTCTTGTTCCTTGTAAGTTTCCTGCTGCTGCTTTTCCTTTTGAGGGTTTTTACTTCGAACTGCTTTTTTACCATGCACTGATGGCTCTTCAACAAAAAAGTCATCAGGCTGTTCAGGTACTTCTTGATCACTATCACTGCTCTCATCACCTGATGAATACTTGGAATTTTTCTTTCTAGCTGCCTTCTTCTCTCGTTGCTTTCTCAGGTAAGCCTCCCAAACTGTCTCTGATTTATTGTCCTTCTTCTCAAGAATACGCTTACTTAGGTCCTCTAAGCCAGTGTTGAAAGTGACTTCCATATCCTTGTCATCCTCCTCACCATCTTCGTCTGAACCATCTCCAGAATGTACAAGAGCACGATACATATCGCGCTTATCAAGCTTCTTTTTTGAATCACCATCCATAGATTCATTATTCTCATCATCATCGGTTTCATCATCATCAGAAGCCAAATACTCCTTTAGTTCCAAGTCAGCTAGCTTCAGCAGACAAAACACCAGAAACAATACCAGTAAGGAAGCTGAGGGAAGGTACAAACAAGAGATTAAGAAAGATTCATGTAAACATTCCAACACATGATCCACAAACCAAATACATTATCAAGTGTTCAGAACTGATGCAAATTGTCTGACAAAACAACCATTTGAAACTCTAAAAGCATGTACACTTGCATAGTTGATAGATTATAAAATGCGTTCCTATTATTAATTTAAATTTACAACTATTAACAAAGATGAGGATGTTGCAATTTATGAATTGCAAGACTCCAACAGAATCTAGGAGAGAACAAACAAGGAAAGTGAACTCTAGTAATATGCAAAGCAGTTCAAACCAACAATGCCTGTAAGATCAACTGTAATGGAAGTGTAAAAGGATAAAGAGAGGCGAGTACATGGGTTTGTATTACACAAAGATCTGAAGAGGGTCTTAATTTTACAAAGGATAGAGGGAAAACAGGCTTCAAGTACCAACTCTAAAAATAGTCAGAAAGAATTAAGAATTTAGTTGACAAAAAATAGGGTTGGCTACTTGAAGAGAGTCCTAATATATGTTCAACAAAAAAGTCATCAACCTTAAAAACAGTTTAGTTCAACAAAATTGCACAATTAAGAAAGAAATGAGGGACAAGGTGCATGTGTCAAAAAAAATATATGCAGAACATATAATAATGAAAAGTATAGACTCCATCATCTATCTCATGGATTTTGATGCATAAACCCTGTTCAACCACCATTCTGCACAAAACAAAGTGCTTAGTTAAAGAATATAATACCAAACCCCTTTTCCTGTGTGAAACAAATTACCAAGCCCTTTAACTGGTTCCTCGACTCTTTCTAGAATATTCAAATTACACCAAATCTCTGCAGACTGGTTTATCCATTGTTTTGTTTTGCACACCAAACCAAAACCAGTCAAAACTCCTTTTAATGTATTGTTAGTTAAACTTGATAGGTAAAAGTGTCATGAGGCATGCATCTGCTACATGAATACAAAATGCACTTAAGACCACATAAAATTGATCAAAACTGAGTTAAAAGGAGAATAATAATCAGAACTGAAACTTCAACAAACAGGCATGGCATTTTTTCTACACAGACAATGTACATTACTCCAGTCTGCAAGAAATGGGGGTTAGTCAGTTATACTTAAAAATGCTATCTAATTAAAACAACCGTAAGAGAAGACCTTTGCATGGGAGATATTAATCATATTACTACGAGTGAACCAACAAGTATTAACTCCATCTCATGCACCAACAACAGCCAAATGTCGTATCAAACTATCAATTATTCAAAGAAAATAAGTAATGGGTGGATGCTAATAGTTGTAGAGTAGTCAGTTTGGACCATTCACCATGTATGATACTTGAGACAGAGGCACATCCAAAAGGTGTTAATTTTAAATGGACATGATTGATTATTTTCATGTAAAAGGAACAAATAGACAGTAAATATGAAACACAGTATCTATACACACTAAATAGCCCCTTTCGCTTGTAACAGATCTTTTTTCTTATGGGTGCTAAAGATGGTCTTCTATTCACATCACCAGACCATCTCAGTCTACTTTCTAGTTTTTCCACTCATCCACCCTGTCCTCTCAAGTCTTTCCACTCATCCATCTCAGCATTCACATTTCTGCTATACTCACTTTCCGGATGTGTTGTTTCTTGACTGTAAAATACTGTGCTCCATATATCTTTGCTGGCCTTGCAAACCAATTTATAAAGTTTTCCCTTTAGCCTAAGTGGAATGCACCCATCACAAAAAAAAAAAAAACAACCATATGCCCCCTCCATTTTTCCCATCCAGCTCTACTTCTATGGCAACATTCTCCTCAATCTCTCCCTTACTATGGATTATTGGACCAAGATAACATAAAAGTTCACTGAGTTATCTCTTGGTCTCTAATCCTAACGGCACCTTGATTTGCATTACTATCATTATTGAAACTATGCACCATATATTCCAATTGAGTCCTAATTTTAAAACCTCTTGTTTCCAAGGTATTTGTTCATAAACCTAATTTTGCATTTAATCTTTCATTAGTTTTATCAATTAGTGCTATGTCATCGGCAAACAAGCACCACGAAACCTCATGAATATGTTTTAGTCAAAATTTTCTTTTCTTTTTTTCAGAAGGTAAAATAATTGAAAGCTTAACAAGTGAATTAAATGTTACTTTTAAATGGGTGAGAAGAACTGCAAATGGCATGGATGATGCTTTAGCTAAACAGGGGGCAAATAGGCATCAACTATTTTGGGCTAAATTGTAAGGCTGGGTTTGGGGACTGCAGTTCTAGTTGTATTTGATTATTTCTATGGATGCAGGTAACTTACTCACAAATTTGTAACCTCAAGTTTGATAAAATTCTTAATAAAATTTACCTTTACAGATAAAAAAATAATGTCATTAAAATGTAAAAACGAAAAAGTCCCTGTACAACAAGAGTATACATCTCATGTCAGTATACCCTATATGATATCTCATGTACAACAAGAGTATACATCTCATGTCAGGAAAAAGCCACTGTACAACAGGTCTCTGTACAACAATCCATTACTGTTTACAAAAATGAAAATTAAATCAATTTGCCATTAAACAGCCTCTCGGGCCTTGTTTGGCATCAACAATCCATTACTGTTTACAAGAATGAACTCTGGACTTTCCTGATTCTAAAGAAATAATGTAGGTGTTTGGCACTTCATGTTTCTCAGAATCCAGAAAGACCAGAATGGCGTTTGGCCACCACACCTCTCCTCCTGTTTAAATTAGATTTACTACTCTGTTCAAAGTCTATTGGGGAGACCAGAATGACATTTTCTTCTCTGTTTGAATTGTTTCACCAAAGCATTTGGAAATATTCATCCAAAAAAATTGTTGATCTGAAACAGAGCATGATTATCACAAGGAATAACAAAACAAAGCCTAACTAGTATTAGCAGTTATGGCAGAAAATATTGAAAAAATGAGCACAATTTTTGGATTCAATTCTGGATTAAACAAAAGTGGACAGTGGCCATGAGATAGGAGCTGAAGGTTGTCATGGGTATAATAACGATCCACTTGATTTGCCTTGTGTTACAGAAAATGACATGGGTTCTGAGGACATTACTATGAGAACTGAGGTGGATACTGGATAGTGACAATGAGATCAGAAAAAAACAGAATAGGGATAAATGGCTCAGCTGGAATTGACTAATTGAGCCCTCAACCTGATCCAATGCTACCGTATCATGATTCCAACTATCGAAGCAATAACTAGAAATTGAAACAAGAAAAGGAGTAATAGAATAAACAATTATGTAGAAAATTTTCTGTATGAGCCAACACACTACCAATTAAAACCCAGAGAGAGAAGAATGCTAAACCAAATGCATAGAAATGTTTTCTTAGGTTTTTGCTCTATCCGTTTCTCAGTTTATGATGCAGTCATTTTCTCTACCCAATTCACCTGATTCCAAACTGCTAACTCTTTCTGCAATTACTAGCTCTTGTACACAATGGAAGTGGTTAATAAAATCATCAAGAATAAGATCCTCCAAACTGGGTAACAGTCAAAGTAATCATTCAGCTCAGAGCATATGCTCCAGAATGCTCTCAACTTTCCTATAAAATTTCTAGAAGCACAACTTCAACAATCCAAAACAGATTCTTAACAGAAAGCATACAAAAATGGGTATTCGACTACTCATGTAATGCTCAAACAAAAATCAGGTTATTTCAAACTGAGATTGAATACCCTTTTAGGAACAAGGAAAGTAATAAAGATCTGATGCCTGGAATATTTCAATCTGAGATCGAAAAACAGGATAGATGAAGAACTGAGGCACAGAACAAGATAAACAAAGAACTGAGATAAAAAAATGGATGATGTGAAACGAAGAACTTAGACTAACCACTGATGTCCAAAGAACTCTAGACCTTGTTTCTTCAAGAGATGGAAAGCCATTGAGAGACCGAACATGATAGACTAAGAAATGGATGGAACCTAGGATTTTTTGAGTGATGTTATGTTTAGTGCAAGAAGTTACATTAGTGCTCTCCCTCTCACGTATGACTTTTCACACGGTTTGTTATTTTAAAAGCATTGTAGCGAGAATCCACTTCTTAGAAGTGAAAACTTTTCACTTCTGAGAAATAACTTGTTGGCCTGATTTTTCTATCTAGAATTGAATCATATTTTGAAAAAAAAATATCCATTGTTTTAAAAGGCGCGCCTGAGGCGCAAGGCGAGGCGCATTCCAGAGTAGGTGCCTTGCATGGATCAAGGCGGCCAGACTTTAGGAAGGCGCTCACCTCTGCGCCTAAGGCATGCGCCTCAGGCCAGGCGCCAGGTGGTCCAGGCAAGCCCCTATTTAAGTTGCCCTTTTTTGTTTTTAAATTTACTTTTATAGATGATTATAATCGTATATATATTATTTTTATGTACCAAAATATTGGGATATGGTATGGCAAATTTGAAAGAAGGAATTCACGACTCAATCGAAGTCTCGAACGGCAAAGTTCAGAACCCCTCACAGCCCCCAGGTTCTTCTTGGATCATCAAGTTCAGGCCTTCAACTCAGTCTCAGTTATCTCAGTCGAACAACCACCTTCAAAGTTCAATTATCAGAGACCATCTATCCACCACACTCAAGTGCGTTATTATTTGTAAAATGTATTATATATAGTATTTACATGATCTGCAATAAATATATTATATGTTATGTCATTACGATTCAACCTCCAGTTTGACCGTGGTTGAACCTCTCACTTTTCTGGTTTTATGCCCAGCCCAGTTCCATGAAAATTGTTGGAATCTGATAGAGACATAAGATACAATGGCAAAGAGGACAGGGTTGAATTCGCGATAGTAATTGTACATTTGCCCCCTTTGGACAAATATACAGATTTCCATGTTGCTAACTTCTCCAGCAGAGTTATATAGCCAGTAAGGACATAATTTTATAAAAATTTTGACTTTTCTTATCACTTTTATCAGCAAACAGCAATCAACAAGAAAAATTCATTAATGATTTAAAGTAGAAGATACGACAAGTAGTTGTGAACAAGGAGCATGCCCAATACAAGGCAAGCCACCCAACCCATATTACAATGACTTTTCTTATCATTCTCAAATTGGATAATCTGCTCGAAGTCCCAGGGTTTGGGAAGAGAAAGACAATGAAAAAAATAAAGGAAACAAATTTTTAAGGTAACAGCAGTTGCACCATTTAAGTAGCTTGACAAAATGCTTTCAACCTTCTACTAAGTCCCTAAGGTGGTATAAGCGTGTTTAGTATTTCCAAAATAACTTGTTATTCTCCCCATAAACTCCAGTACACAAAATAGTGAAACCATAGACATAGATTATAGTCCATAGAAAAGAACAAGTGGTAGCATAGATGGCAAAAGAAAAAAGGTGTATGAGTTCACATACCTGATCATCATTTAATTTCCGTCTTAAGGTCTTCAAACGCTGAGGCTCATCCTCATCCCAAGAAAGATGGACTTTACTTTGTTGTAGTGCACGTGTATGGAAATCTAACCCTTGATAGTTTGTTGGTGCCTGAAGAAAATGGGGAAAATAAGTGATGTGCCCAATAAATAGACATCCTTAACCATTTATCATAGTTCACAAAAATCTCTAACATCCTAATGTTAAAGTTTTAGGATATACCACAAAGATGATAGGAATTTTCTTTTTATCAATAACTGAAGATGTTAGGAAATTTATGAACTGGAAATTGAAGATATTTCAACTGAAGTCGTATACTTTGACTAAAAACAAAGTTCTTTTTTTCTCTTTTTGCCTTATATCTAAAGCAAAAATTCCTGAGAAGACACTTCTTAGACTGGGAACAAAGAAGGTGTATCTTATAATGAACTGGCAAAAACTCCTAAGAAGATAACATTTCCCAAACACCCATGGCCATTATTAATAGGGTAGTTGCTTGGATAGATAGCGAAAGTTTTATTTCTACTTTGTGCATACCTTTTTACTGTTAATAACCAATAAGTTCACTTCTTATAAGCAGCTCTTAGCACACTGTACTTGTAGTTGTAATTAAAGAAAAATATTCCTAATGTTCTAACTGATGCAATATCATGTGCTTAATAGTTATACAAAATGAGTTAGAGAAAAACCTCTGTTGCAATGTCACGAGGAGGATGTTTAAATTCCACAGAATCAGGAATAAAACGCAAATCCAACACATTTGATGATCGCTCAAACTCAACTCCATCACAAGCTTTATAAAGGTAATCTGCGGTAGCACTAGAATCACACTCCACAACTGCATAATAATATCTGAAATAATAAAAAATAGAAAATGCAATGTGAAACAAAGTGTTGAAAATATCAGGGACAAAAGCAAAAGCTTCTTGCTGACAAAATGTAGTATGGAAAGTGAACTGCCATTTTGCAATGCTTAAATGTACACTGTTAATCATATGGTCAATTATAAAAGTTGTAAAAGGAGAGATGGTTGCGAATGGTGAGATATAGAGCATCTAATACCTAAATTCAGTTTCATCTTTTTCAAAAAAGAAAATGAAGGCTGCTAAGCTTAATAATGTGTATCCATGAAACTGACCAAATACTATAATCATCATGCCTTTTGAGTCAACATTTTTAAACCAGAGTCCAAAAGGTTCTGAAACATTCGTAATTACAGTATGTTGGTTAGCATATACAACTCATGCCTGTTAGCAATGATCAGTGTACTGCAATCATTACCATTTCAAATAATAATAATAATAATTACAGTACGCTGATCATTATTAACAAGTATGAGTTGCAAGGCTTTGATGTAGTGAAGCAAGACTCAGATAAGAAAATTATAACAGATTAGCATATGCAAGTCAATTGCTGCTTGAGATGAAGCCTTTGAACAAAAATTGAAAAGTAAAAAGCAATTCAATAGAAAATGAGAGGTTAAAAAACAGCTATCATACACATTGCAAATATAAAGCCAGCAGTCCTAGAAGGTCCTGAGTAAAACCAATACCACTTAGATGACCCAAAAGAGTGTAGATTCCAATAAATGGAGAATACACTTGTAAAGAATCAGGAAGGCAGATGTATAAAATTTGGCAAAAGAGTCCATTTTGATTAAAAAGAAACATTTTTTTTCTGTAATTGTCAAATGTTAACTAAAAAAGGATACCGAATTATGTACTAAATATAACTTCAGAAGATCTTTTGCCAGAACAAACTGTATGCCCCTCAATTTATTTTCATAAATATCAAATTCAAATACGAACCCAAATAAGAAACAGATAGCCTAATTTGTTCCCTTTTGACCTTCTCACTGATACTAAGACAAGAACTGCAAAATGGGAAATGAAAAGTAATCATAAAGAAGAATTTTATGATTTCTATTCAATCACCTTAGCCTACTCATTTCATATGCACGCAACTTTTCATTGTCAATTTCATCATCATCATCATCACTCTGCTCTTTGTCATTGCCAAAAAGACTAACAGGTCCATGAACTGCTTCTTCCTCCATACGCTTAAGTCCAAATTCAGATGGATAAACAGCCACGGACAAAATTTGTCCGCCTTTAGGGAGAAATGAGCTCAATACCACATATAAATCAACAGCCTAAAGAACATGACGAAAACATTAGCCAAGGCTACACCAACTATGAAACACTCTACCATGAGAAAATGTTCTAACCACTATACAAAATACAATGCATAATTATAAACAAATGTCTTCAATTTAACAAGAGAAAAGCAGCATCAAAAGCTCAAACATTTATACTTGATGTTTGCATTTTGTAACAATTCAATATAAGGGAAAGAACAGGAAGCAAAAAAGCAATCCTTTTTGGAAATGAAACAAACGCAGAGGAAGAAGAAGTTAATCTGAAATCTTCTGAATAAAGACGGGGTTTTTCAGCTGTGGTGCACATGGTATAGCCCCACAAACCAGGCAATCCCAAAGGCACCTAAAGATGGTCTTTGGTGAAAATATGATAAGTAGCATGCAAGATATTGAGTTACAATAGCATTCTAATTTTAAACTTTAGTATATGTCAATGAGCTTAGGTGTATTTTAGGGTATCTAGAAGTTTTAGGGACTGTTTAGTGGTTGTCTTGTGGGGTCAACAGTTTTCTTGGACATAAGTTGGAATCGCATCGCTTTTCATTAGGGCTACTTCTCAAAATTCAGAACTTGTCAGATTTGCTTGATCTTGGTATCTTTGAAAATGTTTTTCAATTGCCTACCAGACACCAAGATCTTGTCAAACAATACAGTGCAAATTAGGAAAGTTATGGCCATTTATTTAGGGTGTTAGTGATTGACAAGATTGAATTGCAGTGAAGTAGAAGATTTAGGTCACATGTTTCTTTATTGCCCCATTGCAAGCCAAACTTGGGCCACTATCTGTGACATCTGTCCAGAGCCAAAACAATCTGAATCATTAAGAGATTGATGGGAAAGACTCCAAAATCTCAATACCTATCAAAGCTATTCAAACCTTTTGGAGAAATGTGTGTTTATCCTATGGTCCATTTGGAAGAGTAGTAATGAGAACACATAGCAAAACAAATTTGCGGGTCCTATCCATATCATTGAAAGAGCCTAGATCCGACTCAAGGAGTTCTTGGAGTAATCTCAAATCAATCCAAGTGAGCAATCTAGGAGGGAGTCAAATTTGGGTTACTTGGTCTCCCCCTAAACACCATTCTATCAAAATAAATTTTGATGCATCAAGAAATGACAATGGAGACATTGCAATTGGTTGCATTGCCAGGAATGTCAAGGGCAAGATTGTTCATGCAATTGCTCTGGCAACAGGAAGAGCATCTATCAATGTAGCAAAAGCATTAGTATCTAGAGAAGCTCATGTCATGGCCAAAGAGTGGAGAGATTTTAATCACTTATTTTTATCTTGTAGTGCCACTGCAGAGCTCTAGGTTTGGCTTCTATCTTTGTTTGGGTGTAGTTGGGATGTGCCAATAGAAGTAAGCACAATCTTTAAGCCTTCCATGTTCTCTTGGCCCATAAAGGAAAATGTAGCGGTGTGCGTGAGATGCCTTGATATGGACAGTTTGGGAAGAAAGGAATGTCAGGATCTTCCAAGACAAAGGGAAGGACCAATCAAGCCTTGAAGGACTGCATTATGTACAGGTCAATACATTGGTTAAAGACTCTGGAATTGTTTAACCATTTCTCCTTGACTTATTGTTGGAGGGATTGGTTATCAGTAGCAAGCTGTTCCTCCTCCAAGGTAAGGGTATTGACTAGCTAGGTCCCCCCTCCTCACAGTTCATTGAAGCTGAATTTTGATGGGTGTAGCCAAGGTAACTTGGGTCCCTCTAGGTTGGGAGGTGTACTGAGGAATGAGGCTGGCAAGGTTGTCCTACTCTACTCGGGCCCATTAGGTGTTGGAAACTCTATTCAGGCAGAGTTGTTAGCTGCAAAATACAAGGAATACTTCTTGCAAAAGAAATGGATGTGGAGCAGCTTCTGATTGAAGAGGACTCTAAGACAGTGGTGGACTGGTTAAATAATCTGGAGGATGTCACATGGGGCTACAAAAATGAGTTAAAGAAATTCAAATGGCTGACAAGGAATATGTCTATAACAGTACAGTGGGTTGGGAGATCAGTTAATGCATTTGTTGATATCTTGGCAAAACAAGGGACAAATAGGGAAACATTGTTTTGGGCGCAACTGTAACTTTTGTTTTAACATTCATGTACTCTTGGATGTAGTTTATGTGCTTTCTGTTTGGAGAGGCGGCACCTCACGCCTCTCTAAGGGAATTTTCATGCAACTAATCTTTGAATTAATGGAATATGATTCTTTATTTATCAAAAACAAAAAAAAAAAGAGTGGGGAGATTGTAACATCATTATAGAAGGAGATTCCAAGTTGATAGTTGAAGGATTTTGATTAATACAAATATACTTTACCTTTGCCCAAAAAAAAAGTTAACATAGGAAGTGCAAGATACCCTGGAGTATCAATATGTTGATCAAAGATTGTCACAATATTGCAGAAGAAGACAAGTTAAAGATAGTTATAAGCACATTTACAATGAGGCAAACCAAGCAGCAAACTGGATTGCAAATTTAGGACAGCTTGGTACTTTTGTGGATTTGTCTGAAAATGAATTAAAGCTTATTGTTTCTTTTGATGAATCTACTGTAAGGGATGGCCTGATTACATCTCTATAAAAGACCCCACAATTATAATAGAATTATATAAATTAACTGAATCTGATAAGAATTTGAAGTTTGGATATTCTAAGGTACATCTTTTTCTCTCTTTTTTTATCATTTTTTCTCTTTACACTTTCTTCTATCGTTCACTTTTATATGTTCTACTACAATCTCTATTTTCATATTAACAAGTCATCTCTCTTCTTAACACAACAAAACACCCTGGTAGAACTGTTGTCCTTTCCGTCCTACATCAGATAAGTTAATAAAACATTCTACAGTGAGAGGGGGTGAAATGAAATGACCTGAGCCCAAGGGAAATGCGGAGGTGTGACATGAGGTGTTCCACTACCAAAAGTGTGAGGCGTAGTTCAGAACATGAGCATAAGCCTCTTGAGCACAAGAAGAGGAATAGAGAATACATCCAGTTTAACATATATCCTTACCACACTAAGGTCAGTTTTCATAAGACTGAATCTAGATTACTCATTTGTCCTGCTCATTCATGAAATTCAAACTTAGCAACCTTGATCTTATTTGTTCTCTGAATTGGTCATGAAATCTATTGGCGCCAAACCATATAACAGAATAACAGATATCCCATGAAGGTTGAATTTGCTTGTCTGTAAGATGGACCCATAATTTTTTAGACTGAAATATTCCAGCTATCATTTACACCAACTTTTATTGTGAAAAACAAAACAAAGGGGCAAAATGATATCTCAAATATTTCAACTTGAAAAAAAAAGTCGGCCCATTTTACATTGAAATAAATGGCGCTTAACTGGCAATGGTGTAATGAACAAAAGTATTATCATTAGAATGTTCATAATTAAGTAGCTAAATACCATTTCCATTACAAGCATAGAACATCTCACAAGTGCGATGAACATGCTTTAAGCAGTCCAATGAAAATATAGATATCATATGCATGCCGGCATGCTTTGATTGCTCAGCATCATTCAACGGTTCATCAATGACAATAAGGTATCATCGAGAACAAGAAAACGCAAGAGATGGAAGAAAGAAAACAGAGAGAGATACTTTGCATTGCCATTCCAGTTATCATCTGCAGATTTTGCACCAGAAGGAAACTAGATCCAACCCAATAATACTTTTTGTAGAAAAAAGGAGCATATATATTAGGGGAAAAGAACCTAAAGCATGAAACAAGAGTTCCCCTTCAGTTCTTAAACACTAAAACGCCAGTAAGAGACGGCAAGAATTCAAATTGAAATAGTATCACGCACCTTGACTTGACTCCAATCCATATTCAAAACGGCCAGTCTGTGGGTTTCTTTTTCGATAACCGGTATGTTCTCCTCCTGTTCCCTCATATAAATGAGTTAAAGCAATCTATAATAGGGAAAAAATGAAACCTCAATGAAGTTTGGTTTTAATTTTACTTTGGCTCTTCCATATCTAACTTATTCGTAATGCCTCAAATCAACTGAATAAGAACATTCATAAATCACAATCAATTGGGAACTCACCTGGATAGTGAGCTCCTTTTCATCGTCCGACAAAATTCTATCCCTGTCATCCGTGTCAGAAGTGGACGAAGAAGTATCACTTTCAGATTCTTCTGAAGATTTAGAAAGCTCGGAATCGCTACTAGATTCAGAGTCCGATGATGCTTGACTGGGTTTTTGCAAATCGCCATTATCACTCTCTTCGCTTTCTTCGTCGTCCTCTCGCTTTGCCTTATCTTCTTCTTCGAACCGATAGTAATGGCGGAGGGGGTTTCCTGATGTTTCACTCTTAAGTTTTCCTCTTTTGTCAACGCGAGCAGAAGACGACGTAAATCTCTTATCAGAGAACATGCGATTAAAGCGGGAGTCTATCGAAACCTTCGCTTGATTTTTCGGCACCTTTTGGAATCTAGGGTCAAAGTGCACAGATGAGAAACGAGCATCTGTGATGACCTTCTTCCTGCCATGGTTATCGTTATCCTGCGCACCCGCTACAGCGGGGGTTGCTGCTTCGTCCTTGTTCTCCTCATTCCTATTCTTCTGCTTCTTCTTCTTGCCATTCTCGCTAGTTTTGTTTTTCGATTCCATTTCCCTCTCGTGATGTAGCTTCGAGCGGTAAAGGACGGAGGATTCGAGCATAAACGAGTGGGATTGCAGCTGCAGAGTCCACGACCTTCTTTCTCTACGGGATGTATACGTTAGGTTTAGGGCGTTAAACCAATGTGTTTGGGTCACTCGTATTTCCCTGCCCTAATCCGAACCAACGCCACGCGCTACCAGGGATCATAACGAAACGGATGTACCTGGGTGGCTGGGACCAATCCGATCCGTTAGTAACATGCGTGTAACATGGGCTGGGTTAATCCGAACCCAATATCAATTTTTTTATCGGATGAACTATTTCATTATCCCTATGTTTTTACTAAATGGAATAAAGCTTACCCTATTATTTAAAAAATGTCTTCAAATATCCCTCTAAGTGTTAGTGCATTGTTACAATCCATCCGTTCATATCTAATATCAACGTGATTAATATAATTTTTCTAAATCCTAGTTTTACCCTTTTTGGTTAAAATATCTATTGTATCCTTCATTACTATTCAAATTTTCATAACTTGAATGTGCCAACAAGGGATTGCTTTTAGGGTTACAATTGAATTAAGCTCCAATTGAAGTTTGGGCACAAATTCGATTTGGTTCGATTCAAGTTTAATTCTAATTGAGTTCAAATCAAGTCTAAATTTTGAAATAAGCTATATTAGTTATTCGAACTTTCGTTAAGGTAATAAAAAAGTTCAGCTCAAAAGCTCATGGACCTTGCTCTCTCTTTATATATATATATCATTTTTAAATATGACAATAATGAGGTTTTTATCCTTTTTTGATAGACTAATGTAAAAGCATGTGGTACGAACACAAAGAATTATTTTTCGGGTTAATAATTTATATATACCTTGAATTTGAGGAAAGTACTCGTATATACCCAATATTTATTTTTTCAAAAACTTTTTTCGTATATCTTTAAAGATGGTGCTATATGGCATAAAGAGGCTAGAACAATTTCTCTGCTCTCTTTTACCCTTTTGTATATGTTTTGGGCTCAATTTGAAAGGAGCACAAATACAAATATATAAAGTATAAATACAAACAAAATAATACAAAATACAAGGTTTCTTGCAAGGTTTTGCACTCTACACATTTATATTTGTACTCCTTCAAAATGGACCCTTAAGGTCAAGAACAGTTCTCTCTCTTTGTCTTTTCTTCTTTAGCGGCTTAGCGCGTGCAAAAAAGAAAAACAAAAGTCCAAAACTTTTTGCAACATTTTTTTTATTTGCTTTCCAACTCTTTAGAGCTTAAGGCTATGCTTGGAAGGAGTACAAATACAAATATGTAGAATGCAAAATTTTGCATTTTGTATTATTTTGTTTGTATTTGTACTCTTTCAAAATTAAGTATAAGACTGTGTTTGGTTGCAATGCAAATAAATTTGCACTAATTAAAAATCATGGCAATGCAAATTATTTGAGTGTAAATTCTGACCTATTTTTGTTTCAAAATCGATGATATGATAGTTAAATAATAACTATTAAAAAGCTATTTATTATCTAAATGATGGGTTAATCGATGATATGATAAGTAAAAATAATTTATATAATGTAGATAGAATATATAATTTAAAACTGATATGAAAGCAAAGCTATTTTATTATCTAAAATGATGGGTCAATGATCCAACTTTTTAATAAAATCCGTTATGTCATAATTAAATAATAAATATTAAAAAAAATAATAAGCACAAAAAATAAAAAAGTACTGAGTTTTGTCAATAACATTTGGAAGCACTTCTAATGTTATGTAATCATCATATTAAATGAAAATATTTGTTAAAATAAAAATTATATTTATTTAAGACAGAAATGAAACACGAAATTTAGTAATGTAATAATAATGATAACAATAATAATAATAATAATAATTGTAATTGTAATTTAAAATTTCTACACATGCACATTTAGTACAAGTATTAAAGTTTATTTTTAGCCATATTGTTACTTTTATTGATTTTTAATTTATATCTTAACTATGATATATCTAAAATTGAAGTAATTAATATGAATAAAATTCCATACATACAACAACTACATGCTTAATTACTAATATATAAAAGGGTAAATTTCTTAAACTACCCTTATGATTTAGCTAATTGACTAAGTGTACTCTTACTGTTTGAAAATTGACTAACGCTATTCCTATTGTTTTTGACAATTAACTAACTCTACCCTTACTGTTAGCGTCTGTTAACTTTCCATTACATGTGGTATAATGTGACTAATATATTTATCAAAAAATCTGAAAATACCCTTCCCACCTCCATTCCTAAAAATACCACATGTATTCCTAAAATACCATCCCTATAACCTTTACAGACATTAGAGATAGTCAGAAACCAAGAGACTAATGGAGTTTGATCAACTTGTTAATCTCCATCTATGGGTAATGTTTTCTTTTTCACGAAAAAGAAATTTTACCGAATAACTCATTAGTTGATGGGGAGAGAGAACTGAACGATTGATCTGAAACGGAAGATGATGAATAGTTGAACCACTGACCTCCGAGCCCTCCGTAGATGAATAGTTGATCTGAGACGGAAGACGATGAATTGAAAATGATAGCATCATCTTAGGCATCAAAGAGCAACGGCGAATCCAGGCATCAAAGAGCAACGGCGAATCCAGGCATCAAAGAGTTCACCCTCACCTCCAAGCCCTTCATAGATTCCTATCAAATCTGACACCACGCGCGCGACGCTTGTCTTCAATGTTGGTGGCTACACCGATGATCTCTTCCACGACTTCAGCGACATTTTGGTTTTCCAATCGTCTTCAATGACGTGTTACCGATGGCTATCAGAAGCGGTCGCTCATCTTTTGTGTTATGCTCTTATCAGAGCTCGTCTACAACGCTCTACACCAGTTACAAAACCAAAAACATGCTCACCAAAGCTGCAATAGTTGCCAAACAAAGCCCCACCAAGGACTCTAGGTCTCTGCCAGATGCAACTACCGTGAAAATCCGTGGTTATAGTGTTCCACCCTCTACCCCTGTCACCACTTTTAGTCTCACCGACAAGGAGAAAATCATCTTACGAAGACCATTTATTGCAATTGATGGGGATTGAGCGTTTAGCAATGCTAGATGTAGCTATTGTGAAAAATCCCAGATGCAGTTGAAGTCGAGCGTTTTATTGCAATTGACGGGGATTGAAGACCGTCCATGCAGACGCAGATTCCAACCATTGGTTTAAGATTTTATAGGGAAGTGTTGTCAAATATCTTTGATGAGATGTTTTCTCGTTGCAGGAATCCCAACCATGGCTCGTTCTTGGGATCCAAGTCTTCACAGTTGTGCTATTTTGCTAATGACGAAAGAGAAGCTAATCTCTCACTCTCTCTCCTCCTCTCCTTCTTCTCACACACACTCTCTCTCTTTTCTGTGTGTTTTGGTTAGGGGTGGATTCTAGCCGAGCCGAGCTGAATAGTACCAGGTTTGAGCTCGGCTCGAGACTATTCTATAAGGCTCGAGTCAAAAGTTCATAAGCTTGATTTTGGCTCGTTTTTATATTTTATAAAAATATTTATTATATATTATATATTTTATATTTTCTATAATTTATTATATATATTATATATTCGAGCTGGCTCGCGAGCCGAGATCTAGTAGGCTCGAGCTGGCTCGTTTATTAATCGAGCCACTGAAATGAGCTCGAGCTCGGTTGAAACCGAGTCAAGTCGAGCTCGAGCAGCTCGTGAAAAGCTCGGTTCGTTGCCACCCTTAGTTTTGGTTGGACCAAGTGGCAGAGAGTAGCAGCGGGTCTCTCCCGTTCGTCTTGTTGAAGCTCTCCAAAAGCTAGTGACCACTGCAACATTTAATGGTTGTTGAAGCTCTCATGTTTTGTTACTCTATCCAATAACGATGGAAAAAGGAGAGAGAGAGAAATAAGGGTTTTGCAACCACCAGAAAAGAGGGGTTTACTGGCTTTACAATGGTGGAAGAAAGAGAACTGGCATAACAATTCCGCTCAGGGCAATGATTGTTAAGCAAAAATATGTCTAAAGGGTAAAATAGTCTTTTTATCTTATTGTTAATGAAAAATTAAGAATGTCAACAATAAAGGAAATATTAGTGAATTGTCAAAAAACGCATAGCCTTAGTCAATTTTCAAAAAGTAAAAATACACTTATTCAATTCACAAAACTATCAGGGTAGGTAGTTTAAGAAATTTATCCTATATATAAAATAGATGTTTTTAAATGTGGAGCTGAATCATTATGCTTTCAGCAAAATCGGCGGAACCCACAGCACGGTATGTTAAAAACAAAAGATTATTAGACGTCTCTGCTCTGGTAAGGACGTAATTCCCTGAAAACAAGAGCAAGAACTAACTAACTCTACACACACACTTTATGGAGTTCAGCCACACATTGGGATCATCTACTCTCAATTTACTATATAGATAGATATCTGTGAATGTGCGGCTGGATGTTTGCATCTCATGTGCCGAGGTTTTCTACTTGAGAAGATCTCGGCTTTTGATGGGTCCCATTTTGTTTCTTGGGGTAAGGTAAATATGCATTACGTAAACTTGTTGTTTATTAACATTCCTCCGGAACAGACACGATAATCTTTTTGGTGACTCGAGTAGCAGAGGAGCAGAAACAGCCGAATAAATATTGAATAAGCTGCTAGAATGGGAAAAGCATAAGAAAAAAACAGGTAAAGGTGGTGACTTTACAGCGCTGAACCACTGAAGCCTGAAGGTACTCCCTTTCTCGCTCACTTTCTTCTCCACTCTCTCTCCATTGATTGGGGAATTTGAAGACTTGAGGAACCCTACTAATTTATGGTTCTCTTCTCTAGCAGTTTGATGTTTTTTATCTTTCTTTTTTGGGGTCTGGTTCCCTCTGTCATTGCATCTACCATTCTACGTTGTCTGATTTTTCTAGGCCCCTCTCCAATTTCCACAATGCCCCTAAATATCGCGCACCAGGCGCATGTTAGAATCTTAGAGACAACTTTTTAAGCCATTAACTTGTACAGAAAGAAAAGAGAGATACCAACTAAACTCGGCGGAAACCCTAGCTTTTCCTCTCGGATCACTCTAGATCCGCGATCAGTTTTAGTTTGAGTTCTTCACCTGGCAGTTCAAGTGAATTTGTTTGAGTGTTTTTTATTTATTTGGAACGGAGTTGTTTTGAACTGTTCTCGCTTTATAATCCCCAACTTCGTACTTTTCCTCCTGATCATTTCTTTTTTTCGGTTCTGTTATTTTATAGTTTAGTTACTGCAAGATGACTCAGGATGTAGAGATGAAAGAGCTTCCAGCTCCTTCGAATTTTGTTTCTTCTACTGTTCCGCCAACGTTGCAGCGTAAGATAATACATAAAGCCCTAGTTTTTCCTATTTGATTTTGAATGTACGATTTATCTGCTTATATTTTCTTTTTTTCTATCTGGGATTTTCAGATTTGAAGGAGATAACATCACTTATCGAGACAGGTGCCTATGCTAGAGAGGTTCGTCGAATCGTGCGAGCTGTTCGCCTTACAATGGCATTGAGGCGGAGGCTTAAGGCACCGGTGCTATCCGCATTCCTCAATTTTGCGCTTGTCCCAGGTTCTGAAGCTCACATTCGGTTGTCTTCATATCTTCCTAAGGTAACTTGTGAACTCTTGTGCAAATTAGGTTCTTGTGGACGCACGTAAAGCTGGCACATTTTTTTTCTTCCGATTTCTTTGTTGGGTCCATATTGCAACTTGCAAGAATACCGTGCTATCAAGTTGCAAGAACAAAAACACAGTGGGGCTGTCATATTCCTTCTGGATTTAAAGTTTTAACAATTCCCGGTTTATACTTTTTTGGGCGAATAATTGCAGAGAAAACACGCCTTTATTTATTTATTTTTTAAATGGATGTTCAAGGGGATCCACTAAAGTCATTTGCCAAGCGAAGCAATATATATTTTTTTTGATCAACAACCAAACAGAGCAATATTTCTTTCCAACACATGGGCATGGTCAATGCCCAAGCCACAGTCCTCTTTTCGCGTACAAACCAGCTTCCGATTCACTAAATACTCTCTTCTTTTACCACCTCACCCCACAGGAAATTACATTGTAATTTTTCAATTGTCATTCTCACCTTGGCTGGAGCTTTGAAAACAGACAAAAAGTAAGTGGGGATTAATGAGCTTGATTCTACCTCCCTTAGACAAAAATTTCCTTTTCCAGGCATCTTATCTTCTTTCAGAGCTCTCAGTGACAGGGTCCCAGAAGCCAGTAGATCTTGAGTTACCCCCAACGATTGGCCAACTCTCTAGCTTGCATCCAAGCACCTCATTCAGCTCTAGGAGTTTGGAAGACAGATACTTCATAAGACTACTCTTTTATAAGTTGGTTTCCAGCCTGCGACTACCTCAAAGCATTTCAAAAACTTCTTCAAGTTGCTGATAAGATCTTTTTCCCCTTCCAATAAGATAATCGTATTATCTGCATATTGGAGGTGTGATATATGTAAGTTTTCTTTACCTTCCAAGAAACCTTGAATCATATCAAGACTGGATGCTTTATCAAAGACGGAATCAAGGATGCCAACAATCAAGGTAAAGAGAACTTATAAAAAAAAAAGGTAAGGAGGAGGAGGGAAAGGGAGGCTGTGAGGAATGCCATTAATGAGAATGGAGTAAGAGGCTGATTGAATGCAACTTCTCATCTACTTATGGTCTGTTTGGTTGTCGGGAAACAATGGGATGGGAAGGGATGGAATGAGAAAAGGAAATTTTATTTTCTCAATTTTGGTACTGTGTTTGTTTGCTGAGACCTATTATCCCATAGAATTTGCTTTCCAGTGTTTGGTTGATGAGCAAATTTTGCAGGATTTTTGATTTTAGGCAAATTTTGCTATATATACTCATATCAAGATAGTGGTACTTATTAATCCACAAGAGCTAAAATTCAAGATGATAATCCACAAATATCCTGAAAATATGAAAACTCAAAAAATTAAAGAAAAAGTTTGAATTTCCATTCTAATTGTACTCAAAGAGGAAAAGGAAACAGAAATTCCACTAGAGAAACCACAAGTAGTATATAGACCGTTTTTCTTATGCTAAATCTCTATCTATAAAAACTCAGAAAATCGCATCAATGAAGAAAAACCTAACAAAAAATAATTAAAAAAGAACTGTGGGAAACAGTAATCAACAATCTAAGATTCAGTATTTGTACTCAAAGTAGAAATCCAACTCCAATAAACAATAAATAGGAAGGGAAAAAAAAGAAGCAAATTCTCACCAAGAAAAAATTGTAGGTTGAACAAGAGCAGCAACTGCTGTTGTAGTGACAACAAAGGGAAGCATTGCTGACAGAGCCTAAGAAGAATTGTTCTTCGCGTGCTCTCTAGGGTTTGCCCCGAGCGACAACATAGAAGCATGTCCTTCTCTTCTCTGCGCTCCCACTCTTCCTACATACGATGACAACACAGAGTTCTTGATAAAGAAATGCAAAATAATACGAATGATGCAAACAAAACACCTCTACAATGTTACCTTTGCTGGAGAAGAAGAAGATGATAATTTGTCTCCTTGTCGGCTGGGGATCTGAACTCGACTTGAGGGAGAGAGGGAATGAGATTTTTAGTTGAATAAAATATCAAATAACCTTTAAACGGCGTGAAACAGGATGGAAGTGCTTACCGGAGGCCGTAAACTTCGTCGGAGATGAAGGACACAGGTGGTTGGAGCTCGAACCATTGTAGGGGGTGGGAGATGAGAACAGTGCGCCCTGACAACTTTTTTTCTACTATCATCATGCCACTTTTGTTTCTCAATGGGGTTGCACCTATTTGGTGAGACCCCGTGTCCCATATTTTGAGAAGGGTATTCTTGTTGCATCCTAGTATGTTGCCCAAAACAAATATGAGAAAATAGGAATATTCAGCAAATATTCCTATTTTCTCATCCCGGTCGCGCGAACCAAACAGACCATTAGTGCACCTATTTCCAAAGCCTTTTAATTTCATGATATTCCATTAGTAGTTCCAATTAACTTATCTCATGGGCTTTTTCTAAGTCAATTTTAAAGACCACCCCATGAGAGCCTGTACTCTTCTCTCCTCAGCCACTTCATTAGCCATTAAGGATCCAATCCATACAATTTGTCTTCCATCGATAAAGCACTCTAGGAATTGGTGACAATGTTAGCACTTTTGCCACTATTTTCTACAGGATGGCTAGCAAGTTGATGGGTCTAAAGTCCTTAACTTCATTGGTTATATAGTTGATGCCCTCCACCTCAATCTCAACTTTGTTAAAGATCAGTCATCATGAAGGAAATCTTTGCTTTGTTAGATGATGTTTGCATCCAAGCTTTTCTTTGTTAAAGATTGGTCATAATGAAGGAAATCTTTGTAAAGCCAAGTGATGATAGTTTTGAAAGTTTGAGGTGGTTTGGTAATTGTTTAGTTGGTTGCTTTGTTAACTTCGAACCTGTTTAGGAGGAGATTCTGAAATGGGTTTGTTCGGATTGGGGGTTGAAAGGAAATGTTCAAACTAGAAGACTGAATGCAGGTTTTTTTTCCTATTCGTTCTAAACAGCATAGAGGAAGCTGAGGAAGTTTTAAAACAAGAGTCTATTAAAATAAGGATGCTGGATCTCAGCCTGGAAAGATGGAATCTGTTGGTTGGTGCAACCTGAGAAGTGGGAATTAAAAGTCTTGTGTGGATCAATGTTTCTGGGATTCCTCTCCATGCCTAGAACTTACAAACATTTTGTGCTGTGGGAATGCCTATGGGAGTTTTAGAAAGGTTGTCCCTCATACAAATAGATTGAAGAATGTGATTATGGCATGTATTTTGGTTGAAGTCGAGGAAACCCACTTGGTTTCGTTGAATTTGGCTCTAAATTTTATTGGGGAATGGTTTTGACCTAAGATTAGTGGTTGAAGGGTGTATCCCATTGCATTGGTTTGATGAGATGCTGGCGGTGGTGCTTGATCGAAAGCAAGAGACTATTTGTCGAGTAGGGGAAGGGGGGAGTTGAAATGTCAGGATAATGGAAGTGCAGACATTGATGATAAGGGTATTTTGGGAAGTGAAAAGTTTATTGCGGCTGAACTGCATGGGTACAGAAGTGCATGTGGAGGGGGGAGTTATATGAAGAGATTAGGGTGGTAAATTTTTATGGGAAGGATAATCTTGAAGGAAGTTCTTTATTACAATCAGGTGGGCTGAAACGTGGGTCAAGTAGAAGTTTTGAAGGTAGGTCTCTTGGTCTTAAGAAGTTTGGGCATTCCAATTTATTTGGGTCCAATTGGGAGGAGGCATGTGAGTTAATTAACACTCATGTGAAGTTGAAGCATGATCATCAAATATTAGACTGTTTAGACGGTGTGTCTTCATCTTCCCTAAATGTGACTGGAGCTCCATTCGAAAGGGGAGCAGGTGACAGAACTGCAATTTGAGTGATAAAGGAGTGGGAGAAGGTTTTGTTCAAGATCAAAACTGAGGGTACTAGTTCCCCGACAATGCAAAGATGTGAGATTGGGAACCCTTATTTTTGTTATAGGAAAAGAAGAAAAGAAAAAGTATTGGTAGTTGTAGTAGTAGAAGTAGAAGAATATATGGAAGAAGAAAATGTGCTGATTAGACAAAACTTTTAAGTTCTTCCTTATTGGTTCAGGTTTTGAAGTCTTTGAGGGTTCAATACAGCATTTAGCAATGTTTGTGTTGATTAAACCCTAATAAATAAGAAAATAATAAAAAGAAATTGGTATATAAACACATAAAATGATTATTTTAGTTTAATAATGTCTATTTTATAATTATAATCTCAAAAAAGAATGAACAAAGTATTTTATAATAGACAGTAAAAAAATGCTTGGCGATTAGGTGAGGTGAGCCTCAAAGGGCGCCTGCCTAGGTGTCACCTTGACAACTATGGGTCTGGCTTCTTTGTTCTCCAAGACTTATAAAAGGAAAAGGGGAGATCTTACTTGGCCTTCTGCAGGATTTAATTGATGTTTAAGCTACAAGGAGGAGGAAGGAGAGGAAATTAGTTCTATTAAAGACAATGCCATTATGGATGGAACTCATGAAGTTGAGGGGAGAATTGATCTGGAGAAGGTAGTGGAACTAGACTGGAGGTTGGCAAAGCCTTGGGAATTCTTGTTATTGGAGGGGAAAAGTGTACAAGAAGTTTGTTTAGAGAGTTAAGATGTTGCAAATGCCTAAGCATCCAGAGAAAGGAAATAAGGAATTATGAATGAGGATCTTGTATAGTTGGATGTCTGTTCAGATTTAGATTTAAACCACAAAAATTTAAGTGATGCAAAAGGTTTTGGAGTGGTTTGTAGAGAGGATGGTTAGTTAACGTCTGCTATGTTGTTTGAGAGAAATGTAGTTTTGGAGCTGGAAAGAATCAATGAGTGTCAAAAGATTAGGAAGCAGAATGCGGTAAGAAGATTTAGTAACCAGAAAAATTATCGAACAGTTCAGGTCTCAAGAGTCTTTGTATGTCTGAAAGGGGGTTTGTTTGGAATTGGGTCCACTAAGAAGGTGAAGAACGTTCATAAAAGTAGAGTTTCTTCTCTTTAAGCTTTGGTATGATGGTTTCTTTGTCTGAATCTCTGTTGGTGTGGTGGAGTCCTAGTTCAAGGGGTCTGAATCTTGCTTTTAAGGTTTGGTGAAGTGACTGGAGACTGGAGTCTTGGAGAAATAGGGTATTATTTTCATTTTTTCTTCCCTTGGATGATCTCTGGTCACTTTCCTTTGTACTCTCTTTTATTTTAGTGAAATTCTTTTCTTTTATTACCATTTACCAAAAATAATTATATGTATATAGATATGTTTTATTTTTTTTTGTTGCCTAGGCATTAACCTGTTGATTGCCTAGGATACCACTTTGTCTGGCCAGCCCAAAATGCCTAAACCCTTGGCTAACTACACTGGCTTTCTGGCTTAGATACCAACTGAAAATTTGTGACTATTATCACTATACATGGTCAACCAGTAAATGGAGCTTCATAGACAAGTGGGATATAGATTTCATCATATGTTTAGGTAAGATGTATTGCATGTACTCTCTTAAAGGAAATGTAAATATCACAAAGCTGTCTGGGTTACCAACATTTGTGTATTCTTTAGTGACACTAACATATTGTTTTTTTTCCTTGTATCTTTACATGAATGAATATCTAGCGTACATAATGAATACCATCTTTTCCTATTAATAATTCATGGATAGTAATTAGCAAAAGTGTAACTTTACATTCAAAACATGTTTTCTTCTGTTGGATTCAAACTTCCTTGCCTGACTTAAATGGTAACTGACTCCTTGATCTATGGTTTCATCTTGCTATTTATGTTTTCTTTTTCTGTCCTGGTAATATATTTGTTTCTGCTTGTGGGGAGGAGTTGAAAAATTATGTGCTTTGGTTCTTTTTATTATCATAATGAAGGATACCATGCAAGACTAAGAGAAGACACATCCTTTGAATTAATGATAAGCTTATTTAGGGACTCTAAGTAAAAAATGAAATAAAAGGAAAAAGACAATGAAATCTGCTGAATGCTTTTTCATGAAGCATCTAAAAAACTGGATCTTATGTTGATTTGCTAATAACATTTTTCCTTTTTTATTTATAAAGGTGATGAGGATATTATTATATTTGCAAAAAGGGAGAAAACTTCTTGAGTATTTACAAGAGCTCTACATGGTTAAAGAGGGGACAATTAAATGTATAATTCCCTATACATCAAAAGGATGATAAAACATGTTTCTTTTAACTATTGATGCCTAAAATTATCAAAATCAAGGCATTTAAAATCTCTGAGGATGGAGCTGAAACAATTATCTCTCCATTTTAACCCTGGCGGTCTCTAAGGGGACTTTTGTTGTAAAAAGGTTCACCTATCCATTTCTTTCCAAAAACTCCAACTGTCCAACATAATGTGAAGAGGAACAGGCTCCAAGGATGGACCAATCAAAAAATAGGTTCTAAGGATGGTACTCAAGGGTAGGTGTGGATTCGAGTCGAGCCGAGCCGAATAGTACCAGGCTCGAGCTCGGCTCAAGTCTGTTCTACAAGGCTCGAGCTCGGCTCAAGTCTGTTCTACAAGGCTCGAGCTCGAGCTCGGTTCGAGCTAGAACCTTAAGCTCGAGCTCGGCTCGAGTAAAAAATTCATAAGCTCAAGCTCGATTTTGAGAAAAAATATTTTATAAAAATAAAAATTATATATAAAAAATTATTTTGTATTTAAAAATTAAGAATAGCCGGGCTCTAGTAGGCTTGAGCTTGGCTCGTTTAATAATTGAGCCACTGAATTGGGCTCGAGCTCGAGCTGGAGCTCGGTTGAAACCGAGCCGAGCTGAGCTCGAGCAGCTCGTGAAAAGCTCGGCTCATTGCCACCCCTATTCAAGGGATGTATCAACATAGGCATATAGTTGGGAATGACACACTATTGGTAGAAGGCTATGTCATGAGAGCAGACCTGGTAAAAAAATTTGCAACAAATCAATAAATGTGGTTGTAGTTCAATTGTTATTCCACATGACACAGATGTGTTATTGATATTTTGGGTTTTGCAGCATTCCAAATATCTTGTGTGTCAGGTAAAGTTACATGTCCTGGATTCCTTTTTTTTTACCCTGTCCCTATGCAATAGGCGCACAATTTTGAAGTTAATCACTTTAATAAGATTTTAACCAAGGTTTTTAAAACCGACCCAGAAACAGAACCATTCTGGGCACTGTTTTCCGATTTGGCGATTCAATCGTCTGGGCCAAACGGTCCTGTGACGTCATAAATAAATAAAAAACAAAAAATATTTATATATAATAAAAAATACCATAGAAATTTAAATAAAATACAAAAAATACAGGAAAAAGAACAACATATGAAAAAAATAAAAATATCTAAATATAAAAATAATAAAATACAGAAAATACAGAAAAATTTCCAAAAAATATAGAAAAATTTCCAAAGAACATAGAAAAAATATGTAATGTCCAGTCATAGAACATGAACTTGTGCAACATGTGAATTACTTACAGCATTTTGCAGTTGTGCACCATTACCAAAGCTTGATTTTCCAGCTGGGATAGGAAGAACTTTGGAATCACTAATGGGTCAGAGACAGGATCTGTTGGAATCTCATCAGCTGATTCATGAAGAATAGCGTTAAACATAGCCACATCTAATCTATTCATGCATTGCTCCATCACCTGGATATCGAGAAAAAAAGATTGCCATGTCATATTTAGAACTTGGACCTGACTATATATTGATAGGGCAAAGGAGAACAGCTACTAGAATATCATTGCAGAAAGACTGATACATGAGTATGATATAGGAAGTGAACTCTAGAAACATATAAAAAAAGGGGCTACTTATAAAGGAATTACATGTTCACTCTACATGTAAAAGGGTTCATGTATTCATAAAAAAAAAGGGTCCATGCTTACACTATCACTTAACAGCATCCATGCAATGGTCAATCCATACAATGGTTAATGCTTATGCACCCAGATTATCACCAGATAATAAAGGCCAATTACAAATGGCAGCTGGGGCACTTGATTGGTGCAAGTACACTAGTAACAGATAATGAAAATATAGACTACCAGTCTAGCCAGCACAGGCAAACAACCACACTCATGGCCTCCAGCTCGAACAGGGCAAAGCTTTTCACGAGCATCCCTGAAAGCTTCTTTCCAAAGGTGTAAAGAAAAGTTCGCCTGTTCTTGGTCACCCAAACTCCCTGAGTTTGATGCCATTACTTTATCATTTGCTATCCCGGTGGCAGACTGCATATATGGTGTTAGAGTCTGGAGAAACGAACAGAAAGCCAGGTCCGAAAGCTAGCAGTAATTCAGGATGCTTAATCTAGAAAAATCTGAAACGTTAAATTAGGGGAGAGGTGGAAAACACTTGGAATTGACCTGCCACCACACAGATTCAATTATTTGGGAGAAAATCCAGGCTTCAACCTTTTTCAGTGCAGTTACAAATGTCTGCGGATCCTCCCAGTGCAGTCGGGCTTGGTCGCAGGCAAGTTGCCGCTGCAAGCCTGGAAGTGCTGCTCCAAGAAGTTGACGTTGGGCTTGCTTGCCAATGCCCAATGCCGAGTGCCGCTGCAAGCTCGCCGTCCACCGCTGCAAGTGTTCGTGAATCTTTTTGCCGTTGGACGCTGCTGCAAGTGTTGGTGAGGGTGACTCTTTTCGCTGCTGCAAGCTCGCCGGTCGCCGTCGGTGTGTGTCGCCATCGGATGCCGGAGGTGATGGCCGCAGCAGGTGGTTGGTCTGTAGGGTGTGAGGGTTGAGAGGACTGAGGAGGGAACTCGGGAAGGGTTAGAATTCTAACCCTAAAGCTAAAGGGAATAAGGGATTCGAACTGTGTTGGGATATAATAGGAATTTTATTTTTTTTATTTAAAACATTTAAAATAAAAATACTAACCCGCAAACCGCTGCCCGGGTCGAACGGTTTAGCGGTCCGACTGCCCGGGTCAGCGGTTTTCTGACCTTTTCAACGTTTTTTAACAAATTCTGGTTTTTAGTAAAACCGGACCCGAGGCTGACCGGTTAGCGGTTTTTCCGTTCCGGTTTTGAAAACCATGGATTTAACACATAAACTCTAGTGCCCGTCTTGATGCAGTGATTTAAGTCAGTTTTATCAAAAGCATTGACTAGTCAGTTGTTGGTCAGACTGACTGAATCACTAACTGGTTGGTTGATACTCATGATCTACTTGTCTAGGACAACTAAGCATTGACAAGGTTGACTGATTGTCTGCTAGTCAACCTAGTCAACCACAAAGCCATTTGAAAATTTTATTTGCATGTTTGTATCTCTAATCATTTGAAACAATATAAAATATTAAATTAATGTTGTTGCCTTAAATATTTGTAATGGAGCATGATTCAATGATTGTATATAAAATAGAAAAAAAGCTTAAGATAAAAGATGGCAGTGGAGTTCTTTTAAGTTTTCTTCTGATCAGTGTTGTGTTAGTACAGAGTTGCCATAAGCAAAGGACACATCAAATATTCTATGTTCTACTCTTCTTTAGAAAACAAAGGCTGTGAGCCTATGGCTACTTATCCTAGCCTATCCAGCCTAACTTTTTATTTGTTTGCAAAACAAAGACTCAATTAATGTTCAATATCATTTTTTTTTTTGCATAATTGTAGTCTATATTAACTTATTTATGAAACTGTATTAATATCTTAAATTTAGAAGTCTTTTTTATCGAGTAGGCACTGACCAGTCATTGCATTGACTGGAGAGGCCAAAACAACTAGTCATTGCTTCACAATATTGGTAACACCATTAGGCTTTGAAATTATGATTTCACAAATACTGCTCACAAATATATTTTGATGTCAAATTTTAATCTTGTTGGAGTATGACCAATTTCTTAATGAAAATCTGAAACATCTTTTTTACCTTTTGGTTGCAGGGAGATGAGCATGCCATGGAAGTTGATACTGCCCCTTCCACAACTCAAACTCCTGTCAAGCACTCCTTGCCAGAGCTTGAGATTTACTGTTACTTGCTTGTGTTAATATTTCTGATTGATCAGAAAAGATATAATGAGGTTAGATGGGCTCTCTATTATCAATGGCTTCAAATCGACCACTTTTTTTTTTTTTTTTCCTTTTAAGTTTTAACTTTTTGAATAGATCTCCAAATCCTCTTTTATATACTGAAGTAAATTCTACTTCTTAATTTAACTAGTGTCTTGGCTTGTCTTTCAGGCGAAGTCTTGTTCTTCTGCAAGCATTGCTCGCCTAAAGAACTTGAATAGGAGAACTGTTGATGTTCTGGCATCCAGGCTGTACTTCTATTACTCCTTCAGCTATGAACTGACAGGAGATCTTGCTGAAATACGTGGGTGAGCACCTGCATTTATGAACTAAAAAAAGGAAGCTGAGTGCTGATTAAGGTCAATATTGTTCTTAATTCTTATTTTTCTGTCTGACTTGAAAAGTTTCCTCTTTTCAGCAATCTCCTTGCTTTGCATCGGATTGCCACATTACGCCATGATGAACTGGGTCAGGTTGGTTTTGACCTTCTAAAATATAAAGTCATATTATTTGATGGTTTTATTTTCATACTAAACATAATGGTTTGATGCAGGAAACCCTTCTCAACCTGTTACTTCGCAACTACTTGCATTACAACTTGTATGATCAGGCAGAGAAACTAAGGTCAAAGGCACCACGTTTTGAAGCACACTCAAATCAGCAGGTAATCCTCATTTCTGTTTGACTTGACTACTTTACACCATCTGATTTTCACTCTCTTTAGGATCGGCTCATGTCTGAAACATGATGTACTTTAGATATCTTATCATACAGTTACAGACTTTTTAGCTTGCCTATTCATGCATGGAAAGGCATGCTGAAATTGTGGTTATATCTGGACAGTGGCATACATGAAAGGGAGCAGTTTACCTTATTCAGTTTTTGAGACCTATGTAGGAACTCTTTTGCACCTTGAGTATATTGGATGATCATAACACTTGGCACTATTTGTGGTTTTGACACTCATAAAATTTATCCTAGATGCATGGCTATTAATTCAAGCATTTTGCATTAATCCAATGGGTTGAGTTTATGAATTCATAGGCAGTTTTTTTTGTCTTACTAAGACCCTAAATCAACCCCTTTCAATTCGATTGGATCCCTTGGTTAGTTTTAGTGGAAGCAGTAATTTTGGCATCTAGTAATTGGAAAATTGGGAATGACCTGGGCTGTTATTCTGAGAATTATGACTTTGGGCATTCTAACAGTGTACATGCTGCAGTTTTGTAGATACCTCTTCTACCTAGGAAAGATCAGGACAATTCAGTTGGAATATACAGACGCAAAGGAGAGTCTCCTGCAGGCTGCCAGAAAAGCCCCTGTCGCAGCCCGTGGCTTCCGTGTTCAATGCAACAAGTGGGCTGTCATAGTCCGCTTACTACTTGGGGAGATTCCTGAGCGCACTGTGTTTATGCAGAAAGGGATGCAGAAGGCCTTGAGGCCATACTTTGAGCTTACAAATGTCAGTATAATTAACTGAATTTTGAAGATCCATTCCATTACCATTATGCTGCATTATTTCTTCCACCACCTATTTTCCTTCTTTGGTCAGGTTACAAAATGTCGAGTAGGTTTTCCCAATTACATGCTTTAAACTTTTTACATGGATCTCATGTGCAGGGATTTAGAAAGATGATCGTGATTGTGTCTTTTGCTTTTTTCCTTTTGATGTTTGGAAAAAATTAAAGGATAAAAAAGCAACTATATGGGATAGCCAAATATGAGATCATCAGTGGTCATGGTGTGCCTGCTAACTTTTTTTTTTATTGATCAGCACCAAAATCAAAATTTATTACTTAAAGAAAGAGGAATATACAAATCAAAGGCAGCCTCGGCTACCTCCCAGAGAATACGGTAACAATTTAATATTTTAATCTTACAACTGAGCCCAAAAACACTGTGCCCTATTTATCCCTTGCTTTGCTAATTGGTCAGCTAGACCATTTGCTGACCATGGAGTCCATTGAATTTTCGGCTGCATGTCCGGGTCCCTTGAGAACCTCCTGAATTTTTTGATTTCTTTTCTGAGAAACAAAGAAGTCTTCTCATTCTGTTTCAGCCAGCTTATCACTATTTTGGAGTCACCTTCAACTACTAGCTTTGTCACCCCCATCTCCATAGCTTTCTGCATCCCATAGAGCACTGCATTCAGTTCAGTTCTGCTGTTACAGAATTACACAATCCAATGGGGCCTGAGTACATACCCATAATCACTCCACTTTCACTTCTTAAAACCCCTCCAATTCCAGATGGACCTGGATTCCCAAAGCTGCTTCCATCAAAGTTTAATTTCAGGAACCAACTTTGCTTACATGGCTGCATATGTTGGAGCCATTCAGAGTTCTAAATTATGGTTTGTACTTGTGACACTATCAGATATTTCATGTATTTGGCACCTTCATGTTAACGCTTCAGCTTTTCTAATTTTGGTTTTTTCAACTTTAAGATTGTTCATTTGGTTGGTGCAAATACTGTAGATGCAGGTTTTTTCAACTTTAGATTGTTCATTTGGGCTAATTTTTAACTTTCTTCCTTTGTATCCTGTTGGTGGGGAGTTAAGACATTTTACCTCCCCCATTATAATTAAAGTTTCACAAAGCTTCACATCATTAATAAAGTTTTTTGTTACTGATAAAAAAAAAGATTTCATTATATGAAAACATAAAAAAGGTTCACACAATTTTTTGTTCATTTGGGCATGCTTTATCTCTTTCTATTCAAGGTTCAAGGTGTATCTATCGGCACATTCAATACTTTATTTTTTCTTTTCAAGTATCGAGCCATTATAACAATCGGTACGGTTCTTTTTTTAAAGTTTTAATAAATGTAAGTCGGGCCACATGTAAGCCTTTTGGCATTCTTTAGACATTGAAGATTCATGACCACCAAAAAAAGACATTCAAGATTCATGAAATACTCATAATATAGCAAATTGGCAGGCCCAAAAACTGATACACATCATACTATACGTTACAATACATATCCATATTTTGAACCTTGTTTCTGTTATGCATAATGACAGATGTCCTGTCATCTTATCTGTGTGTATATAGACTGACACTGCTAGCTGTTTTTTTAGGCTGTTCGGATTGGGGATCTGGAATTGTTCAGGACTGTTGCTGAGAAGTTCACAGATACTTTTAGTTCAGATCGGACCCACAATTTGATTGTGAGGCTCCGTCATAATGTTATAAGGACTGGATTACGCAACATTAGCATCTCTTACTCTCGTATCTCATTGGCAGATGTTGCGAAAAAATTGAGGTTGGACTCCACAAATCCTGTTGCTGATGCTGAGAGTATTGTATCTAAGGCAATCCGAGATGGTGCTATTGATGCTACAGTGGATCATGCAAATGGGTGTATGGTATCAAAGGAGACCGGAGATATTTACTCTACAAATGAGCCCCAATTTGCATTCAATTCAAGGATAGCCTTCTGCCTTAACATGCATAATGAGGCGGTGCGTGCTCTGAGGTTCCCACCCAATTCCCACAAAAAGGAAAAGGAAAGTGCTGAGAAGAGGAGAGAGAGGCAACAACAGGAGCAGGAACTTGCTAAGCATATTGCCGAGGAAGACGACGATGAATTTTGACTTCAGTTTTGCTCTGTCCAATCTATTGGTAGCAACTGTCATTTCTTGTATTTGTTGCTTTGTTAAAATGTCATATCGGGATGTTATTAATTTTCTTGAATTGATAACTGATCCTATCGAATTACTGTTCTTATTGCTTTTTCTGTTTTATAGTGACTATTCTTTATGCTGTTTCTGGTATTCCGTATTCCTCCCAGATGCCCGGAGTCTTTTGGAGGTTGAGTCTGGTTTAGTCTTTTTATTTTTGGCTAAATGGTTTAGTCACGCTATGTGCTATTGACTCAGAGCTGACCTTTAGTTTTTCTAATCTTCATAAGCATATATCAAGTAAAAATGTAAAATATAAAAATACTACTCGAACATGATTTTAACATTAACTGAAATAAAGTACCCACCATAGATACTTTGATGCTTTGACAAGTTGTCGTGAACAAGGTTCAAAATATGGATACGTCCGATATGCCGGTAGGGGCGTATCGGGCATTTTGTTACTTGTTTTTTTACTTTTTATTTTTATTTTTATTTTTTTTCAAAACTGGATTAGGGGAGTCGGTCTAGGACCCCTCCATCCCCTGAACCGGTCAGATTGTCATGGTTTGACTTATGGTACCAATTTTTGACACAGCTACTCCTCTTAAGGGCCGATGGAAGCGGATTGGGAGGCTCAGTGTCTCGCTGTCTCAGCTCTTCTCTCTCTCAGAAGGCAATGTTGAAAGCGGTGGTGGGAGCATATCAGAGACGGTAAAACTTTGGCAGTTGGCTCTTTGCTGTTTGGGAAAGACAACTTGGATTGCTTTGGAGCTGTGTATGGCACGTTATCCCATTCGGTCCTTTGTCTTTTTAACTAAGATTTTAATTACTCCTTTGTCCAACACACATAATGTTAACCGTGTCACGCACGAGAAGCTTCCAAACAGCTCAGGGTGTTTTTCCCAAACAGCCAATTTTTTCTCAAAAGATATCGAACCCAGGTGTGAATGCTTAATCTTCTCTCCTTCAGATTGGGTTTTGGTTTGATTATTAATAGAAAGTAAGAGGAATAAAAAGTTGACGGAAAGAGATACAAAGGCTCAGTTTGAAAAGAGTACAGATACAAACATGTAGAGTGCAAAACCATGTATTTTGTATTATTTTTATGTATTTGTACTGTACATATTTGTATTTGTGCTCTTTTCAAACTGAGTCAAAAGCAAGCATCCTATAATTATCATAAAATGATATATTTGTTTGGTCACTAAAAAAGAGTTCTGATCTGCTTACCACATACTTTGCATAAGACACCGTAGCCGCACATCCTCCGCGCATGAATGACAATAAAAAGCACAAGAAATGTTTCCGATGTGGCTGTAAAGTGCCATGACTAGCGTCTTATGGTCAGCAGATCTGAATTCACTAGAAAAAACCCAATAGAAAAATCCAGAAAATTGGTGGGTGCACGTCGAAATTGTCATAAATTCTCACAAATATTTGAATCCACTGATTCGCAACCATCCAAATTCATCAGGAATGACCGGATTTAACTTGGCTGCCACATTTCGAATTTTAATCATGAAGAAGGTGGGCTTTGGAGTGAATGACTAAGAGCCATTAAGGTTCAAATCTTGAAAACAGCCTCTTTATCTGTATGTATATAGAGGTAAAGCTACATACATCGATCCTATATCCCTTCTCAGAACCCGCATTGACAGGAGCTTTGTGCATCGGACTGCCCTCTTTTAACTGGGGACCGGGAAACACAAGGACATTAGCTTTGGCATGCCCAGTCAAGGATTCCAGCTCTTTTAACTCTTTAACTCTTCTGCTCTGCAGACATGGGTCCCAATATAATTAGGCTAACGTGCAAGTCCATGATTGATGGTCTTGTATCCTCCTGTTAACCTATGCTATAGGGTTCCAAGTTCCAACTGAAACAGTTCATATCAGTCTTACCATTTGATTCCTCTCTAATATATTACTGGCTACAAATGCATATTGTATGGAGTCGGCATGTGATAGAATGTGCCAAAGCCTATGAATGATTTAACACAAAGTGTGGACATGCGATCAATAGCTTTGTTTATGAAGAAATTTGCAAATATCAAGAGATTCCTTCTCCATTTTCTAATCCAACTGAATTAAACAGAGACAAAGAGATGTGTCTCTTATCTCACCATCACGTGCATGATGCTACAATGGGTTATTATTTCTCAAACGATAAGTTGGATTTATTGGGTAGTTCGCAATCTATGATATTTTAATGGAGACATGACACCAATCATTTAAAGATTGTTTTTATCAACTTCCCAGTCTCGTATATTGAGTATCAGTATATATAACCACTGGCCTATGATCTCTGTTCCGTTCTGGCTTCACATTCATGAACAGGGACATGGGATGGGAAGCTTTCCCAAGGCTCTTGCTTTAAAAATGTTCCACATCACATCACACTGGAATTAGACTAATTTTAAAGAGACAATCAAAGCAAAAAGATTTGTACCATTTTTGTTTTTTGACCAGTCTGCCAACCATCATGACCGTTCAAATGGAGTACAAATGTTCTGGGGGAAGTAAATCTAAACTATTTGAAGGTTTGGTATCATGGTATGAATAATGCATACTCCGGTTGTCATTCAATCATGTTGAGTTTTATAATCAGTGACAACGTGTTCGGCCCATCTTTTGGTGGTGGTTGTATTTCTTGGGAGGATCCCCCAAATGTGATTGATTAGTGGGTATTGGGTAGGATCACAAAAACGAAACCCAAGTTTGGGTTCTGGGCTTGTGGCCAATTTGATCAACTGTAGGTTCGGAAGGCGTAATCTCATCTACTCTGTCAATTAGTACGATGTATTACAATGTTCCTACACATTCAGGCTCAAACTAAATGTTAATATGGACGGTTTGATTGGGGGAAACGATTTCATTCTAGTCCTGAAAAGGCAGGGCATCGACAGATATTTGATCAGGATGGAGACAGTCCCTAGAGATAATCTGAATTATATATATATATATATATATATATATATATATATATATATATATATATATATATATAGCACCTGGACCTCAGGTGATTCCTATAACCATGTTGAGAGAGAGAGAGAGAGAGACGCAGCAATGGACACTAAGGTCAAATGGGGCCATGTGCATGAAACCCAATTTCTTACTCATATGGGTTCTGATCAGATGGGTCAATAGGAAGACCATGTGAGGTGTATCACATGGATTTAGCATCCGTCACCAAATCCGTGGATGATGGTGAATTTTGCTTCAGATGGGAAGAAAGAACATTGAAAGAAAATGAATTAATCTAAAGAATAACTGTGGGTTAATTAAGAGTATTGATCCATCCAGGACTGATGAGAAGAGAGGATAACGTGCCTGGTAATAATTATTTCGAATGAGGCTCGTAAATACTATTAACTAAATGGTAGCCAGATGAATGCATTGATTATTTGATTAATCAAACTACATACAAATTTCTTTTTAATTGCAGTGATCACATGTGAGTGAGGTTGTTGCGTTACGAGGGACTATGTTCTCTATTTATAGTGGAGGTCCTTACTTGTTCAGAGAAGCTACTAAATGTAAGCAGGTCAATTCAGTCCCCAGAGGCCAGAAGTCATCTTTCTCTCCTCGGAGTTGTTTTCTTCTTCTTCTTCTTCTTCCTTCTCCTTTGGTATTTTGTATCGTGAGTTACGCGGAGAGGAATTTAATGGCGTTGAGCATCGTTTTCACATTCATAGCCGTGCTTGGATTCGGTTCTCAGTCCGTTCAGCAGGTCGAGAGTTTTACGCCTTCTGGTTGGACTAAGGCCCACGCTACTTTTTATGGTGGTAGCGACGCCTCCGGAACGATGGGTATAGGCCTGATTAGTTCTTTTTGCTTTTCATCAATCATCAAATAGCCAAATTATTATTATTATTTTTTTTATTTTTATTTTTTTAAGTTTCTTCGTGATTGTTTTGATATTCTGAATCTTATAAGAGACGACGATTGGTCACAGGGGGAGCTTGTGGGTATGGCAACTTGTATGCAACTGGATATGGAACTCGAACAGCAGCTCTAAGCACTGCTTTGTTTAACGACGGAGCTTCATGTGGGCAATGCTATAAGATCATCTGCGATTATAAGACGGATCCTCAGTGGTGCTTGAAAGGGGTGTCTGTCACGGTTACGGCCACTAATTTCTGTCCTCCAAATTATGCTCTTCCCAATAACGATGGCGGGTGGTGCAACCCACCGCTTCAGCACTTCGATATGGCTCAGCCAGCATGGGAAAAAATCGGCATTTATCGAGGTGGAATCATTCCAGTTCTGTACCAAAGGTTGTTCTTCTTCTTAATTAGTCCTTACTTTAACTCGTCAGTCGTCGTTCAATCTCTTCTTCAATATCAGACGATAGTTAGACTACTGGCACTCGCTCATGCATGGTGTTTCTTCTTTTAATATTGCAGGGTTCCATGCAAGAAACATGGAGGAGTGAGGTTCACCATCAATGGGAGAGACTACTTCGAACTGGTGCTTATAAGCAATGTGGGAGGGGCTGGGTCGATTCAATCCGTGTCGATCAAGGGCTCTCGCACAGGTTGGATGGCAATGTCCAGGAACTGGGGTGCTAATTGGCAATCCAACTCCTATCTGAATGGCCAATCCCTCTCCTTTCAGGTTACCACCACAGATGGAGAGATTCGTCTCTTTATGGACATTGTCCCGGCAAATTGGAGCTTCGGCCAGACCTTCTCTAGCTCCCAACAGTTCTAATAAGCTCCATCGTTGTAAGCTCAGGGTTCTGGACCGGGTTTAATTAATTAATTTGGCTGAGGCGTGCTTGTTGTTTTGCTAAAGCAGCCCGCCATCCCCTGTGCTAGCTCCATCAGTGGATATATAGATGTAAGTGAGGTTAATGATGGCAATTTTCTCTACCCTTTCCTTGTTTAAGCCTTTGAACGTAATCAATTGACAAACTCCGAGCCCGATGTGAGCTGAGACTGGACTCTTGTGTCAATTAAGTACCATATGTAGAGAGAGAGAGAGATAAGGCTTGACCCCAGAAGTGGAGTCACAGTCACTGCGTATGGAGGTAGGTTTTATTTCAAGTATATGCATAATTGTAGATTTCATATATTATTTCTACTGTTGTAATGTCCTATTAACCCAAACCAAAGTAACAATAAGACTTCCAAGTCATGAGACTCGGTGACTCATGACTGTTCTCTCACAAATATTTTCTGAATTTCTGTTTGGGTTCAGTTTTGTTGCATATATTATTTTACTAGCTAGCTTCTTTTTGCATATGAAATATTCGGAGGTGCAGAAATGAGATTTAGGATTTATATTTAAGAAACTTAATTGGGGTATGCATGCTAGGTTAAAGATTGTCCATTTAATTTATTTGATCTTCCCCCTTTTCTTCTAACTCAGTAATGGATCGATTCTAAAGAGTGAACTTGCTCCCTGGGAGAAAAACTATAACGAGATGATTAAAAATTTTCAATTCAACCGAAATATACAATCATATATATTCATAAAAAAACATACTTGTTTTAGTTCAGTTAAATTATGCGGTTAATCTAAGAGGCTGTGGCTCTGGCATTATTATATCAGGGATTGTCAGAAAAATGGCCATGTTATAAACCAAGAATGTTCCTCGCGGTGTCAACTTGTTTTCAGTTTTTGAAAGCTTTTTTCACTTTTAGAAACGAAGAATGTTCTTCATATTGCGGTATCTGGGCTTCTGAATGGGCAAAACACAATTGGCTGCATGCTTGAAGGATAAAAGCAGAAGCTTTTCTTTTCTTTTTTTCTCTTCCAGACAATGCTTTCAAGAAAATTGAAAATTTCTATCTCATTCATATTTCCTTGGCTAGCAAATGGAGATGTAAAGTAGAGGTGCTAATTAACAGGAAAAGTGCATTAGTAACTCCTGGAAGAACACAAGGCTACAGTTTTGCAAAAAGGATCCATACTAAACACAAGAATGGCGACCATCCTTGATTAGCTTCAGCTTACAGATTGAGCCTTCAATGCAAATGGAAGCCACTAGCATTACTGACATTAGAAGATCAACAAACATGTCAAACACTTGTAAAATTTGAGTATCTGACCTACATGCCATGCCATCGTCCACGCCTCTGTTGTTCCTCTTCCTTCGTTTGATTACATGCTATGGCACTAGCGTCTAGGACATGCCTCTTCCCAACACATTTCATCCATCTTTAGTAGTACTCCTTCGAAACATGGTCATTGTTGTGAAGTTTTCCACAGAGCTAAGCTCACCAGCTTGCATTTCCCAGTTAATCATTCTCGAGTTGCTGCTTCTTTTGAGCTTTTACATTGCGACATTTGGGGTGGTTATCGCACACCCTCTCATACGGGAGATCATTTTCTTCTCACAATCGTAGACGATTACAATAGATGTACTTGGGTTTTTTTTATGCATCATAAATCAGAGACATACAATTGTCTTATTACCTTTTGTGAAATGATCAAGACATAATTCAACTCTTCTGTTAAACGCATCCATTCTGACATTGGCTTAGAGTTTCTCTCTGGGCTAATGCAGCAGTTCTATTTGAGTCATGGAATTGTTCATGAGAGATCATGTATTGACACTCTGCAACAAAAACAGAATTGTTGAGCGCAAACATAGACATTTGTTGGAGGTTGTTCGCGCCCTTTGATTTCAAGCTGCTCTTCCTATTACATTTTGGGGTGAGTGCATGTTAATTGCAACTTATCTTATCAACTACATGCCTACATCAGTTTCAGTAGGCAAAATGCCTATTAAGGTATTATTGCAGAAACCTTCATCCTATTTGCATCTCAGAATATTTGGCTGCCTATGCTTTGCCCGAGACATCTCACCCTCTTGAGACAAATTCATGTCATAAGCACACAAATGCATATTTGTGGGTTATCCATATGCGCAAAAAGGTTACAGGGTGTATGACTTGGAGTCAAAATCAATTTTCACCTCATGGGACGTTGTATTTTATGAGTCCCATTTCCCTTTCCAATTCCAAGCCCATCGGCCCCAATTAGAACCAGTAATACTGTTAACATAGCTAGATGATCACCATGAACCCACCACTTGTGAACCTTGGCCCTTGAACCTCAACACCTCAACTCACCATCCTATTACAAGACCTACCCGCATCCGCAAACCTCTCGTTCATCTCAATAACTATATTTGTGACTTTCCCCATTCAATATTGTCTAGAGTTCAAACAAAAAATTGTGACAACAGTGCATCTTGTAAACCAAAGAATTTTGTGGAAGTAGCACATGACCCTTGTTGGCTACAAGCTATGACTGAAGAAATTGAGGCATTGGAGCGAAATAACACATGGTCCATTGTAGATCTTCCACCAGAAAAACGGGCCATTGTCTCTAAGTGGATTTAAAAAGTCAAATATTGGGTTGGCGGAATCATTGAGCGATATAAAGCCCGCCTAGTAGCTAAAGGCTACAATCAAATTGAGGGCCTCAATTACACTGATACATATGCTCCTATGGCCAAGATAGTGACTGTACAATGTTTATTAGTAGTTGCATCAATCAAATGCTGGTCGCTTTGGAAATTGGACATTAACAATGCTTTCATGAACGGAGACCTTCATAAAGAGGTTTACATGTGCATACTACAAGGATTTGAAAAAGGCTCTTCCAATAAAGTGTGTCGATTACACAAGTCCTTATATGGCCTTAAATAGGCCTCTCATATGTGGTCTGAAAAAACCACAATTACACTTAAGGAGCATGGTTTCCAACAGTCCATAGCTGACTATTCTTTATTCACTTCCCATCGTGATGGATATTTCACAACAATGTTGGTGTATGTTGATGATATAATAGTCACCGGTGACAACTCCAAACATATTGAGGAATTATTCACCTACCTTCACACTTGTTTTCGTATCAGAGATCTTGGATCCCTCACATATTTTATGGGGAATGAAGTGAACCGCTCATCATTCGGAATTTTTCTAAGCCAACATAAATATGTGCTTGATCTTTTGAAAGATACTGGCATGATCCATTTTAGGCCTAGCCCCATTCCTATGGAACAACAATGCTAGTTTCATAATAAAGACAGCCCACTGCTATCAGATCCATCATAGTACAGATGGTTAGTGGGTCGTTTGGTCTATCTCATAGTTACAAGACCGGAACTTAGTTATTCAGTACATACACTTAGTCAGTTCCTACATGAGCCACATGAAGAACACATGAATGCTGCCATGCACATCATGCGTTATCTATGGTCTTCACCAGATCAAGGAATTTTCTTGTTGTCATCAAGTCAACTCAATCTCAAGGCATATTGTGACTTTGATTGGGCTACTTGCCCCCTCACTTGTCGCTCAACTACTGGCTACATCACCATGCTCGATGACTTGTTGCTCTCTTGGAAGACAAAGAAACAAGCTACTGTCTCTCACTCCTTTGCAGAAGCTGAGTATCGTGTTATGGCAGTTGCTAAATCGAAACTATTTTGGCTCAAACAAATCCTACTTGATCTTGGTGTGTCCATCTATCAATCCATGCATATATTTTGCGACAGTCAAACAGCTCTACACATTACTAACAATCAAGTATATCATGAGTGCACCAAGCATATTGAGATAGATTGCCATTTCATCAGGCAACATATCTCAAACAAAATAATTCAGACACATCATATTGCTAGTGAGAACCAACATGTGGATCTTCTAACCGAAGCTTTGGGTTGAGACCAATTCACATGACTCATATGCAAGTTGGGCATCTAGTCTCTTCCTGCTCCAACTTGAGGGGCCGGGGGAGGGGGTGTTGGAGTTCGTTAACTAGCTGGCACAATTAGTTAGAGACTAACTTAAATGTGAACCTTCTAGAATTCAAATACATGTAATTATGTATATTACACGTTTCATGAATGAAAAGCAATTAGTTTTCTTTCCCGCACCGCTCTGTCACATCCCCTATTTTCTGATCAAACAGGGGAATACAGAACCAAGAACCAACAAGCAAATCAATGGCTATGAAGGGAAAAGATAAACCCAAGCCTATTTCCCCCAAAACAAATTATTCTATTTGGCCTCTTCCAAAACTACCAGCTAAAGCAATGGCTGATCTTGAGATCTCTCTGAACCTTCTGCGCAGCTGTTTATGTGACGAAAAAAGTATAGAAGATAGAACTTGTATTGAATCAAATGTCAACTCATTAGTGCATTACAAAGTTTGATAGGCAAAGTATTCACAAAGAAAACAACAAAAATCGACTGAGCATGCTTTTTTTGGTCTCATATTGTCCCATACTTGTATCTATAAAACAGAATTTCTTTATTGTAACCTGCATGAGAAGACAATAAATCTGTTTCTTGGAGGATTAGACTGCAGTCATTTTCACATTTTAACCGAAAAAACACAACAAAACAAAACTTGTGTCTTTCTCTAGCTAATTTTGACATTTTCTACCTTCTTAGTAAGTGGCTAAAGCCCAATTCAAAGAAACTTTCTTGCACCGGTTGCTCTAGCTAATAAGTAATAACATCTGATACACACCTTAGTTTAACCAATTGAATGAACACCAAGAGGACCTACAACAAAGTCAAACAAACTGATGGCTTGGTACACAATATACATGTTATTTACTGGAAGCAACAGTGTTGAGTATTGACCCACTTTTTTTGTGTAATGCTGAAGCAGGACATGGCCGAAAGGGATCAAATACCTGAGGGAGAGAATGAATAACATTATGAATGATGGGTGGCCCCAGAAGAGGGTATTATAGATGTTAGCCCTAGGTAACCCAGGCCCTTGAGGGCTGGGGTGGTGTTTCTAAAGATGCATCAAATTATATTCTATTGAGTTAAATTGGACTGTCTGGAGAAGGAACTCCCTAAAAACTGAGATTTTAGTACTGTAGCATGACCTTAAATAGGCTTTTTCATCAAGTTCAAAAACTGAAGAAGATTGCCAAGTGGTGATTGGGTGGGTATCAGCTACATCAGATGGTCCATGGCTCCTCAGGCATCATATCAAAGAAACAAAGGTTTTGGCTTCTAGGGTGAGCAGCTCATTCAGATAGATTCCTAGATCACTCAATGACATGGCCTCTAGGGGTAGGCTTATTTGAGCTTGTTTATGGGGCAGAAAAGTCCAGAAATACGTCTATAATGTTTTTTTTTTCTTTGTTTTCTGTGAACCCATTCCCTTGCTTCCATATCTTAATGGGTGTAGGGCTGCATCAGTTTTCATCTAATAAGGATTCACCTGACTTCAAATCTTGAGATAAATATTTAACTTGTTTCCATTCATGAAAATAAGTTATGTCTACTTTAGATGCATTCCCTTGGTGTCTTGGTGATATCCAAAATGGGAAGCCTCAACAACAAAAGAAAGGCAAATAAATCAACTTGTAATATGATAATTAAGAACCCAGAATATAATAATCAATATAAGATTCAGATGTTATGTGATTTAAGTGGCTTTCTTGATTAAGCATTACGTATGTTGAAGTTTATATTGGGTGTTTAATTTGCAATTGGGTGGAGTAGATACATACCTAAAATTCGTCAAAGCTTGGAACCCAGAAAACTGGCAGGGATTGGTGGATCTGACGCATATTCCATATCAATAGCTTTGTCCTGTAGTGCCCAAAATAGATACTTGGGAAAAAATGTAGGGGCCGTTTGATTCACGGAAATAGGGGTCTGGAATTGGAATTGGAATGAACAATTATGCTTTCAAGTATTTGATTGGACGGATGGAATGGCATTTTCTCATTTGAGGGAATGCCTATTCTCTCTCCCTCTCTTGAGAATGCAATCCTATTCCAGTTTATTTTAATTTTCATTCCAATTTCTATTTAAATCAAACAGGAATAGACTATTCTGATTCTGATTCCAATTTAAATTTGGACGACGAACCAAAAGGACCCAAGAGTCTTTATTTGCAAAGCAACAACTCTTCTTAAGAGACACAAGAGAATAAAAGCTTTAGTACAGGATCAAAGCATCGGTCCACATTAATTAACAGGTCAACCTCTCTTTATTTGCAAAGACCAAAAGTCATCTTGATCTCAGGTGATTGTCATCATAATTTTCATCTCGAGTTCCCAATCCGCAATTAATATTCTTCTTTTACTTGCTCTTTTGCAATTCAACTATTCTCAATTCTTCCAGATCTTTGTGAAAAGCCTGTTAATTTTGTGCTTTTTTTTTTTAATTGTTGACAATGCGAAAATTGTTTACTTTAATAACGTATAAAACTTATTCTACGCCATTATTTCATTAGCTTTTATGTATGCTCAGTCTTAGCTCGAGCTTGGACCCAAAATCCATATATTACATGTTATATATGAATATTATAACATGATAATTATAATATATAATAAAAATATATATTACCAGAAAAATATGAACTCGGAAGAGCTTTGACCGAGCAAAACCTTTTGTTGTGAATTTTGATAAATTCCACCAAACTGATTATTACTTTTATGATGACTGGTTGATTAATTGCAAGTTTTTCTGGTATTATAGTTGAATAAATAATATATTATGTATAATAATATAAAATATTAAAAAATGAAATAGGCAATAAATTGTACAGGGTCCAGTTCTTGGGTCGAATGGTCTGACCGTGCGAGCCGAACAGATGGCCCATTCTGATAAAAAAAAATGGTCTACAATCATTGAACAATTCAAACGGTTCAACTGATTGGATCAGCAATTTGCTGACCAAATCAACGGTTTTTGGCCAAAAGACGGTTCTGGGGTAAAATGGAACCAATCAGGTGACCAATTCCTGATTTTTTCGGTCTGGCCGGTTTTGAAAACATTATTTTATATTATCTAATATGTAGAATAAATTTTATAGACATATATATGATATACAAAGTATTATGTGATACTTAATATTTATCATAAAAGTCGTAGGCCAGAAACCTGTGCTGGGGCCTGAGTATAGACCTAGGGCCCGGCGCATGATCACCCCTAACTTGAAACCTTTAACATGGTCCTACATGCGCCAGTCGGCCGGTGGATTCCAATTCCGGTCCATTGTTGTGGCTGAAGGGCCTTAAGGGCAAATAATGGCATCCAGTTCCAGAGCTGTACAACTTGGATAGGCGTGGGTTGAGCATTTGATAAATTTTTAAGATTTGCACCACCAATATTCCATAAGTGTACAGTGTGTAGTCAAATAATTGAGCAACCCTCTGAAAGAAGTCAAAAGGGAATCATAATTTGGTTGGTAATTAGTTGGTTTTCAACTCTAGCAAGAGTATTGGTTAGATTGACCAATATTGAGAAGACAATTAACCACTCAACCTCTACTACTAGTAATAATAGACTAATAGTAGTGAACTTTATTCAGATATAGTCCACAGGCGACAAAGGTGGTTGCCCTCAAATCTGAATCCAATCCAAGTTTTCAACACTTCAACAGACCCATCACGAAAATAAAAGTTGGAGGCTTGTAAAATAAGCCATGCAAGCATCTTTAACGCCTTTCTACAGTTGAGCCCTAACCACCACCACATAGTATAGAGATAAAAGTAACAACCCTATTTGATGGTTTAATAAAATCTTAACCAAAATAGTAAGTGTTTTTTGTTCTGATAGGAAGAGATTAATCCGGTTTGGCTTTGTTTTTGCTCCACTAATCGCTTTATATAATATGACACATTCTTGTTGATATATCACTTTCTGTCACGAGTTTGCCTTCTTAATTGATTGAAAGGGGAGGGGAGTCTGAGTCGGGCTAAGAAAGCGCAACAGCTGGACCACGTGAAATATCAATTCTTTTGACGGGCGACAGTCTTAGTCGTCTACTCACTATCCAGACATCAAAACTTCAGAGAAAAGGGAAAATAATAAGAGTTTAATTGCGTTGTATAAATTAATATTGGCTGTATATTTAATAAAATGTAACATTCAGTCAATCACACCTTATAATGATGCATGATCACAAATCCCATAACTAATAAATCAATGGGTTCCTCGTTTTCAATCATGTGTTGCGCTAAAAAGGAGAGAATGGATGGTCATGAAGGGAAAATTTTTGTTAGATCACAATCCGTGTCATAACATCCATTGGTGCTTGGCATCAATCTTAAGCAGCCATCATCGGTGTTGCTATCCGTGATTCAACAGGCCACTTCCTATTTGGTCGGTCGGGTTCATCCAGTTCAATCTTCTCTACAGAAGAAATAGAAGGAAGCTCTTGCCATAATGGAAGGTTTATTGATGGCTCCAAGTTTGGGGGGTTTACAAACTTTTCATATTGAGAGTGATGCCAAAACTATTGTGGATCTGCTCAATTCCCAGATAGATCCTCCCTGAAGATTACACCATATAATTATGGAGTGTACATCTTTATTGTCTTGTTTTTCTTAAGCTTTAGTACTCTTTGCATCTTGAAGTTGTAATCGATTAGTTCACAAACTTGTTACCTATGCTAATCAGTATCATGTTTTCAAAACTTGGGTATCACCTCCTTCATTTGTAAGGTCGATACTCCATTTTGAGATGTAATCTTGTTGAAAGTTGAATGAATATTTAGGCTTCAAAAAAAAAAAAAAAATCCGTGTCAATCTAGAGGTAATAAATTGGGCAGGTGGTTAGACTGATATGAATTATAATAGTCTTATGCCAATCCGGATTTGGTCTTTAACACTTCGCAGCTTTGTGAGGACTGAATTAGTCTCATATGCACCAACAATATCTTATGTGGGACCCCTTAACGGCAGGTTCTTGAACAAATGATCAATCAAATTATTTACACCTAACACACAGTACACACTAAAAGTGAAATAACATCCAGAATTCTGGTTCTGTCCATCTTCGTGTCGGCAATTTCTCAGATGGGGCCATCCAGGGCGGGATCTGATTGTGGACCGCTCAGAAAGACCTGCTCCGGCTACTATTTCCTCGACGGCAATGCTTGAATCATGTGCAGGCGGATTTGATCCGGATGGACCAATGGTGAAGAACTGAAGATTCCTTTTTTTTTTTTCCTTTCAATGTTTTTTTTTAGTGGGATTCAGTAAAGATAACTAACTGTGATTAGACTACGCCAATTAACTGAGATGTTGACGCTTAGTCAATATGCTTATCCTTATGTGTTGCACATTTTTTTTGCATTATAAAAAAAAAAAAAAAAAACTTCACTTGCATTAAAACAAATAGGAAAATAAAGTTATTTGTAATTTAAATTTAATTCAACTTTTGGTGATGGGCAACACAAGTAGCGGTGTCAATGGACCGGTTTTGGGTTGGATCTAGTTGAAATCAAGATCAATTTGAATAAATATTAAATGTACCGAGAAGACATATTGAATTGGATTAATCCAGATTTAATTGGTCCAAACTATTTATTGGATTGGACTGGATCTGGTCAATCTGTAATGGTTTTATATTAGATTGGGTCAGATTGAACTGATCCAGTTTATTGATAGGAGATAAAAATATTTGTCCTCTTATGGGGATGCTTCAAACACACTACTCCATTATGCGGATTCTCTCTTTTTTAGCTACTCCATTATGTAATGTAGATTCCTTCTTGCAAATCTTGCTCACCAAATGCATATGTTAATTACTATAACCACCACTTTTCGTTTCTTCCATTAACATCTCCATTTGTTTCCTTCTCCTCATCTCTTCTATAAATACCCTTGTTCTCATCTCCACTTAGCACAGAATTAGAGCGAAAGAAAGATAAGTAGATATACCAGAGAATCTATATTGGCCGGCATGGCAGCCATTGTTGCACTTCTGTGCACACTCTTCGTCTTCTCAGTTTCTTCTCCTGGGGATGCCCTCAGCTTAGACTACTACGACAAAACATGTCCACAAGCTGAGTCAACCATCACCAATGTTGTGAAGAAGGCGATGACGAATGATAATACAGTGCCGGCAGCACTACTTCGGATGCATTTCCATGATTGCTTCATAAGGGTAATCTTCTTCTTATTTATTTATTTTTTCAAATAATATGTATTTTAATCAGCCAGCAGCCCAGAACTACTTCGTCCAGTTGAATTGAATTAATTCCTGTTTTGTTTTTTGAAGGGTTGCGATGGCTCGGTGCTGTTGAAATCTGTAGGAAACAACCAAGCTGAAAAGGATGGCCCTCCTAACATTTCCTTGCATGCATTTTATGTCATTGACAATGCAAAGAAAGCAATAGAGTCGGTGTGCCCCGGTGTCGTCTCCTGTGCAGATATCTTGGCTCTAGCTGCAAGAGATGCAGTTGCTCTAGTAAGTCCAAACACCACACTGCTCGCTCTTTAATTGTTTTCTTCATTGAGGTTGGACTGAAGAGTGAAACTTGAAACTGATTCTGTGTGGAATGCAGACTACACATTGCTTATATATATATATATGTGTGTGTGTATATATTCATTTCATAGAGTAGCAGTGATGGTTTAATGCATGGTATTTAATATTTCTTTCTCAGTCTGGAGGTCCTACTTGGGAAGTGCCCAAAGGAAGAAAAGATGGAAGAGTTTCAAAAGCCAGTGAAACCAGACAATTGCCAGCTCCCACCTTCAACATATCTCAATTGCAGCAAAGCTTCTCTCAGAGAGGTTTATCCATGGCAGACCTGGTCGCTCTTTCAGGTAATTTAATTACATATGTTGTACCGGTCAATCAGTGGTTAAATGGGGTTGGACCAACAGGTTCCCTGCAGGCTAGAGTAACTATTTGACAATAAATTGCAGGAGGTCACACCCTTGGATTCGCTCATTGTTCATCCTTCCAGAACAGAATCCACAACTTCAGCCCCAATAGTGATATAGATCCTTCGATGAACCAGGCCTTCGCGACGAGTCTGAGAATTGTCTGTCCCGCACACAACAAGGTAAAGAATGCTGGTTCTACCATGGATTCTAGTGTCACCACATTCGACAACACATATTACAAGCTACTCCTCCAGGGGAAGAGTCTATTCTCTTCGGACCAAGCTTTGCTCACTACCTCAAAAACCAAATCGCTTGTGTCCAAGTTTGCTAGCTCCCAGGCGGACTTCAATAAGGCTTTTGTCAAGTCTATGATCAAGATGAGTAGCCTCGCTGGTGGACAAGAGGTTAGGTTGGATTGCAGAGTGGTTAATTAGGTGAAGCCTATATTATATATATGATTTTTTTTAATAAGTAAATTTAAGAGTATGTCAATGGAGCAACCTCTGAAAGTGGTTGCTTCTGTTTTTCTTATTTATTTTGGCAAGTGAAGAAATAAGTAGATCTGCGTGTTTGCTTTTGAGATCATCATAGATGCTGTAGCAACAAAGCTCAAGCATGTTAATTGAAGGCTTGGTTTTAGTTTTCATCTGTTAATTTGCAAAATTACATCAATTCATGTTGGGACTTGGGACTTGGTAGTGAAAATGGGCTGGGGCCAAAATAGGCCGAGCCCACCCTTGGACGTGAGAAATCATAAAGCTTAAGCAGCCCAGAAACGCCTCCCATAGGCCATAGCCCATAGGTGTAAACACTGACCCATTCCATGATGGGTCTCAGCAGTCAGCGCTAACAATAAAATGTCATGTAAGTAATTTGGGTGCCACTCTGTCTATGCAGATTAGATCTAATAACGTTGGGAAGCATGGGCTGTAAGGGAGAAATGGTCTCACTTTGAGTCTTTCTAATTAGATCAAGAATAAAAAAGGTGGGTATAACCTGACCCGGTCCAAATTCGAATCTACTCGCATTTGGATTTTGGAGTTCGGAGTGCAGGCCCTCCGGGGTTGATACATAATAACCTGGGGTGATTTCATAGATCCAATTGTAAATTAACCAAGGGTGCGTTTGAGATTTGAAAAGTATTTATATGCGGTGTTTTATTTTTAGGTTTTTTAAAATGATCGAAATTTCGGCTACACAATGAAAAAAACGGGAAGATAGAAAGACCAACACCTCCAAAAGTGTGTTTGCACCACTAATAACCCCTCCCCAAATATCAGAACAAATCAACCAATATACCAATTGAGCCACCTCTTGTCCCCTTACTTTGGCAACACCTCAAAAAGTTCACAAAAGTCCAAAGCAACCGAAGATAAAAAAGCTTTATATTAAGTTTCCTGTCTTTATGCGGTACGCCGTTTGGTCTGTTGGGTTGGCCTATGCTATCAATGTGGGGATTATTAAATTCATAAATAATAAAGTTACTAACTGTAATTACAAACTTCTTCCTTATTCCGGTTCCCTCCTTTGTTTGGAATGAAATTCGCATGGCACCCCCACATTATATCTCGATCATGTACTGGGAACATCTCCCCATGACAAATACCATAGATATTTATAGGGCGCCAATAAAAAACTCATTTATTTAAGTGATAAGTGATGAGTCAGGGCGTTTGGCAAGTCTTTTTTGAAAGATTTTCTGGAAGCTTTGATAGTCAAAAGTAAGGTTCAAAGTATTGATATGTATCGACCCGTATCGGTCAACATGTATCGTGCTGATAGCTTCCCAATACGCCCCTCCAGGGGTTGTATTGGGTCAACACTGGTTCAGAGGGTGGTCAGGCCTTAAATTGACCCCTTTGAACCGATTTCAAAAAAAAAAATAAAAGCTAAAAAAAGTACCGATACAAGGTAATATGCCCACCGGCATGTGTAGATACTTTGAAATTTGGTCAAAAGACGATGTAATTTGATTAAGACGTGTCTTTCCATGCGAAAATGAGTTGAAAAAAAAATGCGAAAAACTCCATTTGAAACTTATTAAAAATAGCTCAAATGAATTTTTAGAGTTATGACTTTCGACGGTTAGATCTTTTTCCAACCAAACGAGAAAAGATGAAAATGCAAACCGCCTGCTTCTAAAAAGCCACAGCCCGCGTGAAAAGAAATGCCAAACGGGGTCATCAGAGCCGTTTGTTCGAAGAGACCCCTCTTTCTCCTCATGAGGGTAATAAGGTGCTATCTTAAGATTTTATGCCTGCAATGAAAGTGTTGCTCTTAGAAGTTAACCTCGTGATTTTTATCTGCTATCAAAATCTTTCGATGGATGGAGCCACTTGGTGAAAGATTTTATGCTTGTTTTGATATATGGATTATCGGTCTTCAATCTAACCATTGCAACCTTTGTAGTCTTACAATCGTTTATTCACTTCTCAAAAGGAAGAAAAAAGAAAGATAGTGATAACCATTTTCTTGTATTAGCGAATTAATATTTATTTTAATGCTCAAAGCTTTTCAATTGGTATAGCTACTTGAATGTTGAATGTATGTGTGCCCTGGAGATGAAGGAGTTCTTTTATAGAATATTCGATATCTACCCTCACGAACTTTATTGGAATGCCTACTGTTTGTTTGGACAGATTGCCGACTATATGATCCAAAGAGGGGAAATCTTAATCTAATGTGAACTAAGAAACAATGTAGTTGTTTATAGATTTATGTTATGTGATTTCATTTTTTCCTTTCTTGATCCCAATTGGATTTTATCTTGATTTTACTAGTCTTGCATTTTCTTGAACGGAGTGTTGGAGGTTTCTTATTCAATTTCAAAATAATCAGAGAACTATCCGAGGGAAAAATTCAAATTGACTCTTTTTATTTTCTTTCTTTTGTGAAATTGATAAAGTAGATATCAACCAACTCATCCCGCGTCTTGCTGGTACACATTCTATGCTAGTTCTAATTCAGAAGTGATGTGTCCTGTTAATCTGCTTTCTATCCCAACTATGGGATTTAACATATTCATTTGTGCGGTTGTGCCTCATTTTCTCTCAGGATTGTTCTTTTGAATTTTCAATAATGCAAATGAGTGCCAAAATGACAATATCAACATTTCTGACGCCACTCAATCCTACATGATAATAGAACAATGAATGTAATGAATTGCGCAATGAATGGGCTTATTTCTGGGTCAATTGAAGGTTCTGACAATGGGGGAGCAATCAAACCACCAGATGTTGAGGCAAACCTGCATAGTGTGCCATATATTTAAAGACAGGATGTTATGAGTTGCATCAAAGATGCAAGTCGGAGTGGGGTTGCGACAGAATCTGCCGGCTACTTGGATTTAGGCAGCTGCATTACTGATGATGATGGAGATAACAATGATTCTAGTGGTGATAATGATCTCAATCCTAACACCAGTGGGAATGCCAATGGTTACAAGAGTGCTCCTCTTCCAGTTGACCAAATTAGAGTAATATAACAATGAGACAACACACAATCTTACTGCTGTAAGAGTTGTAGATAGAGGACTCTTGCATGGGGATGTTGTTGTATCTGCTTTGGATCCAACAGGATAAGTGGGTGTGGTGGTGGATGTCAAAATATTTGTTGATCTATTAGCAGCCGATGGGTCCCCTATAAAAGATGCATCCTCCAGGGATTTGAGACAATGTGAGGTTTCTGTATTAGCAATTATGTAGTACTTGGATCTTGGCTAGGAAGAATTGATGATATCTTGACAATGTTATGGTTTTGTACTTTCATTTGATGATGGGTTGATGTGTAAAGTCATGAAGGCTGATTCATTGCTGCTAAAGCCAGTTTCCAAGAACATTTTTGAAGATGGGTGTTTCCCATACCCAAGCCAGCCTGTTAGAGGGTACTGTTACAAAAGTTATTGTTGAATCAGTTTTTATCTATTGGATTGCCTCTACTGCCTCTCTATACGGTTCTGAATCTGCAACTACCCTAGCTGAAGAGCAAAGTCCGAAGAGTCTAAAACTATTATCTTGTTGTTCACATACAAATTGGCAGTTGGGTGACTAGTGTTTTTTTCCAGTGCCTTCTCTATCATCTTCTGTTCCAATGAACAAAGATTTAGGAAAAGAAAAATCCGATGATCTTGTTGAGGCCACAATAGTTTCTTCTCATTTGGAAGTGGCCGGTTGATAAGGAGAAATTAAGTTACAATTTCATTTCAGTCGACAACATTGAAGCAATGGGCCTTGACAGAGTTCCTAATTTAGATGAAAATAATGGAAATGTGGAAAACAATGTTTCACTAGAATGCTGTTCTTGTACTAGTTCCATGCCAGTTTCAATGGAACTTGTGCATGAAAGTTAGCCTATTCATTGGAAAAGGATCCATAGAGTCGAGGTTAGGAAAGACAATAATGTTCAGAGAGAAGAGGAAAATTTTGAACAAGCTCTTCTGATTAAATAGATCAAGACAATAGTTGATGTGTCTTGGCAGGACGGAAGTAAGGAATTTGGACTAGATTCAGCCACTTCAATTCCAATTGATACTCCTAGTGGTCATGAATTTGTTGCTGAACAATATATGATGGAGAAGGCATCTGATGATAATGATGGTGCTTGTGATGTGAAGTACTGAAGTGTGCTGGGGTTGTGAAGGGAGAATGCAAAGGAGCGGATGGCCATTGTGAGGTGGTTAAAGCCTGTTTCCATGCCAGAAGACCCCTGAGAGTTTGGTAAGGAGGAAGTATTAAGTGTTTATGAATTGGAGGGGTATCCAGATTATGACTATTGTTATGGGGATGTGGTAGTTTGGCTTTCCCTTGTTTCTCCTTCAGTCATCTGATTCTAGGAATCCTATTGAGGAGGCAAAGCAGCAGGTTGCTTCAAAAGAAGCTAAAAGTGATTTAGAAAAGCATTTGCAGGTCTGAAAGAAGACAATGTCTCCAATGGTGAAACCTATACACTTCTTAGACCTTTCTTGGGTTGGTAATATTATAGGTCCTAAAGATGGTAATATTGAAATCACATGGACTGATGGGAAGGTTCCAAATTTCCAATGGTGTATGCATTGCCCATTTGCTTGAAAATTTTCATTGCTTAATTCAAGTTTTAACAATAAAAAATTGTTCACTCATCTCTCATACAACTTAATGATCCCTCTAACAAAAAACTAAAAAAGAAGAAAGAAGAAAGGGGAGAACTTGATGACAAATTCTATTTTAATATTCATAATCATGAGCATAAAATGACAGTTCATTCTTCTAGGGGAGTTACTACATTTTTCCAATAACAGATTTGGTTGATTGAGATGATGATGATGGTTGATGGTTAGGAAACGGTTGATGAAAATGAAAGGATGCCCTAGAGAATGTTAAAGAGGTGGGTACATTTTAAGAGTGTTACTTTTGACACATTATGAGAAAGTCTAGAATTCCTCCTGGAGAGGATGGTGTATTGGACATCAATGAATTTAATACCTGTGGGGTGGGAGACTTACAATGGATGCCATGTAGGATACCTCATGCACCAAAAACATTTATTCACTGAAAACCTGAATAACCTTCCTTGTCATAGGATATCTCATGTGTGGAATTCATTAGATGGTTCCTTCCACGCTTCTGTGCATTCCATATGTGTTGCCATGCCACAGACTGTCAGTAGTGTTGACTAGTTGTATCTTTCAGTTTACCAGTTGTGCTCCTGGACTCTAATTAATCCCCTTGTCTTTTTGTTTTTCCATTTCTATGAATGATCGAATTATGAATCAATGATGTTCATGAAATTGCACAACAGAAAGAGACAGATAACAATCCGGAAAGGAGAATACAACACAAATATTCATTCATAAGAGAGTAATTCTGGACAAGGTGCACCAGTTTCCATTTCCCTAGCTACCCTTGGATTCGTTACAAGATTGGCCACTGAATTGTTTTCGCATGCAAGGAAACAAATGTATCCTTAGCATCCAGATTGTGGAGGTGAAAGTGAACTTGAATCAGAGAGGAAAATAGATAATTCTTACAGAAGATCAACTAATTGTGATTCTGTATCTCTGTATCTCTGGCTGGGTCTGGTATAGTTGATGGTTATGAACTTATGATCCAGAATCTACTAATGAGAATGCAGTGGAACATTGCCTTGTGGTTATGGCTGTGGATACAACTGAATTGGATGTGGTAGATACGTTATCAACTTAAGGCATGAAGATAGCAATTCTATCAGCATGAAAGCATGTGGGAACGATGCTTAATTTTAGTTTTAAACGTTTTGATACTGCTAAAGATCCTTTGGGCCATTAAATTATTGGTGCAAGTGTTTTGGTAAACACTATAATGTGAATTGTTTTTATTGTTGCCAGTTCAAAAAAAAAAAAAAAAATGAAATCATCTTGTTTGAAAACAGTGTTTCTTAAAACAAAAAACACAAAAAACATGTTCTTGAATCTGGTTTCAAAAACATGTTTTCATCTGATTATTCAACATCATATTCCATAAATCATATAATACTAAAAATTTTGTTTTTGTTTTAAAAACCAATATTTTGTCGGTTCCAAAACCATCTTATTTTTCCCTTTCAACATGTATGTTTTTTGAAACAAAACCATCTTATTTTTCCCTTTGAAAATAAAAACAAAGTTTAAGAACATGTTTTTGTTTTTTAGCTGATGTGGCAATTCCAAAAGCAAATGAAAACAAAAACATTTATGTATGTTGTAGAACACCCCTATGTTTTGTGTTTAATATGTTTCTTCATTTCAAATCACTCTTTTTGTCCTTTTAAGATCTTTCATAAATTATGCAATCATGTTTAGTAAATCTTGGGCATTATGCTTTTGGTAAAATCTTGGATGTAAGTTCATATTTACAAGCATGTTTAAGTCCTTAAATTTCTGTACTATGTATAGGTTTTAGGGGCCTTCACTTAAAGCAACAACATTCCCATCTAGGGATGAGCATTTGGTTTGTTTGGTTCAAAATCAAACTGAAAAACCGATTTTTTTATAACCGATCTATTGTAGGCTAAAACCGAACCAAAACCAAAATTGGTTGGAACTGATCAAATCGAACCAAAATTTTATTCGGTTATTTTGGTTAAAAACCAAAATAGAAATCCAAAACAGAGAAGAAAAGAAGAAGCAAGAGGGTTCACTGAAGTGTTCGAGAAGGAAAAGGAAACTTGAAACTTACTCTTTTTAGTTTTTCCTTTTTAGTTAGACTTTATATGGTGTAGACATTTAAGTTTTCTTGTATTGGATCGGAAAGTTTCTAGTTTCTATTAACCCCATGCATTGATTGACGTATCAAATTATAGAAAATATCAATAATATTAAAAAATTATATAACTTTAAAAATAAATCGTTTTTTTTTTCCGGTTAACCGGTTTGTGAACCATGACAACCAAAACAAAAAACCGAAATATGGAAAAACTGATTTTAGAAACTGAAAGTGAATAAAAAATCAATTAACCGAAACCAAAATTTTGGTTCAGTTTTTCGATTTTAACCAAATTGTGCTCACCCCTACACCCATCAAGGTGATTAGACACCCTCATAAGTCAACATTAGATAATGGCTTTTTATCAAATATATATATTATTAATATATATCGGTCATTCAATTAACCGTCGGTTTTTAATAGATTAACCGAAATCAAACCAGAATTAATGATTTTTTAATAATATCAAACCGAAATCAAATCGACTGATTCAATTAATCGTTTTTTGATTTGATTTGGATCGGTTTTTTCGATTAGTTTGATTTTTCGATTTTTTTCTCACCCCTACAATGAAGGAGTTTACATCTCCGCCCCACGACGCCCCACTGCACATCTCATCATCGGAAGATGTTTCCAATAACATGTGATCTCACAACAAAGGGCCCTGATTTTCGAGTGATTGTAAAATTTGACTGATAACTGGCAATTGGGTCCATCTGCGTCACGGCGTCAGGCTGTTAGCTGCCGTGTATGTGCTCCCCAGTCCCGAGATTTTGCCGAGATGGAATACTACACTCCGGGGAATACTATTTGGCGTACGACCGCTCTCTCTGCTGCTTGTTAAGTTGGCCGTGATGGAAGAAGAAATAAACACTGGAAATTCATCTTCACCCCCTTATTCCGACCAGCAAGAGAAGGTAAAAGAAGAACAAGAGGTGGTGAAAGAAGAAGAAGAAGAACTGCATAAGCTTCTGGTCCCGGATATTCGAGACCTCCCTCTGACTCCTCCCTCTGTGGTCGATTCCAACTACGTTAGCTTCTTTGCTCCAGGTTTCTCCATAAACAACTATATAGGACCTATTATGGACAAACTTCACCTCTCTCTCTCTCTCTCCTATAGATTTTTTTTTTTTTTTTCTCATTGTCTTGTACTTGCAGATTTTATCAAGCCAGGACACGACCAGTACGTATATCGCCACGCTAACGGGTAAAGTTTTGATCTTTCCTGGTTGTCCGTCTTTGATGTAGCCCTTTTCTTTCTAAATTCTCTTTTTTGGGCTTTCGTTTTGATCTAAAGGCTATGCGTGATTGGTTTGGCTCCGACGCATGTGGCCTTGAAGGAGGAAGGCGGAGTTACGGCTATCGATTTCAATGTTGGGAAGTCAGACCGAAGCGCGATCAAGGTTACCGGGAAGCGTAAAAAGGTACCCTCTTTTCTTCTTCTTTTGATTGTCCTCTGAATGTTTGACGATTTTGCAGTAGACAACAAAACGGAAATATTGAAATACTAATTTCATGGCATAATCTTGTTTTTGTTTCCTTATTTTTCTGATTCTCGTGGTGGCAAATATAACTTGATGAACTTCTTAAGTTAGTTTACAGGTGTAGGGTTTAGGGTTTAATCTTCTGGATTGTCTGAATGAATCGATCTGTGCATATTTCTATTTCAATGACTCCATTAGTTCCATATTAGGTGAGTTTTGCCTCATACATTAATTTTGTAGACAACCTCTCAAACAGTCGATATATGGAATTCTGAGACAGTGTGCTTGTGTTCGAACTAAGTTTCCTTGTGAGTTTCAGAACTCCAATTTTTGATCAGAGAACTACACTAGGGTGCTTCGCGGTCAGAAATGGCTGGTTATGACAACCTGCCATAGTTAGTGATAGTAACTGAAGAAGGGTGCTTTACACTGCACATAACTGCCATGCCTATTACCTTCATATTTTCATTTTCTTTTTTAGTTAATTGAAGGACACCCTCCTTATGGCCTTGATGAGTTTCAACTCGACATTTTGTAATTGTAACCCAAGCGGTTGACCAATTTTTTTGGCCAAAAGGGTTAAGAGAAATGCTTGTCAGGAGCCCTCTATTATTTTAAAGTTTAAAATTTGACAATTCTTTTGGGGGCTAAAATGCACTGATTTTATTGAGAGAAGACAGTCTATCAGGTGTGAGAAAATACAAAAGGAGTAGGCCATTAGAGATCTCTGATACAGTAGGAAAGGGTGCAGCCCAGTGTGTTAGGCTCCTGCCAATGCCAGGTCTGGGGAGGAACAGATGTACGTAGCCTTACCCCGGCAGATATACAGAGAGGCTGTTTTCAAGATTTGAACCTTGGTCACCCAGGGTTAGGGGCAAACCAAAAAGGACATTGGTTAAAGCATTAAGAAATGATTTAAGCACTCATAATTAACAATGAATATGTCATTAAACATAATGGACTGGCAAAACAAGATTCATGTAGCTGACCCCATATAGTTGGGACAAGGCTTGGATGATGGTGATGGTGAGTGTTTTCTCACTATTTTTCTTGATGTTTTTCTTCTCTCAAAGTGAGGTGATAGTGAACTGATTGTTCTTCCTTGTTCTAATACAAAGAGGGATTGAGGTATTTGGTCTGATGTGCTAGTTATGAGTCAAGAAAGACAATGATTATGCAGATTATGACGTGTGAGAATGGTGATTACTCAGTTTTTCTGCTAAAATTTTTTATCTACAATTGGAAAGGAATGTTGCTCCTTCATTTGGACAGGTTAGTGACTGATATTTACATGCTGAAACAGTTTTGTTTTTGTTCTTTGTGATTATTTGATGGTTGTGAGGATAGAATACCAGATTCTGGTGTTTGTTAATTGTTATTTTTTGAGTATACATGATGAAATGAAGTTTACAATTTTGTTGATCTCTGATTTTATTCCTATTCAAATAACTCCAATTAAGTTGAATAGGAGCGACTATGCTGTATGGGCATAGTGTGTTAACTTTTCCTAACAGCAAAAGCAAAAGTGAAATACTTGACTGATAAGAAACCAGAATCTGGTAGTTTCGTTTACTTTGAGTGAAATACAGCGATCATGCTGTATGGGTATATATCATTTACTATTTCTTGAAGGAAAATCTGTCTCCTAGAGGACCATTATCACTTAGAAAGCATGCATGAGTCTGCCTACCCATGAGTAAATCTTTCTTCATGGCCTTACTGGAGCAACAAGGATGGAAAGTTGTTATGCATAAGCATTACTTTGGAAGAAACATTGTTATCAAAAAAATGATGTAGATTAATTGTTAATTCCATCTATTGTATCCTTCTAGTGAGATACAGGCTGTGACCTTGATGAATGTACTTTAATATTATAACCATCCCATTAACCAGAATCTCTTTTGCAGATTATCATGTGATCTAGAGAGCCACTTTTTTCATAATGTATTATTTAATAACTAATGTTGGATCATTTTGTAATAATTCCATGTCTCTTTTGATGCTGGTTCTTGTTTGTCTTCACAAAATTTTTGTGCCAGATCTATATCATCTACTAATTACTTTTACACCTACATTGCACATGAATGCACATGGTAGAGTTAAGCATGGAAGTAGTTTGCATTCAGAAAGCTTGACATGTTTTAAAGAATAATATTTCATATTTGACATGATATCATTTAACAGCCTTTCTTTTCAACTTTTTGGTGATATTATATGCATATGGATGATCTGAAACCTTATTTCAACATCCACGAGGTCTTAATATATAGATACGTTCTTATGCAGAATGCACAACACTTTGAACCCAACTCAGCTTTGTGTAAAGTGTGTACTAACGATAATTTCTATATTGTGAGGTTAGATACTTTTTTCTTTCCTTTTCATTTTACCTATAAAATATAAAAAGAAAAACAAAGTGGGACAGAAAGTTGTTTTTAATGTTGAATAATTTTGGTGGCTTTTTTCAGATGTTGTGTAAAAGGCTCTTTACTGGAAGTGAATGAAAGGCTAATTAAGCAACCTGGATTGCTTAACTCATCGGTAAGAATTAGTCAATATATGCATATAAACATATGGGTTTAATTCAATTTGTTACCAAAAAAGTATGGATTTAATTCAATCAGGAGCAGTGTTGTAACAATCAGACTGACAGATGGTTGGACCATCAGACTCAAGAACTGGTGGGCAATTTAGTTTTTAATGCTCTGCTTTTTACTTTTTTTTTTATTTTTTCAAAACCCGTTTGACCTGCTATTAACTTGGGGAAACCCTTGCAAACCACCTTTATTTAGTAACCTAGCCAGTTCTTAACAACCCTTCCGGATCACTGCTTCATCATATGTTATAAAATGACAATGAGAAGAGTTGAACTCATAACCTCTTATTTACAAAAGATTGTATATTACCATTAAGCTATAACACCATTTGTTTTTATTCTGAAGGGTTGGGTAAGGGGAAGCTGTTTGTAGTAGTGAACGGCTGGGTCCTGCTTGTATCTTTGTATTGTAAATTTATTATTTCTCTCACATCAATAAAATGCTGACAAGTTACCAATAAAAGAATATCTATATCTATGGAAATCAGAAAAATAACCATTAAACCACAACCAATATACATGTTAAGTTATATAATATATTATATATTTATATATATGACATCATGGGTCACTACGTCAACCTAGTGTTCGGACCACTTGACCTGTGACCTGATGGCCTTTCTCATTTGGTAAATGGTCCAAATCTTCCAACATTGATTAGGTGGCTTTTCACTCAGAGAGAACTTTTTAATATTGCATTGCAACCTAATTAACTCCATATGACCCCCATCTTATATTTGTTTGAATTGCCTCTTCAGCTGTTCATTTGGGGGGGACCATGTGATTTGGATTATCCATTTAGAAGTGTTGGGAATGCTGGAAGATACTCACAGTTTCCTATGGTTTGTTTTTTGGAAACAAATTTGGACGGTTTTCCTTTGAAGAGTTGATTTTTCTTTAACATTTGCAAGAAAACATCATCCGTAGATGGCTGTTCAGGTCTACCTAGAAGTACTCAGACATAATAAAAGGACAGCCCAGTGCATGAGGCTCCCACCAATGTGGGGTCTGGGGAGGGACAGATGTACACAGCCTTACCCCTGTGCATACAGAGAGGCTTTTTTTTTTTTTCCAAGATTTGGACCCTGGTCACCCAGGTTGCAATGGAGCGACCCAACTGTTGCGCAAAGGCCCACCTTCAAATACTCAGACTTAATACTAGATACAAACTTTGCCATATGGAGATCATTTCTCTGTTATTGCATAACTGTGATATCAGAAGTTATTGATTGATTACTAATCAAAAAATAAAAAAGAAAGAAAGAAAGAAAGAAAGAAAACACACACACACACAGAAGAAGTTATCAGCTGATAGATATTAAGGTCTTCACATAACACCATTATCTCAGAACAGTACTCATCAACATGGTTTAAAGTATTGTTACACCCGATACGCACGAACAGGTGTATCAGGTGTTTCGTTACTTTATAAGTTTGTTATTTTAAGTTTTTTTTTTTTTTCAAAATTGCATCAGGGGGTCGGTTTTAAGCATGCCTACCCCCTGAAAATAGTCAAAGTCCAAAACACCCCTTATTTGGGGTTTTGGACAGCTACCGATATGATACGATACGCCCAATACGGGGCGTATTGTATCGAAATTTTGAACTTTGCTCATCATGTCATATATCACTATTGTAGAGTAAAAAGGACCAAAACAATTGTAATATTTTTTATCCATAAATATAGTTTCTTCACACGCTCACATATCTATCGAGATATACCCAAAAAGGTCAGACTGCTAGTAATATTTGGCTTGTGCTTTTGAGGATTCAGAATATATGGTGAATGCACCAAAGAAAGGTGGTGAAAAGAAATTAGGGAGAATGACTGTTCAGCCCACCATCAGAATTCTTAGCCCCACTGTACAGTTGGGGTAGGTGCCAGCTCGGAATTGATGCCAATACACGGGTGGGTATTGGTGTTTAGGCTGGGGGGTTTGACATTTTGAATTGTTGTAAGTCTGCAGTGGAATTCAGAATTCTGCAGTGGGTGCATTGTACTTTTCTGGCTCAAATCTTAACTGACTTTAAGAATAGGTGTTGGAAGTGGCTGCATGGAATCTATTTCCCCTTGTATATCTACAGGATCCTTGCTACATTATGAGTGGAGAATTCTCTGATGTCCAAATCCTGATCCCATTGCATGTATACCTTGCTTTGACACTACCAAGGGGTTGGCTTTTGTCTTTCCTTCCAGCTAGTGAATGGCATTACAATAATTTAGCCATTTAGAATGATAATCATTTCACGTTTTAGTGGTAATCATTTGTTTCACTTTCTCCTGCATTTTTATATTTGCATCACAGGCATCCAGAGAAGGATACATTGCAATTATCATGCCGAAGCCAACAGATTGGCCAAAAATCAAGTCTTCTTTATTGAGCTTCGAAGACTACGAGAAGTTGAAAGATCTTTCCTGATTAATCGGATGATGTTATTTTCTCTACCACTACATAAATGGTTCACCTATCTGTGGGTTGGAATGCTCGGGTAAAAGTATCCTGAGTTGAGTACAATAAAGGATCTGACTGAAGTTGCTAAATGATCTGGATAAACCATTTTTTAAAATTGATTTCTGATCCCTGGTTTCCAACAATCTGTTTCATCTTAAAACTCAAAATTTACAGGAATTCTCATGCTGTCTCACTCACCTTTCCCCTATCCATTTTGAATTGTCATTTAGGAGTCTTTTCATAGTTTGTATTTTATTTGATGTTGCTTGCGTTGTTTTCTATTTAGATGCTTTGGAAGTTGTATTCTATGAGTTCCTTACTTTCCATAGACGTGGCATGAAGTGGGCAACCGCAGGCAGTGTTTAATTGCATGTGAAATGTGAAATGAAGGAAAACAACCATTTTCCTAGTTTTTCTGCTTGTTTGGTTTAAAAGTATAGGACCAACATTATATTTGAAAATTTACTTTATGGAAAATTATAAGAAATATCATTTTCTTACAACCGCTGGCGCTACTCATTTTCTTAAAAAGCATTAACTTTCGAATGCCATTTTATATTAAACCCCTCGAATGCCATTTTATATTAAACCCGACACTGAAGTCTTTAATTAATAATTACAGAAAAGAAAGCACTATACAAATCTTTCATTTTTATTTCCCATTAGGCTGTGTTTGGTTGCAGTGCAATTTTATTTGCACTGGCACAACTGCAAAGAAGTGCAAATGAAAAGAATGCAATTTCTGGTTTAATTTTGTTTTGGTTTTACTTTATTCTGCTTCAGATCTTATTTTACTTTATTTGTACTACAATCAAATAAAAGAAGGTAAGCTTTGAAATAAAAATAAATCAGAAATTGCATCCATATCATTTGCACTGCCATAATTTTGCATTGCAACCAAACACAGCCTTAGGTGCAAACCAAATGGAGCTGCATTAAAAAGAAGAGAACAGAAAATGAAAATGATATCTAGACGACTATACAACTTTTTTAGTATAGATTATATGATTTATGGAACATGATGTTGAATAATGAATGAAAACATGTTTTGGAAACCAGATTAAGAACATGTTTTTGGTTTTAGTTTTGAAAACAAAAAGAACAATTTGTTTTAAAGCAAGATGGTTTTGATTTTTTTTAAACCAACAATAACAAAAAAAAAAAAAAAAAAATCACATTGTAGACCACATTCATTTGTCAGAATTGTTTTATGTAAAATAAAACGATCATAATCTGAAGCCAAAGCATTTTGAAGCCCTAAAGCACAAAGCCTAAACAAAACATGTTTTTGAAACTATGAAGATAATGGTTTTTAAAACAAAAACAAATTTGTAGTAGTATAGAAATATGATTTTATGGAAGCAAAAAACACAAACAAACCAATAACATGTTTTTTGTAATTTTGTTTTGAAAATCAATGTGCATCCAATCCAGTTGTTTCTGCTTTGTTTTTAGAACTTTGCGAAAAGGGAAAAAAATTCACATTGGAGAAGAGCTTCAAAGGCAGTGCATGATGTTGGTGCCTCTTTTGACTTTCTTTTCATGTCAACCCCATTTCAAGTTTGAAGAGGATGACCTTTGATGAAGAAGAGACCAATATCGGGTGATGTATTTGTGGAAAGAAGAGCTTCCAGTTTTTTTCTTTGTTCCATTCGTAATTTTTATTAGATATAATATATTGTTTGGGTAATTAAGGGATGTGTCACTTGGGTAGTGTTTGAGAGTGTTTAATCTGATAGTTTAAAAGTTATCCATGGGTAATGCTTTTGTTTGTGGATAATTTTTATTGTAAATGGACAAGCACAATGGGAACAAGTGGACAAATTTGGGTTTAGGAAGTACTCAGGACATTTTAGTCATTTTAAAGTACTAACAAATGATTGGAGGGTTAATTCAGATTTTAAAAATTTGTAAGGGATTAATAGTCATTTAAAATATAAGTTTGTGGGTATTAATGGTATTTAAAAGGGAATTTTCAAAATATGGTCCCCATTTTATTATTGCAAATCCGGAGAAGCATAAATTCAAAAGGCCAAAGAAAAAATATATTTTATCCTATAAAATGGCTGAAAATTATCATAAAGAAAAGTTACTTTTATATATATATATATATATATATATATATATGTATGTATGAATAAATAAGTCCTTCTATCATCATTCCAGAGTTTGAGGGTCTTAATTTTTACTTTGAAGCATAAAAATATGTCTAGAAAATTAGATATTTTTTCAATTATTGTTGTGTGCCAACAATAATGATAAAGTATGCGGGGTTTTTTGTAATTTATTCTAAATAATTTACTAGTTAAATTAAACGTGCGAACAGATTCAATACAGATTTCTGATTTCTACTGCAGAATTATAAACAATAAAAATATCTAAAACCCACACTCTATGCATTCATACCCTCCCGTAAATTGACATCAATTTCGAACTGACACCTACCCCAAATATACTTTGAACCTACAAATTTTGACCCTCGGTTGAACCATCATTCTTCCTAAATTAAAAAAATAAATCAATATATAATATATTTATGGCCTGGCACGGTCTGGGCCTAGCCACGAAACCTAAAGCCCAAGCCCGGAATCGTGTATCTAAACTGTAAAGCAGCGACAATGCCAGTTGCGAGATGCGACATCCTCATTTGAGCATGTACGCACCCCTGGGCCTTTAAACAATAATTCTTTTCACCCACTTCTCGAAATGTCTTCACTCTTCCTCTGTTATTAAAACAATAAAAATACCAGAGAATCTCTCTCTCTCGTGGTAGTGACTAGTGAGTAATAGCATTTGAAGATTCCATTCCGGTTCTGCCATGGCATTTGCTCATCATTCACTCGCCATGTCCGTGGACGGTTCAAACCCTCCGAAAGTATCGATTTTCATGTCATCTTCTTGTTATTCAGCTTCTTCCACTGCCAATACTGCTTCTCTCTTCTCGAATAATTTCTCTTCTTCTCTTCGGACAAAGACCAAAGAACGCAAGTTATCACTCTTTTCTAGGTTCAGTAAAATCGCACTTACAGCAGGTACTCTTCTTCTCTTTCAGTAACCACGTTTCTTCCTTCGTCTTTTTCTTAACTGAGGACTGTCCATCTTCTGTTTCATCTTCAATGTATGGAGGTAGTTAAGGCTAGTTTCTTTTGTTCTTTAAAGTTAGAGATTTGATTTCATGATTTTGTCTGTATTATGTCATTAGTGTGGGTTTAAGTTGAAATGGTTGGCACTAGGCAGGCCTCTGATCATACTTTGAAATGGTTTTTAGGTCATCATCATCCAAACCTTATCCCAACTATATGGGGTCGGCTACATGAATCCTGTTTCGCCATTCCGTTCTCTTTAATGCCATATTGTCCCAAAGTTAAGGGCTTTCTGCTTCTACTTTTCACTTGCTTTTTGTTGACAGAACTGTTTAGATAAATTGAAAATGGCGAATGTTGATTCAAACTAGTAAAACCAAGCGGATGCTGATCCAAACTACTAAGATACTACAGAAAAGTGAAAACCGTGGTGCATTTGGGATGTCGAATATTCTAAGTTTAAAGTTACTCCAGTAAACTTAAAAACTGTGGCGTTTGGATTATCTACTGCAAACAGTGAAAAATTTTGGGGTTTATAAGTCTGCTAATTGATTTTCATGCCCTGATCTATGACTAGAAACTCACAGTGAATCCTGTTTCGCCATTCCGTTCTCTTTAATGCCATATTGTCCCAAAGTTAAGGGCTTTCTGCTTCTACTTTTCACTTGCTTTTTGTTGACAGAACTGTTTAGATAAATTGAAAATGGCGAATGTTGATTCAAACTAGTAAAACCAAGCGGATGCTGATCCAAACTACTAAGATACTACAGAAAAGTGAAAACCGTGGTGCATTTGGGATGTCGAATATTCTAAGTTTAAAGTTACTCCAGTAAACTTAAAAACTGTGGCGTTTGGATTATCTACTGCAAACAGTGAAAAATTTTGGGGTTTATAAGTCTGCTAATTGATTTTCATGCCCTGATCTATGACTAGAAACTCACAGTTCATGTTTCCTTTTTCTTCTTTTCTTTTGTTGTTGTTTTTTTTAGGACATCCCTTTATTGAAATATATCAAAGAGCAAGTATAGCTCATGTATGGTGATAATCTATGTACTGTGGTATTTCAAAACAAATTTTATCTTCTGTGCTGAAAAAAGTGTCATGAAAAAAAAGAGGAAAAGTGTGATTCTCAATATTCCTAAAATTTTTGTGGACAGACAGCCAAAGAGTGCATGATTGCTGTTTCCCTAGAACCATCTCCTTGAGTTGAGAGAAGAGCTTAAAAATATGCGCATATCTTTCTTCCAACCTACTTAAAATCTTATGATTTTATGATTTTATGATTTGCATCATGAATGCAAAGGGTTTTTATTTGAATCCTGCCATTTGATTCATGGAGCTTACAATTTATATGATTCAAGTAAGAATTAATTCCCTACTAGGCCATTTCTTTACTAACTGACGGTGGTTCAGTTGATAGGGTCTCTGGCTTGGTGTAGCGGATCCCATTGCCACCACAGGTTGGGAGGTTTGGGTATGGAGGATGGGGTACCCATAGCCCCATGAAGCGAAAAAAAGGAAATGCTGGCTCATTTCTATGTTTCTTTTAAGTTTTGCCAAGGGACACTTGTTTTTAACCCCTTACTACAAAATGATTTATTTAGATTATTTAAGGCCTTTTAGAAACTATATTAAGTTTGCCTTCCATCATATGTAGGTTAAAGAGCCCTTGCATGTGGATTATTTGACTGTCAAACCTGATCATATCGTCTTAGGCTTTCTAGTGGGCAAGTGGTAAGGTCTATTTTTTTTAGGTACATATATGGTAGATATAGATTAAAAATAGGGTAAAATCACTTCCCTCTCTCTCTCTCTCTCTCTCTTTATATATATATATATATATATATATATATATATATATATATATATAGGGTAATGGCCCTTGCAGTAGTGATTATTGGGTCTTGATTATCATGCCTTCTTCTAACCTAATCCAAGATTATTCATAATTAGGACTTTCAGTAAGATGATATCAATATTAAGAGGAATATTGAATCCATCTCAGTGTTTAGAGCTTCCTCAGTCAACAAGCTGGTGTGGGAAGGTAGTAGTGGGGAATCAATCGCAGAGATTAAGTCAGTGGCAACATCCTTTTATAAAAAATCTCTATAAGGAAAATTGGACCCACAGACCCTTTCCTATAGACCTTCCTTTCAAGCAGCTGAGTGAAGATCAAAAACTTTGGCTTGAGAGACCCTTCACAGAGGAGGAAGTTAGGACAACAATTAAGAAGTTAGAAGGTGATAAATCACTAGGGCCGAATGGTCTTACAAACCTTTTCTACTTAAAATGCTGGGATTTTGTGAAAAAAGACTTGATGAATGTGTTTCAGGCTTTTCATTCAAATGCCTCTCTACAAAGAAGTTTGAATGCCACATTTATTACTCTTATTCCAAAGATTGAAGGGGTTGTGAATATCAAGGATTTTGGACCTATTAGCCTCTTGCACAGTTTTTATAAGATCCTGGCTAAAGTTTTGGCAGAAAGAATGAAAGGGGTGTTAGGCAGTATAATTTCTAATAACCAAAGTGCATTTGTTCCGGGGAGGTAGATGGTAGATTTAATTCTCATTGCTAATGAACTGATAGATTCCAGAAGAAGTGAGGGAACTCCGGGTGTGATTTGTAAACTTGATGTTGAGAAAGCCTATGACCATGTCAATTGGAATTGCCTGGATCTTGTGTTGTTAAAAATGAATTTTGGGCAGCAATGGAGAAACTGGATCAGAGTTTGTATTAAGTCCCCTAAATTTTCAATCCTAATTAATGGGCAATACAGGGTTTTTGGTAGTTCCAGAGGCTTGAGACAGGGTGATCCCCTCTCTCCTTTGTTGTTCATCTGTGTTATTGGAAATCCTCACTCTTTTTAGCAAGAAGGCAACAGATTCTGGTTATTGGGAAGGATTTGCAATCTCCCCTGATAAGGAAAAGGTCAATATCCTCCAATTTGCAGATGATGCCCTATGTTTTGTTGATGCATCTCCGGTTCAGTTGGAAACAGTGCTTGGAATTCTGAGCTGGTTTGAAGTGGTGTCTGGTCTCAAAGTCAATCCAAGTAAAAGTCAGATTATCCTAGTGGGCCAAGTTTCAAATTTAGAAGAATGTGCAGAAGTGATAGCTTGTTAAATCGAATTCCTCCCGGTAAAGTATTTGGGGCTGCCTTTCGGGGCAAAATGCTCTTCCTCCTTGACTTGGGTTTCAATTATTGAGAGAATGGAGAAAAAAAAATTGGCTTCTTGGAAGGCAAAATATTTGTCATTTGGGGGTAGAGTGACGTTGATTAAGAGTACCCTTTCTAACCTCCCCACTTATTTTCTCTATCTTTTTTCTCCATCCCAAACAAAATAGCAAATAGGCTCGAGCAAATTCAGAGGAACTTTTTATGGAGGGGATGGGAAGATGAAAAGAAGATTCACCTTGTAAAGTGGGAGTAAGTGTGTCTCCCTAAGGAAGTTGGTGGGCTGGAAATAAGAAATCTGAAGAAATTTAACTCAGTCCTTCTCAGTAAATGGTTATGGAGATTTGCTACTGAAAGGAATGCTTGGTGGAGAAACCTTGTTGCTGCGAAGTATACGGTGGAGTGGGGTGATTGGAGATCTAGGGAACTTCATCCAAGCTGGGGCAGATCTCTTTGGAGGGCTCCTTGGCAGATGCTTTCCCTCTCCTTTTCCAAATTTCTGTGAATCAAGAATCTTCAGTAGCTGAGAATTTTAATTCTTCTGGTGGTTCCATTGTTTGGACCCCTCTTTGTAGGAGAAGTTTGTTTGACTGGGAGTTGGATGAGTATGTGGAGCTGTTGGGGCAACTTCAAAATCAGAAGTAGATATGAGTCTGGAGGATGAATGGAGCTGGAAATGGAATTCAGACGGCTGCTTCTCTATAAAGTCCCTGGTCCTTAAGCTGAACAGTTCAGGTCAATTGGATTTCCCTGCCAACCAGATTTGGAACCCAATTAGTCCCTCCAAGGTTAATTTTCTGGTTTGGACAATGGCTCTTGATAAATGTCTGACTAAAGCTAATCTGGGGAGGGGTAGCATTCAGATTCTGGATCCTTCTTGTGGTTTGTGTGGATCTCTTGCAGAAACTACAGAGCATTTGTGTATTCACTGCCCAATTTCCTTCATGGTTTGGGGGCACTTCCTAAAGGCTTTGGATATTAGTTGGGTTATGCCAAGATCGGTGAAGGAGTGTTGGGCTGTTGGAGAACTGAGGGCCTCAGAAAGAAAGGAAAGCTTGTATGGAGTACCATTCCTGCAGCTGTGTTGTGGTCCATTTGGGCTGAGAGAAACAACAGAATCTTCTGTAGTAAATTTAAAAGTCCGGATGAAGTAGTGCAGAGAGCTGTGGGCAAGTTAATCTCTTGGGTGTCGGTTACTGAGGAGTTCAAACATCAGAATTTGGCTCTTTTGTTTAGTTCTCAGTCCTGGATGAGTTTGTAATTTGATTTGTACCCAGACAGTCTTAGTGGTCTGGGTTTTGCTGTATTAATTCTCTTTTTTTGTGTTGAATAAATTACATTACCTTTTTTCCAAAAAACGAGATTGCATCTCTAGTAAAGCTGTTTTTAGCAATGTTGTAAGACTCAGACCATATTGGACAGTTGAATTGTAACCTGGTGAGCCAGTGACCTTTCTGGGTCCTGGTTAAATGATGATTTTCATGATAACCATCTGGTTAACTGTTAAAACCGTGACCCAGTGAGCATTCTGGTTTTATGTCCGGTCTGAATCTTACAATACTGGTTGACTGATGCTACTTCCCTGCTGCTAACAAACTGGTATAATGGTTTTTGTGGCTACTTGTAATGGGGGTAAGAGAGTGTGACAGAACTTGGTACATTGCCGGCATTGCTCTTATTCAAGGTAACAATAACTAAATGATTCAAAATTTCCTAGTCAGAGTTAATGCTTGCAAAACGACATGTTGAAAGAACTTATCTTTAAGCTCTAAGCATCTAGTAAGGTTAGCATACAACCATTACTTGAAATTTCATTTTGACTTTGGTCAGCTAATTTTGAGAATGGTTGACAATTAGAACTTCTGATCTCACTTATGGAGTCAAAAGCAGTGAATGAAACAGATTATAGCAAAGATAATTTTCCACCTGTAGTTTACAATGCTCAGCCTCCTATCAGGTTGAACTTTGTTGTTCTTTTTCCTTGTTTTTTATTTGCAATAACCTGTTCATCCATTGCACTGTCTCCTCTCCTATTTGGGGGCATTTTTTTATCTTCCTTGGGCTTATCTTGGGTCATGCTGAATTCTGTGTTGGACCTGTTATGGTGTTGGGAGCTCCAAGGTTTAAGCTGGCAAAAAGTGTGGTTGGCTATTCCTGCACCAGTGATTAGTAGTATCTGGACAGAAAGGAATAGAAGGATTTTCCAGAATAGTATTAAAGATTCAGACTGTCTAATTTCTTATACTTTTGGCAAGCTGGTCTCTTGGATTGCGGTTGCAAAAGTTCTCCAAACCTCAGTTCTTGGGGCTCAGCTGAGGACCAGAAATCTGCTAGAATTGTAATGTGATTTAGAGCTTTGATCTTGTATATTTGGCTCCTCTTTTGGGACTTCTGTTGTAATCTCTTGATCATTTTCTAATAAAGTTACTTTACCCTTTCTCAAATAAATAAATAAATAAATAATTGGTGATTGCACTCTCTGTCTTGAATAATGACTTGTTTCTAACACCCTCTGCTTCAATTGTTTCCAGCAAGGGCAAAGGAGCAAGAATCTGAAACAAGCTTAGCTGCAGATGCTTTTACTAATTTCAAGCATCTGCTCCTTCCAATCACTGACCGGAATCCATATCTTTCTGATGGGACAAGACAGGTGCTTCTTTCTTTATCAACACAGCTTCTGTCATATTTATTTTTACTTGGTAAATTGCTATTGTTCAATCAAAAAATTAATTTTTTTTTGGTATAAAAATGGATCCTGTTAGAAGGATGTTTGTCATTATCCATGAAATTTGAGTTTATATATCTTTTTAGCACTTTCCTTCCCAATTTACATTTTGGATCTCCCTAAAGTTCTTGTTAAAGAAGATGATTAACTGAATTACTTAGAGTCTGTTTGCATGCCACCTGGAATGAAATGATTTTATTTTCATTCACCCTTTACTTTTTAGCAAGGTTTAAAATGTCAGTATTGGTGGTAATGTCGGTCATCCAAATATAGGAAACATGTTGGAAATATCGATAGAAATATTGTAAAAATTATAGACATGGTGGTAATATGCAAAAATATAGATGATATTTTATGAAATGGTAAAGGAAGCATAGACACACTTTTAAATTATTATCTTGTTCCAAATCATTAAACAAAGCTAAAAAATAGGGTTATAAACAAAATAATACATTGCGAAGTTGCCCTGTAAACCTTAAGATAAGTTGAAGCAAAGTTTAAGCTCATAGAAAAGCAAATGATTCTTATAGATCAACCAAATAATCTATTACACAAACAAAAACTAATATTTAACATGTTTGAAATGAATATTGAGCTGGATCAAAGTGGTACTTATGTACATTATGCAGGTAATAACATTGCTACGCTACATATCTACAATATTGTCACCAAATTATGTTACAATACTGTCTCTTGTGCTCGAAAATAGTGTTGGTAGTGTTCATTGGGGAATATGTCAATTCAAATAAAATTTCATGTCACCTATCCACAGAAATGGAAATATATTGTGGAAATATTAGGAAATTTATGGACATTTTAAACCATGCTTTTTAGAGCTTCATTCTACCATCGGGAAAGAAGGTGGTTAGTCAATTGACTGGTCAGTTGAGGGGCACACCTACTGCACAAGTAACTAGTTGATCAATACCCATAAGTCGGTTGTGGGCATACCTATTGTTATGAACAACAGTTGCTTTGTCATATCTGATCATATGTGGTTAGGTAATGGTGCATGGAATAAGAATGCCTAAAATAAATATTTATAAAAAAATGCCTAAAATAAAAAAGAAATAGCAGAGTGATTCTTTTAGGTCTTTTTTTTCTTCAAAAGCAATCTTTTAGTTCTTCTTCTTCTTCCAAAAAAAAAAAAGAACGAAAAATCTTTTAGGTCTTCTTTTGACAGTTCTCTGGTATAGACGAGGGGATGATATCAAATTTAACAAATACTCAGCTCAACCAAAGCCCACCCAAGTTGCACACTTGCAATCCTATTAGAAGATAGTCTTAATATATGTTGACATGTTTGGTGCTGACAACTTTCAAAACAAGTGAGTTTGCTATTTGGGGGAAAGCGTGTACACAATAGGTCTATGATTTACATAGGGAAAGTGTGTACACAATAGGTCTATGATTTACATATACTATCTGTGTAAGAGTTTAGAGTTGGTTATACTTGTATCCACACGATCTGTATCCTTTAGACATATAACTCTTACTGCTTTCTTACCATAATTTTCAATCTTCTGTTGCCAGGCTACGGCAACTACTGCTGCTTTGGCAAAGAAATATGGGGCAGACATAACAGTAGTTGGTATACTTGCAACTTCATTCTGCACTTTTTTCTCTTTCATGTTATGGAAAACATGAAACATAAACTGTAGAAGTACTTCTTGTTTTGGTTACTAGACCTTTTGAGTGCAGGATTTCAGTAGATATGGAAACTTGGTGTTTATTGCAGTTATTGATGAAAAGCCAAAAGAATTGTTTCCAGAGCATGACACCCAACTATCTAGCATCAGGTGGCATCTCTCTCAAGGTTGGTTCCTTACTTCCTTTTGATGTTGATCTTACCTCTTATTTTTATCGTGCTTGAACAAACAACTTAGTATCGGATACCAATTGCTTTGGCACAATCTCTAGTGAAGCTGTGGCTTTTCTCACCTAAGCAACTTTGACCCAGTCTAGTCATTAGGAATCAAGAGCCATTTGATTTTGATTTACCTTAAATCGGTTAGCTCTGTTCACCGGTGGCTGTTTAAGAGTTATATGCATACGGTATAACATCATTCATAAAAAAAAATGCATACCATCCTCTTTAGATTCTATACTTGGATATAATTATCAAATTCTTAGTAACTTATTGTACACCAAACTGGTCTCTTTTAACTAGGTGGATTCCAGGAATACCAGTTGATAGAGCGACTAGGGGAGGGGAACAAACCAACTGCCATCATAGGTGAAGTTGCTGATGACTTGAATTTGGATTTGGTAGTGATAAGCATGGAATCCATCCACTCGAAACACATTGATGCAAATCTCTTGGCTGAGTTCATCCCATGTCCTGTGCTTCTTTTGCCACTCTAAGTGTGGCTACTCTACTCACCTTTACTTTTTTTTTTTCGAGAGAACTCACCTCTACTACTTACTTCCATGTAAAAAGTTACTAGTCTCATTTTGTGAATCTATAAATCTATAGGATACATGATACTATCGCATGCTTTATGTTCCCCACAGGTTTCCTTTCTTTTTGTTCGTCTGTCTGTTCTCCATCTTTGTGGTTCTTTGCTTCATTGTTTTCTCTGAGTGTCTGTTTGGTTTACAGTTGGAATCGAAATCGGAATGGTTCATTCCCATAGTCTGTTTGGTTCAGACAGGAATGGGAATGAGAATTGGAATTAGCAAGAATGACATTTCATTCCTAAGGGAGGGGTAGGGAATGACCATTCCCTCAAATGGGGGAATGCCATTTCAGCAGGAATGGGAATGTGATTCCGATTCAGTCCAACCAAACAGTTAGAATCGGAATAGCCTATTCCGATTCTGATTCCAGACCCCTATTCCAGCAAACCAAATGGGGCTTAAATATATCTCATTGGACTACAGTTTTGCTGGTTGTTCTAGATCCGTAACTGTATTACAGAACTGTAATGAGGTAGGGGGCATTACTTTTCTTACGAAGCAATGAAAGTTATCTTAGCCCCCTAGATTTTTTTCTTTGTGTGTGTATCAATCTTGGGGCTTGGGCTTGATTTTCCAAAGTTTGAGATAGGTTGGACCAAGTATATCATAACAGTAGTGTCCTATCAGGCTATGTTTGGTTTGACAGAAAATAAGAGAAATAGAAAGTTGAAGGAAAGTTCTTAATAAAATTTGTAAAATTCCCTAAGAACTTTCTTATTTTCTTTCAACCAAACACAGCCTTAAGGTTGGCTATGAATTGACAATTAGAGGTTTCGGTTCCATCAAAACAGGGTAGGGTACATTACCGGGGCAAGCAAAGTTTTCTGTGTACTATTTGAGATTAGTGGGAAATTGCAACCTAAATATTTGGTGCCTTGTTTCTTTGGTTCATACCAAGTGGTCTAATTGCTTTTGACTTTTTTTAGGGGCGTTTCCTAATAGCCGCAACATTTTGTGTTTTATGTTTAAATGTTTAATTGTGTGGTTAATGTTGGGAAATGGGGTCATTGTAACTTTGGAGGAGAAGCTCTGAGGCGTGTCTGAAGATATTGTCTTTAGAACGTTATTTGCCTCCACTTAGTTTTACTGAGTTTGCTGTTGGGTTATAGGTAAATCTGTTCCTAGGATATAACAGAGCCTTGGGCGAGAATCTGCAACCAACAAAGTTGAAGAATCTTCGAAGAAACCTTCTATGAGACTGTAGTAGACCGGAGAGAGAGAGAGAGAGAGAGAGAGGATTCCGAAAGTGTGTTTTCGAAGTCTGATTCATGCTCCTTAAATAGTTTATGAAGAGGTATGAAGAAAAAGTGGTATTAGTTCAGAGAAGGCATCTCGAATAGTCACAATTAGTTAATAGTTAATGATTGTTAACTTTGAATTGTGCCTCTTGATCACACCCAATCGAATCGCCACCGTTGATCTCATCAACGGTGATCAACGATCAACAAAGTGCACCTCTAAAGCGCCTCATTGCGCTGCCCACACGCGTGCGTGCGTTGCGAGGTATCAAACCCCCATACTCTTTTCTACTATTTTTAAGAAGTGCAAATCAACTCCTATTAAAATACTAAAAACAAAGCTTATAATTTTCCAATGTGGGACAAGTTCAAAACTAGGTTTTGTAAGAGAAACTAATTTTCCAATCAAATGTGTAGGTGCAATTTCTCATATAATTGACCAATCAAACTCATTGGATTTAATCTCTTATGAGATTAAAATCCAATAGTTAAGTGGTCTATGTGCTTTACACATGTATCATGTATATGTCGCTGGTGATGCAGAAAATGTTGCTTTTAAAAGAAGCTTCATAAATGGAGCCCAAATCATATGTAGACCCAACAGTTTTCCACCAATAAGGGTTTTCCACCAATAAGAGAATTATTTTCTTATTGGTTGCAGTGCTATGTTATTTGTGCTAGTGCAAATGCATGAGAGTGTAAATGAAAAAAATGTAAATTTTCATTTAATTTTATTCTACTTTTATATGTCTTAATTTATTTCATTTGTACTGCAATCAAATAAAATAAATTTAAATTTGATACAAAAATAGATCAAAATTTATATCAAAATCATTTGCACTGCTATAATTTTGCATTGCAACCAAACACTGCTATAATTTTGCATCAGTGCAAATTTATTTGCATTGCAACCAAACACAGCGTCTTGTCCATCTCTCCGATTTGACTGTTCACATGTACACATGCCCAGCATCAGCCCATGTCATATCCCTATTTGTACGTTGCTTAAGTTATAAGCCTTTCGAGAGTATGAAAACCAGAATCCTGCCTGCACCATTGGGGGGTAGGGGATTATGGGTTTTGGGGATAGGAAAAAAAAAAAAAAAAAGAATGTTGCCATTTCCAAGGTTGTTTAGGGCCCTTCTCTAAAGGGCAGGTGAACAAATAAACTCGGGTATGTTTGCACTTTGCAGAGATCAAGTGGTTTGGAGTCTTTGGACTAGCGTAGGAGGTTTTCAGTTTTCTTATGGCTTTCCATTTTTAAGCTGCTATGCCTTTTCTTTTTGGGTGTACATGCGTGCAATGATGGGTATTGAATTTTGGTGCTTTTAGTTTTTTCCCTAATATGGTAATGGAACCTAGAAGAGTGTCAATGGATCGGTTTTGGTCTGGACCTTATTCAGTCCAAAACTAATTTGGATAGATTGGATGGACCAATAAGATATATTGGATTAGACCAATTCAGTCCAAATTATTTATTAGTTTGGATTGGACCTGGTTTATCTGTAATAAATTTACATCTGGTCCATTGAACTGGATTTGGATTGAAACCTATCTAAATTAAAACGAATTTGAACAGATTGAACGGTCCAGACATTGAATTGGACTGGTCTAAAATGGTCCAGAATATTTGTTTGATTGGATTGGACCTGGTCTATTTGTAATGGATTCACATTAGACTGGACCGGATTGGACCAAATCCAGTCCAATTGAGATTCATATGGACTTGCTTTGCGCTCAAATCAGTTAAACAAGCTTTCAAAGTACCTGGCGGATTATAATCGGGTGGTGGATAAGAATCAAGACATACGGATCTTTCGATGATTCCGCGACTTCCCCAAATCAGGCAAATGCCATCAATATGGTCTAGAGGATTGACATGAACGGTTAAAATTTAAACGTGGATTCTCTATTGGATGTTAATAAAGTTTAGATTGGTCACATTGTAATTGCATCTGAACGAACCTCGCCAACAAGGAGCTAGGCACGTTCCAGGAAAATGCTAGTGAGGACTCATTCTGGTGAGAACTTTACGCATTGCGGTGTCCGGTATGTATATATGAAACCATATAAATACAAGGTTGCATGGGAATCTTGGCCTAATTAACAAGAAAATAGAGCGAAATACAAGTTTGATACTACCTGATCAACATAATTAAGGGCAAATCTCTTAATGCACCCCTAAGTTTTATGAAATTGCACGTTTTTATAAAATGCTAATGAAGACTCATCATTCTGGTGAGAAGTTTACGCACTGCGGTACCCGGTGTGTATATATGAAGCCATATAAAGACAAGGTTGCATGGAAATCTTGGCTTAATTAATAATAAAAGAGAGCTAAATACAAGTTTGATAATACCTGATCAATATAATTAAGGGAAAATCTCTTAAAACACCTCTAAGTTTTAGAAAATTGACTTATTCTCCTAAATTAAGTTAAGGGCAAATCTCTTAAAATACCCCTAAATCTTCTTCTGCCCGTTGTGTCCATTAATGTTCCATCACAATCAATTCACATGTGATGCCGAGCCATATATAATTTTTTTTTAAACCCAATATTACCCTTTTGTGGTCGAAATCTCCATCATTTGGAATTCTTCATCAATCTCAGCTCTCCAGCAAAGCTTACAAATGGATCTCTATGGCAATCAAATTCATGTATTGATTGCAATAGGTGATTCCTCACTCGTCCATAGCTTACAGACTTATGTTATTTATGTGTTAAGAGTTTCGTAGCTATCCCTTCCATTTTGAAAAAGGTAGAAATAGAGATATATAAAATATTTTTATTTTGAAAATTAAAAAAAAAATTAAGGATAAAATAATCTTTTTCATCTTTCTATTTAACGATTAGTAAGTCAATTTCCTAGAATTAGAGATAGTTTAAGAGATTTGCCCTATAACTAACACCTCAGTGGCTCCATCTAACAAAATTTGGGGTAAAGGGGCCCCGTAACCGAATGCATGTGTTCATTTAATGTCAAAGTTTCTCTCTTTCTTGCTTGGGAGGCAAGCAAGAATCAATTTCCACCTATCCTTGTTCAATCTCAATATCAAATTGTTTTAGGGATCTATAATGTTGGAAATGCATTAATAACTGAGTTGTCTTGTATGAGTAATTAGTGCTTGCATCATGCATGAACATGGCCAGTGTTGTTTTTTATACTTGCTCATTATTCCAGCTGTAATCCCTTCATAGAGATCACTTGCTCAGTAGTTTCTATTTTCTAGTCATTATTTGGCTCTTTCAGTGAGCATTAGAATTTGGAAAACTCATATTTGTTTTATGCGTATTCCATATATTCGATCAATTTGTTCAAAAATCAATTACATTCAAGAAAAAAGAGATCACCTAATTAATTAAGAGAGTCCAAACTGGGGGAGGGGGGATAAAATAATAAATCAAGGAATTGCAATGAAACAACAATAAAACTATTATTGTATTACATGTATTTTGCATCATCATCTTTTGGGTTTTGGTATACTAATTCAGAGGAAAGCTAATTCTGCAGAGCTTCTGGCCTGCGGACTACAACTAAAATAGAAGCTTCACTAGTCACTGATTGTAGTTGTGAGTGATCTTGAATCTTGATTGCTATCAGCAATACATGCATCAGAACGTACCGTCAGTGTTTGATTGCTAATTCCATGCAGTTAATTGAATCTATATATCTTCAAGTGTTTTGTTGGGGCTGCACCATTATTTCGTGTACGACAAGCCTTCTAGCTGCGTTAATGGTGAGAAAGCACAAGTAAACATGGTCCTCAAGCTCCCCCAGCTGATCCAGGAAGCAAGACTCATGGGTTTGGAATTCCCTCACCACCTCCTTCAATATCTTCCGATTCCTCACCCCCATCCTAGCTATCACCCTACCATGCTCTATCTCATCTTGCAACCTCTCCACAAGCCGACTTATCGTATCAAAATCCCTGTCCAGAATGTACACTCCTTTCGCTGCTGCATCAAGCTGTGCGCTGAGCCTCGCGAGCATGTTGGTCTTCAGCCCAACTCGGGCAGACCTAATCTGCTTCTTCATGACACCCAGAGAGAAACTGATTAACCCCGGTGCGGCTATAAGACCCACCAATGCATGCACCGCAAGAGCTAGCGTGACTACTGAAAGTGCACTGCACCCGATCACCAGGCTTAATCCAACAGCCTTCTTGCTTACACCAATCAGTTTCTTTCTCCTGGTTACCCTTTTACGTGCTGTTCTCAATTGTTTGAGCATCAACCCGTATCTGTCATGAATTAGACGGAATTGCATCGAAGTAAAGCCGGAGAGAGGGTTATTGAGCTTGGCAAATGAATCAAGATCACGGAATATAGTTTTGCACTCATCTTCGCTGTAATCACAAGAGCCAGCAGGTAGCCTTTTGGTTTCGTTGAGGATCCTTCGAATTATGCAATAGTTGACTCTTGTTTGATCGATGCTTTTCAGGAGGAACTCGCATATTTTGCTTGCTTCTATGCTGCCTTGGAAGTAGTCGATGAGAAGGTGGTGTAGGTTGGAGTTTTTGATCATGTCGGTTAGGATATCTTGCTGGGGTTCGAGCAAGAAATCAGAGAGATGTGGGGTGGAAGGTACAGGAGACAAAGAAGAGACTCTCTCTTCATCGTCCTTTTTTCTCAGCTGGACTTGGGCTTTGCTCCATATTTCCATGTAAGACTGTGTTCTAAAGGCTTTCATGTATTCCTCGTTTACATTTAACTTGCCTCGCACGCTGCTCATGACGTGTTGCATTATTGGAGCCCCACTGCCTGAAAGAAAAGAGAAAATTAAACCAATTCAGCTGGACTCAATATAGAACAGTGAACAGACAGACAGACAAACCTTATAGCTTCAATCTCTTGAACTTCATTTCTATCATCCTCATCCAAGATCCCGTATAACATTTCAATCAAATAACCTAATTAAGCTGCAGTTTTCTTTCTTTCTTTCTTTCTTTCATTCTTTCTTTATTGGATTAATTACAAACCCATGAACAAATAATTTTCAAGTCCCTAAATTCTTCTCTAAAAACTAGTAAAATCTGTCTGTAAAGAAATGAATTGAACATTTGAGCCCATGAAGATCTTCTTAAGACCGAAAGAACCCTTTACAGCAATTCGATCGATTGAAATAACGACAAATTAAAGAAGAAACGTAAAACCTTCAATTAACCATGTCCAAATTAAACTGATCCCCCTGAATAATCAATGATCAGACTCACGTACCTGTCTTCGTAAGAGATGATCTCAACTTGGGCCACATAATCTTTCTGATGACCTGAGACATATTGCAAATTAATCAAAACAGGACCATCTGTTCATGCAAGCATGTTTGTGTTTGTGTCTCTAATCAAGTAAGAGTTATAATTTGGGTTGAAGAGAATAAGCCTGTTCGTTTGCCACATGGAACTCTAAATGTTTATTATATATACATCGTCCGTCGGCTTATTGTATTTGTGGGACCGAACCGCGGCGTAATGCCTTCCTTAATTAGACATCCTTTTTGTGCAGAACGGAGAATGTGTATTGTGTATATATTCATTATTCAATAAAATCATTTATGAAATGTTAAGGTCCAAAGATGGTCGCTTTATTGCTTAAGTGATCCTGACTTCCACTCAATATCCATCTATCTTAATCTCCCTCTCCCATGAAGGCCCATAACTTGTTTACGTTATTGACGCAATTAATCACACATTTGGCAGATATTTTGTTTTGGGGTCCCACGTGGAGATATTTTATCCATCCAGGTGGCTCTTTATCATTAACTGTGTCTGTGCCATAAATTTTGTCTTTCTATTTTTGCTTGCCAAAGATGATGATCAACTATAATTGATCGTGCCAGCCAACGCATGAATGAGTTTTAGCCGTTGGATGGGAATAAGCTTTGGGATATTAATTGATTTCCCCTTCCCCTTGTAGAGTAGCAAGGATTGAAGGGTTTCTAGATTTTTAGATAACCATGGATGGGATTGGAGGTGGAACATCCACCCAACCCAACCCAAGAGTTGAATGCTAGCAGTACTACCATTTCCTTTTCCCTTCATCTGGAAACATGCATATTGAAAAGAAATAAATGAAACACCAGCAATACAACTTCTAATATCTAATATGGTTGGAAAAACAGAGAAGTCCGGACTCTCACTCCACTACAATCTGTCTCCATCCCTTTATAATGAATGACAAAAGAGAATAGTCTGCCATCATCTCAGCTTCCATAAATAATAAGATGATAAATATACCACCAGAGACCACACTGTATGATATCACCCACCTGGGCGCTGGGTAAAAATATATATACAAACTCAGTTTTGGAGAAATATATATATATATATATATATATATATATATATATATATATATATATATAATGTAAATATATACAAAAATATAAGGTTTTTTTCTTTTATATTTGCATTTGTACTCCTTCCAAACTGAGTCGAAAGAAAAATTGTATAAAACCCATTATAACTTTTTAGCGTTTCTTCTAAATTTATCATAATTTTTCAAAATGTTCATGAAACCCCATATCAGTAAGTTGACATTAAATAAACTGACGGGATGTTGTTAAATTACTATTTACCTTTGTTTTGTTAAAATAAAGCAAAACTTTGATAAAAAACAATAAAAACATATCTCAAATATTTCAGTCTAAAAAAAATCTGCCCATTTTACATATTTAAGTAAAAAGAGCTTTAAATAAAAAAAAAAAAATACTTCTGATCAAATCAAACTCATCTAGCGCCCTGTCACTTTATCGATCCCTTTTAATTTTAAATGCAACAAGAACCAAGATCAATAAAAGATTTATGGTCAAGAAGATGACACATGGCACTGTAGGACCCAACGTCCACTTTAAAAAAATGTCAGTTAGAACAAAGGTGTATTAAATAAAAAAATTAGGCTGACATAAAAATATTTCTAATAAGATTGATATGCCATTCAGTATTTGATCATAAAAATATGTTTTAATAAGGTTGATGTGACGAATTTATATGAAACTGTTTTGGAAAACAAAAAGCCATTAATATGGTTTTCCTGGATATTTTGAAAAATTGAGAATTTGAAAGGAGTATAAAATCTTGTATTATATATATTTGCAAAATACATGTACTCCTTCCAAACTGAGCCAAAAATAGTGAAGAATTTTAAACAATTTCGAATGAGAAAATGTAATATATGTTTTCTAAGGGTCAAATTCATCAAATCGCCGGGCATTATTTACGAAAACCAGGCGACGGGAGGGGGAGGATGCGTGCACGCGCGGATGCATGGATCATCATGGATTTGGAATGAAATAATTAATGGAGTCACAAAATGCATTGCGGATTGCGTACTTTTCTTCTTCTGGTTCTTGGTTACTACTTGCTACTGTTTCGCTTGTGAGTTGTGACTTTGCGAGAATGAATGCGTCGGACCTGGTGCGGTGTGCGTTGGACGAGTCCAGATTTGCTGATTACAAAATTCGAATCCAGATCTTTTCTGTACCACACATGAAGAATATCTCATCCTCCTATATAATATTATACAAAGATAATGTGCTTTGGGTTAACATGGGCAGAATCTGATGGATCGGAGATCCAGAGTCGCCCCTTGCTTTGATATATATGTCCATACAACCCTTGGGTCCACACGCTACAGACATGATGATACCCATGCATGCATGGAAAGATCTGTCCGGATTGGATTTATTTATTTTTTAAATCAAAGAGGCAGGACTTTTCCATTAAAACAAAACGCGGAAACAACATACATGGCCAAATCAGGATTCTGGAGAGGCTGACAGGATCTGTTATCTATCTATTTATCTATCAGGATTCAAGGTATTTTGTTAGCCAAGTGTCAAAGAAATTAACCAATCAGCACAATCAAGCCTCTCCTGGCTATAACATGATCCGTAGTGTTATTTTTTCTACTAACATATAAAAAAAGAGAGATTCAAATCAGAGGCTACATCAAAAATATCATTCAAATAATAAAAAAAAAAAAAAGACTCTGGGACCAAACTCCTAGATCTTCTGATTCATGCTCTTGATTGTATTCTGGCAGTCGGACTCAAGGACCACCTTAGTGAAAGCTACAGCACTTGGCTAACAAAATACCTTGCCTGATAGCTATTAATGCTTCAGCTTGAATTGCCAAGAATAAAGATATAGGCCCAAACCCAGCAGCAACACAAGAGTCACGCCAATTTTGTGTAAATAAAGGGTAAAAATATAATCTAAAGTTAATATTATATAATTAAAATTAATTAACTTTTGTGATATACATCAAAAGCAAGGAAAATATCCATTTTAAAATAGTATATATTTGAGTATTAATTGCCTTTTGATGAAATTTATATCATTTTTCAATTATATAAATCAAATAGAAATTTATGAGGTTGGGGAATCGATAAAAAAAAAAACCATATTAATTTACACCATTAGGGGGCAGAGTGAAAAGGATTTGGGTTAGAGTAAAAAAAAATTTAAGCATTCATAGTTTAATAGAACAGAATGGCAAAATATTTACGCAGCCTACCCTATTTAGTTATCAAATACTCCATTAAATTTCAAGTCTTCAATGTAATTTATAAGTTGCATGACAATGCAAGTCTGCATATGTTTCACTTCATGGACCTTTAATTGAATAACAATTAATCACAAGATTTGTGACAGATCCAAGGCATTAATTAATATTTTGTTAATTCCGGATCTTCTTTTTTTGTTGGTTTAGGGGGGTGTTTGGTCAAAAAATAGTGATGATGAAACCTTAAGATATGTAAAATTCATTCATTTCAGGAACTTGGGCTGTCTCAATCCAAGACTGACCTCACTAAACCCAACTTGTGAAGGGAGGTGCCGAGGTGCATATGGTTCTTGTTAACTTGGGCTTCTTCGATTTTCAATGTCTAGGCTGATCGCAGACCTGGGTTTTGACCTAGGGTCACCTCATGCTAATTATTAGGATTGCATTGAACCCCAGGGGCTATGGGGTGATCATTTCTATCCTGGCCCGTACGTCCAGACAAGCTTGGCCCGCAAGTTTCTGGACTTGCAACTGGGCCCAACACTTCAGGCCCAGACTGGTGCACAACGTTGACTCAACCTCAGTCTGCCTTCTATATCATACTGACCACAAACGCAGCCCAGTAAGGTGATCATGGGCCTGGCCAGGGTTTCAGGCCTACAAGATTAATATATTTTTAATATAAAATATAATTGTAATACCACTTAAAATGTTTAAAAAATATAATTGAGTCAGCTCTGGCCTGGTGACATAAAATATTGGTTATAAAAGGGTTTTTCTTTTTTCTTTTTACCCCGCATTGCGGCAAACTAATACATGAAAAGAGGACAATCCATCAACTGAAAGTTCTAGTGCAACTACACACTTATTTAGTCAATTTTTACTTTGTTTCTCCTAACAACATATATAAATGGGTTTAATTTATTTTTCTTGGTTTCTTCTCACACAGGTCGGTGTTGTGTAGTGTGCAATAAACATGTGAAACATCAATCAAAGTCACACACCATCCAGCCCCCGGTTGGATGTGCTCAACGACTTTCAGGTGTCCGACCGGCAACGTCAATCACAAATCGATATCTAACATCATTCCGAGCAAGCCGGTCCATGGCCTCGTTGATCTTATCTGGAGTGACGATCTCCACGTCGCAGGTGATGTTGTGCTTGGCACAGAGCTCCAACATTTCTTGTGTCTCTTTCATTCCACCAATCATGCTACCCTTCACCACTCTCTTGCCTGCAGTCATGAGTCATTCTAATCAACCAAATTAAACCTACAAACTTAACCAACCAACGAAACCCAAACAAAATTAATTAAATCAGTAGTATTCACACACTATTCAATAGCTGCCGACCTCAGGATCCTTACCGAATATGAGAGGGAAAGAAGGCAGCTCCACGGGCTTATCTGGTGCACCAACCATCACTAGAGTTCCGTTCACTTTAAGCAGTTCTAGGATGGGTCCTAAAGAATGCTTGGCTGATACTGTGTCTATTATGAAATCAAGACTCCTCCTCGCTGCCTGTAATTCTAAAGTGTAAATGCATATATTTATGTACAACAAGACTTCAAGATTATTATTTGATAAACCATTGATGTAAAGAAAGCTAGCAGCTGCAAGTATTGATCAATGGATCATATATACCAAAAGGTCCATACATACCTGCATATGTTCAGAATTGGTACTGAGAAGAAAGTCATCTACACCGAGGCGGTCTTTAGCTTCCTTCTCTTTGGAGGGAGAGGTGCTGATGACGGTGACGTGGAGCCCAAATGCCTTAGCAAACTTGATAGCCACGTGTCCAAGACCCCCTAGCCCTACCACCCCGAGTTTTTTCCCAGGTGATTCCAGCATTTTATTGTCTTTCATAGGGCAGAACACCGTTATCCCCGCACACAGTAGAGGCGCTGCACCATCCATTGGAAGCTTTTCCGGCACATGCACCACAAACCTGCCCACCCATTCAAGTTAACTTTTAACAGAGTCCAAAACAATAACCGTTGCTCCATCGGCTCTAATTAAGATTTTAGGGTCTATTTGATTCATAGTTGGAATTGAAATTAATGATCTATTCCCATAGTTTGTTTGATTCAGATGAGAATTGAAATGAGATTTCATTGCAACAGAAATGTGAATGAGATTCTAATTCTGTCCAACCATACAGTCTGAAGATCCGATCCCCTCTTACACAGACCTTGTGAACTATCATGAGCTATTTATATTTTGATGTGGATTTATAACATATATAATTCAAACATAAATGAACCAATGATAAAATAATAACATCATAGTGAAACGCACTCTGTTATACTTGTACAAATAAAAATTAAATAAATTATGTTACATTTTTAATGTGATAGTTTGAAGCTTTCATGTATTGTGCCATTAAAACTTGGAAATACACGTAGTTAGACTCTTTATTAGGATCAGAAAAATGCCACGCCATGATACATCAATCAAATAGAAGGTCTAAGTTAGTGTTTAATATGCTATTAAAGAACTGACAATAACCTGAGTTTTAAGGCTCCGTTTGGGAGGGCTTTGCGTTTTAAAGGACACAGAAATCTCTCAAGTTGAGCTTTATGTTATAAATGGTATTCCAAAAGTTTGATTTCGGTTTCCAAAATTTTCACCAAACAACAAAACTTGCTCGTTTTCTATGGGGCCTATAGTACATCCCTATGATGTATTGGAAAACATCTCTTATCATAATATAAAAAATGAAGATGTTATTATCGAGAAATATTCCCAATATACAGCGAGATGCGCTGTGAGACGTTGTGGGCGCCCCCGGGTAGTTGGCACTTGGCATCATCCATTCACTTGATTTGATAATTAAGTTGCCCGGATGCAACAGTAAGTAGCGTGATGTGGTCTCTTCACGTATTGAAATGGATGTAAGTTTTTAAATTTTAATTGTCTTCTAACCTTCCGCGCAAAGTATCAACATTATAATAGTAGGGACCGATGCACATGCGTGCACTAAAACATATTATCCTTCGAATTTAAAATTATATATATTAGAAAGAGGAAAGTGGGGGAGTTCAAAGGTCCTCTCACCACAGATTTCATACGGATCACTCTCATTTTTTACATATATGGTTAATTATTTTTAAAATTAAATTATTAAAGGTCCTCTTTCAATACTCGGTGTTTTTAACATCTTATGTCCCCTACTGGATCCCTACTTTTCTCTTAAATAGGTTAGGGGCCAAACTAAGACCAACTCTGAAATGGACCTTAGCAAGGACCGTGAGTGATGTCAAAAAATAAAACCCTAATTTGCCAACCCAATAGAGTGCAATTTGGGTAGAGTTGAGTTGGGAGTTGGATAAATTTTCAATGGATTTGAACACTAATAAAGGCGGATTTGGCTCTCCAATGAGATTGTGACACATGGTATATCGGAATAAGTAAGTGACATCCAAAACCATTTAGGCAACAACTTGCTTTAGCCAAGATGATGGTGTCTCAGCTGTCGATTTGGCACAGGCGCCGACCTGGAGACTTGCGAGACGTGCTCGCCGACGAATTCAGCATGCATATCCCAACACTCCCATGATCCTTGGAAGTTGGCCCACGTACCGAACGATCTGGAGGGTGGTCAACGTGCATGGTGGTTGCCTTCGGGAATCTCGGACCACTTAGGTGACATCTCGGAAATCTCGGATATGGTGCGTGAAGCCCACGCCAAACAATGCCTATATAAAGGCACCAACCCCAATCGCATGGGGGGGGGGGGGGGGGGGGGGGCAAGTAAGCATATTCTATCTCTCATACTCTATGATTTTTAGCTCGCAGTCTACCATGAGAGTACTGACTTAAGCATCGGAGCGACATCGCCGGGTTAGCCACCCCGAGTCCTCTGACATTGATTCCTTGCAGGTCTCTAAAGAACTACGAAGCACAACAATCAATCCAGCTCAGCCCAGTCAGTTCGGCACCTAACCTGCCCAGCTCGTCACCTAATATGCAGCTCGGCCCTCTGGTCAGCTCGTCACCTAATATGCAGCTCGACCCAGTCAATTCGGCACCTAACATGCCCAGCTCGGCCCAGTCAGTTCGGCACCTAACCTGCCCAGCTCGGCCCAGTCAGTTCGACACCTAACTAGCCCAGCTCGTCCCAGTCAACTCGTCCCTAGACCTGTTCATGGGCCGGGTAGCCCGACGGCCCGCCCGCACCCCGGCCGGGCTTGGTCATATAATTAGGCCTACGGGCCTGACCTCGGGCCTAACACAGTAAGCCCGACTGTGTTTCGGGCCGAGCTCGGGATTTGTCAAAAAAGCCCAGCCCGGCCCAACTCAGTATTATATATTTTATAAAATATATAATATGTATTTTATATATTATATAAAATATATAAATAATATAATATTTATTAAAATATATATTTATAACTTAATATATATATATTTTTATTCTTTTCTTTATAATTTCAATCTCTCTCTCTCTATTCAGTCGCTTCAACATTAATAATAGTAATAGTATAGGCTAAATTTCGGGCCCGGGCCCAGGCTCGGGCTTCGGGCTTTTTATGAGGGCCGGGCTCGGGCCCAAGTTGTAGGCCCGATGGTCGGGCTCGGGCCTTAAAAAATTTGTTAATACACAGTAAAAGCCCAGTCCGAGCCCAGCCCGTCCCGGCCCATGAACAAGTCTACTCGTCACCTAATATGCAACTCGGCCCTCTGGTCAGCTCAGCACTCTGGTCAACTCGACACCTAATAGGCTGCTTGGCACTTTGATCAGCTCGACACCTAATAGGCAGCTCGGCCCTCTGGTCAGCTCGTCACCTAATATGCAGCTCGGCCCTCGGGTCCGCTCGTCACCTAATATGTAGCTCGACCCAGTCAGTTCGGTACCTAACCTACCCAACTCGGCCCTGTTAGTTCGGCACCTAACCTGTCCAGCTCGGCACCTAATCTGCCCCCAGCTCGGCCTGGTTAACCCGGCATCCAGGTCCTCATCCATCAAAAGTTCTCCACTTCAGCCTCTGAGTCATCGACCACTTGAAAACAGACCAAATGACGAGGTACTTAGCTAGAAAACTGATACTTCACGAAAAATTGATACATCAAACACCAATGCATGCTTGATGTAATCAGCAAAATTCTTCAAATTTGGCAACTCAACTTTCAGCCTTAAATTAGAGGTGATCATGAGTCAGGCTGAGCTAGGCTTTGCACATTTGATATTGGCTCGTGCTTGGTTTCAAGCTAATAGCTTTTATGTATAAAATATTAAATATATAATATTTTATATTATGTCATATAATGTGTATAAAATGTATTTTATACATTATATAATATAAAACATTAAAAAATATATATCAAGATCAAAATATCAATATGCTTGATATGCGAATAAAGGCATACTGGGCAGTATTGGTAGGTTTTTTTATTTTTTATTTTTAGTTTTTTCCGAATCTGGTTCAGAGGGGCTGGTTTAAACTTTAAAGTTCGTCCACCCTCTGAACTGGTCAAGACCCCAAAACACCCTCTATAGGGGTGTATCAAAAATCTCCCGATACAATACATATCGATATTTTGAACCTTGATATATATTATAGTGTCATGTTATAATATCTATACTATTATAAAATCGTATACTTGTGTTGGTTTTGTGCATGTCACAAAAGCTAAATTCGATTATATAATATTAACTCATATCTACCTTTTCCTTTTACTTGCACGCATGCAATATACCCTAACACTAATTTATACATCAAATAACATACACACACACACTAGTTTCTACATAATGTGTGTCTATAGTATAAAGCATGTATTTTATCAATAAAAAATGTATAATTATTTCTTAGATGTAATATATATATATCTTATTTTTATGTTTAATTCATATTTTTTAATTAATTTTTTTATTTATAAAATGCTAAAAATTGTGATTTGAGATCTAAAAATAGGTTTTTTTTTTATGAAAATAGTAGGACAAGGTTAGTCTTCAGAAGTTTATACATACATTAAGCCCCGTTCACTTTTTGGTAAGTTATTTACCCGGGTAAGGAAACATTTACCTAGGTAAGTGTATTTACCCATGTTGTTTTATTTTCTAAGTAAAAAAAAAAAAAGAAATGACCATTTTAGTCATAAAAATCTACTAGTAAAAGGGACATTTTTATGCCATTCAAGTGTTGGAAGCTTTCCCTAAGTAGGAAGATTATTTACCCACCTAGAAGATCGGTAACTCGTGAGCAAATGACAGATTTCATATTAAATCAAATCCGAAATCTTAACTCGTGACAATTTAAACGGTTCAACCAGCGAGGTGAATGATAGAATGAAAACACTAGAGAAAACAAAAACAAGGTTAAATATGAAGCAAACGTAAGCAAAAGTAAGCCACTCTAACTCGTTGGAGGTGGAGAAGGTGGAGAGCTGACATCAAATCCCACTGCGCCAAGATGTGAAGGGGATTGAGGGGAGGGGGAGGGTGATGGGCTTTTCCAAAAGATAAGGCACATTCCCTTTTGGCGTTTTCCAAAAGATGAGATGGCCGATGGGACTGGATCGAATCACTCCCCAGTCTGGACAAAGGGCACCTTTTTGCTTAGAATATCAATAAAAAATAATATTTTTATAAAATAGTCAAAATAAGGTATTTTTTTTAAAATATCAAAGACAATAATACTGTTCATCGTCTTCCTCTGCTAGAAATCTTATATAGAACCCCTCTTAGCTTGAGTCTCAAAGAAGAAAAAAAGAAATTAAAATAATCAATTTGCTTCTCCTTGTTCCTCCCTCTAGCTGCCGAAACAGAGATAAACCCAGCCAATCTTCGAGGAAAGGAAGAACACCCCAATGGTGACGTCAGAGAGAGACCCTACTTCCCAGTTAGCGTTGCCGCCGGGCTTCCGGTTTTATCCGACGGATGAGAAGTTATTGGGCCTGACTTATCTTTTACCTTTTCAACAGCGTCCATCTATCTCAATAAACCCTCCTAATATCTATTTTCACCTCTTAGCACCGCCCGCTTTGATGTGTTCCAGACCCTTTATATTCAATCAATTCATCAGGTTTTTGTAATTTGAAATTCTTTCTTCACTCGGCCAGTTTGGATTGGTTCTTACTTGGCTATTAGAATGGATAATTCTATTTACCAAAACCTTGATGGATTACTTTCTTTCTGATGGGATCAGATCCGGGGTATTTGGATGAATACAGGGTAGAGAAAGAAGATAAACAGTATCATTCCGCTTGTTTGAGTTAGAAACCCTTTGATATCATCTGCATTAATTACCAATAAAGTATTTGCCTCCTGCCCAGGAGATCCGGACACACTTCGGTGGAAAGCAGTGGATGGATCCCCACAACTCATTAAGAGAATAATTAAAGCCATTAACTTCTTTATATTTTCTCACATCTACTCTGACTATGATGGCAGCACTCCTTGCGACCCTCCAATGAAAGCATGAAACACGCGAACTGCGGTTCAAGCCACGCCAACTGATTTTTATTTTTATTTACAAAATCAATTGCTAGACTGTCCATCTTTAATTGGAGTGCATCATGGGAGTCATGCGACCACGGTCGTAGCACATGTGCTCTCAAGATGAACCTACCTCTTCTCAAGATCTTGAGAAGAGAACAGATTCAAGAGATGGTGTCAATTACGCATCAAATAAGGAAAAAGAATATGAGATTCATTAGAAACACATGAAACAGGGAAGAAGAAGAAGAAGAAGAAGGTGCACGGGTGTGGTGTACCTTTGGTGTGCTACGAGCATTTTGGAGTAGCCTCCATAGGTGATGCTTCCATCCCAGAAAATGCCATTATAAACAAACTGAACTTTGTCACAGTAATTCTCCTGAGATTCCTTGCAGAACTCACAATCCAGGCACGACGCTGCAATGCATCCCACACCGACTCGGTCCCCCATCTTGAAACGCGTCACGTTACTCCCCACCTTGGTTATCACACCGGTAATTTCATGTCTGCGTGCCGTAAACTTTTATTTTTTAGAAACACAGCTGATCGACAAAAGGATTTGAGCAAATGAACAATAGTGAAAGGAGAAGAAGAGAAAAGATTTACCCAGGGACCACAGGATACATGGTGATCCCCCAGTCATTCCTCACATGGTGCAGGTCAGTGTGGCACATTCCGCAGTACAGGATTTCAATCGTAACGTCATCAACGCCATTTTCCCTGAACAATTTAATTTATCAATTTGTTTAACAACGGTTCAGAGAGTTGATGGATGATGGCACTGGTTATGTGCCTATGGGCCATGGCCGTGTGTGACTGTGTGGGAGAGAGGAACAGACTACCGAAAAACAGAGCTTTTCAACTGAAATAACCAAAAAATATACATATAAGAGAAAGATTGCTACTTTTTTCTTTTCTATTACCTTCGCTTGAATGTAAAGGGAGTTATCTTGCCAGAGGAGTCGTGAGCTGCCCATCCAAAGACAGTTTGAGTGTGGTTTGGGGTAGTTTGAGCCATTCTTTGGACAGAGAGAGCAGCAGCACAAACAATCAGGAACGATGCAGTTGGCCCCAACGTCTCCTTCCTTCCAGCTTTTAATAACAATAACAAATTAATATCGATAATATCGATGGAGTAGTTGGCCCATCCCACCAAATAAGAAGTAGTGAGTACTGATCGGAGTTGGTATATAGTCTGAGTCCGGATCTCCTCCCAAGTCTCAACAAAAAAACCGTTCAAACACCTTTTAACATGATTTATTTCCACACATCTGATACATGGTGGGTTTCAGTAAATTTGAGAACACAGAGTCACAGATCATGTTTTCATGCGGAAACAGTTTTTGTAATTCCAACTCAGGTAGTCTTTTGTTCCCTGTTTTAATTGACCAATTCACACTCATATAGATATACTTTTATTACATAGTGAAAAGGAAAACTTACAGGACATAAGCCTTTGATTAGTGTGGGACCTGTGGGTTGGGTTGCTCCCGATGGATACATGAAGGTACCAGCCAACCCATTTTAATCGCCATTATATTATATTTAGGGATTTTTCGACTGCAATCCGTAGATTTAACATCAATCCATGATTAGGATTCATTCTGCCCCCCCTAGAGTGGATTAGGGAGTTCTAGATTTTTAGGGGTTGGATTGGACCGTAAAAACCCTTTGTATTTATGCAATGGGGTCCCAGTCGCTAAAGTCTTGGAAGGGGTAATTGATTAGTAGTCTTGGGTTCCACTTGCTCTAGATTTTTTTGCACAAAGTAGCTTGTCTCGGACTCAAATCCGGATTTCCTGTCCACTATTCTCTACCCACACTCTATCTGCCATGAATTGCAGTGTCACACATCACTATCTTGTATTGTGTGAGATGCAGGCTGCAATATATAGTGGGTAGTGCATCAGTAGAAAAAGTGAGTAGAAAATCTGGATTGCTACATGATGACCAATAAAATCAGATTTATAATTTATGCCCTATTCACTTATAAGTGTTTTCTAGGAAAGACTTATTTGGTCAAGTACATTTACCCATGTTATTGTATTTTCCATGTAAATAAGGCAATGACAATCTTAGTCATACAAATTCCATTATTAAAAAGGTATTTTTGTCCCATCCAAGTATTGGCAACTTTTTTCTCGAGTTTCACTTTATCAAAAATTTCCCCTGAACTTTTAAAAAACCTAATACATACCTCCCTTCCGTCACTAATCCATAAAGAAAATGCTTGATTTACGGATTATTTTATTAAAATACCCATTTTACCCTTCAATAAATGATTTTACATGAAATTTTACTAAAATAAACTTTTACTTAGAATCATCAATTTCGGTCCTCTTTCCCCTTTTTCAATTTTCGACCCCTGAAACTCATCGAATAAAAAACAGAGGCAGCACTTAGCTGCAATAGGCTTTTCCACTCAAACTTACTCCGAGTGACAAAGGGAGACAAAATTCGTGATTCACCCACGAGAGGACGCAGAGGCAAATTTTATCAGATTTTTATCTCGATAGACAGAAAAAGCCTTTTAATTTTCTAAACACCATTGTGTTATAATACTTCTCATGCATCTCTCTTATAGTCTCCCTTATGAGTTGTCTCTTGGGGATTTATAAAGACTATACTTAAGGAGAGGAAAGGAGATGTAACGTGCTCAGATGAGAAGAGAAGGAAAATGAGAAAATGAAGTAAATTGGGAGGAGAGAGAGAGAGATGCATATAGAAGTACCTTGATTAGTGGGTTTAGGGTAGGAGTAGTCATTGTTGAAAAGAAAAATGTTGGAGGGCATAGGAATGTTAGCGGTTAGAGAGTAAGAAAATTGGAAGGGCCAGAGAGCGAGATCTATACTTGGAGTCAGAGGTTAGAATGAGGCTATAGAGAGACAGTTGGGCAGACCCAACATTGAGTCCCTGTTCCATAAAAAGATTGAATTCCTATTTTACTCATCCCCTATATGTAAATACAGAGATAAGAAAGGGCTGAGTAGTTGTCGCCATTGTGATCTCCCCAATTTGTACTTTATCCACATCCACTCGGCCATGGCTTCCGACTTCAAGGCCATAAAGAGAGAGAGAGAGAAGAAACAGTAGAGAAAATACTTGGCTTCTTAGAAATGCACGCAAAACCCTTCTACCGGTTCTAGGGGTGGCAATGAGCTGAGCTATTTACGATCTACTCGAGTTCGGCTTGACTCAATTTCAATCGAGCTCGAGCTTGAGCCCAATTTACAGGCTCGATTAAGCCGAGCTCAAACTTAATAGAGCTCGGCTCGCGAGCCAAGCTTGAGCCTATATATGTATATATATTATAATTCTTAATTTTCTAAATATCAAATAAAAAATATTTTTATATGTAATTTTTTATTCTTATAAAATATTTTTCCTCAAATCAAACTCGAGCTTAAGCTCAATATTCTAGCTCGAGCTCAAGCCTCATACTATTCGGCTTGGCTCAACTCGAAACCACCCCTAACCAATTCATCTGAAAACTCATTGCTATTAAGTACCCTTTTAAAGGTTGTTGCAAGCTTATTGGCCGGAGATATTCTTCGATGAATGGGATATTCAAATAGATGGTGCCGCTGCAAATGATATTTTCTACTATTTAGGGTTTGAAGTTTACTCTAAAAGATGAATTAGTTCACTATTCTAAACTAGTAAAGCTGAGTGAATAAAGTTGGATTAGTTTACTATTCTAAACTAGTAAAGTGGAGTGAGTAAAGATGGATTAGTTTACTATTCTAAACTAGTAAAGTTGAGTGAATCGAGTGAAAAACATATTTTGTCATTTTAAAAATATCTTGAAGATGCCCTCACTATTAAGTGAGGGGCAGTTTCATAACTTGGACAATTTTTCGTATGAGTCATTGATGAAAGGAAGGTAAGTGTTAGATTTCTCAAAACATTAAAGGAGGATTTTGTTAAAATAAAACTTTAGAAGAGGTTTTTATAATTGTCAAAAATTTCAGGGGAGTTTTTGAATTTTACCCTAAAATAAAAGAAGAAATAGAAAGTTCTCATTAATTAGCAAAGGATTGATGGTTGTACATATCTATCTGTATTGGCTGTGGTCATTATTAACTGAGTGTTATGTCAAAGGAAAACGGTCCTCATTAATTAATAAGGGACACATACACCTCGATGCGTCAATTTTCCATATGAAATTATGAATATTGACTTAAGCATGCATTTCATCTCATCTACAATTATAAAATATCAAAAAAAAAAACAAAATGTAGGTCGTTGCACTTATTATCATTTTCAAGTTTTTCAAGCTGTTTGGAAGTGATTCTTTTAAGCGGTTATTTGGGTAAAAACGCATAAAAGATTTTCAAAAGGCAAGGTTAAAAATTTTGACATGATACGTTCAATACGGGGCGAATCATATTGTATCTTTGAAAAACAGATACGAGATATACTTGGAAATCAGGCATCTCATCTTTTTTCATGCGTATCAGACCCATACCGGATCGTATCGGGGGAGTATCGGTAGCATATCAACAAAAAAGATGCAACCAAAAACTGGAAAAAAAAAGGGGAAAGCAATATTCTTTTTCCTAAAATAAGCCTTATTTCTCCCTCAAATGACTCTAAAGCTCCTAACCTCATTCCTAGAGTGCTAGATTTGCAAAAAAAAAAATTGCAAGAAACAAGTGTGAATCGTTATTTTTTTTTTTAAGATTTTTCAAATTTTGAAAAGATATGGCAAAAATAGGTAACTTTTTTTTTATTTTTATAATATCTTGTTATTTCTTTTTTTTCTTGAATATTTAAATTTATGTTGATCTACATTTCTTACATTCAAAATCAAATTTTTTTTGCGTTATCAGTAGATTTATGGAAATTTCAAGAAAATATTTGGGGAAAATATAAATTAACAAAAAATTTGAAAATGTAATTTTTTTCTCTGCCTATAAAGACTAAATATGTTTTAGATCTATAGATTTATCTATCATATCCATAGAGCAATTGGAAATTCTTCTTTAATATTTATTTTTTATTTTTTATATTTTCAAAATAAAAAAATAAAATATAATTATATATATTTTTATCATTTGATCACAACAATCGAATATATTATAATTCTATGGATTATCTATCATATCCACTGACCTATTGAAATTTCTTCTTTAATAATATTTTTTATTTTTATATTTTTTAGAATTAAAAAATAATTAATTAATTATATTTTATCATTTGATCACAATATTGAATATATTATAATTGTATGGATAATCTATCATATCCACAAAGACTTTAATAACTAATTTTTTGAATATATTATATAATGTTTATTTATTTTTTATAACTTCTAAAAATAAATAATAAATAAAAATTATTTAAATATTTATTAATTATATTTTCACTTAAAAGTTGTGCCAATGCATATCTTGTGTTGTACATGATTGTCATATCAGGAGATGTTCCTGATGTACGACTGCAAAGTCGATAGCATACTTGTGGGTAGCAAAGCAAAGCCAAGCCTGGGGAGGCTGTGATATGCAAGCCAAACAAGTATTAATTTTCAGCATATGTTTTAATATATACATTTTCAATATTGTTTGAATTAAGGGAAGAACTAAAGCCATTAGGCTAATTCCATTCCAATCAGCAATCAGCAGATAAAATTACAAATCTTCCCCAATCAAATGTAAAGTAGGATGGTGTAAAGAAGGCCAAAAGGAAGTCTTAGCCAATAGCCCACGAAGCTATGGTATGAGCACCTTGTAACAATTTGGAAAAAAGAAAGAAAACGACCTTGGTAACATGGCCTATACTATTCAATCACTCAATCTCTCACTTAACATTTATGGCTATACTGAAGTATTGTCATTGGTTCCATAACCCACTACACAGCTAGCTAGCTAGCCATACAACCCATTCAGAAAAACCAAATTCATTTCCACTAACGCTGGACAAGCAATAATAAATCTTGTTTTCTTAACCGCAGGATCAATGATTTTGCTTCATGCCAGCCATGAAGTGCATATAGTGAACAACCACTCAATCTCTCACACTTATGACTGCCTGGGAGAAAAATGATTGATCCCACAGCCCGATTAAACAGCTAAATCTCTAACACTTATGGCTGTCGGGGTGAAAAATGATTGATCCCACAGCCCGATTAAACAGCTAAATCTCTCACACTTGTGGCTGTCGGGGAGAAAAATTGATTGATCCCACAGCCCGGTTAAACAGCTATTAAATTCAGATAATCTGATCTCAAACGGATAGTGTGAGAGACTTAAAATTAAATAACAACAAGATATAAATTATCACCGAGTATAATGCCGTTGCGGTCCCGGAGTTTCCATGAGCAGTTAAAATCAGCTATAGAGGTTAATCCTTGATGAAATCATTTTCTTCTTTTATACATGGTTTTTAAAAACGAACTGGTGACCGAACCGGTCAGGGGTCCGGTTACCGGTTTGAATGGTCCGACTGTTCGACCTGAACAACTGGCCTGTTCTGACAAAAAAATAACAAAATTTAAAAAAAAAAATTAAAAATTTGGGAAACGGTCAAAACCGTTTGAATGGTTCGAACGGTTTGAACTGTTAACCAGCCGGTTCAACAGTTTGCTGACCAAAATCAATGGTTTTGAGGGAAAAAGCGGTTTCGGAGAAAAATGAAACCAGTCTAGTGATTGGTTCCCGGTTTTCCGGTCTGGTCTGGTTTTGAAAACAGTGCTTTTATATGAGGCCCATAACTCAAAGGCGTGGAAACCAGAAGCAGCTAAAAAAGAAATTAATTAATGCAGTACTTTGGAGATGGATAAAGCTCGAAATTAAAACTAACAGCTTTCAGGTGGTGTTTGATAAATCTAAAATTTGAAGTCTGAAAAGTTAAAAAGATATTAAAAGGTTGTTTGTGATGGATCGAATATTTAGGATATGAAATTTCTTGAATTTACTATTTTACCCCTAAAACAAACTATTTGATAATTCTCAATTCAATTTGCACTATTTCATAAAAATAATTTATTAAATTCAAAAATAATATAAAAAAATATGAATAAATTGTAAAAACAAAAAAAATAATTTATTAAAATAAGAAAAAAATGAAAATACATATAAACTTGTAAATTAAAATTAAATAATTAAAAGTTAAAATAATAACGAAAATAGTAATAAAGTCCATGAAGCAATGAGAAAATATTTAATAATTAGCAAATTAATATCTTAAAACTATTTAAATACTTAATAATTATTAAAAATTAAATTAATAATTAATACAAATAAAAATTATAAAAAATAATAAATAATTTATTAAAATAAGAATAAAATTGGAAAGTATGTAAAATTTTATAAATTAAAAATAAATTATTAAGAATTAAAATAATAATAAAAATAGTAATAAAGTCTATGAAACAATTTAAAAAATATTTAATAATTAGAAAATTAACATCTTAAAAACTATTATAATCTTTTATAATTAATTAAAATAATTAATAATTAATTGTACATATTATGTCTTACATTAGTTGTAGAGTAGCAAATGGGGCAAAGAATACAGTGGTCTGGAGTGGAGAAGAGATGGAGAGGGAGAGAGAGAGAAAGAGGGTGGGAGGGAGGGAGGGAGGGTGTTAACTGCCACTACTGAGAGTTGCAGTGGCGGTGGCGGGATTTCACAACGAGGCCTCTTGCATTAGAGATCGACAGCGAACTCGAATCAAACTTAAAGCCAAATGGGGCGGAGAAGACAGTGGTCTGGAGTGGAGAAGAGATGGAGACGGGAGAAAGAGAGAGAGAGAGAGAGAGGGGGGGGGGGAGGGAGGGAGGGTGTAAACCACTGCTATTGAGTGTTGTAGCGGTGGTGGTGGGATTTCACAGCGTGGCCTCTTGCATCAGAGATCGACAACGAACTCGAAGTCAATTTGCACAATCTGGAGTCCATAGTGAGGCCATCAGAGTCAAATTTCTACCAGAGATTGACGACAAAGAACATGCCAACAGAGGCGGAGATTGACGATTTTTTTCTCTATACCAGAGAAACTTGAATAGAAATGATCGTGAAGGACCGGAAGGATTTATTGCATCAGAGAAATTTGAACAGAGGCGGAGATCGAAGCCACCGTAAGGATTTCTTCGAGAGAAAGAGAGAGGGAGGGAAGAATGGGATTTGAGAGAGATTTTCTTTCCGGTGGCATCTCCATCATAGGGTTTCTTCAAGTTCTCCATCGTCATCTCCCTTCTCGTTCGATGGCAATAGATCTGAAATATGAAGGGCATAATTTGTCATTATTAAAAATATGAAGGATATTTTAGACTTTCAGCCAGGTCTGAAACGCATCTGACCGCGTTCAATGCCTAGCCTAGGTCTTAAAGTTTAAGATCTGAAAGTGGCATTCAAATAAACTTTTAAGACATGACCCCAAACGCTTATTACCTCTGAAAAATAAGTTTTTCAGAGATAAGTGGCAGATTCAGCGTTATCAAATGTGTCCTTAGTTGCAACGACACTTAGTGCAAGGTGGTTAAACTCTATCAAGTATGTGTTTGGTTACATGTGCGTTAATGGATTGGCCGTTTATTTTTACTTTTTCACTTTAAACATTTATTTATACTTTTTCACTTTAAGGTTTAAATGTTGCCTGTTTTTGTTGTTATGTTGGGCTTAACTTTAAACACTTTTTAATCTCCACCTCATATTAATACCCATTAAAGTGTACCACATCAGCATTTGGTTTCAAAAAACATTGGGGCATTGGGGGTAGGGGTGGCAACGAGCCGAGCTTTTCACGATAATAAAAATATTATAATTCTTAATTTTTTAAATATCAAATAAAAAATATTGTTATATATAACTTTTTATTTTTATAAAATATTTTTTCTCAAAATTGAGCTTGAGCTTATGAATTTTTTACTTGAGCCGAGCTCAAGCTCAAGGTTCTAGCTTGAACCGAGCTTAAGCTCGAGCCTCGTACTATTCGGCTCGGCTCAACTCGAATCTACCCCTAATTGGGGGAAACAAAAATTTGATGTTTCCCCAAATGCCCAATGCGCAAAAATTAAAGTGTTTTCATTGTCTACCATTTATTTGATAAAAGTGAAACCAACAGTTATTTCATTTTGCTTCATCTGCAATAAACGCCAATGCCTATGTGGTACTGATGTGGGCGTTTTTTCAATAAATGCGCATGGAACCAAACACAGCCCAAGTCTTTATAGACTAAAACTCTTTTAGTTTAATACACAATATTTTGTTCTTTTAAGAAACAATATCCAATATTTTAGTACCTTAAGAAACTTTCTTTTTCAAATATATGTGCATACATTCTTAAAAATTGAAAATAGTTAACTCTAATTTCAAAAAGAGTGCTAATTAACTTTATACACATGTATATTATATAAAAAAGGATACCATCCAAAATAAAAGAAATTACAAATTAAGTCTAATTTAATTATTTAAATTAAATATAACTACCAGATAGATAATTAAATATATATATATATATATATATATATATATATTTTGTATAAATACATTTATATATGTATAATTTTAGAGTAGGTTCATTGACTAACTCGAGCTCGGCCCATGCCCAAGCCCAACCTGAGTGCATCAAATTACAAGGCGAGCTAGGCTCGAGTTGGAAAATTCAGGTATGACCTCGGACTCGGGCCTTAAGCCCAAATTTTAAGATCGGGTCTGGGTTGACCAGAAAATCGACCCAACCCGCCCAACTTGCACCCCTAAACACGTATCAATGATTTTGAGAACAAAAATCATATAAGTGTCAATCTCAAAATGTTGTCTCACACCCTTCCAATGCTTTAAATATATAGATAGATAGGATTTCTAGAGATTAATTAATTATGTTTTCATTTTAATGCAAAAGATTTGTGTTGTTGGATTTTGAAATCCAATAGTTTTGGAATATAATCTATCAATCTCTAGAGATTTTTCACAGTTTCAAGTGAACTTTCATTATTTTCATTTTACATTTTTAATGAAACAGCATATGGTTTTCCAAATTCAAAAAATGGAAAGTCCAAGCGGGATTGCGGGACCAGTTTAACATTCCTTCTTTTCATTTTTTTTTTTTTCTCTCTATACAAAAGACCACTATCTTCTTGCTTCTCCATATCTGCTTATGGCCAGTTCAAGAAAATACAAAAACAGAAAGGGCATGAATTAGTAGAAAGGATACAAACCCAACACAGCAGGGAGGGAGAAGATGGGGATGAAAAAAAAAAAACAAAGAAAGAAAGAAACGCTCTAAAAAAGGATAAAATAGAGTTTTTAAATTTTTAACGTGTCACCTAACGTCCCATTGAAACGGTTATTAACGTTTAATTAAGGGTACAATACAAAAACCTCCCTAATAGTTTAATTTTAGCAAAATTCTCTCTTCTATTTTAAAAAAAAATCGACAAAAACCTCCCTTCCATCAATGACCCATATGAAAAATGTTAAACCGATGATAATTTTTTTCAAAATACCTATTTTATTCATGTACTAATTATTGTATACCTATTTTTACTAAACGGTAAACCGCTTTGGGGAGATGACGATGAACAGCCATAATCAGCACCAGCAATCTTTGGTCATACCAAACAGTTAATGGCGTTTAGCATGGTGTTTGAAAGCATGGGCGCTTTTTGGGACTGATTTTCAAGAAAAAATTCGCATGCTTCCAAGACCCGTTTTTCACAAAAGAAAAAACATTTCTGTACGTAGTTAATGAGCAATACTATGCTGTTTGGAAAGATGATTTTCATCACCGTTTTTCATGTATGTGCTGACTGGTAAGCACTGTTGGGGGACATGCATTGGTGGGGTTTGTTGAAATGCCTGTGTGGATCCAATGTGGATCCAATGTGGCATCATTTTTTTGGAAAACGGCCATGCTTCCAAACATCCCTAGATTCAGAAGCTGTTGCAAACTTTGGTCCCTAGAGAACAATCAATCAGGGATGTTCTTCTAATCCGTTAAGCTATAGATGGTTAATTGGTTAGCCTTAGCAGTAGTTTTTCTCTTTAGGTGTCGTTTTTTTGTCTGGTTCTTTAATTTCTAGTAGATAGTTAATTCCTTTTTAGCTTTCTCTCTGTGTTTTGTTGGTTGGTTAGTTCTAACGTTTGTTTTAGTGGAGCTGAAGAGTATCCGAAGTAAGCGTTGCAGAGGTCGGCGAGCATTTCTGATAAGTAGAGGAACAGAGCAAGGCCAAAGAGCAATCCAATACAGATGTGTGTTATTGATCTCGAGATCGAGAGAGGCCATCTGAGGTTTCTTGAGAGCTCCATGAGAATGGAGGCAAGGATCTTGGTGTTCTCTAGTAAACGCCGTAAGGAGCGAATCCGATGTGTAGAACTCAAGCGCGTCAATGAAATTCCGATGAAACGAGCGCGGTATCTCTACAGCCATCAGCATCCACGAACATGATGATCTACGGTGACATCCCTGGGAGAACTCAGAGGAATGCTGGGATGGAGTTGGAAGCATTGAGATATCAAAAAATAGTTGGAGAAAGATTAACGGCGGCTTTGCGGCGCTTGATATCTCATCTCACCATTGAGGCACTTGATGTCTCATCTTGCCATTGAGGCACTTGATGAAGTCGAACAATATGACCTCAAAAACATGAATGATCAAGAAATCAATATCAAATCAAATTCCAAGCTCATGCGTGAACTGATAGAGATGATCCTTTATCAGGTTCGCCTCAGGAAACGATTCTTCTGGTACAACAACAATAATTCGAAGAGAAGAGAGGAGAGAGGAACATTACGGGACTTGGACTTGCTTGCGATCTCTTGCATGAACGATGCCCATTGACCTCCAAGCCCAATTATGTGTATGAACATTGCTCCATCAATGGCCTCGAAAAGCGCCTGATTAGAGATGAAATTTGCGGATTGAACAACGGGAAAGATTTCCTAAAGGGCCTTAAAGGCTCTGATCTTGTAAACTATCTCGAATAAAGAGAGAAAGTTTACAAGATGCAAAAACCGAGCTGTTCAAGATCTCTTTCGCTACATGGAGTTACAAGTGAAGATGACACGAGTCTCTCCGAGACAGAAAGCCATGAGCCAATTGGCTCCGCACTCCTCCACGCAGCTGCCAGCCGGCGGTGCACGAGGCCAGCCATAAGATTCATGCTTCCAAACACAGGAAATTCTCTCGGCCCTGGTATTGACTTGGCTCTCGTTCCTTTCCTCCACCAGTACCTTTCCCAGGCGGGTCCACCGTAAAGAAGAGCACTGATCATCTCTTTAACGTTTTTTTGTCTTGGTCATGATCATCGACGAAAGAGAGATATTTTTTAAATTTTAAAAAATAAAAAGGAGGTTTTTATATTTAACCCTTTCGTTAATGAGAATATTTAAATCCAGCTATATCACCAATTAAGGTATGTGTATATCGGCTTTAAGAAAAAAAAAAAAAAAAAAAGGGCCAATACTTCAAGACATTTTAGTGCCTGGATTCAAGCAAAATTGCATACCTATAAGTTTTCACAGACCGAATACATGGTCCGTCAGTCAGTCACTACTGATTTAAGAATGACAACTTTATTGCCCTTGGCAAGAGTAGGGTAGGGGTGCAACCTGGGTGGACTTGGGTTTATTATGTTAAAATTTGAATGGGCCTGGATTTCAATCTGGGTACCTGATTTGCACCTCTAGAAGGGTAGAAGCAGAGTATCCATTTTGAAGAATTTTACACAGTATTGGGCCTGCGAGAACCAGGTGCACTTACACTTTTAAAAATGTTTAATCTGAGCCCGGCCCAAGTTGCTGCCCTATTTCTGACTCTGAGTAAGTACAGAGCTGTAACCAATATTAAAGGCTTTTCTGACCGAGAATCTACTGGTGCTTGTTAGTGGTGAACTGGGGACGAGCCATTAACCTAATAGAGTCAGGACAAATTTCATGTTGGTTTGTGACTGGTGCTTAAGGTACTACCTGTACTTCTGTTACAGTCTACAGGTGCAGAAGATCAGGACTCGAAACTCCTCGGACAAAAAGATACTCCGTGTACTTTAGGCCAAAAGTGTTAATACATGCACAAAACAACAGAGATGGATTTATTAATTATAAACTCAACCAATTAAGGCTATGTTTGGTTTAATTTTCATTTCTTTTATTTTATTTACAATAAATTTTTAAAATGGATAAGAATGGGTAAAACTGGGTCTAATGAGAAAATATTGTTATGAATCAAACCCTTTTTTTCTTAAAAAATGAGTTCTTTTCAGATTGACAAGTGTCTTATCTCCTATGTAAGTACTTTTATAAAAATGCTTTCATAAAATTACTTTGATAAAAGTACTTTCATGAAAGCGCTTTAAAAAAAAATTCATAAAAATACATTTATAAAAGTGCTTTTTGTAAAAATATTTTTATAAAAGTGTTTTATAAAGTGTTTTTTGTAAAAGTACTTTTATAAAAATGCTTTCGTAAAAGTACTGTAAAAATAGGCCATGTTTGATTCAACTCTCATTCTTATCCAAGATGAAATTCTAAAATGGAAAAGAACTGTAAAAATAGGCCAACTGAGAAAATATTGCTATGACCCAAAACACTTTTTCCTAAAAATGAATTCTTTTCATACTAATAAATGTCTTATGTTGCACATTTCCATTCTTCAAAAAAAAAAAAAAAATCATGCTGGTATTCACAAACCGCCATTCTAGGTCTCCGACACTTAATGTTTACCACTCGGCATAAATGTTTTGTAAAAGTACTTTCGCAAAAGTTCTTTAATAAAAGTACTTTTCTAAAAGTACTTCCATAAAAATGCTTTCGTAAAAGTACTTGCATAAAAGTGTTTTTGTAAAAATACTTCCATAAAAGTGCTTTTGTAAGTCATTTTATAAAAGTGCTTTCATAAAGAGTTTTTTATAAGTGCTTCATTAAAAACGCTTTCATAAAAATACTTTCATAAAAGTGCTTCCATAAAAGTGTTTTCGTAAAAGTACTTTCATAAAAATACTTTCATAAAAGTCCTTTTATAAAAGTACTTTCATAAAAGTATTTACCCACCTAGGAGGGGTAAATGATACTCATGAAATAACTGGCCCCCACATAAATCTGAAATAGATTCTTGGTCAATGAAAACCAAAATCCCATTTACCATCTTTTTCCCCTCTCAAAAACCCAAAAAAGAACGCCCCCAAGAGTGAGGTTATCCAAAATTAATGAGAATTTCGCCTGCTTATATAAAAGGAAATCGATGCCTAATTATGACAATTAATGGATTACCTTACTAATCCGGGGAACCAATGACCTTACTCATCAGGGAAAAGAGCCTCTCTTTCACCTTCTGATCATCTTCATCTTCAATCTGAGACAGCGTCTGCTTTACCTGACTCCAGTTTGACGGAATCTCTGTCATGCCCGAGCTCTTCCTTATTCGGGGTAGACTCTGGCATTGACGATGGATGTAATAAGTTATCCCCATTGGCCGGTAAAGATGTTGGAGTGCAACCATCTCTTGGAATGGAGCCCATGTTCAACGGCTTCTTGTTTATCTGACAGGATTGAGTGTGTCGGGCCTTCGAAGAAGATATCACTCTTGGGTCTGTTCTCCGATGACAAAGGAAGTTGATACCCCAAACAAGTTCTTGGTAGAGCTGCAGAGTCTAACCTGATCGCCACTTAGATCCCACGGCAAAGTCAAATTATCCCTCAAGGCTGTTAGAGGTAGCCATGGTTGGTAGCGAGAAGAATTCGACTGGTTGGGAGAAAACCCATTGGTGGAGAATGGCTTTACTTGTTGATCTACGACTGTAATGTCATCGGCCGTACAACCGTCGGCCATCACCAAACCGTGGAGCTCCTGGCCAAGCATTGGAGACTGTTGATGGATCTGGCTTGTGTCCTCATGAGTACTGACAACGAGTTCCCGCAGCTTCATTGACACATTACACTGTGCCATAAACGAACTCTACGACCAGTTGATCTGCGGGTACCTGCAATCAAATTGACACAGTTAGGGCGGGGCTAAGACAAACTCAAGTAGAGAGAAAACTTGAAATGCTCACATCTAATTCCTAGCGAATCCAAGCTTTTTGACAAATGTAACAACCTGGGCAGCATAGACAACAATGTCTGCGCATGAATTCTGTTCATAGAATTAGACTTATTGTTGTTGCGCGCGCATAGAGAATCGACAGGGAATCAGAAAAAAAAGCTGGCCAAAAAACATCATGAATTGCAAAAGGGCCACTAAATATATTTAGAAGATTCAATCTTTCAGCAAATTGATGCACCTGAGGCGCTATTTTCCATACCTGCCCGGCAGTACTACTTTCTCTTTCGGACTTTTTCTTAGTTTCAAGTAAATGGTGAGTGAATAAATAACAAACAAAAACAGTAAACTTCAATCCATAGCAATGGATAACCGCATCATAGCACAAACCCATCTCAGCAAAAACAAGTATCTGGCTTTTCAATAAAATGATCCATGAAAAAAAAAAAAAAAAAACTATATATAATAACCCAAATTTGTATTTATGCTTTAGCTGTTAATTTGGTAGGCAAACTGCAGTGCATGCGTGAACAAATTCAAAAAGTCTCTTCCTCCGTTTTATTTTCCATGAAAGAGAAGTTAATTACTTAATGATAAACAGGTGATTATTGCGTGAGCGTTGGCCTACAAAACCCTAACAACTTTGTCAATTTTGGAAGAATCGTTTCAGTAATGTTCACTGATGTTGCAGAGAAGACCACCCTAATTTTGATATCCACTCAAATCTTAGCTGGACGGATGTGCACTTCATAACAATCTAACCTTGAGGAATAACTGTTTTTCCTTCTGTGTTGAAGTTGCCTGACATTGACAGTTGCCACTTTTGCTGGGGTAATATAATTGGCTTCTACTGTTCCGACTTCGGAGAGCATGCGTCCGACCAACTGCATTTTACAACTTTAGGCTTAATGGCTTAGATATGAAAATCAACAGGAGGTTGGATGCTTTTGTCCGATGAGCGAAGTAAAGCCCCTTCATCTCATGCAGTGGTCGTCTGTATAAGAAAAAGGGCTGCAAGACCGGTTCATGGGCCGCGATCGGGCTTAGGCCCTTAGCTTTTGTCAAATTCTGAATGGGCCCGGCCTAAAACCTGAGCTTGAAACTGTGTAAACTTGGTTCTAAAGCCCAGTCCGTGAATAGGCCTTGTAACTTAGGCCGGGTTTCTGTGAATTTATGTATATTTAATATTCGTCTTTTTATATTTATTAGTGGCCCGTATGGGATTTCTTAAGTAAAAAATAAAAAGCTAAGCAATAGAAAAACATAAAAATATACAATTATTTTATTTTTTTACTTTTAAATGATTATTTAATTATTTAAAAAGTTTAAAAGCATTTTTTTCTTGAACATGATAGCCATGTTCTTTTACACATAAATAATGCTAATATTCAATTAACATGAACTCTTAGAGTTTAAAAGTACATTTGGCCAAAGGAAGAAGTCGAACCAACACAAGACAATCAGAGCCTAACCAGAACCAAACCCGAAGTTTTGGGGTTGGGTTAGGGTTGACTTCACCTTGACCTACCCCAGCCGGATTTGCACCCCTAATAATAAACTCACTTTTGACCCTAAGGCTGTATTTGGAAGGAGTACAAATACAAATTTGTAGACTACAGAACTTTATATTTTGTATATATTTGTACTGAACACATTTGTATTTATACTCCTTCCAAATTAAACCAAAGGTTGTGTTTGGTTTTTGTGTAAATGCGAATCAATGTAAAACTACATTGTCAATTTACATTTGCACATGTTTGTTTTCGATTTAAATATGGAGCAGTGTTAAACTCCACTTCCGGTCTGTATTTTCACGCATTTGTTTTCTCATCAGTCAACTTTTATAATACATCAAAATCAATGTATTACTTACATCGACTATCACATTAAAAAAGCTCCAATGGTCCACTAAAATTTTAAACCCATCGATTGAGTTTTACATCAATGAATTTTCCACCAAAAACAAATGCAGCCTAAAGATTCAAAAGAGCCATCTTCTGCCCTCAAACTATGATGAAAGCACAATATTAAGCCCACAAATGACCACGATTATAAAACAAAAATAAATATATTTATTTAATAATTTACAGAGAATTTTTAAAGAAAAAAATCTAAGAAAATTTATTAATAAAATAATGAATTGGTAATAAGTATTTTCTATATTTTCTTCCCCACACAAAAAATAAATAAATTTCTAATAAAAATTAAGACAAAAAAAAACAGAGAATCTCTCTGTCTCTCTATCTCTCTCGTGTTCTTATATTTGTTTTGTTGCCGCTAAATCACTCGAAGATCTCACGCTAGTGGTGGCAATTGGCGGGTTGGGTTGGCTTTGGTTTGAGTTGAGTTTCAACCCAACCCATTTAACCCGCCAACCCGTTAATGACCCAATTATGTAAAATTAAATGGGTTGGCTTCAACCCAAACCTGCTTTAACCCAATGCAACCCGCCCAAACCCAATAATCTTATATTTATATACTTAAAACCAAAAACTAACTCCTTCCTAAAAAATAAGTGGTGAATGTTCGAATCACATTACATGCATTATTTTTACACAAGCATTAAAGCCATTTAACTATGTTCGGGCTTCGGATTTGACGAACTACTTAGATTCAAACCGATCAGACCAACTTGTACTATCTAATTGGATTGTCTTTGAGCTAATCACATCAAGAGTGGTTGAACCGTTAAGATTTGGACCAGTCCAGCCGGACCAGGTCCCGACTGGAACTATTCGAACCGGTCAGACCAGACCGATTCAGCTCGGTTGGGCCCGATCCTAATTAGACCGGTTCACTTTCGGTCGGACCAGACCAAGCCGGATTCGAGTCGGTCCTAGGTCAAAGGCTCCAAAGGATCTAGGTCAGCTAGCATCGTTGACCCAGGCTGGATTCAGGTCAGGTTGTATGGATACAACTCGAACCGATGATCCGAACCGGGCAAAGCAAGTAGGGTGGTTTCGAGTATGGACTTCACCCGGTCCGACCTGGTTCGGATTTGGATCGACCCGGATAAGCTTGTGTTGGGTCGGGCCAGGCTATGTGAATAATGGTTGGACCGGACGACCCAAACCAGGCAAAGCAAGCGATACTGAGCCATCCCGTTTGTGGTCTATTCCAAATTTGAGTTGACCCGAGTCAGTATATGTTGGTTCGGGTCAGACTACGTTGAACTGATCTGGACTTGGGTGAAATTGATTTGGATTTATGTTGGGTGGAGTGTGTTGATTCAAGACAAAACTAAATTTAGTCAACAATTAATAGAAAATTAATGCATTAATCATAAATTATTAAATTCAAATGAAGAAAATGAAAAAAGGCTAAAGAATTAGTACTTATGTTTGTAATGATTAACCCAACGGCTATCCATAACACAACCCAACCCAACCCATTTGAATTTAAATGGGTAGGGTGGGTTGATCACATAACCCGCCAAATAAATGGGCGGGTTGGGCGGGTTAGATTCTGGGTGGGTTGGGTGGATTCAGCGGGCTGGGTGAAAAATTGCCACCCCTATCTCACGCAATGTCATAGAGGTTGTTAAACTTATTCACATAAAGATGCCCCACTTGTCCACATGTCTGCTTGTTTCTGTTATTGCATGTACATCTGTCTATAAATATTAAACTATAGAATCATTCGAATATGATCATTCTTCCAACTCTTGTCCGCCCTAGAATCATTTTGGCCAGAACCCATGCCTACTAGAGATTACACAATCGACATTCCTTCTGATCCCAAATCGCCATATTACTTGCATCCCTCTGATCATTCTGGAGACGTGCTAATTTCACTTATCTTAATAGATAAAATTACCCAATTTAGAAAAGAGCGATGAGCAATGCCTTGTTATCCAACAACAAGTAGGTTTTCGTTAGTGGGTCCCTCATGAAACCAAAAGAATATTCACCAGACCTGTTTGCATGGAGGAAATGCAATTCGCTAGTCATCTCCTGGCTTTTCAACTAACTTGCACGGGATCTTCATGACAGTGTAGCATATGTGGAATGCACTATTGATATCTGGTGTGATCTTGAGGAAAGATTTTCACAAGGAAACACTCCTCGAATCTTTCATCTCAGACAAGAACTAGCCTTGATCAGGCAAGACAATTTGTTGATTTCTACATATTTCACTAAACTGAAGCCTTTATTGGATGAACTCTTAGTTTATATCCCGATTTCGGCTTGCACCTGTGGATCCTGCACCTATGAAGCAACGGAGCAACTCGTTACTGATAAAGAATGATAAAAGGTATTTCAGTTTCTTCGTGGATTAAATGATTGTTACAACACAGTTCGTTCAAATATCTTAAGACTAGATCCATTAACAAGTATCAACCGTATTTACGCAATGGTCATACAAGAAGAAAAGTACCAGACCTTTGTCAACCAATGACTCATTAGATTGAAACAGCAGCCCTACACGTTGGGAGCACTACAATCATATCTCAGACTCAACGCAATAAAGGACGTTCAAAACTGAAGTGTGAACAGTGCAAACGCACTGGTCATACCAAAGAAAAATGCTATGAGTTGGTTGGGTATCCAACCAATTAGGAGTCACGAGGCAAGAATAAACATAGTCCTCGGTCATCTTCCTCCTCTACTTAAATTGCCTCAACTGAAACAGGACCATCATTCACGAGTCTCACGCTAGAACAATATCAATAGTTGATGGATTTGCTGAACTCTAGCAGTGGTAAACGTCCTACTTCATCCTATTCTGCTGGTAATGCTACTGAACTCCAAAACATTCTTGAAAATAATTGGACCTGGATACTTGATAGTCACACATCAGACCACATGACCATCCTCAGGTCCTCTTCATTTGATAATCAGAGTGGTGTTAGACCTCTGCAACTTCCAAATGGCACTATTGTGCTGGTGGAATCTCAAACAACAGTAAATCTATCATCACTTCTCAAATTACCAAATGTGCCATGCCTGCCGAAATTCCAGTGCAACCAATTATCAGTTAGTAAGCTGACTACTTATACGAATTATGTTGTCATCTTCTTGCTAACTTTCTGTACCCACAAGAAACTGATTGGTGTTGATGTGGGTAATCTTCACAATGGGTTGTGCGTGTTCTCAGACCATTAGTCGTCACACAATCACATTGCATCAATTCCGTCCAATACACAAACATGGCATTATCGACTAGGTCATGGTTCCCATGGTCGCTCTCCCTCATACCAGATTTACATGTCTCTTATTCAAATAAAGATTGTTGTAATGCCTATAATAAGGACAAAATGGCATGGGTACATTTTTCCTGTGCGACAGGCCAGATCCAATTCATGTTTTGATATCATTCATTGTGACATTTGGGGGTACCGTACCGTGTCTTTGTCTAGTGCTCACTATTTCTTGACAATTGTTGATGATTGTTTACATACCAATTGGGTTTTATTACTCAAACATCAGTCTGAAGCATCTATTTACTTGTAACAATTTTGTGTTTGTGTTAATACTCAATTTCAAACATTAGTCCGTAGCATCCGTTCAAATAATGTGCTTGAGTTTTGTTTAGGCTCAATGAAGTCTTTCTATGCTTCGCATGGTATTGAGCATCAAAGGACTTGTGTTGACACACCCCAACAAAATGGCGTGGCTGAACGAAAGCAAAGACACCTGCTAAAAATGGCACGTGTTCTTCGATTTCATGTAGGAATTCGTATCATATTTTGGGGAGAATGCATATTGATTGTAGTTTATTTGATCAACCATTTGCCAACACTACTACTATACGAGAAATCTCCTTATGAGGTATTATTTGGAAACAACCACGTTATGAGCATTTGCATGTATTTGGATGCTTATGTTATGCTCGGATTCATGGGCATTGTCATGATAAATTCTCTCCACGGTCTATAAGGTGCGTGTTTGTCGGATATTCACATGGTTAGAAAGGATACCGAGTCTACAATTTGGATACACAACAAATATTTGCCTCAAAGGATGTTCAATTCTATGAAAATCAGTTCCCATCTATTCATGATGATAGAACAACTAATTCTGGGCCACTTAACATAGTGAGACCTCTTGAACATAACCCAATCATCTTGGATGAAACATGGCCCAATCAGACCCAAATTCAAGCCCATGACTGAAATCCATGCTCAACATGTAGAATAAACCCCATTATAGCCTAAACAAATAAAAGCATCCCAACCTGAACAACCTCAGGATCAAATTCCATATACACCTTCAAGGCCCAACACTAGGCCCATGAGAACCACCCATATTCCCAAACAATTTTAGAAATTTGTGTGTCCCACATTAACCGCCACTCATTTATCCACAGCCCACTCATTAACTCACCTTTTCACTTCACGCCCCACTGCCTTTACAACTTCATTATTACAAGTATGTAAACCCAAGTCATATGCGCAAGCGGTTTCAGATCCAAATTGGTGTGAAGCTGTGGATGTTGAATTAAAAGCACTTAACAAGAACCAAACTTGTATGTAATTAGGAATTATATCAAATGGACGTGAATAATGCATTCTTACATGGAGATTTACATGGAAAAGTATACTTGTATCCTCCTCCCGAACTACTTAAAGAAGGTGATTCCCATGTATGCAAATTACAACGATATCTTTACTAGCTCAAACAAGCTTCACGGTAGTGGTTTGAGAAACTTGTTGCTACTATCCAGAATCATGGATTCAGTGCATCTGGTGCAAATCATACATTGTTCACATCCTCCTCTCAAAACAATTTCATTCACGTATTTGTGTACGTTGATGATCTTGTGATCATAGGAATACATCCAAATCAAATACAAGCCCTTAAACTGTATCTTGGTTCATGTTTTCACATTAAGGATTTAGGGCCCCTCCACTATTTTGTAGGGATTGAAATCACACGATCCCAATAAGGTATACACCTCTGCCAAAGGAAGTATACACTTGATATTCTTCAAGATGCAAGTATGACAGGATGCAAGCCTAATACCTTTCCCTTGCTCCAACAACAACATCTTGCTCGTGCCTCTGGACTTTTGTTAACAGATGCAGCCCAATATAGAAGACTGGCTGGAAGGTTAGTATATTTGATAGCCGCATCCCAAACATAACATTTGTTGTTAATATCGTTACTTAGTTTATGAGTGCTCCATGGCAAGAACATTGGGATGCAGTCGTTCATGTTCTCACAAATTTGGAAAACACAATTTCTCAAGGGATTCTCTTGTTTGCAACAAATGACTTGGTTCTTAAGACCTATTATGACTCAGATTGGGCTGGTTGCCCAGTTAGTAGATATGTTCAACCATAAGTTATATTACAATGTTGAGAAACTCTCCTTTATCTTGGAAATCAAAGAAACAAACCATTGTTTCAAGGTCTTCTACAGAGGTAGAATATCGAGTTATGACAATTGCTACAAGTGAATTCCTATGGTTGAAGAGTTTATTTATTGGCATAGGACTACTACATATTCAGCCCATGCAACTACATTGTGACAACAAAACTGCAATATACATATCCACCAACTTAGTTTTTCATTAAAGAACCAAGCACATTGAAATTGATTGTCAATTTGTACGTCACCATATTCAGTCTCAAACAATTTCCACTTAATATATATCCTCTAAAACTCAGCCGGCAAATGTTTTCACCAAAGCCCTTGGATGAAATCACTTCCATTCCTTATTAACTAAGCTGGGCATGTCTCTCCTTAATCAAAATGATGTCCAACTTGAGGGGTATTATTCTTAGAGGTTGTTAAACTCATTCACGTGAAGATAGCTGAATCAGTTAAGAGGCTGTTACAAGTGTCAGTCCATTTGTCTACCTATTTCTGTTATTGTATCATATACATTTGTCTATAAATATTTAACAACAAAATCAATTGATCATTCTTTCAACTCTTGTTAACATGTGATTACCATTTATCAGCACTCTCCATAATGCCATAATGCCCACAGCACATCCCTACCGTGTATTCGGGAGATGTTCCCAATACAAGATAGGGATGTGATGTGGGGCATTATGGGGCACTGATGTTAACTCCTCTGCACCTATCACTGACGAATACAGAAGATCTTTTAATGAAGAAAACAAAGGATCCACGTAAGAGCCGCTTCCCCAGAACGGCCACAAAAAAAGTGTCGTGCAAATTGGACATGGAAAATTACTACTTCGCCACAGTGTCGTTTAATGACAAATCATCCCAAACAAACTTGCTAAAGGGAGTGAAAAATGTAAAAAGGCGTGGAATTAAGGTATTTTATTCCAAAAATATCTATTCTCATATGACATGTAGTTTATCCTAAAAAATGTTATAATATAGGGAAAGGATTTATATATTTTCTTAAAAATTGACAAGAGAATTATTAAAGTTGTTTTTAAAAAAAGTCCTTGGACCGATGCCCTTTCATATTTTTTCCATTTATTTTGTAAAAAAAAAAATTGATAAAAGAATTGTTTAGGTTAGTTTTTAAATAAAATCCTTGGACCGGCACCCCTTCATATTTTCCATACGCCTTTAAGAGATCAAGTAACCATTCTCAGAAGAAAATATAAATAGTTGTTGATGAAGGGTCCAATAAGTAAAACCCAGATTGTTTCTTTAGTAATAAGCAAAATAGAGAATATGTTTTAGTAAATATGTGAAACTGATAAACCCATAGTTGAACAATGGGGTGGTCGATCCCACGGCAAAGGGTGGTCTACACATCAATCAAGGTAAGAATAAAACGTAACCTTGAATTGATGTATGTTACGTTGTTATTGTATTAGATGCAGCTTCACCTCATTGGCGTACGTACGTTATTATTAATTTGTTGCCAGTTGCCACCACCAAATAATCACCATTACTCTACAATGAGGTGCCCTTGGATTGAATTATTATTTTTGCTGTGTTTAACACTTGGATGGGATATTCGGATGTTTAACACTTCCTATCCAAGAAAAGAAAAGTAGACTTGATCAGTTGTGAGGTTGGTCATTCCAGTTCCAACTGTTGGAGTGATCAATGGCAGTTTTCGTACACGTGTATCCATTACACAAGTGTCAGACCCCACCCATGCCTCCCTCATTACGATATAGATCAGGAACAAGGTTGTCCAGGCGGATGTGGTTAGTACTAGTAGTCATCGATCGTGGTTCCTTTAAATGTTTGGGCTACCTACCTACTCGCAAGGTACTAGGTGGGTAGCGTAGCTCCCTAGTTGTAATTACTAATCCACCTTGGATTCCACCGGAAAACAACCGTTTATACTTGTTGGAAGTTGAATGCAAGTTGAAACTTTCCTACTTTCTTTATCCGCGCTTGCTTGACCCACTTTCCGAGGTGAGGTGAGAGCCCAATTTCGTAGTCGTAGAGTAGAATCCAACCTGGAAAGTTATAATTATTAGCATACCACAGAGATGGAGATAGATACAACCGAACAGAAGGATATTTTCGTCATTTTATTAAGTTAGGCATCTCCCTTTTTTTTTCTTACTTCTTACAAAAGCAATGTTGGGTGTGAGTGTGACTTTTTTTTTTTTTTTTCTTTATTTATCAGCAAAATATAAGCAGGAAATCTTTTACAGACACACAGTTTTGATGACCAAAGCGAACCTAACCCCCATGTGACCGTATCCTATATCTTAACCATTTATTTTCAGACACGTGGCGCACGCTGCTTCTTCACCCCCACTTTCTGTCTCTAAAGTCTAGACTCTACTATCCCCCACACTCCTCTTTCTTTAGGTTTGTTTCAACTTTTAACCCTACACAGGTGGCCTTTAGCCTTAAAAGGTAGAAGGGACATTTCACACCCATGCCCATGCCAGCGTTTCAAGACACCTTTCCAGTTTTAAGGGGTGATGAATTGATGATTACCGAAAAAACAAAAAAATGTTTCCAGGATGACCAGGAAAGATGAAGCAAAGCAACATGGAGACTATTTTTAATGGGTCCTACCACAAACCCTAAAGAGTTGCATTTTTCGTTGTTTTTGTTTACTTGCATTTCACAAACTTTAGGCCGATTTTTATTTGTGGTACCCCAGAGAGAGAGAGAGAGAGTTCTAGAAAAGAATGCATTTCATTTTCATTTCATCACGAAGATCATACACAGATGCGCAATTCCACCATGTCATGACAAAAGTAAAATGGCGAAATGATGTGAAGGAAAAAGGAGACCCCCCACCCACTACAAACAATAATACAGCAGCGATGTTACACGACCCCAGACCCAAAAAAAAAAAAGGGAGAGAGAATAAATTAAAAGAAAAATAAGAAAGAAGATAATCCTTTAAACACACAGAGATAAACAAATAAAAACAAGAAATCGGCAGGACTCTATGAGAGGGTCGCATAGATTGGGTTTCTCTCTTAGTTGTTTGGGTTGCTGCGGAATGATCCCAATGCCTTGATAGCTGCCGCTCTCAGAATGTACTGGTGGTATGCAGCTGCAGCGAGTGCTCCAACGAAGGGACCAACCCAGAAGATCCACTGTTCATTAATATTACATTACCACCATCATCAATCATAGCCAGACTACAAATTAATTAAATGAACAAGAATCAGACTAGAAATCCTTTTAGATTTTAGTTAACAAAAAACTTACATGATCGTCCCAGATTTTCTCTCGGTTGAAAATGACGGCAGCTCCAAAGCTTCTGGCCGGGTTAATACCGGTACCGGTAATTGGGATGGTGGCCAAATGCACCATGAAAACAGCGAACCCGATTGGCAAGGGAGCCAACACCTGCAGCGCACAGGAAATAAATATATAAGGAAATTAAACATGAAAAACACCGGCACATCTCGGAAATCCTTGACTGATCACCCCCATAGTCCATAGGCCATAGCGGCATAGCGTATAATTAAGCATTAAAAGCTACGTACAGGGACATGGGAATCGCGTGCGTTTCTCTTGGGATCTGTGGCAGAGAAGACTGTGTAGACAAGCACGAAAGTACCAATAATCTCAGCTCCCAGGGCAGTTCCTTTTGAGTAGCCAGCGTTAACTGAGTTAGCACCACCTCCATTGGCGTTGTAGGCGTGCTTCATGAAGGCCTTCACCAACCCAACTCCGCAAATGGCTCCCAAACACTGAGCAACCATGTAGGCCACAGCACGGATCAGCGAAACCTTGCGCGCCAAGAAAAGTCCAAAGGTTACAGCCGGATTAATGTGACCACCTGTATTTCAGAAGAAGAAAAGCAAATTAAGAAACCACCACACAAGAAAGCTCAAGTGAACAGACAAAGAAAAGAAAAAAAAAAAAAAAATCTACGAGGTTGGGAAGGGTCGAACCAGAGATTCCGGCAGTGCAGTAAACAAGGATGAAAATCATGCCACCAAAAGCCCAAGCTATGCCCAGAAGACCAACTCCAGCGCAGGCGTCGCCCTGCTTTGAGTGACCGATAACAGTGGCCACGGTGACATATAGGAAGAGAAGGGTAGCGATGAACTCGGCGATTAAGGCTCTGTGGAAGGACCAGAGCTTGAGCTCACCAAAATCCAGCAGAGGAGCTGGTGGTGGGTCTGTATAATCCTTCCCATGATGGCCCTGTCCTTCCTCGCTTACTTCCTTGGTCATCTTTCAAGCCTTTCTCTCAAGACCTCTCTTGCGGAACTGCAGAACTCGCTTAATCTCTCTCTAACTCTTCAGTCGTGACTCGTGAGACTGGAGAGAGGGGGAAAGGAGAATTTATGGATAAGAGCTAGGGCTTTCTCCACAAATAAAATATTATGAAAAGACAAAAAATTGAAGTGAGAGAAAGAGTTCTTCAGAGAGAGTAGAAGTAAAGACGAGAGAGATCGAAAGAGAATGGTGGGCCCAAATACAGCGAAACCATGTGACTGGCTAATCATCTCCTTGTACCCCACAGCCCACAGCGCAGCCTGGCATCCAACAAAACAAAAAACCACTCTTCGTCCCTTCCCAACGGTTACATTACATAATACATAATACATACCGTCTCCGTATATTTTTTTCTCCTATACTCTTTTTCCGATACCGTTCTACAAATAATCGGTAACTGTGTGACAGCTGTCCAGAATTGGTGTAACACACCAGTTATCTCTCACTTGAGTCTAGTAACAAGTAAGTATAGGGGGAAAAGCGTGGGGAGATGGAGATCCCTAGTCAGTAGTCCCTACTCCTTGTCTCTCTTTCTATTCATAGTAGAATTCATTTAAAATACCGATAATGCCCTTGTTTTGATCCGATACGACAAATTCATGCCTCGCGTTCTGACGTCTGAGAATTGATTAGTGCTAATAAGTTTTTGTTAAGTAACATTAATGCCCAAATTAGTCTTCTGAAGCGACATTAATTGGACGAAAATGTCCCAGACATTCTTACAATTTATTTACCCATGTAATTCTTCTGCTTCTTTCTTGTTATTTTTTGTCGTCTTTCAGTCCACTTAGCAGCATTTGTTCGAGAAATTCCCGTACTCCTCCCCCCCGCTGGTTGGGTTTAATTTAATTTTATTTTCTTAATTTCTTAAGTAGGTCTTCGCATTTTAAATAGAATGAGCACGCAATCGGAGGACAGGATGAGACTTGCGAATGGTAAATTATTAAGGGATGAACAGGAATAAAAAGTGAAGCACACATTAGATACGATGTATGCGATTTACATGCTAACTAGACAGAATCTCAGAAATACGCTGGAGGCTGGAACAAGGTCCGTGATATAGAGAAAGATAATCTGACGGAACAGAGCGGATCAGCACTGAGCAGATGTTAGAATAGAGCACAACAGAAGTCCATCGACAGCAGGTGATGAATCATGAAACCTGCTGTGGTAGGACCCACCATCATTCCATGAGGATTGACGAACATGTTACCCCCCCACTCTAATCTTTTCTATCTTACCCGCTTGGACGGTATGCAAACACGTCCAGAGAAAAAGTGTTTATAAGAAATCAACTGTCATTCCAATCATTTGATCAGAAAATGGTTTTTTCGTAAGTACTTACTATTTTCTCTACTTGTGGGGTCCTTCATTCCGCTCCATACTAATCAGAAGGCCGATGATACACTGTATTTCTGTCGGTTGAAAATTCCATTAAACTTCCATCTTTCTCGTATAAAATCTGATCTGCCTACTGGTGAGGCTCGCAGCTAAACCAAAATCGATATTATCATCAGACGGTTGCAGCTTTTCGACTTTTATTGCAATGACTGTGATCATCTTTCGATTAGGAGAGATCAATAATCAATTTAAGAGGTGGGGGGACCCAATGGCTTAGATGCTGTTTGGATCTAGGGGTGCGCTGCAGGCTACAAGTATTAACATTCTCTTATTTGAGCTCGGTTAATTAACTGAAAGGTGGACCTGCTGAGAGTAGAGACAGCCCAATAGCTATTGGCTAATTAAAAGTCATGGAGAGAACACATGGTGCTAGTTGGCAAGGACCAGGGAGACATCTGTGGGGTGGGGGCCCATATAGACTCCTTCATCGTTATCTGAAACCTTTTATTTTATAATAAAATAAAAAAAAAAAAAGATGGGGTTGGTTAAGATAGTAAGATGCTTCGTAGTGTGTCCAAGCTGTACATGTTATCCTTTATCTGCACATTTTTCATATAACCACCTAAGCTGGGCCTCATCTTTCCCCCAAAAAAAACAAAAAAAGAAAAGAAATGAAAAAAAGAAAAGCGTTGGCCGTTACAAATAGGGACGCAGCAGGTGGGTCAAACCGTATTTGAATACGGGCAGGCACCTTAAATACTGTGGATGCTCTGATACATCCGTACATCATATATTCATATACGTGGGTCCGGTATCTAACCCGAGACGAATCACTACTGAGTACTCAACGATGTATCATATCTACGGTGCTCCAAGCACCTATTCAAATCAGGGGCACACACATAAATCTTTATGGCTTACATTCCTGGTCGTTCAATCTTGAGCACAGCCAACAGCAAGCCAAGTCACACAAAGCTATGATGATGAAAATAATGAAATAGGAGGCCGGACCTTTTCCCCTCTCTACGAGGAGATGTGGTCCTGCGTCTGAATCGTGTAAAATTTAAATTGGTTTCACTTCCACGGTTCTACCATTTGTTTTTTTACTTGTTTAGCTGCATTTTATCATTGCCCTGTTTTTTTAGCTTAAATTTTATTTTTGTCACTTTCGAGCTGCGTGTCGCATCTTGGACAAACGGCTAGATGTTTCCAGAGTGTTCTTTCTAACCGTTGCGAGGAAGCAAGGGAGAGAGAGAGCGGCGTTTTGCGGCTTTATATTTTGCAACGGTCACATTCTCTCTCTCTAAATATATGCTTTGGTTTGGCTTGACGAGGACTCGAGGAAAACTGAGATGGCATGGGAGATGGCACCACCTAGCGCACGTTAAATGCTGGGGCCCTTGAAAGCAACCTGGCATTTCCGAGGAGATTCCGACGGATAATGATGATGTCTTTAATAAGATATGCTCCCGTTTTAGCTTATTAATGAAAAGGATTTCACGGCTCCATTGACAAAAGTGCCCCCCACCCTCTACCTATGGTTCCAGTGTCTTCTGCGCTTTTTTTTTTCTGAATTTCTTTCATCCATTCTTAGGGAGTCGCGACTAGAGAATCAGCTGGTTCCAGTATAAGATAATATCACCCAAAAAAACCGGTTCTTATCGTTCTATTCATTCTTTTATTTTACTTTGATTTTGTTTAGTGTATAATACATATCAAAATCTATATATATGGTCTATATCAGCATGCCTCTCCTTGTTCTGTTATTCTTATCCTATAATTTCTTTGATTTTTTTCTCTCTTCTTCCCACCATTTTCGTCAAGTCATATCACTATTATCGCACCAATTACTCAAAAATATTCTTACAATCTCTCTTCTAAAATATTTTTTCTAAGCCATTAGGAACATATCATGTTTCCCCACTCCCCAGTCAATTCCTAAAATCTCTCTTCCCAATCTATGTCCACTCTCTTTCATTTAAAATATTCATATCAATTAATAAATAATTAAATACTGTTAATATTTAATCCAACCCATATCCATTGAGTATTAAATATTGGTTTTATAAAAAGTTAATAAATACGGTTTATAAATTACCAAAATTAATAAATATTGTTATTAATTAACTAATCATGACTTTTTAAAGTATTTTGGGTAAATATTGTTATATTCATGTAATTAACAACATTTTAAAGAAATTGAAAACTCTTTAACTAATTCCTATAAAATTGAGAATTATATTTAACAATTATCAAAAAGTATAAAATTTTAGTTATTGTTATTATTATGGTTAATAACCAAATGCAGATGAGGGAATAAAATATTATAATACTGGAAAATGAAATTATTAATTAATTTATATTGAAAAATAAAAGATAAATTAGTGTAATTTTGTTAATAAAGTACCTAATAAAAATAAATATTTAATAACAATTTAAAATAATTTTCAACAAACCACCATAATTACACAATTGTAATAAATTTTTCAAAATTTTTCAGAAAATAACATTGTGGAAATTAAAAGATATAAATTTTTTTAATGTTTATTTAAAATGTATTAAATAATTAATAAAAATTATTGGACTATTTTAGAAATTTTAGGAAAATTTATTACATTTGATAAATTTTGGAAAACTATTAAAAAATTATGTAATTTTCATTGTAAATTATTGCAAATTAAAGATAAAAGAGTATGGGAAAGGGAAAGTGTATTTTGAACCAATAATTACACAAATTATTAAGATAAATTAGTATAATATTGGAAAAAGGAAATTATTGATTAGTTTATATTGGAAAATATAAGATAAATTAGTGTAATTTTGTAAGTAAACCATTTAAAAATAACTCAAATTATTTAATAACAATTTAAAGATAAATTTAAATTAATTTTCAAAGTTACACAAATGTAATAATTTTTTAAAAGTTTTCATAAAATTACATTTTTGAAAATTATTGACAATTTAATGCACTTTTAGAAATTTACCATGTAGTTGTTACTCAATATATCCTTCTAACCATTTTTTGTCATCAAATTGAATATTGGGTTGATAGGGAGTGGGCACTTTGCCTTCAACCCGCCCAACATTGGGGATAGGGCAAGGAAATTCAAGTATTCTCCATCATTGTTGAGGAGTGGGCTCCGAGCCTTGAACTCACCCAGCATTGAGTAGGGAAATTTGAGGATTCCCTGTCCCTAACAGGGAATGGTTGTCTATCTTTGAACCCGCTTGACGCTAGGGATGAAGTGAGGAAATTTGAGGATTCCCCGTCCCTAATGGGGAGAGGATGGCTTGCCTTGAACCCGCTTGACATTGGGGACAGGGCAGGGATGGGGTAGAATGTCTTGACTACAGGGCAGGGATAGGGATGGAGTTTCCTGCGCTGAACCCGCCCCATTGCCATTCATATATAATTGTTAATTATTTGTTTTATTAATGAAAATATTAGCTTTTGTAATTATTTTTATTTATGTAAAGTCAATCAAAATTTTATTTAAAAATAATGAAAATTAGTATAAACGATTAATAAAAAAAATTATTAAAAAAATATTTATTTATATTAAATTAACAATAATTATTTTCTGTAAATCAACATTAAATGAAAAATATAATTTTTAAATTTTTAAATATTAACAATAACTTTAAATACTTTTAGTTAATTAACATCAAATTCTAATTATTAATAGTAAATAAAATTATTCAGCCTTTCATACTTTTCCGTACATCACACGAGTCTCCGCTTGTTATATAGATATGTAATTAATCGTCCGGCCCTTATCAATTCGCTTTCTTATAATTAATTAAATTAAAAGCTAAAATAAAATAAAGGGGGAATGCCATTCTGATCTATCAATTTATATTGCCATAAAATTATTGTATCTATCGTCTCGTCGCCCCCCCGCATTGTGTCAGCATTCAGCTGATTTTGGAAGAAATTGGTCCATCCCATCTATTCCTAATTCCTACCTTTCAAGTGTCAGCATATCATGATGGAAATTTGGAATCTTGGATGATGCCGGGTTTGATTTATTTGGCCCAAATCTTTAGACTACATTTGAAAGGTGAGTACAAATACAAATTTATAAGCGTAAAACTTTGTATTTTGTATTATTTTTTACGAATTTATATTTTATATATTTATTTTTATAAGGAAAAGGTATAGTTAAGTGAATCCAAATATGCCTATTCGGATCGTTGGTTCAATAAAGCAATCCAAACAGCTAATGAAAGAGAATGGCTGAGTAGCAATCTCAATTCTCATCCGATCCGTATTTATTTATTTATTTGTTTTTGTTAGGGGGACGGGGGGGAGGGGGGGGTGGGAAAGAATATCCGACTCTGTGGATGACGATGGTATGTTTGTTTCCGAATATGCGTATAATCGGGAATAATAAGACGGAATCAACAAAAGTGGGAGTGGGGCCTCAATCATTGATAACCACAAGGTTACCACTACAGACTGTGATGGATAAATGTTAATGGTCGGCTGAATTTAAATTTTAAATTGTAGTTATAACCAATTAGAAAGAAAGTATGTTTATCTCCTAACCACCAAATAAAATAATATAGAATTATTTTGTTGAAATGAAGTTAATTAAATCTTAATTTAGCTTTTGTCAGACTTGAAAATAAACATGGTGAAGTCAGTCTCAATGGATGTGGTCGGTGTGGAGGCGGAGCTAGAGAATGGTCGGTGTTCGCATTCCCACGTCAAAAGGATGGAAGACTTTTGAAGCTAGTAATGGGTCGGCTTAAACAGTACACCCGTTTTGACCCAACGGATTCGGTTTGGGTCATGTGAATATTTTTGTTTTTATTTATTTTTTAAACCATTACTTCAGCAAAAAAAAAAAAAATCAAAATATTCTAAGTCTCGAACTGTAATTTCTGTTTTGAGAAACAAAGAATTAAGGGTCTGTTTGATTTATAGGTAGAATCGGAATAAGAATCGTAATCAAAATCCTCTAGAATCAGAATTGAAATGATCTATTCCCATAATTTGTTTGGTTCAGACAGGAATACAAATGGGAGTTGGAATCAGCAAGAATGAGATTTCATTCCTAAAGGAGGGCAGAGAATGACCATTCCCTCAAATGGAGAAATGCCATTCCTGCAGAAATGGGAACAGGATTCTAATTGTGTCTATTCTGACTCCAAACCCTTATTCTTGCACACCAAATGAGGCTTAAGCTGTTTTTATTTAATAAAATGTTTTTTTTTAAATCATCAAAATAATGGTTTTTAAAATGGAAACAAACTTATAAATTTATGAAATAAGATGCCAAATCTTTGGTGTCGGTTTTGTAAGACTTACAACCAAGAACATGATTTTTATATATTTTATGTTTTTCCTTTGAGAATCGATTTATGTTCAAATAATCAAGAACAATAAAATATTTATATTTTCAAATATAAGCGTTAGAATTTAGAAATATCATATTACAAGATTTTGCATCGTACATATTTTTATTTATAATCTTTTCAAACTAAAAAACTGAATATTAGTCAGATAAACAGGATGCCTCCCTTCAATTCAGAAAATTACAAATGCTGGTTGCGCTCATATGCTTTTCCCCAATTATAACTGTGTTTGCCATACAATGCGCTGCATTAATTTTTCGTCCGTTTACGTGATAAATTCACAGCAGACAAAAAAAAAAAAAAAAAGTTACCTGATATGAGCTATCAGCAGCATTTTTCATCGCTCAACCGCTCATATGTCAGAGATGATCATGACGTGGGCTGGGCTCAGGTCAGGTTTGACAGTGTATAAGTGTATTAACGGCCTTTAGATTGATTAGGCCTAATAATATGTCTGGGCCCATGATGGATATCTGGGCTTATCCGGAAAGTTATATACGGACCAAGCGGGGCTGGGAAGAAAAAAAAATCTGCTTGGGCTGGAAATTGTGGGCCGGATCAGGTTATAAATGAGCATCCTAACTCATATGTAGAATTTTGTCATCGGCAAAATGTGTTGGTCTAAAAATTTTCATGAAAATTCAGGTTCGCTTGTAGTGTTGGCATGGCAAGGTTTTTCATATGTTTTTGAAACTTACCGAAAAAACTCATATCACCCCAAAAGTGAAAAATGAAAAATTTGGGAATCTGATCATCACTCTTCACTCATGGATTGAAGTGAGACAGTGAAGCGCACGCCTCAAGTCAAACCCTTCTTGCCTCATCTAAAATTCAAGAAAACTACATAATAGCTTAACTAATGATCTGTGGATCCTAAGAGTTGGCAAAATCCAAATAGTACATTCAAGTAAATGGCAATGTTACATACGTGCACAAACAAGGTCAATTGTGTAACAACCCTCAATTGTATCATATAATTGAACTTGGATTACACTTGCAATATTTCACAAACACACGGAATTGATGATTATGTGTGTTTATTAGAATTGAAAATCATGAGTAGGTGTTGGATTAAATTTATGGGAACTCGATATGGATGGACAAATTTGCTCAGTAATCAGGAGGAAGTAACTTAGGCTCCATTTGGATAAATTTTTGCTTTTGTGCTTTGGGTGTAAAAATTAAAATTGAACCAAAAAGTGTTTTGAGTATTTGGTAATAATTGCTTTTATTAAAATATTACACTCTAAAACCAAAACACTTTTTAAACTCTAGAGCAGAAATCCTAAATTCTGCTTTTGGATTTCAAAAGCACAAACCCTGAAACTTATTCAAACGAAACCTAATTTGTGGATTGGATAGCAGGTTTTATTTGTTGAATAACAAGTTATAAAGAAACTATCTAGTGTTATCGAATTTTTTCCTTTTATATTCCTTTCTTGAAAGATGCTACGATAGATAACGTGTCGTTTTTCTCTAAAGAGATTTTGATATGTATTGAGCCGTATCAGCTAATATATATTGTATTAGAAGCTTCCCGATACATCTCTCCAAGGGGTGTAACCCGATTCAAGAGGTACACGGGCCTTAAATCGATCCCTCTGAACCAGATCGAGGAAAAAAAACTAATAAAAAGGGGGGAGTGACACACTATAATCCGGTACACCCCTACCGGCCTATCGGACTGTATTGATATTCTAAACCTTTTTTGTACATATATGGAGGTTTTGGTGAAATGGTAAAAACCTTCGTATTTACCTAACTTACTCAACCCCTGTAGTTTGAGGTTAAAATTCTTTTGAATTTTCTCAATTGGGCTTCGGCTGACAAATTCAGGCTTTGAGCTTGGCCCAGGCATAAGGTCCAAGTTTCAGAATTGAGAACAAGTTGGCCTTTGAACTCGACTCAAGTGATCAAGCCACCTGAGTTGCACTCCCTAGCATGAGATCCCCACTTTTTTACCCCCTTCCACCAATTTGCCACCGGCTGAGGTTGGTTTGTTTCAGCAGAGACACTAGCTGTTGGTCACCGCCGGTTGGAGAGGGAGAGAGTGAGCATGAACAGAATTAGGTTCAGTGCAGCAAAAGAGTGAGAACAAGAGGAATCTGGCGGGAGAGGAAAATGAAACAAATGAAACTAACGATGTTTACTCTATCTCGCACATTTGAAACATGCATGCGCTTGCCCTAATAGAATCCGGACTCCCAAACATCACCCAAATCACCCAGATTTAGCTCTTCATATTCAAAATAAACCAACTTTACTGGTTGATAGAAGCTGAGATATTCTCTGACAGTCATTAACCCAACCAGACCACCGTATCTCCAGCCTCTAGATGACTAGATGGATGCTAATATGCGAAAATGTGGTTTCCTTATTATGAGATTATCTCCAGAAGCCAATGTGATGGCCCAAACTGAGGTGTCATGGAAGTGGTTCAACTAGGGTGGGCGAAACTGCCTAAACCCAACTAGGTTGTTTTGGGATTTAGGTTGAATTGGGCTTGGCTGGGCCAGCTTAAGCTTGTCCTTAGGCCTCCCCATGTTGGGCCATGCTTTGGGCTATGAATATTACTCATAGGGTCTGCTTTGGCTTTGACCATAACCAGTCCGCCCTACTTGCACCCCATATATGGACCTTGAATGATCCATGCTTGAAAAAAGGAAATTAAAAATATCAAACTGTGGGTCTTTTTTTATAATCAAATTGGTATTATCGGTTTTTGAAAAATCGGTAACTGAAATTGAATCGAAGCCAATCAGTTAATTGGTTGACTGGTCCAGCTAATTGTCGATTTTTCAGTTTTTTAATTTTTATAATACATATTATAAAAAATTATAAATATATATATATAATATTATCTTTTAAATAATAAATAATATATCATATTATATATATATTATTGGTTAAACTGGTTGGTTCGGTTAACTATTAATTTTCTATATTTGTTAACCAAAACAGAAGTGATACCTTCAATTTTTTAAAAACACTGAATCGAAATCAAATTAATGTATTGAGTTAACCGATTTTTCGATTTTTTTCTCTCACCCCTCGTACACATAGATAGATATGATATCCACTAATAAAGACAATAAAGTTGGAATCGTGGTAGAGAGGGAATGAAGATAGCTGCAAACTCAACTCCCACGCTTTTATTAGCGACAAACATGGATTGTGGCTTCCCTTGTTTTGTCAGAAAGATTAGACAAGCACGTGGAATAAAGGAAAATTACAAAAACCGTAGTAACTAAACTAGAATCTTGTACCGATACAACTGTGGCAGCAAGAGGTTCATTGAGGGGAATTTGGTTGAGAATCTTTTAGAATAGAGACTTCAACATTATTAGTAGGCCAAGTTTCTGGTTGGGAAAATTTTCGCTGCTCACTTATACTGTGCAACGTGATGCCACAATATCCCTATAAAAATTGACTTATAAATTTTTATATTATTTTAACAAAAAATTGTGTGAAACTAGGCTCGAATCTGATACCCATAACCTAACCTAGCTGTTCTTACATTCCTATCCACCAGATATTACACTGTGCATTGATAATATCTTCCTTGTTATTTATGGGAAGATGTTCCCAAGTCCTAATACACAGCGGTGGTATTCTGTAGGCAGGGGTGTAGAAACAGATTATTGGCAACTGGAGTGGGGAAAACTTGGGTTTCCTGATTTCTCCCTTTCCCTTCATCTTCTCGGCTTCTTCCCCACTCACACAAAGTGACCTAACACATCATTGTCCAGATGTCGTTTTAGGATGAATAAACACATGGCACACAATGTATATGCCCCAAATTTTATGATTTAGGCTGCATATGACATTTCTTATTTTAAAGGTTTATCTCCTTTTTTATAGTTAAAATACTCTTATGAATACTAAATTTTTAACTGTAAAAAGGAAATAAAAATGCTGATCCAGCCCGGGTCTAGGTTGGGCCAGGCCTAAGCCTAGATTATAATTCTTATGATTAGTGTTAAGCCCGGCCCTATCCATGATCATCTCTAATCCTGTAGTGCACCAATTCATTGACACAACTATACATAGTCATTAGATAAGGTATCCAAGCGAATTCTAACTTCAGTAGTAGAAAATACAAGTTGGTAGGTATTGCTCATGAAAATACAAATTGAGTTTGTGTTATATTCTCATGGTCCCTATGACAAGTAACCTTCCATATGCCCTAAGGACGTAAGAAGTAAGAACTCCCTTTGGACAAACATAAAAGAAAAATTGAGTAACAGTACAACATCGTTGTCCCTATTGACGTGATGGCAACCTTCACCATCCAAGAACGGATCCACTTTACTCCAAGCGTTAAACACAGAAGTCTGGATTGTGTAGGTCATATCGATTTTGTTATTTAATTGTCAAACGGTGGCTTTAACACACTTTGATGAATCGTTATTTAATTAATGGACAATGGTGGCGTCACAGATGCTGTTAACCACCACTAATCCACTGCTTAGTGTTTATTCATAGACATGATTTATCCAACGCTAATAAATATATATATATATATATATATGCATTATTGCACCTAGAGTTCAATTTTTGTCAATTAGAGTTGGAACTTTGTTAAAATTTCAACGAATTCAATCCAAAACAGTGTAATTTGTTAACTTGGGCTAACCTAACTTCTACCCCTAAATTTGCACGTGGCAATTTCAATATCTTTATTAGATTTATTTAAAAATGATAAATAATCAAAGTATGGTGTGCTGGTGAATTTAGATTTTATGTTTCATTTTTATTATTAATAAAATTATTTCTTATTTATTATATTTATTTTTGTTTAGTATGATAAATATATAATACTAGATGTGTGCCAAATTTTATAGATTAACTTTTTTTTGTTTTCTATGTTTTTATTTCTATTTACTTTTTTAATTTTTATTATACAATTATGACATCATGTGTTTGGCCTATTTGACTTGAAAAAAGCAATGGACAATTTTAAATTTTTTGTTCTATTTGCATAATTAATTCTAAAAATAATTATTGTTTATCACACTTATTTTTGTTTGATATGATAAGTTTATAATATATAAGATGTGTAAATTTTTTTTATAAATTTTATGCATTCTTTTGTATTTCTATCTATTTTTTAAATTTTTATTATTTAATTAAGACAACATTGGCTAACCCATTTACTAAAATGAAGTCAAATAAGTTGGGCTGAATTTAGTCTTAACCCAAACCCACCCTATGCATTTGACCTAGGGCTTTAGACCAAAGTCAAGCATGATTTATCAAACTTGGGCCCAACTTGCATTGAAATTTGGTGCACTTGGGTTAGTCTTGGACTTGGTTCTGTCAATTAACCCCATGACAAAATTTGACATAAAATGCATGCACATACATGTATGCAAATATGTGCTATATATGTATTTATGATATGCAAGGTTCAAAATATCGCTATAGCCTGATACATCGGTAGGACTGTATCGAAGCTCATTCTCCTTTTTTTTTAGTTTTTTTAACCTGGTTCAAACTTCAAAGGGGCTGGTTTAATGCATGTATACCCCCTGAACCAAGTTAAACCTTGAAACACCCCCTATATGGGCGTATCGAGAAACCCCCAATATGATACATACCAGCCGATATGGCCCGATACATATCAAAATTTTGAACCTTGATTATATGTATATAATCAACTCCAAGCCTAACTTTATTTACCTACGGGCTAGACTTGGGCCCAACCTAAATAATAAAAAAGTCCAAACTTTTGAACCTAGGCCTAGGTCCAAGTCAAGTTCGAGTTAAGCCCACCTAATTTGCCTCCTTATAGACCATTAATCATCAATTAGATGCAAAAATAATTTTCTTTTTATGTTAACTTACTTTTTAATTCTATTTCTACCATTAATGAAAATAACTCTTATCTATCACACTTATTTTTGTTTAATATGAAGAATACATAATATTAGAGATGCACCTAATTTTTTTTTATAAAATTACTATATTTTTAATATTTTGTCTCTATTTTTAAATTTTTATTATTTATTTATTATATCATTGGTTGATCCATTTGACCTAAAAGGTTGAACCATTGGCCCACCTGTTGAGTTGAAAAATGGTTTCATTTTTGGGTCAATTTTAAATCTTATATTTCATTTCCCAACGAATAAAAATACTTTTATTTATCTAGAGAATAGGAAATTGGCCACTTTCACTAAAACACAATTTAGATTGTGATTAGATAAACTAGACATGACCCAAAAATAATACTTGAATTGAACTTAGATGGGCACTACTTAATTGGAAATGTCATAGAGCTCCATCCTCAAATTTTCTTATGACCAGTTGCCAAGTATATTTTTACTAGAAGAGATGTATTGATTGATTAGGTGCCTAAAGCATTCTATGTTTTTTATTAAAAGATATTAAGGTTAAGGACAATGTCTAATAGATTTTCACCTTTAGGAGCCTTCTTGGGAGGTTTTTTGTATTTGGGGTGTATTCTGATAATTGAATTGAGATGGTTGACCACTGTGTTCTAGAGAAGTTAATCAGGGTAGCTTCACATTTGAGTAGTAGTTTGGCGTTTTGGAAAGCCCATATTGGCTTTCCATATTTTTACCAAACACAACTTCTAATGTTCCCAAGTGGGGCCTAACTTGAGATGGGAGGAGGTCAAAATGATGCTTTTGATTAGGGACGACCACTTCCTTTACAAAATTTTGAGCACCAAGGGTTCAAATTATTGGATACACTCAATATATATGAACTTGTGTATCTTGTGTATTCATAGTTATAATTTTTTTTTCTTCAAAAAATGACTTGAGTGTCAGTCTTAGGTAAGGACTAAAGTATCAGTATCGGGTATTGTATCGGTCAACTTGGATACGGATACGTTTGGAAAATGCATGGATACGAACGAAAAAAATATGGAAACGTTTGGATACAGTAATAAAATGCACACAAATTCCATAAATTTATTAATAGCATTAAGTTTAATGCAAAACAATTGTAAATAATATATAAATACATAGGAATTGTATATTTAAATGATATATATATATATACATATAAAGAAATATATTATAATTAATATAGCTGGACATGTAGATATTCTACAATTTTATTAACAACGCATCAATCAAGAGTCCAAGGCAAATATTATATAGATTTTTATAGATTAATATATGCAAAAAGCCAATGTTATTTTATTATCTATTAAAGTGTAAAGCATAAAGCATATGCAACTATTATATTTGAATTATTATATCATTTTTTTATTTTTCTATTTTTATTTGTTAACATTAACAAAATATTCGACTAAAAAATTAATTCTTAAATTTTTGATAAATAATATTTATATTTTTAAGTAATAAATATGTTATTATAAAATGTAAATTAAAATATCAATTAATAATTTATAAAAAATATATAATCTTAACTTAAAATATATCAAATCTATTAAAACTTTGAAAATGCATATCATATGAAAAGTCATAAATTTATATTATATTTTCCAATATTTTGTAAACAATACATTTATATTTGTAAATAATAAAAACATTGCTATTTAATGCAAATTAAACTATTCATTAATAATTCATAAAATTTTAAGATATATACCATATGCAAATCTACAAAATTTAAGTATTAAAACAATTATTATATTATGAATATTGTATTTGTATAAATTTTTAAAAATAAAATTCATTTTTGATATATATGTGGATTTTATAAATTATTTATTCCATTTATTTATAAAATACTAATTTTGAATACTGTTCTTTTTAATTTATAGTTGAAGTTTTTTAAAATAAATGTCTATTTTTTTTTGTTTGCATGTAAACATTAAGTTTAATAAAAGTTATTTTATTACGCTAATTAACATGAAATAATAAATGACTTTGTGATTAATGCACGTTTGGGAATTGGGTGCACATTGACCAACATGGGTTTGAGTTACCTTACTTCCATTTTTTTATTGTGAGACGTTGTGTAGTCGAAAGTCGAAACCATGATCGATATGCTTCTGTATCGGCCGATACTATGCGATATATGCCGATACGATGGCGTATCGGACCGATACGCATGACTGATAGGATACATCTAGCTGTAACGTATCCCGTATCGGTGCAGTCCAATACGATACGCCCAGTGGCAATATTTTAATCCTTCGTCTTAGGCCTTCCTATCCCTTATGTGGCCTATTATATTGTATTTTAGTGGATAAAATCTTGAAATAGATTGCAATCTCTTCAACGGCGGAATGGGTTGATTAAGGGCCTGTTTGGGAGCGCCTCATTGTAGATTAAGCTGTATTGACTGAGCCGCTTCAAAGAAACTCCCATAAAATTAGATTATTCTCAGCTAAATATAAGCATTTGGAGGCCGCATGGGTTTTTCAAACATCTTCTTTTGGCATTATAAGGTAGGCCCCACAAGGACAGCCTAGAATATTTGGAAATCCTATATATGTGATCATTCAACTAACAAAACAAACATGGGGGTTAACCTAGTTTTAGTATATTACTCATGGGACCCGTGGGGATTTGTTAAAAGAATTAGAGACTGACTTAGCTCAACCAAAGCTTTTACATTGATTGGGCTTCATTTTCCGAACTTCAAGTTGCGTTTGTACCAAAAAATTTAACCCTAACTTAAACTCAAGTTGGGCAAGGACCAAGACATTGGGTAGCTTGAGCCATACCCAACCTAATATGAGCCCTTCCAACATTTTAATGATATACAGGTCTACATTTTATCTTTGTATTCTAAATTGAAATTTGGTTACAAGGCTCAACATGCCCAAGCTCGAGCCCAGCCCGTAATATTGAATTAAGCTTCAGTTGGCCCTAGGTTGGAAAACTCGAGCTTAACCTTGAGTTAGACTAAGCTAAAGCTTGTGGTTTGGGACTTAGGGTTGGGCTTGGGTTGACCCTCAATCCCACCTAACCCAGTTAAGTTGCACCCTAAGGAGTGTTTTGGCATTTCTAATTAAATTTAAAACAAATAATTTTGTTATTTTTTATTTTATCAATAAATTTGTTGTGTCATTTTATTTTTTTAAATGAAATATAAATGGATATCAAATTATAAGATTTAATTTTGAAACTAAAACTTTATTACTTTTTGTTGCTTATTAATAAACATGTATTAATTAATTTTGGACTTTTTTTTTACATTCGTGTAATTTTTTAAAAAAAGTATTGAAATTTATTTTGAAATTGTTATTAAATAGTTTGTTTTCCTTTTAAATAGTCTATTTACAAAATTACACTAATTTATCTTTTCCTCCAATATAAGCTAATCAATAATTTAATTTTCCAAAATTTTCAAAAATATACTAATTGATCTTTTGAGGAAGTTCTTGTTCCAATAGAAGCAAATCAATAATTTCCTTTTTCAATACTAATTTATCTTTCAAGGAAATTTTCCAAAAGTACACCAATTTTTTTATTGAAAATGTAAGAAACAATAAATTGATATCTAATAAAATTAAATTTCCAATGAAATTTTACAGAAAATTTATAACTATTATCTTATAATATTATTAAATATTAATAAATTGATCAAAATTGCTGAAAATATCAATAACTAGTTATTTCTAAAAATTACTACAAATGTGAAAAATAAATTTATATTTATTGAAATAATTTTTTTGATGAAAAAATACTGAATTTTTAATTATTATCTGATAATATCATTAAATATGATATTTATTAATTTTCAAAAAATTCTGAAAGAAAATTTCCAAAATCAGTTATTTTCAGAAAGTAAAATTCAGTAATTAAATTTTAAATTTACCAAAATTAGGGAATTCACTGAATTAGTAATTAATAATTACTAATAATTATAGTAATTTATACAGTAATTTTCAATAAATTACAATAATTCAGTTAAATTATTTATTGTTATCAGTAATTTCGAATTCATTTTTAGTTAATTAACCTACCAACTTTAGTGAGTAATAATCCAATTATCTAGTAATAATTAGTAATTAATTGCCGATAATTTATATTTATTGAAATAAAATTTCCAATGAAAAATTACCGATAGTTTTAATTATTATTTGATATTTATTAATATTTTAATTAATTAATATTTTTTCACTAATTATTGATATCAATATTTAATTTTCAAAAATTTCTGAAATGAAATTTCCAAAATCAGTAATTTTCAGCTTGTAATTTTCCACTTTACCAAAATTTCGAAAATGTAAAAAACTTTCACAATTAATTTATCTAATTAATAGCTTACAAATTTAACTAATTTAATAATTACCAAAACTGTTTTGCTATAACAACAAAAAAATATTTAGGGATAATAAAATGTAGTGATTACTAATTAGCCAATTTAACTCATTACCAAATTTAACTCATTAGTGATTAAGCATTGGCATTTTGGGAATCGGGTGTTAGATGGGTGAGGGTTGAATCGGGGTTGGATCCAACCTGTCTGTCCCATTTTATTAACTTGTTAATAACCGTCCGACCATCTCAGCAATAAAAGCAAGATGACAAGCTCCTTCCCAAGTAATATGCTTCGGTAGAAAGATAGAAGGGAGCAGTTATAAATTTGAAACTGGGGATAAACAGGTCGTTTTTAACAGTAATGAGGTTGCTATTTGAAAATTCGACTAAAACTTCTAAGTAAAACATATTAAAATGGTATAACTGTGAAGAAACAAACACAAGTGAATGATGGAGAGCAATGAAATAGACTAATGCTGGGTTGTTTTCTTCCCATTTTATCAAGATTATGAATCATGATAAATTGTTTTTCTAATTAAGTGGATTTTTTTTCTAAATTAATGGGGTAAAAAGGGAAGAATGCATTGCCAGGTGGCAACTTCAGGGGCTTCTAGAGGGAATCTTGCACCCCTCTTGAATTGTTTGATTTGGGTAATGGGGCAAAGAAAGGCCATCTGACGTGGAAATTTATGGACCGGGGTGGGATGGGTTATAAATGATCACTTCTCCCTCTTGCACCTTTCTGTAATTTGTATTAGTAGAGAATAAAAATACAAACATACCTAACGGTTAATTGAAGATTTCATAAATTAGAAAATAAGGTAGGGGCAAGCAAGAAAAATTGAAAAAAAATGAACCAAACTGACAGAACTGAATAAAAAATTTTAGTTAATCGAACCGATCAGTTTGGTTTCAGTTAATCAATATAAAAAACTAACGGTTAATTGAACCGACCAGTATACATATATTTTATATATGTCTATGTCTATTATATATATATTATAAACGGATATATTATATATATATTATAAATGAAAAAATCTATGATACAAGAAAGATATGGTATGGGAAGAGTTTTCACCAATCAAAACCTACCTACAAATTTTGATAAATAACACTTGATTGGATATCATGTTTATGATTCCAGTTGATTGGTCAGAAATTATTCGAATGTTATATCTTTCTGGTATTATAGTCGAATCCATTATAAATATATATTATTTATAATATAATCTTTTTTTATGTATTTTTAATCTTTTTATAATATAATATATTTTATATTTATTATATATAATATTATGAAAATTGAAAAATCCATGAACCGAACCGATCGGTCGGTTTTCCAAAAATCGGTACCACCGATTCAGTTTGAAAAAAAGGACCGAACCGTGGGCACCATAAAAGATGGGTGGCTTGATAAAAAAGGAAGGGCATTTTCGTAAAATTAGGATTTCATTACCAAAACCTGGGTTTCCAGTCCAATGAGCAAAGCAAGAAAGAGGGGAAAAAAAGAAAGGCAGAGAGATTGTTCGTCTCCCTGCTCGCGTCAGATCGGATCTTTCTAGATCCGTTAATTAATCTTTGGAACAACATGTAATTTTGATAGAAACCCTAACCCTCTTGATCTTCACCTGCTCCCTCTCTCCAATTTTCGTTTTTTTTTTTCTAAATTATATTCCATTTTTTTGATCGATTTCGTCGATAACACACCGTTCAATCCAACATTTGAAAACTAAAAAAAACCCTAGTTTTCATGGCTACCACTGCTGATGCAACTTCCAATAATCTGTCCCCTCGTTCCTCTGGATTTTCTGGTGACATTTTCAACACTCCCCAATTACGTAGGAGGAATCTATCGTCTCCTTGGGCCCATGTGGTTCGAGGGGATTCTGAAGCGGTCACCGCTTCTCCTTCTTCGCCATCATCACCAATGATTGCAACTCAAGAGCAAATCCCCGATTCTGATTGCACTACTGTGAAAGTGTCATCATCTGAAAATTCTGTAGCGGACAGTCCGTCGGAGAACGATGCTGGAATGAGCAATGTCGCGCGGGCAAAGAGGCAGGCTTGGAACAAGCTTTCGAATGGGGCTGTCGAGCTTGGCCCGGTCATGGGGGCTGTCTCTTGGCCCGCACTCTCCGAGTCCACTAAGGCCTTGCCGAAGTCATCAACTGATTCTTTGAAAGGTCTATCTGATGGATCCGTCTCAATTCCTCAGGTCCGATTCTCACTTTTGTCTCTTTTTAAGTTTATGTATATATGCATGTAGGCGTATTTGATATGGTTTGTTGTTACTGTTTTTTGTTCAAAGGTTATTACATCCGCATGCATGTCTTTGAATTTCTTTCTGTTACTCTTAGGGTCCTATTGTTACATCTTCTCAACAAAAAGAATCTACTAATAATGCAACCACTAATTCAACCCCAAACCATGTATTCTCCACACGCCAGAAATCCATGAAGCGTGGTGGTGGTGGGGGCGGATCCGCAAATGGCAATTTCAGTCAGCCGCCACCACCACCGCCAGCTCCAGCTATGGAAATGCCTCAGAACAACAAGTCCGGAAAGCCTCCTCAGGTGGTTCTGGAATCCGCTCCACGAGATCCTTCGCACAAGAGCAACAACTGGGAAACTGGACAGAGGGGAGGATTTGTTTCACAATCCCACATTGGCAACGATCACCCTCAACAGCGTAATTCGTTCCGGAGGGGCAATGGTGGGTCCCATCCTCGTAGTGATGGTACCCACCATAACAATTACGGGAGCAGACGGGATCAGGATCGAGGGAACCATGAATGGAATTCTCATCGGGGCTTTAACGGTAGAGATGTCCATATGCAGCAACAGAGAATGGTTCCAAGGGGCTTCATAAGGCCTCCGCCACCTAATTCTACACCATTTATTGGCCCTCCGCCTGTGCGCCCATTTGGGAACCCTATGGGTTTCCCTGGTAAGTTATATTTTTGGTCAGTTGTTATGTTTCCAAATGTGGGTATGCACTAATATTTTCTTTCATTTCAGATGTGACATCACCAGTATATTATGTTCCCGCTCCTCCACCGGAACCCTTCAGGGGTGTGCCATTTATTCATCATACACCACCTCCTATGTTTTTTCCTACCCTGGATCCTCAATTGTGTGCAATGCTGGTGAGACAGATAGATTATTATTTCAGGTATCTTTCTTGGTTGATGCATTCCAAATGCTTAAATATTCATTAATTGATACTTTTGTTTCTCTCTTTGCTATCTAGTTTTTTTTTGGGAACCTAGTAGCTCATGCAATACTTGGCTATTTATGTTTCATTTTTTGCAGTCCTGAGAATTTATGTAAAGATATCTTCTTGCGGCAGAACATGGACGAACAGGGTTGGGTACCTGTCTCGTTGATTTCCAGCTTCAATCGAGTGAGTTTCTTTCTTTTATTTTTGCTTGCTTGCTTGTTGAGTGGGTGCTTTCTTAGTTATTTGTGATCAATCTAGTGAAGATGATATTGCTTCATTTTTATTGTGAATCTAGGAGTACCAATTTCTTATCTATCAATGCTGTAATCGTCTTTTTCTTCCTCCTTCCTCCACCTCTCTTTCTCTGAGTCCTTTATCCTCAAAGCATGCAAATGCAATGGAGCAATGCCATTGTATCTAATGTTCTTGTTTGAAAACCTATCTGACCTGATCAGACAACTTTACAAAATCAAAGCATGCAATGCCAACGCCAATGAGTATTTTCACAAGAGAAGGTCCAAATTATATCTTTCTCATATGTGTGTTTCATGTAAAGAACAAAACCCAAAATTAGGGCCTTTTGTTATGAAGTCATACATGTAAAGATTAGCACCTTTTAGTATTTTCCAACGTCTCTAATCCGTTCCTTTTTGGAATTTGGGAGTTTTTTTTTCCATTATTCTGATGCATGTGGAATCCCTCTGTAGATTTGGGAAACCCTTTTTCAAATGTAGTTCTTCTCTCCACCCAAAAAAAGGGTTATTATCTGAAACACTCCTCTGCTTTTGTGACTTTCTCTTGGATTTACCCTAACTTGTTGATACCTTAAGAGATCCCCTGTCAAACATTTTTCCATTAGAAAATTAACAGTGTTTGCAAGATACAATGATGCCCCTTCAACTCCATCCTTTGAACGACAATTTCAAAAATAGGCCTATCCATTCACTCAAATCAAACTGGTGGTGGGTTGTGAGATGGGTGAATCATGAATGCGAAATAGGCAATGAAATAGGAGAGAGAAATAAACCAGAAGTATTTGTCATAAAATTAGTTAATAAGGTAGATTGGTTGGCATAGTTGTCAACCTAGGTGCTTACCTAGGCAACAAAAATAACAAGTGGTCACCTTATTATAGTATCATTTATATCGATGCATCTTATTAATGTGTGTGAATACATTCTATTATATACTATATATCATTTATACTTTATTCTAATGTTTTCCTATTTGAAATATAAAAGATCAAAAGGTTTTGAGGAGAGAAAAAGAAAGAAATAATAGAAGTATAGATGCTTTTTTTTTTTTTTTTAAATCCTCCCCTCTCTCTTCAATATAAAACAGCAACTGCATCCTTTTTTCTATTTTACTTTCCATCTTGAATTTTTACCATATAGAGTTAATAACCTACTTTAGTTGCTAATTGATATGAAATTACTCTATTAAATGCTTATTATAGTAGTATTATTTTTGAAAGTAATGAAATCCATATATGTAAAAGATTTTTTATCTTTTAGATATATAAAACTAGCGTAAAGTTACTTCTTTATATTATAAAATTCTCATTTTATAATTCTTTCAACAACATGGCTGATACTTTGGCATCACAACTCACAAGGGACAAATAACAAATAGCTGATGGGTGGTTCCACAGGGGAACTGATTGTAACATAGCAAATGAAAATATAATGCAAATGGGTTAGTAGAAAGGGTTAGCCTATCAAGAAAGGGTGCTTGGAAATCGATCATTGCTGAATAGGATATCCCTCCAGTACAAGAAAATTGAACCTGTGTAGAAAAAATTTCCTTTCAGTATTGATTACCTAGATTTCCATGTTGAAACTTGAAAGTTGAAACTAGTTTGAACAGGCAGGTAGAACCTTGAAGCACTCACATCCTACCTACAAACAAATATGTGGTTAACCTTAATTCTATGCTGGAAAAGCATGGAAAATGCTTGTGTGCAAAGAATTATTTTTTGAAAATATCAGTTTTAAAGGCACAAGGCACACAAAAAGCACAAAGGGCATTTTGTGCTTGAGGTTAAAGGCACAGGGCGAGGCACTTGGCTTTTTGAAGCAAGGCGCAAAAAATTTAAAAATTTCAAAAATTATGTTAAAAATTGCAAAAAAATGTAAAAATTTCAAAATTAATTAAAAAAATTAAAATAAGATTAGTTAAAAATACACTTTATTTCTAAACTAAACATTTTAAAAATTTTATTAGCTCAAATTAAAATACATAACCATAACATATAAAAATATTCAAAGTGAAAATGCAAACAATAAAATCAAATATATATAGCATATAAAACATATTCAAGTATGTCAAACTTTCAATTTATTTATTTCTTTCCTAATTGCACCATTTCAAATAGATAATATGATGTTAAATATATTTCATTCCTAATTCTCCGAGCTGCCTTTTGTACCAAGCCCTTTGAGGCAAGCCCACCCAAACAAATCCATGTTAATTCATTTGCTTCACTCACTCACTTACTGAACTTCAAGAATCCCCTAATATTTATTTGTTTGGGCTTGCCTCAATTGAAAAGAAAAATAGAAAATCACATGAAAAAGAGACCCTACAACAAATCAAAAAGGGAAAGAGTAGAAGCAAAATAAAGTAGTCAAGTAAGCGAACCCACACTTACACTCTCTTACACCTAACTAACCTAACTATTGAAATCAAAGCAACTCTAAAACTGAAAGGCAAGCCAAGAAAACCTGGACATGTAAAATTGTGTTAATCAGTCAAGAAGGATGTGGAAGAAGACCACCACCAATAACTCCACCAGCACCTCCTAATGTCACCACCAAAACCACCAGCAGCACCACCTATACCACCAGCACGACCTAACTATTGAAATCAAAGCAACTCTAAAACTGAAAGGCAAGCCAAGAAAACCTGGACATGTAAAATTGTGTTAATCAGTCAAGAAGGATGTGGAAGAAGACCACCACCAATAACTCCACCAGCACCTCCTAATGTCACCACCAAAACCACCAGCAGCACCACCTATACCACCAGCACGACCTACAGTGCTACCACCTATACCACCAGCACCGCCAATGCCACCCAAGCCACCCATGGGTAGTACACTGGCTACCCCACCAACAGTCCAACACCATCTGCACCTCAGAGCCTAGCAAGTCCATTGGCTCCACCTAGACCCTCGACTCCACCAAGTATGCCAGTGCCATCGAGCCCACCGACTCCACCAAGTCCACCAAGCTTGCCAGCTCCACCGAACCCACCACCTGCACCAGCTCCCCAACCAACTCTTCCAGCAACCTCAACAAAGCCGCCAACACCACCATATGCGATTAAGTTCTCTGGTTATTGAGGCCAGCATCCTTGAGTATGTTTTTAGCAGTCGTTTTGAGGGCAGTATCCTTAGGTACGCACCTAGCACTTATGTTTATAACTGTTAGAGTGAGCACTAACATGATACACCACCTCTCTCTCTCAGTGTACTTGAGCACCTCAAGGGGCTTGGTCGGGGGTCTAGGAGTGGAGCCCTTGGTGTAGCCACTGTGCTTCAGAAAAACAAAAAAGCACAAGAATTAACAAAGGTGTGTGCCTGAGCTGAGGCACAAAGTGCACCAGGTGCACACCTAGGCGTACTAGGCATCTGCCTATTCAAACTTCAAAGGGGCTGTGCCTGGGCCTAGGTGAGGCAAAGACCCTAAAATGTGCCTTGCCTGTGCACCTAGTTGCACCTAGTTGTCTGAACTTACTGCCCAAAAAACAAGGAAGCCCTATCCTTGTCAGAGTGAGGGATCTTTTAAAATGGAAACAACCAGAATAGCTTAAAAGAGAACAACATATGATATTTCTGCTGACATTTTTTTCCTGATGTACCTCGGCCTCATGTTGAAATTTCTTGCAAGTTTTGAGCATATTTAAAGTTTTACCATTAATTCCCCTCTATAGACGGCCTTCCTTTACAGAATGGAAGGCTTTAACAATCTGTGCTCCGATTTTAAAGATGTCATTTTTGCCTAGTTTAACTTTTGCTGGCTGATATATGCTCCAAGATAGGAAAGTGGTGGCAGATATATGCTCCATGCTTCTGTAATGGATTCTGTTGTATCCTGAGTTTGAGGGCATGTATGGTGAGGTTCTTGGTTCACAATATTACCTGATGAAAATTCTCTTGTTAGTCTAGTTATTTTTTTTTTCTATTCATCATCCATTGTAAGAAGTCAGGAGTGTTTTTCCAGTCCTAGTTTGGTTATTCTTCCTTAGTGTTGTTGTGATTTATAAAATCTGCAGGTATGGTTTGGAAGGGGGCATGAGGTTGATTACTTTGATCCAGAAGTTTTAGTTCTTACTTGTAGTTATTATTAAATCATAGTTGACAAGGCATCACCTTGACAACAAGGTACCCTTAGTGGGGCATCTAGGCTGAATGCCATTACTTGTTTAAAAAAGATACCTTTCTAGGTGGCTAGACATCCACCTTGGTGGAACAAAAATGTTCTTCCTGTTCTTCTTCCTGTTATCTTTTAGCTTCAGGATTAGGGTCTTCCTTTTCTTCCCATTTACGAGACTGAAAAATCTTGTAGTGCCACAACTGCCATTCCCCATTTTCCATTTTCACCTGGATTTCTATGTTTTTAGGGAATTTCATATCTTTTAACAATCTTTTCCAATTCAATTTTCATATTTTTCCTTTCAAACTTTTTTATTGTGTCAATTCTCTATTCTCAATTCTGTCTGATTATTCTATTTGGAATAGGAGTGGCGATTTTTTCTCCCAGCTGTCCAAAAATTTCCATGCTTTTATCCATCTTATAATGCCATGCACATACATCTAGCTCCAGATTTTATCTTGGATTCTGAGCTGGAATATTTTGTTTATTATGCATGGATATCATACATTCTTCATGGGTTGATAGTGCCCTTTTAGAAATTTCATTATTCCTAACGGTAATCCGGGTTATGTAATGTATTTTCTGATTATGATCTATCTGTTTTATTTATATTACCAGGAAGTGTTTCATTTCCACATGTATGGCTATTTAGGAGTTTAATGGTAGTGGTAACGTTACTAATATTAGATTGTATTTAGTTTTTTTGTGTTTCTTCAATATTGTTTTATCCTCTAATTTGTTATCATCTATCTGACTATCCTTGAAAACTAGATTTTGCTCCCTTGGTTATTCTATTTTTGTTGTTTGGATTAGGCATTTACCCTTTATGGTTGACGAATGCATATATATAAGATTATTATATTTCTTTGGAAATTGTCTTAGTTCATTTCATGTATGCACCAAAAAAATGCTATTTGGAAATCTATGCCTGATTTCTAGGTATTTTGTCCATTTTTGCACAACGATTGTCTGCTTTATTTGTCCATTCAACTAGTAGAATATGTGGAGCTTTATTTAATACATAGTCAATTTTCTATAATATCAACTCTTTTCAACAGGTGTTCTTTTTAACTCCCATCTTAGTATGTTAGCAAGGTTCTGATGCTAATACACAGGGTTATAATTTGCTCCATCGTTTTGCTTTGCAGGTTAAGCAGCTGACAAATAATATCCCATTTATACTGGAAGCAGTACGCAGTTCAACTGTTGTGGAAGTTCAGGTATGTTCCTGCATATACTTAAAAGAGTCCAACTATGGTGCATTCACTAGTATTTGTTGATGTTAAATCAGTCATGTTAAAAGACATCACATGGTCTACTTGCTTTTCATTAGTTCATGTCTCACAAGTTGTACCTATTTAACAACGTTAACGATGTCAGCTATGTGTCCTTTTATCACCAGTTCACATTTTTTGCTGCACATTGCAATTGATGCACCAAGGTCACATTTGAGGCTGTCACTTTATTTCGTGAGTGTGCATTACTCTCTTTTTAATAGAAACAGGCTTGGAAATTTCCTTGCCATCAACATTGGTCCATGCGATAATATTTTTGAATAATTTTTTGCTTTAGCAACCTTGAATGAGACTTATACATGGTTACTGAGGGATCATAATAGGAACATTTTTTAATCAGTATGGAGAAAGTGGAGATAGTGGGGGAGGTAGTTTAGGAGAAATTTTAGGAGAGACTATTATTTAGGCTATCGAGAATGAGAGAGAGAGAGAGATTTTAGGTAATTTTTTTACGGAGAGTGAGAACATCTCATTGGTTGTTTTAAAAACGACATGGAATAAAAAAATTCTAGACTGCTGTATTTTAGTGTGTGTGTGTGTGCGTGTGTCTATATATATATATAGCTAGGATTTTGTTAACATATTAGCTATTGGAAATTTCCTTGCCATCAACATTGGTTCATGTTGGTAATTTTTGAATAAATTTTTGCTTTTAGCAACCTTGAATGAGGCTCATACATGGGTACTGACGGATCATCATAATAGGAACATTTTTTAATCAGTATGGATTCCACGGTTGAGAGTGTGATGACAACATTCATTATATTCTATGCATTCATTATGTGTTTTTTTTTGCTAAGTACATAATTATATTCATAGAAAGCGGCTAAATAATGTTCTTTCATTATTCACGTATTTAAATGTGTCTTCCCCTTTTCTTGTAGGGTGACAAAATAAGGAGGCGTAACGAGTGGATGAATTGGCCACTACCCCCATATGGTCAGTTTGTTACTAGCCCAGGTCCACAGTCCCCAACTGTACCCAGTTACAATTTGTTGGCAAGCCGTGTCCAGAGTATTGGACTAGATGAGGTCCATGAGGAGAAGAGCACTAAAGATATTAGTAAAAGGAATTCTACAGACTCTCATTCTGAGGCTATTTTGAGTAGGTCATCATCTGGGGATTTGAATAGCCCGTCACAAGAATCTGGTGGAGAGGTAATTGGTGATGTCACTGGTCAAGTTGTCTCTGATCCTTCCATGTTGGCAAGAAGTTCTATCGAGAGCCAGTCATGCTAGGGCATAGTTCTTTTTCATTTTGGAGGGAGGTTATTTGTGAGGAAATAGGGTGGGTGGGGAAATGGAAATGGAAGGGTTGGAAGGCCTCAGTTTTTTGCTGAAAACTGGTCTTCCCATGACACGTAAAGAAGAGTGGCAACATTTCCTAATAGGAAAGGGAACACATGAAAAAAGGGAAAAAGGGTTAGGAATTTAGTAAAAGAAAAGGAAAGAGACCAAAGGGATAAGCTTAGTTTCTGATTTTTGAGCTAGTACACTGACAATATTGGCATGTATAGGTTTGCTGTTGATCAATGGTGTCTTTTTTTTTCCTTGTGGCAATTTCTCGTGGCATGGTTGTGGCTTTGGAATGGGAAGCAAATTTTTAGGTATTTCCATAGCCAGCCCTCAACTCTTAAATTTTTAATTTATGGGTCGCACTACATTTGGGGAGTGAGGATGAATATTTGAGTGAGTTTGAGTTCAGTGGACGGTGGATAATGCCATCTGCTGCTGCTGCTACACATCTGTCTTCATCTTTCATTTTATGCCTTTTGCATCTACTGATACATAATACTTAGCATCTTCAATATTATACCTTTTCTTTAAGACTGTAAGATTACTATAAACAGTGCCCCTAATCGGCTAATCCACAGGAGTGAGATACCTTTTGTCTTGTTAGATTAGAATGGTTCGTGGATGATTGGATCCACATGTTTTAAACTTTGGAATAATTTGGTGGGATTGATTGCATTGTTTCTTGAATATTGATCCCAAAACCTAAATTTTGGCCATTTGATAATGTGGTTGGCATTGCTTGAAACTTGAAAATATTACATGTTATCAATATTTGGAGGTGCTTGATCAGTGAATTCCACTTTTTATGGCAAAACAAAATTAAAAAAAAGGGATCGCTGAACTCCACGTTTGAGGAAGATTGTATACTTGATTCTTTTTGACGCAATTGGGTGGTGTGTGTTAAAGCCACTCCTTTAACTTAAACGCAATTTACACTGATCGGTATGGCCTGTCCCCTCTCTAACTTAATGCAGTGAACACCTGACCTGTCTTACCCACTCGGCCTGTCCTGAGGACCTGACTGCACATCAGGAACATCTTTTATGTTTGCGTTTATTATTCATGGAAGATGCTCCCAATATAGGGTGGGATGTAGCTGTAAGGCACCTTCTATGAGGAGCTAGGGAATGCTTGGTTTCCTTTTTTTTTTTTTAGGGAAAATGACTGATCATTCCAGGTCAGAATTTTGTAGCACCACCGTATAGGGGGATGTTGCAGTGTACTTAACTTTTTTTTATTCTTAGGGTTTTTTTTTTGGATAAAAGACTTAATTATGACTTACCCTGAATTTTTTAATATAACTTGAAAATACATTGCGACTCTTTTATCCTTTATATTCTTTCAAATTTTTAAAATCTACCTTAAAATTATCAAACTCATGAGTGGTGGGTTCTCTCTCTCTCCTTTATCAACAGTTGAGGTAGTTTCTAGTGGCGGTTAGCAGGCTACAAATAGTTAAAGCTTGGTTTTTCACCAAGCTGTTTTACAGTACAAGAATTTTGAAAGCTTACCTTTCCTCTATTTTATCTAGAAAATGGCCTAACTTTCTTCTTCTACCTCACTTGTTATTTTCTTCACTTTTCTGTCTAGAAGAGCAAAATAGGATTTTAAAAATTTTAAATGAATTGTTTTATTGATGGAGGTATGTTTAAGTCTAATGGGGTCACCTCAGAGGGTATATTTAAGTCTATTTGAAAAATTTAGAGTGCATTAAAGTCAATTTATGAAAACTCGGGTATATTTAAGTCTTTTACCCTTCTTTTTTCAATAGCCGAAAGAACCCATCAAGGATGAACTCAGAGAACCCTGATTTTTTTCAAGTAAATATATAAGGGAGCCTCATTGGCAGATGATATCTTCATTGCATTTCTGCTATTAGTAATTTGCCAAGAATGGATTCAATATGGTTGACGAGGCTCCTCAGCGTGTGTTTGAAAATGATCAGAAGATCAGCAGCAATGGGGTGACCTGATAATTGAGATGAGACCATGCCGATCGGGTGTTTTTTTTTCCCTGCTTTTGGGTATTAGCCGCTGATGAGTGATGAGTGGTTTTACTAATATACATTTTTCAACATGGTATAAACAACTTTCTAGGAAATACATACAGGCTAAGAGAGAAATATTTGGAGGATTCATTGTTAAAGCAAGAGGTGGTTTTATTCCGAAGAGGTAATCGATATCAGTCCAGATTGGTTGGAGACAAAATCTTGCACACTGGGCTGGGGAACAAATTACGAGTGAACACGACAGTGTTCCGTGAACTGGTGTTATAGGTCCCACATGGGCCCTGGGTTTATGAAACACTGGTGTGTTTACACAAAGATTGGTTCCCCAGCCCAGTGTGTAAAATGTTGTTTCCAGCCAATCCAGTCCCGATCGATGGTTTGATTTACCAGCGGCAGTTTTTCCCCGGATACAAATCCCTGCTGCCTATTCTTCTCTAGTTTTTTTCCCAGATATTTGTATCTTCATAGAATCTAGTCTGTTAGAATTCATTGACAATATCAGAATCCTTTAATTATTCAAAATTTGGATTAGAATATATTAACAGGAAAGTTCAAATGTATCACCTACTGCACAACAGCACAATATCATTGGGGTGAAGAGGGGTATGTTCTGAAAAATTAATGAACAGTAAAAGACATTTTTCTCCTTTTATTTCTTTTGCGTCAATATTAACTTTTATTCTTTAGAGAGGCGTATTTAAGTAATTTTTCAAATCATGGGGTATGTTTAAGTATTTTAGTCAAATCACAGGGTATATTGAAGTAATTAACCTTTCTTTATCCCTTCCCCACAAAAAAAATAGATTTTTTTTTAAAAAAAATTTGATGTTTAGACTTATCTATAAATGTTTAACTTATATCTTTACCTCTAGTTGCACACATGCATAACACGTCCTTACATTAGTCATTATAATTTAAATTCTCTAAACATTCTCCCAAAAAAATCTCTAAACATTGCCTTTTGCATTATTTATTATACACATTTAAATATGAAATTGAAGAAAAATGATCAAGTCAGTTAAGTGATTCAATGGCTAGGTGAGACCATAATTTTCATAACCATTAGTGTTTGGGTTCAAATTTTCACACCCTCAAAGTATTTTGGGGTTTATTTTAAGAAAAGTTTAATTCAGAGGCCAATTCGCCAAGTTCAATCAAGGTTTGTTCTTCTGGTAGCATAAACCCCTAAACCCTAGAATTGGCTTGGGTAGGGATCAATTACAAGAATTTAGAATCAGACCCTATCCAATAACAAATTAGATAAGATTGATTCAAAGCCAGTTTGAAATCGTTTCCATTTGTTTCAAGGTAGAACCTATCCATTTCTTGTGAGTTATAATATGTCACATGAATTGTTGAAACTCTGATCGAACTGCTTTTATGCAAAAAAAAAAAAAGAAAAAGTTATGCGATGGAAATAAAAGTAAAAAGATGTTACAAGATATGTCCTGGCCTCTAATTACCACGTAGAGTCATGGTAAAATTCTCTGATCGATGATTGGGTTAATTATGCCATGATTCAACTTCAACCAATGAATGTTGAAATATGTGGGAGCTTTGGAAAGCCTGCAAGTCGATCAGTTATCTATACTATAGTGTTTTCCACATGATGCCACATACTTTTGTTTTGTGTCCTT